>NC_052017.1:124617737-125256666 GCF_015832195.1 Motacilla alba alba
GGAAAAATCATCCAAAGTCGGGGTAACTGTATGCTTAGAAACATAATTCTCTTTGTTCTTTATTTAAGGTTTAAAGCCACGTGATCCAACCATGACTGGCAAAACGCAGACCAGCAATGTCACCAATAAGAACGACCCAAAGTCCATCAACTCCAGAGTTTTCATCGGTAATCTGAACACAGCTATTGTCAAAAAAGGTGACATCGAAGCAATCTTTGCAAAGTACGGGAAGATCGTGGGCTGCTCGGTGCACAAAGGTTATGCCTTCGTACAGTACATGAGCGAGAGGCACGCGAGGGCTGCGGTGGCAGGAGAGAATGCCAGGATCATTGCAGGGCAGCCATTAGGTAAGGATTTGTTAATACCATTAAAATACTGTTTTCTCTTTGCTTTCTGTTTGAAAATCACCTGTCGCTGGTGCCCACAGAACTAGTGAGTTTGTTTTGCGGATATTCCATCTCAGCATATTTCCAGGATTTTGGAACTGACAGAGTGTTTAACATATGATGTGTTACCTAGGTATTACAAAATATTTAGCCCTATAAACTGCTTAATTATTAAACAGACCACTTCTGAAAACTTTATACTTATTTGTAATTCGACTGTAGTGAACATGATTGCTCTTGTGAAGAAAATATTACTATTTTTTCCTAGACTCTTGTTCAGTAAATTTAGTGTAGTATAACAGGGTTTATCTAATATATGAGGTTATCTGTCATGTTATCTATCTAAAATGATACCCAGCCCAATAATGTATCAGATATTATACAGAAGCAAAAGAATAGTTTTTATTTGTCCTTGAAATCATGCCAAATCAAACTGTAAGTGTTATTTAGAGAAGTCTATTATTAAAAACTAAGATTGCAGGTTTCCCCCATAATACTGTAAACTTTGTTCATCTAATTCCAAATAAACAAAAGAAAAAAAAGTCACACTTTTCTCTTCTAGTGCTTTGTCATGAATGCTTAAGTAAAATCTAGTTGTTACATAATGCAACTTTTACCTCTGAGAGCTATTTTTAATTACCTATGCAGACTGTCAATGATAAGCTTTGGAGTCCACTACTAGACTTAATGTCATATATATACAGTAGTAATGTGCAGTACAGCAAGATTTTTGGTAGGATTCAGAAGTCTTTCAGTGCATCTCTGAACTGTATTGCTCATATCCAACCCCAAGTATGTAATGGCTACATCAGGAAAAGGTGACATGTAGCCAGTGTCTTGGCTGTAACAAGCTATAAAGAATGGATATGGCTTGTTCATTTTCAGTGTTGCAGGCTGTGGAAATCTATTTTTCTGATTGTTTGTATAAACTGAAGCATTTCTGTTAACTGGGTTGTTCTTTTATCACAGTTGTTGAACAGTAATTTTAAGTTTTATAACTCCTACCTTAAACTTCTATCTTTTGGGTTCGAGAAAAAAAAAGATTAAATAATTTTAATTGAATTCAAGGGGAGGTTACTTTCCAACTTCATTAGGAAAAGTCATGTAGATGAGTGAAATAAAAGAACTCAAGTGATAAAAGCAAGTCAACAAAGTCAGTCTGTGGGATGGCATTATTAGAAGACGTTTCCTGGAGCAGTGTTCACCAAGCAATAGGCCATGTAATGCCATCAGTGCATTACTTACAGCCTCTTGCACACTGGTCTGACCACATTTTTTAAACTGTGTTTTCCTAAGGCAATAGATCTGTTATTACTATGATTACTGTTGCTAGACTCTTTAAGTATTTCTTGTGGCATCTCTAATATGCCAAGCATTTTCTACAAGGAAATGCCCTTGCACTAGTCTGTGTACTTTTGTGCTTTCTGTAGCAGGGAATTTGTTTCAAAAGAAATTAAGTGACCAATAATTAATTGAATTGTTTGAATATTTTAATAATAACAGAAATGGTTTACTCAATATTAAATTTCAGCTGTTTAATCTTAAAATACTTTGCTTTTTCTGCACATTCTTCTGATGGCATACTCATGCCTCAGTTCTCAATATATCAAGGAATATAAAGAATAAGCAAGGTGAGATTTTATTTTTTCTCTTCCTAATTTTCTCTTTTTTATATGTGAAGTGCAGTCGCTATCAGTAAGTTTGGCAAAAATAATGAATTTGTAAAAGTAGTACTTCTCATTAAAGAATTGTTTCCATGAATTATTTCAATTGGCATAGACATTAACAATCACCACACATCAATGAGTATATGACTGAGAAAATTTACTTGGGATTTTGACCCAGAATATCTTAGGCACAAATAGTGCATTATTGTGAAACTTCTTGATGAAAATTACTTTTTTCTCTGTCCTGAGAGCTTTGCATTCTGAAATAAATAGAACTAATGAATTTATGTCAATAGTCATGTTATGGAAAGGGAAAAGAAAATCCTGTTACAGATGTACAAATAAACTTGAACATAGCTGAACTTTCTATTAAATTGAATTAGAATAAATTAGTAATTTGAGGGCTGGATGATAAGCAGATAAGAAAAGTTATTTGAACAAAGGAATATTTGAAAAATATTATCCCATGGTACATGCCTGATACTACTATACACTCTAGTACTCAGCACCTCACAAAAGAAAGCATAACTTCATTTAGATTGTGTTAATAATGTACATTAGCTCTTTCATGGGGTAATCAACTGATCCATTTACATTAGCTCCTGCACTCTATGGACTAATGCCATGCAAAATTATGCAGCTTTATTTATGAGTCAGAAACCATTTACATGGTTCACATACATGTATGTACCTGAAATTTAAAATTGAACCTGTAAGTTCTTATAGCTTTTTAGAGCACCGCACAGTTCACTGCATGTCCTGTCTAAATGTTTCCTCAGAGGTGGAGCCACAAAAGATTAAGCTCAGCAGGTATACAACAAAGCTAAACAAAGCATTTTGTTTAGCAAATTCCTCAAATTAGATGTACAAATCTAAACCATTGGTATTACCTTCAGTCTTGCCAGCTTCCTGTGGGTCATTATTATTGGCCTGTTGGTCTCATCCATCAACTCTGAAGCTCCTACTGATGTGTGTAGTGGTCAGTGATAAGTAATGGTGGTGTCATTAATATAGCAACTTAACAGAAGAGAATTTCATCAGGTGTGTGATCATTTCCAATCTTCCTGTTTCATAAAGTGCAACATACTCTAAAAAGCTGTGCGGTAGAGATCATAAAGGAAGACAAAAAAATATGCTGGGGAAATTTATTGCTATGATTGTGAAGTTCAGTGTAGTTTCTCAAAGCAATATTATGTCTTCATGGGAATAGCATGTTTCCCTGCCCACAGGACAGAGACAGGTCAGTATAGGGCACAGAAGTCTGCTTCACAATGATTATTTTGTAAATTGCTTCAGGCTGAAGTTGAGAAAATATTGAAGTTGTTCTAGGACAAAACTGCAGGTTATGTTCTTCGTTCTGGGAACACATCCACAGTATTAACTCTTCTTAAAAGTTTTTCACCTGTTTAAGCACACTTGTGAGTTACAGAATATTTGTGCATATCCACTTCCTTCCCAAATAGGACAAAGAGACAGGATGAATAGGAATTATTCTGAGGAAATAGTGAGTCTATCTGTGAACTTTACCAAGGGTGATTTCATCCTTCTCTGGTGAGAAAAGGATTAGACACCTGCTTGCTCAAAAATGAATAGTGCAAGTCCCTCATTGCAGCTGTGGGCAGAGGAAATGAGCTGTAACCTTTCTCATAGCGAGGAGCCCAAGCCTGAACACAGGATTCGAGGCGCAGCCTCACGGATGCCAAGTGCAACAGGATGATCACTGCCCCGGTACTGCTGGTCACACTTTCTGATAGAGGCCAGGATGTCATTGGCCTTCTTTGGCCACCTGGGCACATTCTAGCTCGTCTTCAGCTGCTGTTAACCAGAACTGCCAGGCTCTTTTCCTCCAGGCAGATTTCCAGATGTTCTTTCCCCACTCTGTAGCTCCACATGGGATTCTTGTGACCCAAGTGCAGGACCAAACATATGATCTCATTGAACCTCATCAATGGCCTTAGCCCATCGATACAGTCTGTCCAAATCCGTCTGTAGTGCCTCCCACCCAACTTGGTGTTGTCTGCAACACCTTGGTGTTGTCACCAGCCCCTCACCCAATCATAAATAAAGATTTTAAAATAAAGGTATACATAGCAGCTTCTGTCTGAAATACTGGTATAGCTATCATATCAACTTCTAAATCATAATGTTCCTTTGATTATTCTTGGTTAATAGTTCATAGCCTTTTATTTTATAATACCTTAATTATAATGCCTAATTTTTGTCTGTTTTCCTACACATTTTTAAACCAGGATAATTCCTTTAACTAGAGAATTTTTCTTCATTTGTGTATATAAGCCAGGCCATCTCACAGATATCAAAACAAGTTAAATGGTGTAAGGCTCTTACTTTCATTCTTTTTCATGGAAGACACATGGAATTTCATTATTGGATCCTTAGAAACAGGAAAGATTACAATTTCAAGACTACAAGAGAAGTTGTCTTTCTCCAGCTGATGCCCTTTTTAATTAATAAATTAGTTCCTCTGTAGCCTGAATCCTGTTTTGTAGCTGCAAATATTACTCACCTGTGCCTGCCTTCAGGTCTAAATTAGATGCAGTATCTGAATACCAAGTGAGTGCATATTGACACGAAGTCTAAGGTAAGATGCTGGTTGCAGATATTTATTTTCAGAGACATACTCCTTTACACATTTGAGAAGCACAAGAGCCCTGAAGGGGCTTTTTGAATTATAACAACCCAGTAGAAAACATCCAAGGTGAATAGCAGGTAATAAAGGGAGATTTTAGAGAGAGTCAACATATACCTTTGCTGCAAATTGAACTGATGTGATAATAGAGCTGTTTTATCTTTTGTTTCCTTGCCTCTACTCAAAACATATCTTTTCTATTTTATGTTTGAAATGTCTAACAACACTGAGAGACTTACATGTGTATTTGTAGAACAAGTACTCTCCAGACTGAAACAATTTTTCACCTCAGTCTGGGCTACAAAAAACATTAATTGTGTAGTGAAAGTTTCTGTCTTAAAAGGAATAAATACTTTTGCTGTTTTAGTGAACTAATTTGTAAAAAAAAGCACTTTGGCTTAAAAAAAAAGGCAGATTTGCCCAAATTTTCTGGATGACTAATCTCTACCTAAGCCAATGATAGGCTAAGATAATAAAGTCAAATCTGAATTAGTGCTTGTTCCGTTTCCACTTTGTTATCAGTTTTCAACCAGTAACATGGAAGCATACAATCTTTTATTTGTACAAACAAGTCATGATTTATTAGAGCAATCTTGGTACTTTTACCCACCTACCTCCCACTAATGTAATGCCAGGATTTATCAGGAAAGCAATGTTATCTTGTTTTAAAGACTTTAGTGCAGCAGGAACTAAAAGGATTTCTTATTTTGCTTCTACAAATCTGTAAAGACTTGAGTTTTAATGTGGGTCAAAACATTTCAGGCAAGGACAATGACTACCTTAGACAAACCCCATGGACTACATTGGTATAATAAAAGAGTGGGAATATTTTGATATTTTTATGTCTATTTAATGAAATATTAAAAATTGAATAATTATGTATGCATAATTATTCATCATTTATTCAAATTGTGTTTTAAATCACATAGCATTAGAAGATTGTCTATTGCAATTTTCATACTACTGGACCAGGAAGGACAATGCACTTCATAGAATTCTTTGGTCAATTGTAATTTCTGCAGGCTCACATTCTGACATATTGTACTTTTACATCGTGGAGCATTACACCATGGAGTAAATATTCTGAGAACTATAACTCAATAATAAGCAGGTAATTTTCCAACCAAGTGAGACTTAGAAAACAAAGCATTTAAGTTCTGATAAGCCATGAAAGCTTTATAGCATATGGTTTTCAACACTTAAAAGCTGTCTTTCAAAGAATATTGTATTCTTCTGATAAAATAATCCACTTTTTAATGAATAGTGTTGAAGCAAAAGCAAAATCACACTTGTGAAATGCTATATAAGGAATTATCATTATCATGTAAGTTTGAGAATAAAAAATTTGAATAAGCAAATACTTCAATCAATAAAATAAATGATCCATAAACCTACAAAACCTGTGAGATGTTGTGAGTTTTGGCTTTTTGTGGGGATGACTTTTGCATTTGCTGAACTCATATAATTATTTGTTGATTACTTCAAAAAGTGATAGCAATTTATTTTTGTAATATAGCCATCAACATCCAGGCCAGGTTTTGAGGAAGCTTATTTGATCCAGTATTTTTTTATGTTGAACTAAACATAAAGTATATGATAAAACAAAAAGACCAATTGGTCTTCTTCCAAAATCAAACAAACAGAAACAAAACCCAAAAGATAGTGCATTTGTAGCCAAGATGAACGTAATGCCTAATGTCACAGGAACCTAGAGTGAAACTATGGATATCAACCCAGGCTTTCACTGTCTTTACTAAGTCTTTCCCACTAAATCTCATCTTAGTCAATGTCTTCATCATCAAGCCCTCAGGCACACACAGATTGTTACAGAACATCTGAAAAATCATTAATTATATTTCCACAGCTTAGCTCAGAGGAGATAAATTTTACCCACCAGAACTGACTCTTTCATTCCATTATTCCAACCTGTTTCTATATTTGGGAACCACTGTAATCCTGTTTCAGCCAGGATTCCTGTGCAGGAACAGGGATCCTGTCCAAAGCTGTCTCATAGGTCTCAGCTATTTTGCTGAGACTTTTCTCCACCCATGCCCTTGTGGTCTTGGTGAAGCCTGTGCAACAGCACACATGACTGTCAAGTCTTACTGTTGAGGACCTTGGATACAACAATCTTTCTTCATACAGTCTTCTAATAGTAGATAATTTTCATATGTCCCTTACTGTTACACATTTTGGTGCCTCCCAATACTTTATACCTTCTATTGTTGCAGTAAGATCCTGCAGCCATAGCAGCAGATTATAAACCAGTTGTTTCATGCTCTTGAACAGAAAAACATGATTAAATCTTGTTGTCACTCTACAGTCCTGTTTCTTGTACATTTCTGTAATCAATATTTCTTCATCCTATAGTCACATTGATATGAACCATTCCATGTGCTATCCATGCATGTAAAACAATTCATACAAAGGTAGAAAGGAAGGGTCATTTTTAACAATCATCCCTCAGCAGTTCAGGGTAGGGCATGGTTGCACAATTGATGTATGCTTGTTCTAGAAGGGCAAGCGGAATTCTTCATCATGAAAGAAAAATCCATATTTTAATAGAATGACCTGTTTCCTTAGATTGAGAATACCTGGAATAAGAATGAGTGAGTTTTACTCCTCATATTTCACAAAAGTTTCTGTTTCTCTCTTAGTGGGATTTGGTCAATTCCCAGTGAAACTACAAGTTAAATCTATCTTTTATGTTCAGAAAAGCACATATCAATAAAATACTTTAGTTATGAGGCGAACTTATGGAGGTGAAGTTTTCCTTATTGTTTGCCTGGTATCTCTGAAATTCTTTATATTATCATGAAGTGAAAGTTTGCAACGTTCTTCCTGGAATAGAGTTCTGTACTTTGAGCAGCCTGATGTCAGCTCATGCAAATGTTAAGTATGCCCTCCATCATAATGCCAAAAATTATGACCTTATTGCTTGACATCAACAGATGTTTTTGAAAGAAAACCTTTCCTTCAAGGCTTTATAAAGATACATATAAAGATACATTTAGTCTTCTGCATGGCTAGCTGACCTTTAAAATCATAGACAAGGTGTTATTATGAGATCTTTCTAGGTCCTTCTCTGCTGTTTGACATGTCTGTATATAGCACAGGCTCCATCTGCATAAAATGTTACTTTTTCATAATTTCATCCTTGGGTTTCATAAAGACTTTAAGTCTTCTTTCAAGATGGGTCTGATATATCCTTAGTAATTTCGTAAGAGCTTTTCAAAACATTTAGATGATGTTATCTCAAAGATCTCTGTACTAAGCCTTTATTGATTACATATCTTGCTGAGATTGTTGTTGGTTTTGGGTTTTTTTTAGCAAACCATATTCAGTAGGTCCTTCTGGATTTGAAATTAATGCTGGTTTTTTTCTGCTTCAGATCTGTAAGACAATACGAAAAAGAGTTTTCCTTTGTGACAGACAATTCTTTACCTTTTCTTAAATATACTTGCTTTGATTAGTGACTGCTGGGATCACTAAAATTGCATAGCGAAACTATAATGTTAGATTCTGAACTGTCATAACATTATGCAGTGATAAAAACATTGTTATGATCGGTTCTCTCATAATATTTGTCACCAAGTCTCATGTGGAATGCACTGTACAAAAACAACTATCTCTAGGATGCTCTGCAATTATTGGTTTGGTAGGCTAGGAGGTCTTGTAGTCTATAGCTTCACTTTTTTTGCTAAATCTAACTTGATTTAATTTGATAGACTATTTTCCATGCATTTGGCTTCTTTCACTTCAAATAGAATCTAAACAAGAATGAGTGATATTAGCTTCTTGATCATTTGACAATACTTCACTCTTTCACTTAAACCGATGCCGTTAAGTTACTAATGTCTCGTGGCCTGCTTTCTTAATGTGTGCCTGTCATATATGCTTGTTTTCTCATTCTTTTGTTAAAACCTTTCAATGGTGACCTCTTTCCAAAAGGTATATGGAAAAATTCACTTCTGCTATGGGTTGTATGGAAAGGGCAGGGAATTGGAAAATTTCTCATCTAAATCTGACAGGCCAGTTTTTATCTTTCTAATCTGCAATTGAGGCATGGGGGTTTTCAACAGGTATTCATCACTGAATGGTGACAGGACAAAATAATGCTATTATAGTGTACTGCAGAATCTGGGTAAGTCCTCACCCTGTTATTTGTCTTTGGACTGTAATTGCTAAAGCCTTGAAATAGATTTGCTTCCCAAGATATCACTCCGCTGTTTGGAGGAGAAAGTGTAGCAAATATTTTTCCTGCCAGAATACTGATGTAGCATGAAAAATTCTTTTCCTAATCTAAATTCATGGAAGCTGGTCTTTAGCATGATGAACTTTTAAGATCACTCTTCCTGTTTCTTTCCCTTCTTAACAGCAAGCTCAGCTAAAATGAAAGTGTTCTTTTTTTCTGTTTAGCTTAACTGAGACAAGAAATGTTTTGAGAGCACATTTGCTGTCTCAGGTTTGATTTCGTGTCTTAAGCCTACTTGCATTTCACACCTAAGGAAAATACAGTGGAGGAAATCTGTTTCTTTCTCAGGTTTCAAACTTAATCCTACTACAATTCTTTCAACAGGCAGCCTCATCAGCAAAACTGTCTAAGTCATATATGTTGGAAAAAAAACAAACCCCAAACTTAGTTGTTTATAACTTATTAATAATTCAGTTAGTTTTCAGCACATCACACTGGCAAAGCAAAGTTCACAGGCAAAAAAAAAAAAAAAAAGGGAAATTTGACAAATTAGATGCTCTTATTCTGTACTACTTCTCCCTTTTCCAGAAGAAATGTTACTATTAATGAGCTCCACCAAAAGCTTATGAAGTTTCAAGTAAAAGTAATTTTCTAGGTATTTTAATTACTCGGAACCGAGCACTATTCATATGCTTGATTGTTATAACCCTTTAAATGATTTCAGTACCTCCTAAAAAATTAATGGAAACTGAATCAGACATTTTTTCAGGGCAAGACTTATGATTTTCAGAAGGCCAACTGAAAAAGGATTACGTTGGGTTTTAGTTTACCTTAGAGAATACATTGTATTACTTACAAAATGATAATATATCTTTAAGAAGACGTTGTGTCTGTTCCAACCCAGCATGGAATTTCTAATTTGACATACATGTAAGTTCAGATATGTGAGTTCCTCAGCTTTCTCCCACAAAATGATAACAGTCAGGTAGCTGAAATCTGTGGATCTACACTAGCTTGCCCCCAAAAGAAGTACAATCATTTCCACAACTAAGGACTAAAGGTGGACAGGAGTTGCTTGAAAGTCTTTGCTGCCATGGGTAAGATTTTTTTTAATTACTATTTCATTTTTAATTTTTTTAATATGTGAAATGGTGCACTTAAAGAACAACTGTTTTCCTTTGTGGCAGTCTCCAAATTTTAATACCTTTTTCTTTTAGTCAGCTCTGTTGCTTGTTTACCTAGTCTCCACAATGTAAGTGTGCAGTGATTTGATGTTATTGAAACACTTTTATTACAAGCACACTTATTCATACACATTGTTAAAACCACATAAAACACAGCATATCCATTTGACTGCTGTGGTAATTTGTTGAAGATATCTGTCCCACCAATCCTACTGTTTGCAGTTAAATGTCAAATTCTAATCCTCCTGTGCTTTGTTTCATTCTGCTCCTAATGCTTCACACAATCATGAAAAAAGGAACAGAGTGTAGTGAGCTTGAAGTGTGGAATTAACTTCCAGATCTTGAAATAAATGCTGCACAGATCATACACAGACAGTTCCCAAAAAACTTGAAGACATGATTTGCCTTTTCTTATCTTCCTTTTTCTTCCCCTCCTCAACCTCTTCCAAGTTCTGCCCCTTTACCATATTATTTCATCTAAAAATACTCTACTGCTACCTACCCCTAGCCTATTTTCCCAGGTTTTTTTAACTTTACAAATTTATTTGGTATTTATAAGAGCTTGTCCCAGAAATGTCTCTCTTATTCATGACTTCTGTCATGTCACATTGCCCTTATTTTTTAAAATGTGTAGTGTTTTGCCAGACTCAAGCTGCTACTTTTTGGTGATGTCAGAGGCTGGGATTAATCATCTGCATGCAAACCTTAACGTTTCCAATCGAGTGAGATAACACTGATTATGCCTGTAATTCCCCAGAGCCTATTTCTTGTCTTTGAAGATGAGTGTGACATTTGCCTTTTTCCAGTCATCAGGGAGCTCTCCTGATTTTTCCAGCCATTCAAAGGTGATAGAGAGCAGCCTCACAATAATATTAACTAGCTCTTTTACTGTCCCTGGATGCATTTTGACTAATCTCATATTTATTTTTAACACTAAGAAGTTATGTTTCATTATATCATTATGAAAGCTGAACATTCAAAGAAAAGCAAACACCGCTTTAATTCCTAAAAAAATCAGTCAATTTCTTGGCAGTTTATCTTTTTTTACAATAAGCATATTGCTTTCTTATTGTTTTTTTTTCTTCTTTTTTTTAACTCATGATAAGTAACAGGATTGTGAATTTAGATCTTATTTCAAAAGGTTCTTGTTTTGTAAATGCAGGTTATAGTTACTCCAGCAGCTGATCCAGATGGTTTCCATAAAGGTGGAAGTTCTCCTGCAAATGATGGCAGAACATATATGAAAGAAGTAATGCAGTGGTGTTCTGAAAATCTGTGCAAAGTTACAGGCTGGTATTTTGAAACATTATGAAATTGGGCTATAGAGTAATAAATCACATGTTAATTTTCTTCACTAGTAAAATATTTGGGTTAAAAGAAATTAAACAACATAATGTAGCAACAAGAATCATTGGTTAGAGAACTAGACAGATGTGGAAAGGAATATTTAGGTAAAGTGAAAGATTATTTTTAATTGAAACTCCTTCATCTTTTAAGGCCAAATTACTATGTTGATTTGAACAATTAAGATGGTACTTTAAACAGATGCTGTTTTAGAAATTCAGAACTATAAGAAAAGGTTTATTGACTTCTTTCTCTGTTTGGGCTTTTTGATTATTTTTGGAGTTTTGTTTTGTTTAGTTTTTTCTAATATACTTCAGTGCATGTGACAGATAGGACAAATTTGCATCGTAGATTTACGGAGTCACTCCTAATTGATATATCTGGACTGAAAATTATTATTTGCCTTTGTCCAAATTTGAAAATCAAGTTAGGCATCAAATGATCTTGCTGCATTCCTAGGAATTCCAATTGCCAAAGTTCGAAAAGTTCTAGTTACTCCTTGACTTACAGGAATGATGTTTGATAACTGTAAATAAGACCAGATCCATGTCTTAGGCAAATTCTTAAAGTTATAGGGTTCATAAAACTGTGTTGGGTTGTTTTGGGGTTTTTTATTTGGGGGAAAAAAAAACCCCACTATTTTTACTTTATCACAAACGTAAAGGAGACATTATTTTAAGAATATTGTTTTTAAAATTGTATTAGCAAAATCTAAAAAGTGTAATTAAATTTAGTTTTCCTATCTAATCCATGTATATGTATGAATACCTCAAAGCGAACTGTGATGAGGCTTCAGCCATTCTGACCTCAGTTGAAAGTAAATTCTAATAATGTTTTCAAGAGTGTGAAACTGAGTTTATGGAAGTATTTCCATGCTAACATGCTTATGAAATACAGGCTAGTTTTGTGGGTAAGAAGGTAGCTGCTGTTCTAAGGATTTTTTTCTTTCTAGTGTTTATTTCGTTTCTTAATCAGACTTTGTTGAAAACTTTTAGAGAAAATTTAAATGTAAATGATCAAATTACAACAAGATAGAATCAACACTCATACTAGCATTGCAGCATCTGGAAAAGCAGTTGTGAATTTTTACAGCCTGACTTTAGAGGTCTTTATTTTTTGTTAATTGGCACTTATGGCTGCTTTATTTGTTTCCTCGTCTTAAACTTTGGTTTTGATGTATTTAAATCTACAGGAAAACAAGGAAGAAAAGGCAAAAAAACCCTGAATATTTTTAGAAGTGAGTAGTTAAAGTGGCTATGTTGAGATTGTTTTGGTCTAGTGTACAAAATGAGGTACACTATCCAATTTCATCCAATTTCAATCCAATCTGATGTAACTTCAAAAATATTTTGGTCCTAGACAAAATCTTTGTGTATAAGAAAAAAAAAGTTAGAAAAAAAGAAAGACACAAACTCCATTAGGAGCATATTGACTAGAACATAGTAGACAGTAGTAGCATACAAGCTTTACCACAAAACTCCACTTCCTTTTTCTACTAATAGTAGAACAGAAATACATTAGGAGAAAAAAAGCTTCTATATTCCAATTATATCACTTTTTTTCCTTTGGTACTCATCCTGAAACTCTTTATTATTACTAACATTGACCTCACTTAGAAAGAATAACTTCTTTTTTCCTCACACTGATATCAGTTCATTGTCATACAGTCAGTCATATTTTGACCCTTTCAACAAAATTCCTCTATTTCTAGTTTTTGTTTACCTCTTCCCAAAAAATCTACTTTCTCCTTTTTCTTATAGCAAGTGCCTGTTTAACTAACAGCTCTTGCTCTCTTGCTGCTTGCCTTGTTCCTCAGAGCTCTTCCCTTCAGGAATGGGAAGCTTTAGTAATTCTATGCACTTTCATTTTCCAGTGAGAGATCAGCATCATGGTAAAAATGGAGGTGCAGAACTGCATGGTCATGTAGCAAAAGCTCTAATACAGAAAACCTTGGCACATTTTGGCAAGGGACCAAAAAGATTGGGAGTTCATTTTTGACTTCCTTATTTGAAGCAGGGCAAATCTCCCCATTAAATCAAATTTTCTTGGAGTAACATTGTCACAAGTACTATCTTTTTACAAAAATTTTATGTTTACCCAATTATCCCATTCAAAAGAATCAATTGAATACACTCAAAATATTGACAATATAATTTTGTTAGAATAAGGGATAATTTGGTTCTTCTAATAGCACATAGGCAAACAAAACAAAACAAAAAAAAATAACCACGCGGAGTACACACAGGGTACGGAGGGCAGAGCTTCTGGACCCCCGCCATCTCATGTACAAGCTTATCAAGCCACAATTTCCCTTTTATACTGTATGTCATCACCATCTCCCCCCATTTTAGATTCGTCACACTTGTATCTCCACCCTCATCATCACCTTATCACACGTGCTCCACCATACCTTTAGGTGGTCGCACCACTCTTTGGTGGTCATCTGAATAAGGCTTATAGTCTTCCTCAGGTGTCCTTTATTTCACCTTTTGGATTACACATGCGCACCAAGCTGGTATAGCATAAGCCAAAGCTAATATTATATAAACCAATATTATGTTCTAGCATTAAAGCAATAACTCTCATATAATTAACATTTTCCTGGTATCCAACCAAATTTTCCTCTCTTTCAGATAAATTTAGTAATAGTTATCTCTTGCTTCTTCCTGTTCTGAACATCTGCAGGAGAAGGGGGGGGCAGGGAATGGACCCCTCCTCTCTTTCTTGGCATTACACTTTTAACTATTTTATTATTTCCAAATATTAATTACTGTATCAATATTGATTACTGTTTCAATTCTGTGAGCACAAATCACACCTATTTATCACAAAACCAAAAATGTGTTTTTGATTGTGTTCAGACAGCATGACTAAAGTGCATAAACTACTGGACAGAAATGTTTCGTAAAAAGTGGAGCCACAGAAGTTTATCTTATTGTTCTGATCCCTTGAGAAGGCTGACCTAGAACAGAGTCTAGACAGAGTTAAAGAATATAGTAGGTATTTATCAAAAGGCCTGAATGGATACACCTTGGGCTGTACAAGAGCCCAGCCAGGGCTACACCCAAGATGAGCCCAAAATGGTCACAAAATGGACGACCTGCCACGAGGTCTCACACTTTTATAAGTTCTGGTCCATTTGCATATTGGAGTTCATTGTCCAATTACAGCTTTAGGTTATGAAGTCCTATCCTTCTTGTTTTTCTCTCTTCATTCCACTGTTCTTTATGCTCTTGGGCCTGAAATTTGGATCAATTGTCCTTGGTCCCAAGCTAGAGAAGGAATTGTTTTGTCTTGCTACTTTGTGAAGAGAGCTTACTCTCCCCTAATATAAAGCTCAGAATTTCACACTAAAGGAGCACAGAATCTGAAAAATATAAAAACTAAAACTTAAGATGTCAGTTGATTCAGATTTAGTTAACTGGGACAAGGCATGGAACAAGAAGGTGAAATATTACAATTTCATGTAATTTCATGTCTTTTCTCTCTGAAATTGTGTGCTGCCTTGATGGCAGTGCCTGAAAGAGAAACAGGTGCAGGGTCTGGCCTGCTGTCCCAGGCTCTCACAGATTTAACCCCAGTCTCAGGAGCATGACAATAATCCTGTGAGGGTTAAGCATTCTTTCCTGTCCTGGTCCGTGTGCTCCATGAATTTTGTGAAAGGGCATTCCAGGGATAGTAATTCACAGGAAATGTAATCTTTTATTTTTAGTGGTTATGTAAAATTATCACTAGACTTCCAAGCCATCTGTTTTAAATTCTGATGGTATGCAGTATATCTATAGTGAGATACTTTGACAGTGAACTGCATCATCACTGTACACCATATATTTGTTCCAGTAAAAGTTCATTAGTATTCACAAGGATCCTCTGGCTCTGTGATACTACCAGAAAATGTCAAATTGTTCTCAGAATTTATAAGAAGGTATAAAATTCATGAGCTGAGACAATGAAAATCCCAAAGAATTGATGGCTACCATATATTGTACTCATTTTGGCATATGATTTTTTTATGTCTACAGAAATGAAGGCTAGTCACCTAACCTTTCATCAAGTCAGCATTTTCTGAAATACAAAGACATGAAAAGTGCTTACTAATGATTGCTTGGCACACATCCTAATATATCTACAATGAGAACAGAAAAAAAATACAGCAACTTCTATAGTATGACATCCCAATTCCATTTTATCCTTCAATAAAGCTTCCTTCAGTCTACATGCCATTATGCTCTTGAATCTTGATAGGAAGAGAATGTCCTAGTGTTCTTCAGTAACCTAGAAAGTTAACTTAGATTTTTTTAAAAAATAAAGTAGATATATTAATAAGAAAGTGTACCAAATCTGTGGAAACTACAGAAAATAGATACTTCACTGAGGTGTCTTGTGCCTAATTTGGACTTTAACTAAATGTCTATCTATTACAAAATGTGATTTTCTGATTTAAAAACCTGTTGCAGAAGAAATCAGTACTGGTAGATAAAGAAGAACCAATTATGGAACAAATATGCTCTGCTTGCATAGGTACAAATGGTCACAAACTGCTCTTGCTTAATATGCACACTGCTTATAATCCCCCATTGGATAAACCTTGAAAGCAGATATGAGCAAGCTCTATTTGGATTGGACAAAGCTGAGGTAGACAAATAGAAATATGATCAGGAAAGATTAAAATATTTTAATTGTTGTAAAAAAAATAAAAACAATCATGAAAAGAGTATAGTGTGCTTAAAAACACACCTTAAAAATCATAATCAAAAAAAGATTAAGGTAAGTAAAAAATAGAAAATATAGAAAAATTGGATTAGAGTAGACTTATAGGTACTTTAAGTACAAAGAGCAAAGAGATTTTGAAAAATGTTTCAATGCATTTCTAGGAAGAAACATGGGATGTTTTTTGTTTTAGTTTCAATATAGATAAATATGTAAAGATTTTTTTTCTCCTGTACTTGGAAGCTGACAGATACATCCAGATCACTGAATGATGATGACATAGCATCCATTCCAGAAATAATTACAGGGCTACAAAATGAACCATCTTTAAATACTTAAAATTAAGTTTATTCTCTTCAGAATTTCATAAATTCATAAATTTAATAAATTCAGAATTTCTGAAGAACTAGCTGGGTTTTCTCCAGGGAGGTTCTCAGCTGCTAATATTAGGAGAGTTATCTTCAGTAAATCTTGAACTAGAATAAGACTTTCAGAAGGGGAGAATTTTTACAGGGAGAAATTGTTCAGTTTGTATAGTTTAAACCAAACCAATATTAAAGTGATTTATTTATTTATTAACAAAAAATAAATTGGAACCCATGACCCATATCAATAACAAGACATAATACTCAGTTCTAGATACTAGCAAATTTTTATGAAATTATTCCAAAATTTTAAAATTCCTCCCTAGTATTAATCTCAGCAGAGCACATCCCTGCTGTGGGAAATGCATGCCCAGGTTTCCCCCACCTCCATTCTTAAAGGGCAGGTGGCAGTGAGGGGAGGTGACCGAGACTCCCCGAGGTGGAGATTCTGGGATGTCCCTGTGCTGGCATTGCACATACTGGGTGCAGCAGCTGGAAATGCCTATAGAGAAGCAGAGCCCCCAGGCTATGCAACTATATCTAGAAGGGTCTCCAATCTGCTGCCCTGCTCCCCTCCTCTCCTGCTCACCACAAATCTATGTTTCATCTGCATTTCTGTTTAGCTGACTTTTTTTTCAAGTGTCTTCTAGTAATTCTGGTAATTACTCTTTAATTTGGTAAATAGTTGTTTTCCTCTTTACCTACATCAGATTTTGGCGAATGCTGTCTCAGGTAGTTCAGACATCCCACTCAACCACATCCTTATACTCACTCCTGACCTGCTGGCTGCTGTTAACCTGTTATCCTTGGCCTATTTGCCAAGGCTGGACCCTGTGAACACACCCTGTAGGGAAAAAAAAAAAAAAGAACATAATGTAAATAATTTAAAATGGTAAAAGGGCCAAGCTGTGTGACAAGAATCCTGTTGTAATTATCTTAAATTGTAGGAAAAAATAATGAAATTGCTGGTGCAAGACTTGAATAACCAAGAATTAACAGGGGGATAACGTTACTAATATTAGCATGACTTTACAGAAAATAGAGTTTGAGAAATTAAACATGTATTATCTTTTATAATTTAACACCATATAATAAGGCTGAACTGATGGAACATAGTTCTGCAAGGCACTTGATTCATTCCAAGCAGAAATTCAATTAAGAAACTGTCTTATGACATAGTTATGGTACATGCCAAATGGATTAAAAACTAGTCTCAAAAGACTGGTAAATGGAAAGTATTCATGCAGCAGGTGTGTGACTTTTGTGCAGTCCCTGGTGGAATAAGCTTTTTTATTCATACTTTTACCCAGTTGAAAAGACAGCAAAAACCACTGACAAATTCTGTAGATGGCTCGAAGATGCCAGAACTCATGAATGCAGAATAAAACAAAATACTGGTATCAAAATAGAAAACAAATACAGAAATAGGAGTCAAAATGTGACTCTGGCTATAACATCTTACACATTGATAATCAGCTCCTCAGCATGGGAAAAAAAAAGTGTAACAAAATCTGAAGGCTGGAAGCTTAAGTGAGAAAAAGCAAACCTCAAAATAGAGACTATTTTCTATGGTGAGGCCATTAGGAACAGTATACCAAAAGTTTCAGTCACAATTTCTAAAGTAAACCTTGGATTTTATCATAAAGCATATGTTCTAGCTGTTCCCAGACTTAATTCAAGGAAATTCTGTGGTCTGCTATAAAAAACCAGAATGGAATTTTTTTCTGAACCAGCTGCAGAACCTTCCAACAACAGAGATTTGCAGACTCTTGGATAAATACAATAAAGCAAGAAAAAGACAAAGCCTTTTAATTTTATTAAGGTCCATAAGGATTTGTGTCTGATATTAGTAATAAATCTATAGAAATTGCACAAATGATCTGGTTTTGTCAACACCATTGGAAATTAGATTAGCAATACCCAGCTAATGACAAGCATGGCTTAATTTAGCCAGCAAACAAGCAGGTTTTTTCCAATGACATTTCCAATTAAATAAAGGAGAGAGGGAATGGGACTTAAAAACATTCTAAGTCACAGAATATTTTTTGATATATTTCTTATCATGTCTTCTTTACATTTATCTAGATATTGACAAAACTGGTGACAATCTGTAACAGTAAAATGAACATATGAATCAGTATTATTTTATCTTTCTATGAAGCAAAAGATTTCCCTATAAGGTCCATAAAGTCTTTTTTTTTTTTATTGCAACCTACTTCTTCATTCCAGACAAGCAGAGATGTATTTTCACCCACCTTTCTGACCATCACAGGCTTAATGTTATTTGTCCTTAAGAAAAAAAAGACAACATAATAATGCTATTAGCTTAATACCATCCTAATGTCTAAAGTGTTTTTTTTCTTAGAATGAAATTAACGCTGGTGCAAAGGGCTACAATCAAATTTGTTTGGAGAAAGTGCACTGTTCTTGCTGGAATCACTGCTTCTTGAAACTTCGATTAGTGATCTCATTCATCTTCTGTAGCAGTTATGTTCTACTTTGTACGTCAATCGACGATCACACATCCACCTTATTTCTGAATGTTTTCTCTTCAGATAAATGTTGCAAAATTTAGCAGAGAATATGTTAACACTTCTCAAATTCCTTCCTCAAATGATTAATCCCTGATGGTTCTTTATTTTGTGTCTGGGCAGACACCAGTTCAGAAAATATTAAGATTTTAGATTTCAGATCATTATTTCAGTAGTTGCAGCCAGAATTCTTTCTCTTATATCAGGGTGTAGAAATTACCATCCTCACATTGCCCTGAAAAGCTGCTCCCCTCACGGGCATTCTGCAATTTCTCTTGCCAAGTAACTCATCTTTCCAGATATGAGCCCAGCCACATAGAGGTCTTAAAATGATTTGAAAAGTTTCATTACTGTACTTTTTACAGTTACTTATGTAGCTCAATACATGTTTATAAAAGCATATATGGAAAATGAGGTGCTTTTCTATGCATCTATATAAAGTGTATTTTAAATGTGAAATTTTACAAACAGTATAATATTAGAAAATATATAATTTTTACCTTCTTCACCCAATTCTAGTCAGGCTGAAGCTGCAGAGAGAATTTGTTTTACAATGCAGGCACATCTCTAGCAATATCTTATGGCACAAAAAACCCAGTAGACTTTTAATTTGCATAACATTACACATATTTGCATAAAATATTGCCCAGTGGTATAAGAGCACTAGTTTCTCCCTAAGCCCCAATTAAT
This sequence comes from Motacilla alba alba, assembly GCF_015832195.1. Taxonomy (NCBI): domain Eukaryota; kingdom Metazoa; phylum Chordata; class Aves; order Passeriformes; family Motacillidae; genus Motacilla; species Motacilla alba. The sequence goes on from NC_052017.1 coordinate 124,637,457, forward strand.
TAATCTGCGTCCCTCGAGACTTAAAACAATTTATTATGCATTCTTAGCATAGAAACAGCAATTAATTATATGCTTCCTAGCCCCACATCAATCATTGTGTGCCCTCCAGACAGCTTTGCACCTCTCCTAGCCCCACATCGGGCTGGAAACACACCCTCCTCTTTTTCCATAGATGAACAAGCCTTCTGCAATTTTGCCAGTCATCAGAGAGCTCTAGGATCTCCCTGTTCTTGTTGTGGTCCATCAAGGTCTGAAGTTTTAGGACTGGTAGGGTAAAACCTCAGCAGCTATACTACTGTGTATCTAAGGACTGCAAAAGGAGTGCAACTCATTTTTTGTCCTGTTTCCTTTTTTCCCCATCCCTTTTTGTGAACTGAATAGAAATGTTTGCCTATTGCTGCAACCACACTTGGGAGCAAGAACTGCAGTCAGCCTGGAATGATCCAACCATATAAGACAGACTTTGGTTAAGTGTAAGGAATTAAAATTTTAAAGGGGAATATAAGTGGTAGCTGGAGGAAATGTAGAATGTAAGTGGTAGCTTGAGAAAAATGGTGGATAAGGAACAATTTTGTATCAACTTCTTTACAGAATTGACTTGTATATTCATTTACCATGTACTTATTATTCATGGTCTGTGTGAAACACCCTTTGCTCTTGGGATAAAAAGATAAATTAATGTCCCATGTCTATCTAAGTGTTCATGGATTAGATTACAAATTTTAGCTAACAACTTTATTCAAGGGTAGAGGTGAGGAAAGGTGAGGTTTGCAAAGGTTTTTCTTTTTCCTTTACTTTCAGTACAAAGGTGAAGTTCATGGCTGCAGGAAAGGGATAGGAGGGAATTAAAACACTGCCTTCCTTCCCAAGATCTCCCTTGGCTGAGTACAGTCAATACACCAAAGAAAGAGCACTCTGACATGACTGAAAAAATTAAACCTTTCTTCTCTCCTTCTTTTTTACTCTAGCCTCTAGAATAACTTTAAATCCTTCTCCATCTGTTACTTGTATGGCGTCTCTAGGGTTCATTAGGTGCACTGTACATCACCCTTCAGTTCTGTTCTTTAAAACTAAAATGTGCATGCCATAAAACAACTACAGATTTTAAGTTTGCAGGGGAATATACTTTCTTTTTCCCTCCAACATTCCTTATATGTTTAATATTTATACCCTTTGTGATTGCTCTGACACAAGGGGTATAGGCCTGCCAGAGGTCCCATTATGACTATAAACTCCAACTTCAATAAACTAACTTAGCTAAGTTTTTTTATTAAGTGCTACCTATCACTGTTCTTCTGTCCTCATGCCTTCAGGGCTGAATCAGCACCTTCAAAGCATTGCTCTGCCCCTCACTGAGAGATGGGCCCCAAAGGATCACAGCAGGACCAGGGCAGTATTTGTCCAGGACTTTTACAGAGAGGATAGGTCATTAAGTTATTTCTAAAGAGCAATGAAAATGTATCTTGTATGCTATAGACAAGACAAATTGGTGGGAATGGGAGAGAACAGACATTTTTCTACCTTAGCTGGATGATCTGCCTCTTTTTTATCTCTTTACTCCTTACACACGGTCATAAAGACAGAGACATGAAATGTATGTATGTTCAGCTCCACCAATACTGTGCAGTTCAGTAACTTACTTTGCTAAATCTGCAGCCTTCACAGGAAATTGATTGCTTATTTTCTTTTTCAGAACTTTTTTTTTTCTGATTCTGTTTCAGGATCTGCTACTAGATAAAATTCTTGAAAGCTGTATGAAGATTCTGTTTCCTTTTTTCTTCTCTGTCTACTCCAGCATCAGTGATGGTCCTTCCTTTAAGAGAGAAAAATAACTCAAATCATAACTATCTTTGACTCCTAAAAATATAGACAGCTCTTTTATTTCCCTTAGGTTTCCCTCCAGAAAGCTTATTTCACTTAAGTGTGTCAGATTTCTGTAGGTTGCATCTTTCCCTATGAACAGTATCTAAACCCTGGCTTGTTCAGTGTGTGGCTTCTGGGTCACATCTAGTCCATGATGCTGAAATAAATGACTATTTTTGATAGTATAGAAAACTATATAACTGAAAATTAGTCTTTTCCCTCCTGCGGTGGCATCTTGGAAAATTTGGAGTGAAGTCAGCAGGAAAGCAGCATCTCAGACATCCTGGGAGGTGAAGAATATAGGTGAAAGGTGTGTTGCTAGAGCAGGGGAGTGAGGTGTGTCTGCTGGGTTGAATGAGCACTCATGCTTGGAGAGGAGCGGAGCAAAGAAAAACTGGGCAAATTGGGAGCTTGAGCACTCTCTTAAGAAAGAGATGTGAATGCATCTGGGGCAAGTGTTCAGAGATCTCAAACCTTAGTTTCTTTCAGGAACGGGAATTGGAATAAAGCAAGGCTATCCTCAAGGAAGCTGTGGGGTTGCATGGATCACTGGAAGGTAGCTGCAAAAGGAACCAGAGGATATTTCTGAAAACACAGCATGAAACAGCAAATATTCAATCTGTGATGAAAATGAGGGGGATATAATTTCGGAATGATGTTCTTTAGAAAAGATAACTGAACAGCTGGCAGGCACTAACTACATCTTAATAGTGTTGTTTTCTGCCCTTCCTTGCTGAGTTTTAGGCAATTGAGAGGATCCAGGACAAGAGACATAAAGCTGAATGATGATAGATAACACTTAAAACTTTTAAGTCCAGGAATGCTTTGGTGTCAAAGAGATAGTAAGGTTTCATGAGGTTCCTATGACTCATCCAAATACATTTTGTCATATTAAAACAAAATTAACTTCTTCCAGAACTCTGCTTTCACAGCTGGACCTGTCTATTTTCTTTATTCTTTATAAAAAGTCCGAAACGTTGCTGAATGAGAGTACAACCAAAGGTCTATTGCAAATGTCTATTGTTACTGCACCCAATATGTCTCTCAAATTGCACTAAATAGTCTTTCTCCTCAGTTCAAGGTCTTATGAAAGACCAAGAAGTGAGTGAAGATGAACTTCTTAACAGTTGAAGAGAAGGTTGATGTGGGCAAAAAGGAAAACTTTTTAAAAATTCATTACCTTGAGATTTCATTCTCTACTGAACACATCTGTGCTTTGATGATAGGGACATTTGGCAGACTTGCTGTTATACTGAACTTCTGCTGCTTTGAGAGTTACTGCTGGTTTTGGACACTAAAGTAGGCAGGGATCCAAAAAGAATTTATTTCCCACTAAGCTTGGAAGGGTGCTCTACCTTGTCACATTAGATTTAAACTTGTCCACAGTGATGCACACCTCTGTGACCTGCAGGTATGATTACATGCAGCACCTATGAATGAAATCACTATGCAAAAATAAGTGCTCTAGCTAGTTCAGGGTTCACAAAGAGCACGTCACAGTGGAGCTGTGCTCTCTGTGCATGTTCCTCACAAAGAGAGGAAGATTTGTCCTCATCAGAGCCTTCTTTAGCACTATTTCCTCCCTTTTAAGTGACTGCCTCCTTCTGAGAATATTAAAGTTAACTGAAGCAACAGGATGATTAATTCAAGAGGCGTATATATATTTAGTAAGTGGGTGTTTCAAAGACTGTCTGAGGAGACTGGTTGGAGAGCTGATCTGGTGATTCTCCTACAGAGCAGAATTCAAATATCAGATCTTGATCAGAGTATTCCACGGAATCACAGGGTCACAAGATTGTTGTGACATCTTTTAGTCCAACTTCCCTCATCAAGAATGCCTTAAAAATATTTTAAGTAAAGAAGTTAAAGCAAGACCATCTATTTAGCTTGTCAAATCTGACCAGTTACACAGTGCATTACCGTGATGTTCAGGCCAAATTCTTTAATCTGCTCATATTTTATTTTGGTTTCTCTTTTTGAGATAGATGTTACTTGCTTTACTTGCTAGCTTTGCTTCAGATTATTGCCTTAGTGGTATTTGCTCTTGTCAAGGTTGCTGTTTTCCCTACCTGCTCAAAGCATTGTCAAGACAGAATTTGACAGCATGAGTGCACAAAGTCCAGTTTGTCTGGGAGCATTCAGACACACACATAAACCCTTCAAGGCACATTCTGTCTGAAAGTAAAAATTACTGAATCATTTGGGTTTATTGTAGGACCATCTGTAAAACACAAGTAAAGGTGGGCTGATACATCCCACACTCATCAGACTCATTACATGTGCTCTCTCCTAGGAATAAATGTGGCCCAGATGAACTTGCAGACACCTGACAGAACAAGTATGGATCTCACTGAACTTTTAATTTGATGATAGGATTTCACATTAAATAGGCATAGGATTAGGCAGGTTTGATAATTTTTTTTTTTTCTGTAAGTACTCAGTGCTGGATTTTTTTTCTTAATCCTACTGTAAATTCTTACTTATCATTTTTTTCATTTATTTGATTTTGCAGCAGGTGCAATGAGAATGGTTGGTTATTGATATTTATTATTTGAATTCAATGATGTTTATAAATCTACTGCAAAAATTATAATTGCCTCTATTCCTTGATTAAGGAGAATTTTTTAGGAATACTTAGTGGGATTTATCCCATTATAATCAGCAAACAAGGCTTTTCCTTTTCCTGAATAATGAAAAAACTGTGTCAGGCAGGCTGCAAATCTATTTTTCTGATGCTTGAAATTTTTTGTAGCCCACATAAGAATGTTGTCTGAGACTTAGAAAGCCTTATCAGTTATCTCTCTACAACATTACACTAATGTAGTCTCTTTAGCTGTTTTTGGTTTTTTTTTGAAGTTGGCAAGTAATGTAGAAAATTAAATAAATTTTCTGGATATTTTGGAGGTCTCAATCACTTCTGCTGGGTAAAGAATAGCAAATTTTCTATCAAAATGAATCAAATTTTCTATCAAAATTAATCAATTCCAGTTGTTATTAGAAATACCATCTACAAGAATTAAAGAAAAAGTCTGTAACATTATTTAACTGATAAATAATCTAAACTAAAAAAACTCACAAAATTCTCTACTTGTTCTAGAATATTAATTTTCTCATTCAAAGTACATCTAGAGCTGATGCCTGATAATGCTTATTTTCCATATCCTAGTACATGTATTTTCTTAAAATCAGTTTTCTAATAGAAGACATCTCTAGGTTGCAAAACTCCTTCACATGAGGATCAATATTCCTTTTATGCCCACAGAATGTGTTTTAGATTTAACAAGTCATTCTCATCAGCAAAATCACATTTGATTTCAGGGAGTTCAAGAATAAACCTTATTACACCAAACACTCTCAGGTATGGCATCACTGTACCGCACAAATGAAAAAATGAGAAGTGGTTGAAATCACACAGGAGCCGTAAAGCCTTTTGCACATCTTCATGGCTTTTGTTCTTTGGAATAGCTGTATGACCTAGCTCTTTATGCCAGCAGAAAGGACAGCCACACACAAACCCCTGTACACCTTGAAACTTCCCTGAGGCGTGTCTGGAGCCCGGAGCCCAGCCTCTGTGCACAGCCTTGTCCCTGATCCTACATCAAGTTATACCATCACGGGGTGGAGGTAATCTGGCAGGATGCTTTTGAAGTTAGATAGAGAAATTTAACATTTGAGAGGTATTTTGATATGATTAGACAAAAATAGGTGTAATTAGATCATCCATAAGAGTTAAAATGAATATTTACCAAAGTAACTCTGGGTAAAACATCTTAATGCATCTGTACTGCCAACTGTTTCATTTGACTGCATTTGATTCAGATCTTTACTTAGATAGAAGCAGCTTTAGACTTTTTTCATTCTTTATGACCTTTATATGTCATTTTTTATGAAAATTGACTACTGATCAACATATTTTTTTGTGTACTGAGAGCTGTAACTCCTCATGGCTCATATTTAAAGATGCTAAAGAGCTATATGCTGGGAAGCAGGAAGAAGGGTTTCCAATCAAGCTACATACTGACTGTTTTTAGTATAGCAGTTGATTTTGAAATTGCCAAATATTATAGTAGACAGCTTGCTTGTGCATTTGTGCAGTAGAACAGTTTTATAATTTTTTTTTCTCTAGATATATAAGCATGAATTTAAATCTTAAGAAAATCAGGACTTTTTTGTTTATTATTATTGCATTTTTACAGAGGAGAGCTTTTTACCTGTACAAGAAGCACACTTGAAAAAAAGATAGCATGTATAGGCTCAGTGTGCTTTATACCAAAATCTGTAATTCAAATATCCTATTGTTTTTAGGTTATATCTCCACACAGTCATTAATCCAGAAGACACTGCAGAAAGTTTCCTCTGAGAAGTTACTACAAGGAATATTTGGAGGGGTTTGTTTGGGTTTTTGGGGTTGGGGTTTTTTGTTCATTTGTTTGTTTTTAATTGTAAGCCACTCACTTAAGATGAGGCTTTTCTGCAGAATTCTAAGAACTGCAATGAAACCTTCCCCATAATGTTTATCCTGGATCTAGAGGGGCCTTCTTCTACCACGTCCTTTTCCCCATTTTCTCTAAAACAGCAGAGAGACATTTTTGGAAAAAGATATTCACACTACAAAGCACCAGAGTCTATTATTTACAGCACTGACCTGGATTAAGTCCTGGATCAGGCTGATACAGGAGAGATCTGAATCTGGCTTTCTCAGTTTTTAAATGAATGTCCTAATTAAAAAGCTGTAAGATTTTCACCAGTTAAAATTGTTCCTCTTTGTAGACTGAAGATGAATGATGGATCTCTATTGCAGATTGTGAAATGCAAACTTTTTTATTTCAATATTGAAAAGGAATGACATTTTTCAATCAATAGAAAAAAAAACCCAAAATGAGATAAAATAACAACAGCAAAATACCACAACTTCTAGTATCACAGAAACGTAAAAAAAAATTACCTTGTTATCTTTTCTATTTAAAAATTTCAGTATCATTCATTGGAAGGTTTTAAGTTCTTTTTGGTTTGCTTTGATTGTGTATTTGTCTTGGTTTGGTGTTACAGTTCAGCATTTGAACTGTAGAGACCATTAAAATACTATCCTGTTTTGAACTTCCATTTCTTGCAATAGATTGCCAACATCTTGAAGAGGTAGGTCATTAGAAATAGAAATAGTTGATAAACTTAAATGAAGGAAAATAATGCAAAAAACTTCACACTTATCTTGGGAGAGGACAGGAAAAAAGAGAGCCTGGTCAGACTCTTAAACACCTGTGCCTTTTATTTGGAAGATACTGTGTTTATTTAACTTTCTAAAACTGTGAATATAAAGACTTGTGGCAGAAATATTTTGCTACTTAGAATTGAGCCATGTATTTGACTTTGGTGGGTCCATCTTCTTACCTGTTTTTCTAGTCAGGAACTGCATATATCTCTTTACATGGGAACAATCTTCATGCCTGTTTCATCTTTTATTAATATTTTTATTCTGATTTCTAGCTTTAGGAATCAGGAGTAGTGGGGAGTTGGGTGGTGGTGGGTTGGTTGGTCAGTTTGCTTGGTTTTGGTTTGGTTTGGGGTATTTTAATGAACAAAACAAAGCTATCAGAAATTGAGTTTGATGCTTAGGTCTTGCAAGGATAGTTGCTCAGTCTCCTTTCCCCACCCTAGTTTTTAACCCAACACATTGCCTTTGTTATTAACCTTCTAAAAATTCATTAGCACATAGCCTGTACTATTGGTATAGAAATATACAAAATTGCAGCTCAAAGTTAATTTCTAATTTTAAATGAGATTTCCTTAGTTTTTAATTCAAGAGTTCTTTTGAACAGGGAGGAATTTGGTTTTGTGAGGATCTGAACTAAGTTTACTATTCAGGGTAGTATCAGCTCAAGACATTTAGTATTCCTTGGACAGGTGAGGATGGACAGCATTTCTTTCTCTCATTCATGTATATACCTGTACGAGTCAACCATTTTATGTTTTTATAAAGAGTAACTGCAGCCTCAAGAGAAGACAAAGTTCTCTTGTGGCACTGATAGCAATAGCTTTAACCAGGAAATTAAGCAATACAGGTCTCATTGGCTGTCTCATCTGGGCCCCTTACTCATTTCACCCATGAGTATGTTACTTTCCAGGTTTTCTTTGTTGACAGATGCAGAGTGATATCACTTAAAAAAAAAAGAGCAAAGCAAAACAAAAACCAAACCAAACAGGAAACCATACTTTTTCCTTGTCATTAAATTAGTTGTGCTAAAATTCCTTTTCAAATTTTTGCTCGATGTTTCTTAAAATTTATGTTTAGATATGAAGTTAACCAATTTACACAGATATACAATGCAGAATTAGTATATGCAATTTCTCTATGCTTATATATTACTTTTACAATTCTATTACTTGAAATTCTATTACTTAGATTGTAAACCTGGGTGACTAGAAATATAAATTTATGGCAGGAAATAAGGAAAATCACCCAGCCAGACCCTAGCAGTATATAGGACATTAATTTAGAACATGTTTTAAGTGATGTTCATAATTTATTTTTATTAAGTATTAAATGTTAGGCTGGTAAAAAATGAATACAGATAGGACTTCAACAGGTATGGAGGTTAATCAAAAGCTTCATATTTACCTTCATTCTTACTGAAATATTTTTAAATAAATGTTTTTCTACATCTTCAATTCTATGGTTTTCCCACTTTCCTCCTGCACCCCAGAACAGGAGAACTGTATTATGCTAATGGGGTGAGCATTAAGGAACAGTTTCCCTAAATGTTTTTATATTGCTTGTATATTGACTTGTCTTTGCTAAAGTGTTTCCATGGCTGCTGCTCTTAGAATTTGATTAACATTCCCTAACATAAGTGCTTGTGCTTACAAGGCATTTTTAACAAAGAATTTTGCTGATCTCTTTATATTTATGCAAAAATATATTGCAGGAAATTCTAAAAAAAAATATATATTGGAAACTAGGTAACATTTTAAGATAATTGATTTTAATTGCAAAATTACCAAACAACTCTTGCAAATTAAGTTACATATCACATATAACTGTAGAGTGAATTAATTAATCATGATTAATGACAGTGAAAACCACATGAATTAATGACTGACCACCTACTTTAGAATGTTTCTAAACTAAGGCAATATCGTGCCTATTGACTAATTCTAAATTATGCTTTAAGTTCTAAAGGAGGGTGAGGTCATTAACAAATGACTGAAAGCCAAATGAATTAGATATTGTCTGGCCAAATGAGCAGCAAGTCAATTTATTGGGAAAGGTCACTTTAAAAACTGCTGCTTTCAGACCTCATCAACAGCTTATACATCATAGATATCCTGGTAAGCTGTTGTATTAAATAGTTTGCATGCAGGATATCTCTTTATCAGAGTTAGATGAATGCCTTCCTTCCCTGATGAGAAGGTCTGCTGTTCAGCTCCTGATGTGGCCAGGAAGCTTCTTGATTCTATCATCATTGAGTCTGCTTGAAAATCTTGTAACAGCACTGAGCTATCTGCACATAGATGTGCAGCAGGTGCTACAGAACAGTGTAAATTAGCATTGAGAAGTAACAGGGAAAGTATAGCAAAAGACACTGGGTCAAACTTAGAGTACTGACAGAAGGGGCTTCTGCCCAAGTTGATATGTCCGGTATTTTTGGTCAAGGGTTTAAGAGCAGCCAAAGCTGAGTCTTTGCCTTATCCAGCTAATCTATTTCACTTAAATTCCTCACTAAACCCACTAAACACTGACTAGGGTAAAATTTACTGAATTAAAAAAAACCCAAAAACCCAAATAAACAAATCAGCATCCTTTGAACTTTTAGAAAGATTCATGCGCTTAGAAGTATGTTTTTCCATAACACAATATCTTAAACTATACTGAGTCAGAATTGAGAAAGTATTTATTCAGTGAAATTTCAGGCTTAGTTCTACAGGCCAAACTGTTTCCTCCTAAGTCACATAGCAGGCTTCATCTTCACCACTGCATTATATAAATAGCTATATGCCAATACCTATTATCAAAACAGAGAATCTGAAGAGGAGACAGTCTGAACTAGCTTAAAGATACCATAAAGTGGGAAAGCATCACAAGAGCATGTCTAGTTCAGTACAAAAAGTTTTATAAAAGATACAAGAATATCCTATTTCAAATCTCTGCATCTGCTGTATCAAAGAATAGGCTCTTAAATTTTGATCCTTAATCAGTTTAAATGAGTCTCAGAGAAAACTGCAAACTAGTCCTTGAACCTTACAGCTCTACATGTGCACTTTTTCTGAAAGCAGGTGAATAAAATCTCCATATAAATAAATTTTTAAAAAAGTTTGCAACCAAGATTGTATTTGGATTGAAGGAAAATTTAAACATGAGTATTTATCTTATTAGGGTGCAGCAGCTACTTGGGTGACTTGTTTTTATATTAGCAAGAGCTGCCTTCACTTGCTTAATAAATCTGAAAAACAAGCCCTGCAGATATTTTTGTAGTTAATTAAAGGTATATTCCAGACATTGTTGAACAAGAGAACTTATACCTATTAGAACTAGATTCATGCCATGACAATGAGAACTAGATTAATATTTTGTGTTCAATGGCAAAGCTTCTGAGCTTTGTTGGTCCTGAATAGCCAGAAAAGCAAAGGACAAAAACTGGTTTCTGCCAAGTTAGTTGTCATGACAAGTTAAACATTAGAGTTTATAGAAGGATAATCCAACATATTTGTTTCCAGCATATAATTTTCTTGGTTTGCTTTCTTCTCCTCAACCTGTAAGTGGTTGCTACTGTCCCTATTTCTGAATACCATCTCTCACCAATTTGCATTACATTTTCAGGTTTGGAATGTTTAAAGGCCTGTGGAAACTATGTACAAGTACAAGGGACTTCCTGCTCAATTTAGATTTAAACACATGTAAATATCTATATAAGATGCAGAATATTTCTGAAAAGAAAGGGAAACTTGAATTTCTTTCCACAAGAACCCATCATCCTTTATCACAGAGGCAGATTTTCTGTGCCGTTCCAAGCAGCAGCTCCAGTCTATAATTAGTTACTTCCTTGCAGCTGCAGCAATGGATGTATGTGCTGTTTTTGCACACAGATGTAGGGAGATGGCTCAGTCAGTACCAGGCTTTCCCTTCCAGTATTGGGTTCTCCAGAAGGAGGAAGGGTCATGCTTATCACATAGGTAAATAGCAGAGAGAGCTGTCTTCCGTGATAGATACAGACTTGGACATCTGCTTCTTCCCATTAATCAGTCATGGGGGCTGATAGGGAAGTTTGTGACAGGCTGATGCAATTTGATGATTGAGGGAGGTGAAAGTGAGTTCTACAGCCTGAAATACACTGACTGTTTCACAGAGAGAGAGAGAGAGAGAGAGAGAGATATGCACCCAAATATCTGATAGATGAGGGAAACTAAAATATGTTCAAATATTAACAGTTTTAAGGCTTTTCAGCAACCTCTAATAGCTCAGTTTGGGTATAAGTCTGAAGGCAAACACCAGTACTATCTAGGGTACAGAGGTTTGAAACTCTTCCCACCAGTTTATAATATGTATTTCCTCAGTCATATCTATCTCATTTTCCTTACTTGCTGAAGTTTCTCATAATTATTTACTTAATAGTGCATTGTGGCATGTGAATTTGGCATAATTTACAGGGCATTATGGTAAAGTATCAGCACCTAGGAACCCTCAGACAGCAAAGAAATTATGGCTGTGAGTTTCTCTCCTTTTAGGGATTGTCCATAGGCTTATTTGAACACACAAAGGGTTACACTCATTTATGTCATCTTTGGGTGGAATCTGTTCACCTGAAGTGGTTTCTAGAAAAAGGATACTATTTTTTTTTCTCCATTTCTGCAAAAAGTATAATATAAGGTTGACTCCATGGGAAGTGTTGTGTAATTTACTGCTCTTTATTCACTGTTAGATGTAGGAGTGGTGGTATTTGATTTGAAGTTTTCTAGTTTGTCTCAATCATTGGGATTTTGTGATAGACTGGTTTCTAATGGCATCCCAGTGAAGCCTGCTAAATTTAATGTCTTGACCAGCTTGTGAGGGTTCTCCTATTAATGGCCACACTCCCACCAGGGGTAAGTGGAATGTTGTTTCTTAACTTGGCTGATGCCAGGACACAGTCTTAAGTGCTGTTATTTTTTTCAGAAAGTACATAAAAGGAAATGGTGTTTGACTGAAAAGCCTGAGAGCTACAGGTACTTAAGGTTCCCATTGTCTAACTGTTTGCTCAGCCTTGTTTATGAGCAAAAATCCCCACACATCTTGTTTATGAAGACAAGAACTTATTGTTAGTATAACTGAACAGAGATCTCCACAGTCCAATCATAGTTTCATTTGTTTGTTTTCATTGTAGACCATTTTTATGTTTGATAAAACATTTTCACACCTTTGTTATTTCTTTGTTGGGTTGCAACTCTGTGTTACATACAAATATACCACATGGCTACCTTTAAAATATGTTAAACACCATTTCTTTGCTCTCTTTATTCCCTGTAAAATTAGACTTGTACAGCTCCAGGTGTACATTTCTTTATCTGGCCATTGCTGAGGTTGTGCCCCATCTCCTATAATCCTATGCCTACAGTCTTCTACATATTCTGCATAGCTTCCTAAGCCACCACTTCCAAAGCCTCTCCTGTCTTATGCAGCCTACATTAACCAATACTGCTTCATTTCATTAGTCCTATCTTGTTCTACACGCAGGAACTATTTCTTTCTTTTAACTGCATAAAACAGTCGTTGGGCTGTACAAAAGTAAACAGAAGTAAAACAAAAGAGGGTCAAAAAGAAAGGTAAAAAAATATTAGAAAGATAAAATACTAACTTATGTTAGAGCTCAGCCAGATGGAAATAAAGTGCAGTCAAGTTGAGACAACTGCAGAGAGTTAGCCTGACATCCCCAGTTCCAAGGCCCGTTAAACTCAGTACCTTCAGCTTTAAATTTTTATTCCACATCACGTAGAATTTGGGAATGTACAGACATTACCTTTCTTCTTGCTTCTTTTTCTCTGTTGAGGGCACTGTAACTCACACTGTCCTATGTTCCTGTCTGGAGTCGAACATTACCAACATCAGAATAGAAGGTTCCATGGATGATTTTTTTTCACTCTTTTACAAAATCTGCATTTGGAATGGCGGGAGGGATATATCCATGCCTGAAACAAAAGTCCTTCAGAGCCTGGCTTTGCACAAACCACAACATAAATTTGTGCATGGATAACAAATCTCAAAGAAGGGCTACTTAAGTAACCTTTCTGTTTGCTGTTGCTCCAAATGAGTCTACCAAGAATTTAATCATGTACTCACTTTTCATAATAATAAGCTCCCTGTCAGCAGACACAGGAAGTTACTTTCTCCAAAATAACCTTAGGCATGGAATCTGAATCCTTTTTCCGAGTGAACAAGCTCTGTATATTGCTGCTGGACAAGCGTTAAAATGAATCTAAGCCAAGGACAGACACAGTTTGCCACTGACAACACATGATCTGAAGGACTCTTCTTTTGTTCAGCCTCTGTCCTCATTAGGTATGGGAAAACATTTGGTGCATGCTTGGAGCAGTTTCAGCATTTGGTGCATGCTTGGAAAGTTTCAGCTTTCTCCCAAAGAGGCTTGGTTACCATGAACAAAAAACAGTCTCTAGACTGACCCACCACATGCTAAGTGGGGACAATCACTCTGAAACATATCACTGTACCAAATATAGCTGCAGCCAGAAATCCTCTGCATTGTAGAAGAAACCCTAAAATTAAAAGCAGAAACAAATGTTCGTTTCACCATCCTAATCTTTAATCATCTGAAGTTTACCTTTTGAAGAGGCTGTCAGGAAGTGAGACATTTGTGCTGTCTGCAGCTCCCCAGGCAGCATCCTGAACTGACATGGAGCATTTTGACTACATCGACTTTCAGTTCAAAACAACTTCACCTGCTCCAAGCTTACTGCTTCCTAACAGCTCATTTGTCAGTAAAAGCTCATGCTCAGCTTATTAGCAGCCCATTTTTACGGTCATTATCCATGCTTCCCCAACATCTGGCTAAGTGTTGTACTCCAGATTGTGGCTGTTCTGGGAAGTAGTTTTAGTGACTTAAAAGGCTGTTTAAGTCATGCTTATAATCCTCCCTCTGTCTCTTATCAGTGAGGGGATTCTGGGGAAGAGGCTGTCTCCCTTCTACCTTTCTCATACCCTTATTTGACCCTGAATTGCTCTAAGGACCATCATTTTATTCGTTTCCGTGGCCTAGCTAAGTGGGTAGTCAACCTCAGAAGAAAATTATTTTTTGGTGACAATTGCCTAGCAATACAGTTGTCCTATTGTCTCTGCATAAGTGGTTCTGTAGTGCCTTAGAAAATCTTGTAATGAACTGGAAAGGTTTTATTCAATGTGTGTTCTTCATGCATGCCACTGCCAGCAAATAACTTTCTCATGTAGAAAATATTCTGTAGAATTAGAACCATGTTCAAAGTTTAATTCTAGATAAAAATTTTAGCAGAATGCCTGAATATCAATTCTACATCATTGTTTTTTAATATATATTTTAAAGGAAAAGAGATAAAAATATATTTTTAAATTATGAACAATTTCTTCATCTTCCCAGGAAAAGGGTATCTTAATTTTCTGAATTCTTTGAATATGTAGTCTTTCATATTTCTATTTCCTACAATTTAACCTGGGTTTTGTTTTCATTTAAAGCTTTTTTATCTCTTTTTAATAAAGAAGAAGGAGTGTTTAGTTATGCAGATAGTAAAATATCCACCTGCTTGTTAGTATTTCCAAACTGCCCAATAATGCTTTGTCATTTCCCACCCATCAGTTCTTGGAAATGGTGCTCCTCCAAATGACAGTACAGCAGAAAAAATGTGATTGAAGTCACTCGACTCACTGAACACATCTGAGTCTACCAGCAAGATGCATCTGAACAGTCCAAACACTAAACAACTGCCAATGGAGACACTGATTGGCACAGCTAGCAATGATTTCTGGCCAACCTGCTTTCTGACAGCCACAAACTAGCTTTCGTCTCTTGATTCTCTTGCCTTCCTTGTCGTCTTGCTTACTGAACTTTGGGTTGTACATAACAGCTGACAGGTGTTTTCCCAGGGGTGATAAAAATGCCCTGGCTCAGTCATTATCAGACAGTTTTCAGGCTGTCCCACACCAAGGGAGTGATAGATGGGCTATAAGACAAGTAGGCAAACAGTTACACTTGGCACAATTGCAGGCTTTTCTGGAGGGGAGGAAACAGTCAATCTCATGATTGCACTCTTCCTGACACTACCCAACTATGTGCAAAGTGCATTCAGAGTGTGCGGACAAGGAATGGGGTTGACTGGCAAAAGCTGAGCAGAAAAGGCTAAATGTCAGGCTCTTTGTGGGAGCTCTGTAAGATCCTGGCAGATGAAGTAAAGTCTGGAATGCAGAATGACAAGAGAGTGATGGAAGCCAGGAAGAAGGATGGCGGTAGTGCTGCTAAGGATTATTTTTAAA
Source organism: Motacilla alba alba (assembly GCF_015832195.1). Taxonomy (NCBI): domain Eukaryota; kingdom Metazoa; phylum Chordata; class Aves; order Passeriformes; family Motacillidae; genus Motacilla; species Motacilla alba. Next base: position 124,652,806 of record NC_052017.1, read on the forward strand.
AACTTTTATACTAGTTTGAATCAGTTTAGACTTCAAAATCAGCCATTAAATTAATTATTATTATTTACATTGTGGATTTTTATTAAAAGCATTAAGGACTTTTGCAATTTTTACAGAATAGGACCTGTACAATTGGTTCTCTCTATGGATGATTTTCAGCCTTTTTAAACTGAGGGTAGGTGATTTCAACAGCAGTTCAATGTTAGGAGAAATCTGAGTGCATGAGTGAGCACATTTTATAGTTACATGCAGGAAAATGCACAGGAAATGTGATATATTCACGAGTTTTAAAGCACAATCTCCCACAGCACACTTACATAGATCCAAACTGGTGACATCTGCATAAATGAAGTATAAAGTGGGAGGAAAATTGCCTAAACTGACAGGTTCAAAGGATGGTGAACAGTGGTAAAAAGTTCAACTGGTGCTTGGTTACTATTGATGTATCTCAGGAATCCACAGGGTTTGTGTTCTTATTTTTGACACACATGGAGTGGAGTGTCCTCTCAGAAGCCTGCAGGTGGCCCAAAACTCCTGGGGCTGATATTCTGATGGGCATGGACACCATGGAGCAATGTCCCGGCAGAAGCCTCATGACTGAACAAGGCACCAAGCAGCGTAAATGATTTTATGTTACGTTACAACAGAAATTGTTGGGCAGGTTTTTAGAAGCCTTAAGCAGACTTGTCAATGCCCATACCAACAACTCTAGAGATAAGAACACAAGCACCGTTTCATTCTTATTTTGTTTTCAGGCTGTAATTTCCATCTACATTTCTATAGATTTTGCTGTAGTATTATCTTCAAACATTTTTACATTATTTATAGACCTTTAAGTTGAAAGAGCATCAGAAGCATCAGAAAAAGAGAAGAAGTAAAAAATAGAATAAGAAATTAACACTTGTAGGACTAATAATTTAGAGATTTTCTCCCTAAATGAATAAACCTTACTCATCGTTATAATCTCATGAACTTCAGTGACTTTCACTAGGAGTGGAAGATGGTAGTATTAGGATGAATAGATTAAAAGATAGTATAATCCTATAATTTGAAATAAGACACAACTTGAAGAATTTCAAATTGGTAGTCTGGTTTCTAGGATGCTGAGCAGAAATACTTCACCTATCACAGTGTGAATACCCAACAATTACCTCCATTTCGAACTTTGATAAAAGAGAGAGGAATTCCACTGGAATTCCAGAGGAATTCTAGAGGAATTCTTGCCCAAATAACTTTGCAGTTAGAATTTAAAACTTCTGAGAAGACATAGCCTTACCTATTAATTAGGTTTTGTAAGATGTGGGGTTTTTTTAAAAAATTAGTGATGTTTTTATCTCTTTCATTATTTAATTATGGATTAACTAAATCTCTTTAATCTCACACAGAGTTTAAATTCTATATACAGACAGTAAAGGTTTATTATAATGCTAAATACTATAATGGCCGTGCCCAACTGTTATAAGTAAAAACTGAGCAAGCCAATTTAATAAAAAAATGAAAAAATAGAATTTATTTTGTGACCGCTATACAGTCCCGACAGCCAAACAATCAAGGGACAGTGCCAAGCCTGGGATCAGAGCTGGGTGAACACTGGCCTGACCACTATTGAATCAAGCCCCCACGGTTCACACCTGCTGCATGGCAGAGTCCATTTTCATACTCTTTTTCTAGCTCGAGGCTAAGTTCATTGTCTTCTTTCAGTGTCCTCCATACTCATGTTGGTTTCTTTCTGTGTCCTGTGCTGCACAAAACCTCATCAGGGAAGCGATGTGTGATATCACTCGGTTACCAGAATCGGGCATTCAGATGTATGTTCCCGATGGCTCTGATTACCTATGCTGGACATCTTCATGGGCCATCACTGCTGGGTGGCTCCTGGTCATTCCAGTGGTGATGGTTGTCTCCTGTGCCAGGCTAGGTCCTGTTCGTATGTTAATTCCCTTCCTGCCGGCTGCGATTCTGCCATCTCATGTGGTTGCACTCTGTCCCTGACCATGGTGTTTCTTAAGATTTTTATAACTCGGACATATTCCATACACATACAGTTTTAATCAGCACAAATTACTAAATTACTCATAACTGCAACTAAAGATAGAAGTGATCTGAATTACTCAATTTTTGGCTTGTGCCTAATTTTAAGATTACAGATAGCTTAATCCAATCTGAACAAGGTACCTTGCAGGCCAATTTTCATATTGTTATACTGGTTTCTCATCATTATGCAGACTGACAGACCAATAGAGATATAGAGTCAAATCTAACAGAATAATATATGCTTAAAAACACAGCTAAGAATTTTAAATATATGTTCATTGAGCTCCAAACACCACCATGTTGAATGTGCGTCCTGAAGATCTCTCCCTGTATCCATGTAGATATTCTGACTAATAATAGACCACATCAGGTCAGTTGGGGCTGAAAGTGAATTTATCCACTTTAAGAAGGAGAGGAAGAGTGGGAGTTATTTAAAAAAGAAGCATGGCATATCTTAAGTTCCAAATTTTATTTAACCTAAAGTTACATACATTTCTGAGTTGGTTCAAGTTCTCTTTAGCATCTGGTGTTTTACCATATAAACTGATGGATAAACGAAGAAAGTCACAGAATTATAGATTGCCTGCACAAAAATTGTTCAGAAGATCTTGGGAGAATTTAAAACTCAGCTGTTATTATTGCCACAGTTCCAATTAGAAATAATACTGAATTAAGACTCTGGGTATTCTGAAGCTCAAGCAAGAGGAAAAATCTTGTGTTGGTAGTTAATAAATAATGGAATTCTGAAGGAAATTAAAATGTTACATGTGCTAAAACAATAGTTGAATTTGAAATCAAATCTCAGCTGAAAGTGGGCAATGGGCAATATAGGTTAAAGAATGATCTCAAACGATGATCAAAAGTAAATGCATTTATTGTAATTGCCACTTATCTCAGGACAACTAAGAAAGACACATTTATCAAAGGAATATTAGTAAATAAAATGGGCTTTGAGCCATAATATGTAAATATTTTTCAATTTCATGGCCTAAAGTTCACAGAATAAAATTATGTTAATAAAAATCTGATTTTACACAGATAAAACACAGAAAACACAGATAAAACACAGAAAACACAAAACACATTTTTACACACATAAAACACAGAGTGTTTTACCTTCTATTTTTAATTTAAACAAAGAAGTTGTTTCATTTATGATCAAGAAGATCGAGCATGTGGAAACGATACAGGAGGGTAACAAGGTTCTGTAAGGTTAATGACTTAGAAGGGCAAATTCATCCTGCTCTTATCAGGTTTTAAATGGTTATGGTATTACAAACACTCTGTTAGTATGTAACTAATTCATGATTATTAATTTGTGCTATAAAGAAGGTAAACTGCATTTATCTTTATCAATCAATAATACTTTAAGTCATTAAATGGTTTGAGTTCAATTTTTTTCATCAATATTTGTAGTAAAAGTTTTTAGACATCTTCCATATGAGAATCTTTGATCTTTGTAAGACTTCCAAATAGGTTATGGCATTTGCAGAACTTTAGATAGTGTCGTCCTCCCATCAGTCTTGTTTCCCTCTTTCAACTCCTGGCCTTGTTCTCTGCACCTTGGTGCTACTGCTGTCTTCTCTCTCCTGCATACAGGGACCAAAGAAAAGAGCTTCAGGTCTGTGATTTTGGAGTTCAGATTTTCCTCACCATCTCTGGTACTCTTCTGTCTTCATGGAAGTTTCTGTAGTTTCATCTTATCTCAGTAATTCATACCTGACATTGTGCTGCCACCCTCATTATAACTACTTTAATCAGTTTGGAGCTGTGATTTGAAGACCAGTAATGCCAATTAATGCTCAGTATTCTAAAAATTTTATTCTAGGAAAGCACTATTTTATATACATGTGTTATAAACATATTTCTTGCAGAAATGAGGAAATTCTGTTTCTTCAGTGTACAGAAAGCTGTTACAATGTGAGTAAATGCTGTTCATTTTTTTGTATCATAAAAGTGAAAAGACCTAACTAGGAAAACAACATTCTGAAATCAGTTTCATCTGTAGTGATGCCTGTATAAGAAAATGGGTTTTATGTGCTGCTTTGCCCTATGATGCAGAGTACTTTACAAAAAAAAAATAAAATAAAGCTACATCTCTGTTTTATACTGGAAAAGGGAGAAAGCACATAGTCATTTGTCTGTTACCCTTAGTCAGTCTGCTTAGTAGGTCACAGTCTAATCAGCACTATTTCAATATACCATCCCTTGGGCAACAGTTACTGAATTATTAAATAGAATAAATTAATAAATAAAAAAGGGTTTCACCTTTTAAGTCTTGATCAAAGGATGAAAGGGTTGTGCTGTACCTTCTAAATTATAAGGGTACAGTTGCATGTTTATTCACAAATGTTCCAGTTAAAATAAAATAAAAAAAAACATATTAGCGGGTTGGTGTTTTCTTGGTTTGTGTTTCATGTGTTGTTTTTTTTTCTTTTCCCATTTATTATTTCATTGTTTGGTGAGCTGGTTTGGATTTTTGTTGTTGTTGTTGTTTGGGTTCATTTTGGGTTGTTTTGTTTGTGTTTGTTTTTGTTGGGTTTTTGTTTGTTTGTTTTTTGTTGGTTTTTTTTTTAATAAGCACTTATGTCATTTGGTTTTGTAAGGAAAAATAAGAATAAAAATAAAATATCTGATGACCTGCTAAGACTATAGGTCTCATGGGTATTGTTAAGTAAAATAGTTAGTGCTAAGTGTACTTATAGGTAGAGCTAAGCAAAACATAAAAGATTGCAAAACTTTACAAATTTACCGCAAGTCTCACAAGGTCAGTGAGAGGATCAAGAAATATATAAAGATGTCACATTGTTGTTCTTGGTTTTAGAATGACATATCTAACATGGAATCAGTGTAGAAGAATGAGGGTTTGGATGATGTCATTTTCAGGCTGTAAGGTGTGCAGTGTACAACTTGCATGCTAAATTTGAAAGTGAAAGAGAAGTGTAGAAAAGCCTTTTCTTGCAACACAGACAAATTAGAACTGCTGAATATCTTGCAGAAAAGTAAATGATTAGGCAAAGTGTTCAATCCTAAGTTATTTTGCCCCTTCATTAGTCCTTTTTCTTCTTTCCTTTGGTTTTGTTTTTTGTTTGTTTTTTTTTTTTTTTTTCTTTGTGAAGGCCAGGTTACTATTTAAGAAAAAGATATACCATTGAATATTACACATTGTCCACCTGGAGGTAAAACCACACATAAGCAAGGGACCCTTCAAACCATGAAAGGTTGGCAGCCCTGCAGTGTCACTGTCCTTAGGGTGAATATAGACATTTTACTTGGAAAAACATGAGAATACTAGATTCTTGTATTTCTGTTTTCTTCACTCTTCACTTTTTTCATCCTCTTTAGAAAGCAGCAGATAAAGACAGTGTTGGTGAGAGGTAAGTGATATGGCATCGGGGTAAGTGTGGGAAGTCACAGGCTCAGGTGTGCAGACCCTCCATAAAGCTCTGAGGATGAAAGGCAGCTGGTAAAGTTACAGATGTGGTAACCATCTACCACAAGCTTCACCAAGTATCCAGTGCCAGTGAATAATCCTTTGATATCAAAGCTAGCTAATTCTTGCACACATGCAAGGACTAAGGATTTCTCAGTGAACAAGGAGACAAGAGCCATCTCAACCCAACGTCTGGTGATAGACAGACCCCTCCAGCCAGACATTTTCTGGAGGAATCTGGGCAAAAGCTTTTCCAGGCTTTGGTTGAATGTAGCTCTATTGCCACTGAATAGGAAAACAAGGTGCCTGAGTCACTGCCTTGAGGGGTGAAATGGTCTTAAGCACACTATCTTCCTGTCTACCTTGTGTGTGCTCTGACAGGAACAGCAGGGTATGTGAGGCAGATTCTTCTTTGAGAACATAACTGACAGCTTTGAAAGTCATATTCGTACTGGGTAGAAGGAATTTCAAGGTGCTCTTGTACAACATATACATTTGGGGATATGTTTGTGTCAAAACATCATTTCAAGTAGATCTTACTGCAGTGTGAGAACAGGCCGTTGAGAGTGCTCTGTCACATGGGAGTCCCAGCAGACCCCCATTCTCTTGTAACTGGAAGTCTCTATTCATCAAAAGAAATGGATGTTCAAATAATGTCACAGTGAAGTTTTCAGTATCAGTCAAAGGCAAAATGTCCATGTCTATAAAAAGCAGGTTTCATCATCTAGTAAGAGAGACTAATATTTCCCACTTTGACAGAGAGCTAGAAGTAATGAAGAATTCCTTGTAGAAAAGGGGAGTCTGAAATACTTAAAAATAGATAGAGATTCTTGAAATCTCAGAGGAAGTTCTGTAGTAAAGCTCAGTAAAATGAGCTTTACTATTTTATCACTAAACGAATTTTATGGAAATGTTATTTCCATAAAAGTAGACCACTTTGAACGTGTGTGTTGAGACCTGCTGAGTTTGAATAAAAAAATTTAAAAATAGGAGATGAAAGAGGGGAAGGGAATAATTCATTAGCAGCCATGATTACATTTAGTCTGTGGTGCTAATTTCTTTCTTAATTTTGTCTTGAAATTACTTTAACAAACCATGCAAGGTAAAATGGGAGGAAACTAGGATGAATATCCAGAATCCTTGTTCCAAAGATGAAGGACTGCTGGCGTATGGTACATGTTTTTGTCTAAGAGGCCTTTCCTCATGACTAGATCATTTGTCTTTATGGCTCATCTCCTGCACCTCAGAGATGAGACAAATGTGAAAGAGACCTCTCCAGCATTTCTACCTTCTTGTTTTCTTACCAGTTCCAAATCCAAATGAAAATTGCAAGTTTCTTAAGGGCTGGGGTCCATAAAGCAATCTCCCTTTTCCTTCCCCTTTCAAGAGTGAAGCTTTATCTAGAGCACTTCCCTGTGCTGGGGCAGTGGCTGCCTCCCACTAGCCACAGACTTCACTGCCTCTACACAGTCCTTGCATCTGTTCTTCACATTGCTGTTAGAGATAAAAATCAGCAGTGAAAGCAAGGTGAGAAGGAAATATAACATCTCCCCTATCTGGTAGCAGGATTATTCAATTCTTAAGTAAACGTAAGTATGTAGGATTTTAATAACATGGAACATTTTAATGAACCTAGTCGTGGTAATGATGGTGTTTTTGCATCTGTGCTGGAGACACATTCCATTTATAGAACATCTACTGAAGTGTACTACAAAAATTCCAATAGAAAAAAAACCCAAAAATATTTATGCTGGATTGTTATTGGAATCATGTCTGTTTTGATAAGAGAGGGTCCAGTGGCCCTACTGTGATAATGCTACATGGCGTGCTCATAATGTGAGTGTTAAAGAGATAAAAACAGCCATGCATGCACACTGCGTTTTGTAAAATATTAAAAAGTCACATATTTGCATATCATACAGCTGGTTGCAAAGCCATCAATCATCACATTATCTGTACATTGAGGATGATAAATGGCTTTCATTCTAATGAGAGAATCTAATCACATGAAGAAATGAAGAGGGCACATAGCATAAATACTTTGGATCCAAAAGCTATAGATTATTATTAATATTATACATTTGTCTCTGATTTGGAAATTTCTGTACTTTATTTGTACACATGCCTTTATACACTCATGATTTTGAGAGAAGATTAGATTTTTTTTCTATTATTATTCTTAATAAAATGACAACAAGAAAGCAGAAAAAGGTTAAAAATATTAAGCAACTCGGAATCAGCTTATGTGAATTTCTCTAAATTACCTAGGACAGACCATTTATTTTCCATCCCTGATAATGTGGCAGTAGAAAAGGAGACAAAGGTTAAGAACAGGAAAGTAGAATCCTCCTACTTAGGTATTTTTGTAAACTATCAAACACAGCTCTATAGCAAATGACTCTGTACCATATGACTTCCCTGCTAGAAGAGAAAGTGAAGTACTTATAAAAATGTTATAAATTACAAACTCTTTCATATAGCAGTAATTATGAGTAGATAACTACAGTCATTAAAAGTAATGCCAATTATTATGTTCAGAATTCTCCTATGGTCCAATTGGAGGGAGGTAAGATCACCCAGTACAAGGTGAAAAAGAAAAGGAACAGTATTTTAATGGGATGCAGTGGGTACAGACACTTGTGTGGGAATGGAGAGGAAGAAGGCAGAGTGACACAGATGTTTGCACACTGAGCAGCTGCTCAAGTGAGTACACAGGAAAAAAAAACAAAAGGGTATTTAACAAAATATTTGTATTTCTATATCTAGCTTTCAGAATTAATTTACTTTACTTGTTACTTGCTACTTTTCCTCAATGTATTTAAGGCTGTGCTAAATTTTAAATTTTAAAAACCAAAAGTAAGCAGCTGTCATTCAATATAGGTGAAGTCATTTGTTGACTTAGATCCTGATCTGCAAAAAAAACTGAATAACTCTCTTCCTTCAGGAGAGAGGAAATTAAAAGATACATCGAATAAGCAGATGTTATCTGACCACTAATGCAGATTTGCCTTTAAATTTGGGGGAAACAATTTTCAGTATTTTTTTCATGTATGCATGTTTCAAAATATATTTAGATTATAAATAAAACCCCTGAATTTAAATATCCCCTAATTTCTGTCACAACTTCCTCAAAAACTGTATATATTAGTACAGGAGAACTGGATCCTCACATAGCTAAATGTCTCCTTACAGAAGATATCTTATTCAACCATGTGTCTTTATAATGTATTTCTTGGCTCTTCAGTTATGATACTGCAGCTGTGAAACACTCATTAATATACTGATGCTTTGCTGATGTGTTACTTTTGAAATAGAAAATGTTGCAGTGTATTTACAGTATTTGTCTTTCAACCAAAAAGCTCAGCAATGTTCAGTTCAGAGATTTTACAAAAGCACTCACTTCTGGTGATTGTAGTCCCAAATATGGTTTTACCTGACATACTTTAAAGGTTTTTTGTAGTTCAGAGTCTTTTTTAAAGTTTATTTTTTTTCAAGAATTACATGACACTTGAAAGACATATAGACGATTATAACTAGTAAATGCCTACACCACAGAGTCTACTCTAAGACAGTATACATTTTCTGATATGGAAGTTTGTGCAAGGATGAACAAGGAGAAAAGAGCAGCTATCTCATGAAATAAGAAATATGCACTCATTTGCTTTTCAATTTAAGACACAAATCTGCTTTTGCAATGATCCTAATTAAACAAAGGATCATAAAAAAATGGCATAGCTTCCTATTGTTAAAAAAGTGAATTAGTACTACTACTCTTCAGATTTAAAAGCAGAGCACTTTTTTGGCTGACTTTAACTTAGTGAGGAGGCCAGGAAGACAATAATGCGTGTATAATGCATCCTGTCTGCAAAAAGAAAATAGAAGAAATTTATCCTGGCCTTAAACTACCTTTTTGTTTGCAGAGAATCGGCATAGGATTTCCTATGTGGCTTCTCATAGGAAGAGTAGAAAATTTAAACTGAAATGAAAAAAAAACCAAACAATAGAAATTGCCAAAGAATGACATTCTGGAAATCTGTTACTCTCAACTCAAGCAGAAGCTTCAATCCTGAGATTTCTTTAACTAGGATATTACCCACAATTTTTTTGACCCCTGGTCACTAACATTGATCTCCAGTACTTGGATTAATTTACAAAAGGGCTTAGGTGATGCCACCACACAGTGTAGGAAGGGACCTTTTCATGGGACAGATCTCTCCAAGTGTGTACAGAAGTGTTTCTAGGTACGAAACACGAATCTTTAAAAGTCAACAAATCTGGAGCATTAGAAGAGTTTCAGTATAAACAGTAACTGGGAATTTAGAACAGGATCTGAAACCTTTTCAGTTAAGTTGTGACTTTCTAATACTGCTTCCACAAAATGTGTGGTTTTTAAGCCTCTAATGATCTCTACTGAATTAGTCAGTACATCTCAAAAAGATGTTTTGTTCAAAAGGGACAAAAAAAAAAAGAATGAAAAAATACAAGAAACCATTTCATTTCAGCAGTTTGACCATGGCTGAATAACAATTGTTGGTTATAAAATAGGATTTTTTTTCTTTTGAAAGAGTAACAAAGAGCTCAGCTATAGTAGTGTACTATTACAATGCAATGAATACTTGAACCTGTTTGCATTGTAATCAAGAAAAAATGCGCAACATTAGCTAACGCTTATTTCTCTGGTGCAGTCTTCTAATCTGGAACTGTATTACCTTCAGTATACCTCTATCCAAGGTTAGCCAAAATAAATGCATTGTATAATACTCTGTTATATACTTCGTAAATACAGTCTTGCATAATGTGCACATGGATTTGAATGCAGTCAACAGATTGACAAATATTTTAGCCATACCATAACTAAATTGCTGAGGGTTTTAGCTGTATATTAAACCTTGGCTTTTCAGACCACTAATTTTTATTTAATATTGAATTACTTAGTGCCTTCAAGATCTATTTTTTATGCCTGTTTGTTGTATGGCTATGTACATTAGCAGCAGAAATCAATTGGCAAAATGGAACAGAGTTTGAAAGTGAAGACAATAAAATTACTGCGACCAAAACCACACATATCCAGGCCTTTCACAGATACCAATTTAATCAAGAGAATGTGACATTGATAGGGCTTCACTGCAGGTAACACTGCAGCATTAAGAATTTTGTCCTTCTGTTACTCCTACAACCCTCTTTGTGTAAGTTCCAGTCTATTTGACTCCACATCGAAAACTACAGACTCTAACCAATGTATTTCATTCACACAGAAGTAAATCATTAAAACTAGCTTCCCAAATAGGATTAACTGTCTTTGTTTGGAACATGACCTTACATGCAGGTGTTTTTATTAGCCTGAATGTTTATAAGTAGATGACACAGCTGAAATAGTATGCAATAATCATTATGTATCTGGCTCCTGTATGTCAAAATTCATTGCAGTAAGAGTGAGAAAGTAAACATTTTGTCAGTCTCCCTGTGTTTGAAAACAACTTAACTATTTCAGAGGGGAAAAAAGAAATCCCTGTTCATGAGGAAAAATAATAATGTTCACTTAGAACTCCACAATGAGTTGAAGCTTACTGTAATAACAAAACCATTGCATTTACTTGCAGGGTCAAAACCAGGCAAATTCAGTTCTTGTGTGCTCAAGGCAATAATATCCTGATGATGAGACTGTGTTAATGAGTATGTGAAAGAGACCTCACGACCTTTCATTATTTTTGCTGAAGCTCTTGTACATTTCAGTGTACCAAGGATGCCATTATTTCCTCGCTGATTTGGCTATAAGATTGTAGTTCTTAGTAGAAAAGGTAATTTCTTTTAAAATTAGTATTTTATTTTAATCTATACTTTCCTGCTTTACAGAAGTCAACCTTTTCTAGTAAGCAGTTAGTCCAATAATTGCAGCTGAATCTGTAACAACTGTCGGTTCCTGTCACTTCAGAGTTTGGGCTTATTTTAGCAGTTACATTTAAGAGCCCATCAATTACTGTTAAAGCACCTTCCAGTACTGCAGAAAGTGCTTTGGATAACTTGTGTTCCTTGTGGTCCCCTTTTCCCAATCTTGCCTTAGAAGAAAACTGAATGTGAAAGCATGGTGCCATGCTTTGAGAGCTGATAGTTTCTTTATAAACATACTGCCGTATTTTCTATTACTGAAAATAAAACATTTTTGTATTTGGAATAGAAATCTTTGAAATTTCTGATTATCCCGAGTCCTTATGGGCATTTTCTCTGGAGAAGGAGAAACCTGTCTTTTACACAAATCAATCTTCCATTTATGATAAAGAGCTTCAGTATTCAAAACTGAAAATTGGTCTAAAACTCCAAGTCCCTGTGCTGGTGTTATGCACAATCATTCAGCTGCTCCTGTTCCAAGCTATTCAGTATGAATGTGAGAATGATTCTCCTTGTCCCCAAAAGGAGGGAATAAGATTGCCTCTTTGGTTAACAGTGCTTTTCTATAAAGTGCATCACATCACTTTAAATTCAAGGATTATCAGATTAGGTACATTTATTAAATGTGAAATAGGATTCAAAGACAGGCAGGATGAAATGTTGTATAAGTAACTTGGCTAAAAAATGCTACATTGCCTGATTACAGCAATATCACATATTCTTATTTGGTGCCTTGCTTTACAAAATTCAGAATACCATCTGATTCTACCTGTCCAGTTTCTAGCAGGTGAGAGATTTCTGGGACGGGGACAGGAGGCAGGCTGAGCACCCTTGATTTTTCTACTAACTGCTGAAGTATTTAGTACCTTTCCCAAGAAAAAGGCAGAAGCAGACCACAACAGTAATGTGTTACAGACGGGTTGAATGTGTTACAGACTGGCTGGTCCCAAAGGAAATTTCACACCACAGGAAAAGGAGGAGAAGTGTTCCAGTTTAGATGCATTCCCCTAACCTGTTAATTAAATTGGTCCTGGAAAGACCCTCAGAAGGTCCATTTCCCTACTTTGAGTCTGATTCAGTGATTTTGGTTCATTCTAGGCAGACATCTGGTTCAGGTCTCAAACTTCCAACAAAGAGAATTCCATCATCTGCCTAAGAAATGCAATGCAAGAATCTCTTTATGCTCATTAAAATGAGTACTTTTTTTAATATTCTATCCAGACAAATAAGAATTGATAATGTGGGTTTTTTTATATTTGGAGGTTTTAAAGTCCTTTCTCTCTTTTCTAGACATTAGATATTTCAGTATTTCTCAGTATATCATGTTTTTTAAACTTTGGATCATTTTTATGTCCTTCTCCATGTTGTGTTTTTATAGAGCTGCAGAACACAATGCTATCCTAATGGATGCCAGACTACTGACTAACTACAAATGAATAATTTGTTCTAACTTGCTAAAAACCTTTGTCTTTATATGCGAAATTTAAAGATACAACATTAAATGTGCTTGGATTTTTTTTTATTTGTTTCTTAAAACAAGATAATGGACCCTCTTTTCTAGACTGTGCTTTTGCCAAAATAGTTTGGACCAGATAATCCCTGATGTCCTTTCTACCCTGGTATTCTATGATTCTGTGAACCCTAAAAATTAATATTATTGTCTAGAATTTACCTTCTTTTGTATAGATCACACATGATCAGCACTATCAGTGCAATTTGAGTAGTTTACAACAGAAAATATCTATTCCTTACAGCAGCCAGTCTTTTCCAATGATATCCTTAAGAAATAATTATCAAAAAGCTTTATTTATGATACAGGTTACAAGTCAGCCACCTACATGGAATAATATATTACAAATTATTTTAACTCTGACAAGTACAACAATAACAAGAAAAACAAACAAACAAACAATTATTAGTAGTCTAAAACACCTATGGATAAGTACTTGGAAATACTGGATATGCCCAAATACCAAGATTCACCAAAAGCAGACTTTAGCTTTAGCAAGCTCAGGCACACTGTTGCTTCTTGTACTTTTCCTGTGACAATAATTGCTTCAAGATGACCCTTGCTGACTTTATTAGAGAAGCATTCACACTTTACCTAAACCAGAAGGGCAGAAATAAAACACAGGCTGTTAAACGCGCAATAACGTATTTCAGCTAAGTCTGACGAAACCTAGTGCTAGGTTTCCTCAGCCTGACCTCCTTTCTCATGAAGGTGTTTTTGGTGATTCATAAAGAGCTTTCACATTTAGGGCATTTCAAAGCCACAACTCAGCAGGAGTCCAGTTAAATGCTCCTCAAACAGCTTTGTGAGGCACATGGATACTACTGGAGAAATTGTAGACTACTTCAGAAGAGCTATCAAACTAGGCTACCACTTAACCAATGATCTTTCCTCCCAGAAAAAGTCCTTTTTGGAGTTTCCAAGTTGTTCATACCCTTTGTATCAGATAATTTGTTTTAGCTCAGTATCGTGTTCATATGTACTGTTGTGTTTCCAAGGAGATATTTTGTCTTCATATGAATATTCTGAGAGTTCCTGCATAGCAGCTGTATGCAAAGCCTCCCATGCAGTGGGAAGCTCACTCCATGACCCTACTAAATACTGGCTCAAATATCTTAATGGATGTGTAATAATTCCAGATGGAATTTTGTTCCTGTGAAAATATTGCAATTCTATCACTATGGTGTACTCCTGGGAAGAACTGCGGTGCAACGTAGGAGAGCTCACAGGCAGCTTGTGTAGTTCTATCACATAATTTAAAAAATTACCTCCAAATGTATGATTTCATCATCTTTGATCAGTGCAAATTATCATCAACTTTTACAGGAAAAATTTTTCATATTACAGTTCATAGCCATAACAACATCCCTCCAAACTTGTAAGAACTTCCTGGTAATGTTAATTTCTGGAAGGAAACAAGCTTATAAGCCTGGGATCTACATATATATCATTATGATGGCACTAGAAAGCTGCAGAACAATTGGCTAAGACTTACTGATGACATGGTTTCAATGTATTTGTGTGTGGGTCCACTTGCTACAGTTGTCTCACAGTAGCAAACTCTTGTGTTTCCAAATATTTTTTGTCCGAAGATGTCGAAAATATATATGTATATTTCCCAGACTCTAGTCACTTTCCATCCAGTTGTGAACAGTCATACTTCCCTAAAATTTCTACTCCTCTCTGAAAGAAAAGGCAAGTAGACTAGCATTGATTCCTACCACAGCTGTTGGCTATTCTTTCTCTCCCTCAATGACAAAACCTTTATAAGTTGCTCTCTTCACATTAAAAAAAAACTTTGACTTGAAACATAGCCTCCTTCATAATGCAAGGCAGACCTCCCCATGCCAGAACTGCCCATTAAATACTGACACTTGCAGCAATGGTTTCAGAATGGAGAAATTTGGAGCTGCCGAGGTATAGATTTAACACCAGGAAAGCAAGAAAGTAATTAAGCATTTGAGCACCAAAGTGGATACCTACCTATTGCAATTATGGGAGCCTATTATTTCCTATTTTCCTAAAAGTCCTACTGAGACAAGTACATTGTTCTCAGTGGGAGAAAATTACACTCTGAATTAATTACTCAATAATTAGAGAAAGCTTTCTTGCCCCACACATTCTCCTGCTGAATTGTTTAGCATAAAACACTTCATGTCTTACCACATTTGAATGGGTACTCTTTGCATCAGGAACTGATAGCTTTTCGCTACCTTTTCTTTTCTTTTCTTTTCTTTTCTTTTCTTTTCTTTTCTTTTCTTTTTTTTTTTTTTTTTTTCTAGACAAACCATCTATATGACCTTGCAGTACTCTGGCACTCAAAAATTCTGCAATCCTTAATGCATTTAGTTTCTTATTTGGGGAAACAGGAATGCAACTACCTTCAAAAATGGATGCATGAGACATAGATGGTGTAGGAGCCAGAAGGGGCACAAGGAAAGTTTGTAATTCCTGCATTTCAGCTCCCATGGGGTCCCATAGTGCTGACTTGGTCATCCAACATTCCTCTACAACTTGAAGTGCACTGCAAAGGGATTTATAGCAGCTGGCATTATCTGCTGAGAAATGTCTAAGTTAAGCCACAATACCAAGAAGAAGTACAGGTTTTAAATCTGCTCTTCACAGAAGATTTGGTACTTTGTTCACAGTTACCAAAGGCATTTCCTCCAGGGAGAACTCTGTCCTTCTGCACCCTGGTTGTTTCTGTCTCAAACAAGTAAAGGTCAGGGTCCTTCTTGGAGCATTGTTAGAGGAAGGAATGCCCTTTCTTCACACCTTATCTACCAGACTAAGGTTGCAATATCCATGGTATGTAGGGATAATCATTTCTGGTGCCACCTTGCTATTTTCAGGAGATCAAAGAACACGGTATTTGCCTGTGCAAGATTGAATGAAGTTCAAAATCATGAAATCCTCTACAGAAACCTTTCCAGATTTATAGAATAAATAGAATTTATTATAGAAGTGTTTATAGAATAATAGTGTAATAGAATTAGCAGTGTAGATAACAGAAAATGATTTTATGTAAATCTTGGAGCACTGCTATTATATGGAGTATTATTTACACTCATTGCTGATAATTATGTCCCATACATATCCCACTCACGGGATATATAATACCAAGTCTGTATATGGTAGTCTCTTAGGGAGTAGAGTAGGCAGAAAAGCAAAGAGCCCTCCAGTCTCAAAGGAATAAATATCACTAATACAACTCTGGGAATCATAAGATGCTGATCTGAAAACAGCACACAGTAGTGCATTCTGTTTCAGGGTCTTCAGGATTTCTACTGAATGTCAAACCTTCCTTATTATCATTTTAAGTTTACCTTGCCTATAACCACAGGGCTCCTGAAGCTGAGATTCAAAAAGTAGCTAATTAAATACACAAATAATCCTGCCCTATGAAATTCAAGCGACCGCTGTTAAGATTTTGGTAACAAAATAAGGAGACCTTGAGGTGATATTTTTCTGGTAAGAGCTAAAAGCAAAGTTCGAAAGAAGTACTGAATGTTTCAGCCTCCTGACAGAAAATACCATATAAGTTTCTCACTGCTATAACCATTTTATTAATACCTCCTTTAACAACTCTAAAGTTTGTAAAACAGAAATATTTTATATCAATTTGTCACCACAGTAATGCAACTTAGACTTCCCTTGCTCTGTTCCTGTACATTCACATACACTGTGTCAAAGGCTAAGTACCACTCAGAATATATGACCTTGAAATCATTCACAACATTTGGTCTGTAATACTTCAGAGCTATGCATATTTTCCTTATTGCAGCTGTGGGAAATTTGTCACAGTCCTATAGCAGACTCTGCTCCTTAAATAAGAAAAAAATCTGTCATTCCCTTCAAATCTTCAAAAATAGGCTTCTTATAATTATGTCACACCACTGAGTTGTCGGTCTTTGCCCTTAGAAAACAAGTCTTTTCTTTCTTGTGTGGAAAATGCTTTCTGTGCGTGAATTTTCTCCACAATGATGCTACAATTGAAGAAGATGGAACATGCAGTACCAAGGAAAAAAAAAAAGCAGCTATGTTTACTGAGAGCATGACAGCTTTCAAAGAGAAAAAAAAGGAATGCTGTTCTCTTCCTTCCTGACTTTCTTTTCTGTTGAGGGCAGCTTGAATTCGCCCTAGATTCTTGCAAATATTTTTATCCCTATTAGTCACTATCTGCAAAGGTTCTCAGCAGTGCTGATCACTGTGGAGAGTTAATGACTCTCAAGTCATTCTCGGTTTGGAATTTAATTTTTACCTTGTAAATCTTTACCAATTTCTGTTGACAGTTCTAAGTGACATGAAAACTTCTATGTTTTGCATGGTATTTTAGGCAATAATTAGCCTAAATATTTCTAATGCTATATGGCTTAATTAAGGACTCTAGATTAGTTCTGGTTTTAGGTATCTATCTGATTTTAAGCTTCCTCCCACAGCACATGAAAGAGTCAATACCATAAGAGGTTACATTGCATTATCCAGGTGCAAGACTTCGGAGATCCACAAATGTGACTTTTTTTGAACCATGTAAAATTGCATCATTGGGCTTCATTAGTTGTGGCTGCGTCCTGGGATTTCTCCAGGGTATCTGGAGTGTTTTAACAGTAGCTATCTGAAACACTTTGGTTCTTTTCTGTCTGAGTTGCTCCAGGTACTGACTGAATGCATTACCTGTGTCTAATTCTGGTTTCTTTTTATTATACTTTAGAATTATTTTCTGCCAACTTTATTTAAAATTAGAAGCATATTTTGTTTTAGTGTCATTATAATTTCTTCATAGCTACTTTATAATTTATTTTAATCTTGTTTCTTCATGATATGAAATATATATGCATAGCCCACATTTAGAATTTAAGAAAAGTTGTGATCCCTTGCACAGACTGATCTATTAAGGTATACAAAAAAAAAGGGGGACAAACTAATGAAATAAGGAACACAAGGTGTTTATGGATTTTCATTGAGTCTGGATGTAATATCATCCTAGATAAAATTGTATGTGTGTAAGTTCTTGATAAAATCCCATTAAATGCCTGTGCTACTATCATTTTGGAAAATTTCCTGGTTTTCCTGAGATCTTTAGTAAATCAGTAGGGTAGAAGAGTATACTTTTTACTTGATTTTCAAATGCTTGTCTTGCAGTTAGGCATATTAATGATGAAAGAAATATTGGCATGTTTTACTCCTCTGCTTTTAAACTTACTATTTGTGCTCAGAGTAGCTTTTTTCCTCACTAGTTTATTGATTTTTCAGCAGAGCTGACTTATCCTAAGCTTAGGTGACAGCTACCCCTGATGCCATAGTATATCAGAGGTGGCTGTGCAGGGATCATGGCTGCCACCTGTGCAGGTGCAGAAGTAGTGGGGAAATAGAGGATGGGGATATTTTCTCTTGACATATTGGATATTTAAGTCATGGTGCAGAGGCTATCAAACACACAGTAGCTTAAAGGGAAGAAAAAATTTCTTTGGATAGACTGTTTAGAGCTCAAGGAAAACAGTGTCTGAGTCACAACTCAAGGCAGCCTTTTTCATGGAGGGAACTGCATGGTGACAGTTTAAAGTGGGCCACCTACAGAGAGATAATACTTATTTCTATTTAATTGAATGGATCTATTCAAACACCTCCAGCAGACTTTCAGATATAGGGAAGTTTCATCACTAGACAACCAAAGTCAATTTTTTTGATTTTGAATGCATCCTTCTGTTTACATGACATTTATGCATATTTGTATGCCTCACCAACCCCAAGGCACATGCAAGTGACATGAGCTACACTCAGAAGGACCTTGCTCATCTGGAAAAGAAGTCTGAAGCACAGAGCAGAAAACCACAAGGAACCTTTTTTTTTTTTTTTTGTCTTGAATTGGCTCACCAGACCACGTGACTGTTTTAAATTGCTGGTTTGATGTCATTCCCATAGACCAAGGAATGAACTGATGCAGTTCTGCATATCCAAGATAATTGACACTTCACATCATCTCAGTGGTCTCAGAAAAGTTGTCTGTAATGATACTTTATATCACATTTTCCACTGGAGAAGAAAAAAATTTCAAAATAACTAAACCCTAAAAGAATTGCAGAAACCCACTAAAATCCTGTCAGAGCCTGGGATACAGTACACTGGAGGAGGTAGGGACAATATTATGGAAGGAATTGATCAGCAGAAGTATTCATGAGATAGAGGAGGGAAAGCAAACTAAACAGTGATCCTAGAAATGGGTACTGGTAGTATTAGAGCATCAGATATCTTGGAAGGGTTATGGCACAGACCCTTCATCAAAAGTGTATGTGGAGATTGTCAGTACATCCTTAAAATGCAGATGATGAGAGTCAGGAATGATAAAGTGTGTGTGCTTGGTATGAAAAATTAGGAGATGGCAGGATACAGGCAACCCCTGTTGGATTCAATGAGTTCACTCCGTGGAGGCGACAAGGCCTTCTGATCCTTTTTTGAAAACGTAGTGATATTTGCTGAATGCAGGTGAACAGACAGTGCAATTGGGAAAGTATATATACACTTTCTTGAATAATTAGCATAGAATTAGACATCCAATTTCTTCTGCATTATCAGTGGGGATCTCACACAGTTCCCTCAAACTCCTTAAAACTTTGTGCCAACACATATGTGTAGTCACAGGAAATTTGTTTGCAGAATCAGAGCTTTTTTCTGAAGTTCCAATCCAAAATTCACTTTCATGCCCAATAGAAATTCTCAGCTACTGGTAAGCCAGTTATCTGCATAGTAATAGGAAAGAAACAATAAAAACTAGTTTGGTCCATGTTAGTGCAATATGTTATGAACTGTATCCAGTTTTCAGGCCATCTAATAGCTTTCAGTGCTATTTTCCTTCCACCACCCCACCCCTTTTTTTGTTTAATTTTCTTTTATTTTTAATTTTTTCTTCTTTTCTCTTTTTATTTTTGACTATAATTTAATACTACTTTTCTTTTTCTTTGCTTTCCTACTGAATCAATTTTCAAGTCTCTTCTAGGCAATATCTGACCTTGCTGTTAATTATTTGCCCACAGTTGTGGAGCTGTAGCATAATGCAGAGCAACAGTACTGAATAGGGCCATCCATCTTCAGCCTCTTAAACTATGAAATCTCATCTACAAATAATGAAAATCTTCTATGCCCTACAGGTTCTAGATTCAGATTTGATTCTTGACTTGCAGCTGAGCCCTACCAAGTGCACAGAAAGAGACCTGCCTCTTTTGTCAGTGCAATCATTTTTATGTCAATGATACCGAGAAAAGTGTTAGTTATGAAAATAATACTTCTTACCTCAGTCTATGTTAGAATTTATTCTAACAGCTAGACAAAAATACCTAAGAAATTTCTCACTATTTTACCACTCTTTTATTTACTTGTGTGTTTTGTTTGCTTTTATTTACCCTTTTTTCCCTTCTGTTTAATTTTACAGTATTATGAGTTACACCCAATACCAACAGGGGGGTTTTTTTGGTTGTTTTTTTTTTTTTTTTTCTGAGAAACAAGCAATAAACCATGTGCTCTCTATTTTTCTTCTTGCTGTAACAAATGAAGTGTAATATTTACTCCTAAGCATAGGTGGTACTTGAAATCAAAAGGCAGGGTGAGAAGTGAGAATGCTGGATGCACACACACCGTGCAAGAATGCTGAAGCTCAAACCCTGCAAGGTGCTTTGCTGCCACCATCTGATACTACCTTCAACTGCATTTGCTCATGTATCTGTATCGAGAACTTCGGCGGGTAAGAAAGCCCGGATTTGTGAAGGAATCTATGGACGATTCGTAACTACAAATGTATCTGGAAGTGAGAATCAAAAATAAAATTTGTAATAAATTGATTCCCAAATTAGATCCCGTTACAATTAATAGCCCAGTTTGTCAGAAAGGGAACCTGGGACAACATGCAGAAAGGGACTTTTTGTCCTGAGGTTGTCAGGAGAGAATGAGTCTTTCATGAGGCGAACTGCAGCAAGAACTTTATTGCAATGGTCGAAGCAATGCACATAATTTGTGTTAAATCTTCAGGGACAAGCTTCAGGTACTCCACCAGCTCTTCAAGTCACATCTTTTAATATGGCCTGTGATCTTTACAAGTCAGGGTTAAAAATAAGCTCTTGAATTATTGTCTAATTGGCTGGACAGTGCTCAGGTGGAAAGGGACCTAGGGGTGCTGGTTGACAGTCGGCTGAATATGAGCCAGCAGTGTGCCCAGGTGGCTAAGAAGGCCAATGGCATCCTGACCAGTATCAGGAATAGTGTGGCCAGCAGGAGCAGGGAGGTCATTCTTCCCCTGTACTCGGCACTGGTGAGGCCACACCTTGAGTGCTGTGTCCAGTTCTGGGCCCCTCAGTTTAGGAGAGACATTGAGATGCTTGAGCGTGTCCAAAGGAGGGCAACAAGGATGGTGAGGGGCTTGGAACACAAGTTGTATGAAGAACGACTGAGGGAGCTGGGGTTATTTAGCCTGGAGAAAAGGAGACTCAGAGGTGACCTTATCACTCTCTACAACTTCCTGAAGGGTGGCTGTGGTGAGCTGGGGGTCGGTCTCTCTCCAGGCAACAGCAGACAGAACAAGAGGACACAGTCTCAAGCTGCACCAAGGGAGATACAGGCTAGAATTAAGGAGGAAGTTTTTCATAGAAAGAGTGGTCAAATACTGGAATCATCTGCCCAGGGAGGTGGTGGAGTCACCATCCCTGGATGTGTTTAAAAAAAGACTGGATGTGGCACTTGGTGCCATGATCTAGTTGAGGTGTTAGAACATGGGTTGGACTCGATGATCTTAAAGGTCTCTTCCAACCTAGAAATTCTGTGATTCTGTGATTCTGTAATTATGCAAAGAATTTTTCAGGTATATTGGACACCTAAGAAATTTCATGGTAGGAAACAGTTATCCTCTGTGTTAAGTCTTCAGCAGTCAAGTATAACAGCCAAAGATTGTCATGCATTCCACAGTAGCTTTTGCTTTTTTAATTCCAAATAAGAATAGTTTGTCACTTTAAAGCATCAACATAATCTCACTATTATAAGACAGATGACTTTACCCATAAATCATGTGTCCTTATACTCCGTGTGACATGAAAGCAGACATTTATATTGATCTTTGGTTTTCAGCATCTCAGCCAGACCCATTCTTGCATCTCCTCAATTTCCTGGGCTGTGTAGGGGCCAAATCTGAAGTTCTGGTTCTACTTACATTCTGCTTAAAAAAAGGATATTTGTCCCAACTGTTTTTTGAATCACTTTTTTTGGTAGTAATGGGCAAAAGTAAAAGAGGAAATAAAATTTGAAAAGGGGGAAAAAAGAAAAGGAACAGAGCAAATAACAGGGTGAAACAGAGTGGTGAAGCAGATGTTTGGCATCTTGCCATAGTGGAATGAGCTCTCTCTACACTGAATTCTGTATTTGTCTTATACTGAAAAATAATTAACTTGTAGAGCAGCAGGTTCAGAGAGCCGTGAATGTGGTGATCGAGGCAATTAGCCCTATCAGAACCATTGTCTCAGGCTCTCTGAAAAGTCAACTGAGTATTATTAGCTAGCCCACTGCAGTTAGATGAGTCAGACAACTTCTTTTTAAAAATAAAGTTGACATTCCAGAGCACTTGTATGTGACAGGGTGAATTCAGTAGCAAATTCCAGCCATAGCATGTATAAGCTCATAATTATGATATTTACAAAGCTGGGAGAGGAGGAAAAGTACCTTTTTTTCCCTATTATTTATTGGATTAATTTTATGCATTGCTGACCACTCTCTCCAGTAATTGTTATTTTGGATTCTCCTTTTCTTACTATCTTTTCCCCCATTGCTCTCGATGTGACAGGTTTCGTGATGCACAGTGACACCCATTAACTGTACTACGGATCTTTTGCATTCTTTTCACAGATTCTTTAACAATGATACTCAGAATGTATGTAGGATATTGCGTAAAAGGAAGAACAGATAACCTAATTTCGGTCAGGCCAGCAGAATTTATAATTTTGACACTGTCTGCCCACATGCAATGGCTTTAAACTAAAAGAGGGTAGATTTAAGTTAGATGTTAGGAGGAAATTTTTTGCTATGAAGGTGTTGAGGCACTGGAACAGGTTGTCCAGAGAAGTTGTCAATTCCCCATACATAGAAGTGTTCAAGGCCAGGTTGGATGGGGCTTTGAGCAACATGGTTTACTGGAAGGTGTCCCTGCCCATGGCAGGGATGTTGGAACTACACAATCTTTAAGGTCACCTACAAAAAACCATCCTATGAATTGATGTAATCTGATGATTCCATCCTTCAAAACTTAATAAAACAGGCAATCCTTTCCCTCTGTTCTGAAGCTTTACCTCTTTCAGAGGACATTAAATTAAATGGACATTAAATCGAGAAAAGCCTCAGCGCCATAGTTCAACTACCATAAAAACCCAGAGGATGTTGCCCTAGAACTGAAATCTTTTAGCTCTTTTTGCTGTTTATGCGTTAGCATATCGAGGCAAAGTTTCTAGAGAATGGAATGGGCAGAAGCATGAAGATCTCTCTGACGACTGAATCTCATTCAGTCATTCCGTTTTACTCTCCTGGCAGCCACAAACTTAATTGTTTTGTACAGACG
Source organism: Motacilla alba alba (assembly GCF_015832195.1). Lineage (NCBI taxonomy): Eukaryota > Metazoa > Chordata > Aves > Passeriformes > Motacillidae > Motacilla > Motacilla alba. The sequence goes on from NC_052017.1 coordinate 124,676,254, forward strand.
CTTGCAGCTGTCTGTGTTTGGTCTATTTTTACGCACTCCTACACATAAAATTAAGCTCTATAGATATTCACCCTGCATCATTGCAGCAAGGGACTGGGCAAGCGTTTTGGAAATCTAGGTAGAGAAGAGCCCTGAAGTGTAGAGAGATACATGTAAAACAAAATACTTATGGTTGCTATGAAGAAACTCTTGAATGGGGAAATTTGTTCATTCTGGTGACTGTTTTTTAGATTGCTTCATTGCATATTGCCCAAGTGACTTCCTCCTCGTGATCAAGAATCTTAACTGCTTCACAAAAGTTTCTATTAGTAGTGTTTTGCTCAAATTCCATGTTCTACCCCAAGATAGCGTGCTTCTTGATAGTGAGCTTCTAGAATACACTGCTAGTATTCTGCAGCATATACTATAAAACAGGGAGTAAATAATTTTTCCACATATGTTTAATAGTAACATGGCAATTTTTAGCCCATCAGAATTCAGATTTTACTTTCCTTGTGCTCAAGCAACTTTGTCCTATGTAATATTCATGAACGTTTTCTGAGCTTTCATTAAATGCATTTCTTTTAGGACACTTTCCCTCTTAGCAGCAAACAAAACTCTTTCTACCCAACAGACAGTTATTCATGTGGCGGCATAGATTTTAGTTACTGAAAATGGTCTTTGAATAAAAACTTCTTAAAATATGTTGAGACTAGTAGAAATAGAGAATTTTCTTCAATTTCTTGGCAGGAGTAATTGTGCACACGTATATAATCAAAAGCCATCTTCTGGCTAGGCTGTGAGTCTTTACATGGTCTAGGCAAGTCCCATGGCTTGCTTGTTTCTTGCTATTTCAATGATCCTAATCATGGAAAGAGCAAACCTGATGGAATGTGTCAGGAAACATTTCTGTACTACAATTAGATTTTTCCCAGATGAAAACTTGGGGACCTAATATTTTCCAATGGTTAAGAACCTGTTACAATACATGCCTTGAACAGAGATTTTGGATCCATACTTCTGGCATACACTGCTGTAAATCCTTTAGCTTCCACAATAAATGGGCACTAAGCTGTTTCCTAGGGATAGAATTAATTAAAATTAGTACACGTCTGGTGCTCTATGGAGTCCCTGGGGACCCAGTGAGGAAAGGTAGAGGAGGGGTCCAGAACCATACTCAAATATTTTCTATTCCGCCTACCCTGCTCTGTTCCAGGCATGGAAAACCCTGGCAGAATCAGCCATCTTCTTGTTCAATACTTCCCATGATAAAATTATTTTTCAACAGCCAAGGCCACAGGGTCATTGCTGGGAGATACTGTCTGAACGTCTCAGGCTGCTTTATATATGCAGCAAACAATGGCTATAAAGGAGTTATAAAAATATACTTTTATTTATATTTCTGGTCATGCTTGTTACTATCTTCATTTATTTTTCTTAAGAAAAATTCTTGAGATATGTCACTGGTAGACCAGATAAGACAGGTTTTGAAGCTTGAATATTACTGCCTAGGTTCACTTTACCTAACGCTTAATATTCATGCAAAGAAGCTAATTGTTAAGATAGACATCAAATTAAAACTTCAATTCAAAGATAACCCTTGTCATCCTTACTTATGACTTGCTCAGTTATAATGACTGCTTCCTCTGATTGCAAGCCAATTGCCTATACTTCAGTTTCAACTCTGTGTTTTTAATTAGGTAAGAGAAATTTCATCAATCATGTACATATCCCAGAAATAAATCTGCTGTCTTGCCCTTCATGTCATTGCCTCCAGGTAGAGTAGAATGGATCTTGGTTTTATTGTGAAGTATTTCAACATTTTACTGACATAGTGTCTTTTCTTTTTTTAACGATATAGAAGTTCTCTCTTGTTAGCAAACATGGAGTTTTAATCTTTTTTTTTAATCTCACCTGAGCAGAACTCAAATGTTGCATACCAAGTTTAGGCTTTCATGTCCTAATTTTAGCTACAGTGCTATGAGAAACATTAAAACAAGGGAAATGAAAGAGAAAGAGAAAGAGAAAGAGAAAGAGAAAGAGAAAGAGAAAGAGAAAGAGAAAGAGAAAGAGAAAGAAAGAGAAAGAGAAGCAGAAATGGAAATGGAAATACAAATAGAAATAACAGAAATAATAGAAATAATGGAAATAATGGAAATATAAAAAACCTTCCCAGGACCTTTTGAGCCATGTCACATATACGTTTCTTTTCCTTATTCAATAGAACTTGAATTCTCTTGAAATCTCCTCAAGAAATTCTCCTCAGCCATTTTTTCTCTCCTTCAAGTAGGTAGCAGAGAACAAGTAGAATTTTTTGTTGTTGTTTTAGACAGAAACTTCATCACAATTAATGGGCATAATATGCTTTTTATGAATAAGAGAATAATTCATAACTTAGGCTTTGCCTTCAGGATTTAGAGCCAAATCCACAGTTATAAAATGGAGTTAAAATGTTTGGCCACACCTAATGGTTATTAAGCTGAACCAGGGAATGTTCCCTGGCTCAGGGTCTAAATCATCCAGAGAACAAGTTTTTGGAATCATCCTGGGATGGTTTAGGCTTATCACTTATCTGGCAACACAAAGGCATATTTTGAAAAAAATCTTGAGCCAAAGACCATTTTTATAGTTACTCTGGTTGCACCTACCTTGTGTCAGTATAAAAGGGTTTAATTGTATTGACATGGGCAATTCCACTATAGTCTGATGCAAGACAAAATTCTTAAGTGGGTTTCATTTTCAGGTACCCTCTATGGGTTGTTAAGAAGGCTTCAACATCCAGAAATTCTCAATTACATATCACTGCCAGTAAACCTCAATATCCAAGGAGCTTGGATGAGAGTTTCTTATGTGAAGAGCACAAAAAAAAAAGCAAATTTTTTTTGAGAATTTTTCTGTCTCAACAGAACAGTGACAATAACTGCATGGATTTGTATGTAAAACCCCACTGAAATTTGTTGCAAGCCTTGGGGGGAAAAAATTACAAGATCATAGCAATTGAGGAAAGCTGAATTTCTTCAAGCAAAAAAAGAACAATGTATAAGGCATATGACTCTGAATTTCTGTCTCTGTCTTTATTGTATTGGCCAGGGGAATATTAGACTGGCTGCTTGCATAAATTAGACATATAATCTTGACTAACTTTTTTAGCAGACACAAATCACTACTGCACAGATATGGCCTTTTAATCTTTTCTCTGTCATAAATGGAAAGGCAGAGAGAGGATCCACTTCATCAAGTATACACCATCTGGACATTTTCTCTCCTTGGGGACCTCTCTTAAGGCAGGGAGGCAGTCACCACAACTTGACCATATCTTGTGGGAAGCCCCTGGAATCAAAATCTGCTGCTTGTATCTTCTGTGTTCCCCGTGGAAGCTGCAACTTTTAAACATTTCATGTTTGGGCTTTCAGGCAAAATGAAACCAGATATTTTGCTGATCCATAGCAGATTAACAGGTTTTCATAGCTCATCTAAGGTTAAATATTTGATGAAAGCTTGTGAATTTGATCATAGAATTTCTCAGCAAACATCAGTTATTTGTCAAAATAAAATATTCATTGTGCCTCCACTAGTTAACAGAGCTTGTCAGCTGAATAAAAAAAATGTACAACACACCATGTTGTATTCTGTCTTGCTCTGAGCCATGTTTGTTCTTGTAGTCTGTAAAAAACTGGCAAAAGTGTATTACACTTTCTTTAAACTTAACAATTTTGTTAATTTCTGTTTTTTTTCCTTAAATTCACTGAATTTGCAGCTCTCAAGATGGTGATCATTATAGTATCTGCAATCTGCATTTTTGTTAGACTAATAACTATCATTGACCACAAGAGGGCAAGGTTTCTTCACTTTTCTGTGATGAGAAGACAGCAAAAGGAAAATAGGGAAGCGTGCAACAATGTGGAAAGAAGGTCAAAGGAAGAAACACACATAAGAACTCTGATTTCTCTTACATCAATACTTTCAATTTCACAAATAAACACATAAAAATCAGATCAGTGTTAAAATTTTGTTGAGATGCCTTAGAGTTTGAACAAAAGTAATATATTTGCTAGTTTTTTCCTGATGCTTGCCAGACACATTCTTTTACCAGTAAGTGTTGTCCATTTTTTCATAGTAGAAAGTTCAGTATTTGCATTTTATGCTCTTCTCCTTCGAGGTACCGCCTTAAGATAAACCACTTCAACTGCAGTGGTATTAAAAGCCAAGATTGTTCTTGGGTGTAAAGGGTTTTCAGAGAGACACGAAGTAAAAACACTAAAAAGAAGTAAAATAACTAAAAACCAGCAGATCAAAAAATTACAATGTCAAATTACAACTTAAGGGCATATTTTTTGGTCATATTCATTTGAAATTAAGCAACCTGATTGTTTTGCGTTTGGAGCAGTTTTTAAGATTTTCACATAGCTCCTCTTTTTCCTCATTTGAGTGTATTAAGAATTTGAATCTTCTAAACATCTCCGTTTGTAATGTGTGATGGCGGTACAGACAAATAGCTCTGCTGAAAACCTCTACATGCCTACAAAGAAAAGAATACCTTAAAAGTGAGTGAAATTAATCACTTCGAAAAGGAATTTCTGGTAACATCAACTGTTGCAGGCATCAAACAGCAGAATTCTCTTCTGGAGGAACCTTTTTCTTCGGGAGTTGCAATGGAAGCTTGTGTCAGCAGATGGCACTGGAGACAAAGCTACGAGACTGAACTGCTCCTCTGAACAAGGTCCAGAGACTTAAATATTTTATCTTTTTTTTTTCCTTTGATCAAAGTACCGTAACTCAAGGGCACCCCCTCTGCCTTGTGTTATAAATCTTTTTACTAAGTCTGTGCCATCGCTCGTGTAAAAGTCACTGATGCAGCCCCGTGATCTCTTTTCTATTCATGCAGTTCAGGCAGGTAGCAAAAGCAAACTGTTTTGTCACATCTGTTAAAGTGTGCTCTATGGGAAATAGAAAGACATTTCATTTTAAAAGAAGAGGTTTTTTGATAAGGTGGGAGGCAAGAGAAATAAGGAATTCGAGTTTTATATACTCAGCTACATGAAAATTTTCCCCAAAATTCTTACCAAAAAAAAGGAGCAATAGGCAACTAGTGATCAGCAATATTAAAAATATATGATGGACTAGGAATTCGTTATTGAAAACTGTAATGATCAAAACATTAAATTTATAGGAAAATATATAGATTCACAACCATACTGAGGAAAAAAAAAAAAAAAAGATCAAATTTGCTGTGCAGTTACCAGACCAATACTTAGAGTTATATAAGACAAATTTTCTATGATAAGCAAACTGACAAAATAGCCTTTTGGATCAATTTTTATTTTCATAATAGAAATAAGTGGAGGGTAAAAAAGAATTTTGAAAATTATATGCTAAAACAGTGAAATCTAATCGCTGAGAGAACAGGCACAGGTACAAATGACAGTTCCATGTAAAAACTGGGAAAAATAAACTCACTCACTGAACACAAATGGGCCCATCTATCTTGCCCATTCTGGCAAATTGGTCTAATAGGTAGAAATTACGCCTTCATGTAAAGAAGCAAGAAATTTCTTTGGTGTCAGAGTTGAAAAGAAGACTCAACTTGCAGAAGAATGAGCACGATATATTATCTCTGGGAAGAGGGGCCAAATACTGTGGAAAAGAATCTGCTGCAGAGCACTTATTGTTGAAAATGCCTGGGTGGTTTTGTACAGCTGGCCATGAGCTACAGCTTAAAAAAGACATTATAAATCAAGTCCAAACAAAATAGCCAATGGTCAACAGCATATTATTTGAAGAAAAATCACCTTTCATCCTTACTTTCCTTTTGGTTGATTTGTTTCAGGTTGCTGTTAGCATGATCAGAACACAGATTTCTCATATTCCAGATTTTGAGGGTCACTGGAGTGCAATTAATTGATAATTTGGGTAGGAAATTAAGAATATGTTGGTGGTACGTCTCTATGCTTGTCTGCAATCTGTCACTGTATAGAACTTAAAATTTAAGGGAAGAAAATGATCATGTCTTGATCATGACTGGGTTTTAATTTGCAGCTCATGTCTCCATTTCAAATACAGTCCCATTTTTCATATAAATGTTGAATTATCTTTCGAATCTTACATCCAATTGTGTAAAGGAATTTGTTCATTCATTCACAAAGATCAGATTATAATAAATGGGCCTATGCCACTTATGTTCTTCCAGTTTCTTTGTCTAAATAATGCAGACAAGTCATATACAGGACAGTTTAGCCTCTCTGTGTCCTCCAGTTTTTACAGAATAGGTCCTACTGATATGTAGAATCAAGTTTGAAAGGGAAGCTGGGAAATTGAAAGAAGTGTGTATTTTATAAATGCAGCGTCTGGTTCTGATACTTGCCTGTCACAAGTAACTTAATTATTAAAAAAATGATAATTTTAAAATAAAAAAACTAAGCCTGTAAAATGCAACGACAATTTTGTTCTGGTGGAATGGAGCAATATGAGTGTATAATAAGCCGAGATAATGATGTTTCAATACGTGTGATATATTTTTGACAGTTAAAGCCATTATTTTCATTATCTATGACTTTAGATTGCAAGAAAATATGCTTGAATTGTGAACTGAACTTTTAAAAATGTATTTATCATTAAGACAAGATAATTCTGCTTTTCTTTGCTGTATTTTATTTTGCTTAACACATGATGCCTTATATTTGCTAGTATCTCAGGTCAGATCCTAGATGGAGGTTTAAGGGTAGATCACTTTTTAGGTGCAATTGCTAAATAAGTTCCTAAAAGCTTCTTTGTTTTAATTTAGACACCAATTTCCAGCATTTTTCTGAAGGCCTGCACATTAGTATATTCTAGTTCAGTTACCCTTAGAAATATTGAGGCCATTGAAAATTTCAATACTACTTCCAGTATGATGATCTTACCAAAAGAAATGAAATTGGGCAGTGAAATGGCATGATTAGTCATATGTTCAGCCAGAGATACCATTTACAGATCAAACTCCTATTGGAAAGATTAGGTTAGTAAATTCAGTGAATTGCAAAGTTAAGAATTGTGAGACAAATATTCAGTTAATTTAAATTAAAATAATCTTGATGATTTCCCTGGATCTACTTTTTGCATAACATAGCATAACCTCCCACATCATGAAACTCAGTCATCCATGAATCCAGGCAACTAATTTGTATAATAACTTCCAATTTATAACACCTAAAATTTTTATTATTTTCTTCATATTGAACTCAGTGATAAAAAAATACTGCATTCTTGAACCTCACTCTATGTTTTCTGCATGATAAATTAGAAGAAACATAATCCTATTTCTCTTTCCCTGAGGTCAGGTGTTTTAAATGCTATTAATTTAGTGTTATTCAGAAGCAGTGCTTCCATTCACATTTGAAAAAGTATTTCACTAACATTTATCATCCTAAATGAGGGTTACTGAATAGATCTGTGTTTTGCTAGACTGTTTAAAAATCTTAATCTCTTCAATAACAATCATTACATGTTCTGCTGCTGTCAGAACCTTATGGGGTTTGTGGCACTGTTCTACAGTGGGGGGTACATAACTTAGAAAATTTGTCAAAAATTCTCTTGGCAGGACTATATTTCTACACTGGACCCTTTCACCCAGTGTATTGATTTCCAACACTTTCTCTTCCTATTTAGTCAAATCTGGTGTATTTTGACTGCTATTCAAATATTCAGCTGTAGGTTAGCAGAAGCCACATGAAACTCTCAGAAGAGAGCAGCACAGCACAGCTCAGAGAAAGTGTAATGCTTTCTGCAATAACTTTACATCTGTTAAACCTGCCTCAGTTTTTCACACGGTTTTTATTTTTATATTTACTGGAAGCTGTTGAAAATGTCAATCATAATTTTCATTGTGTGTGTTTTACATTAAAGTTGGAACAAGTTGATTTCATCATCTGCTTGACAAGATCTTGGGGTTTTTTGGTGTTTTGCCTTTTGCAAGCACCTATGAATCCTTGTCAGGTTCAATAAATCTGCTGGCTTCCTGGGAAAATATGAAGGTGTCACTATTTTTCATTTAGTCAAGGAACCATAGAATCACTGAATAATTTAATTTGAAAAAGACCTTTAACATCATCAAGTTCGACTGTAAATTCAACACTGCCAAGTCCTTCACCCAGATCAAGCCAGTAAAACCACAGTGAAAATGTCAAATCACCACCAAATGAGACTGGGTCAAAGTTCAATGACATCAGCAAATCAAATCAAAATGTTCTCAATTTCTCTTTGTAGTAGCATTTGATTCCAAGAACAGCAGGATGTTTACTCTTTAAACCTCATATTTTAAAATATTTGGGCCATAAGTATAGTGTCCTTCCACAATAAATAATAATCTGGACTCATCACTTTAATTTTCTTAGTGGAATAGTCCAGATGTTGAATTTAAAAGATTTCAAAAAAGCATGGTACTGGTAAATTGAATCTGGACTGGTTTGGGTTGGTTCCAAGCAATAATGTGTAAGTGGCCTTAAATGAGAGATGTGGACTCAGTGTAAAATATGGACTAGCCACAGCATTTTTTATGGTGTGCAAAAAACCTGGTGGATTAACGTTTTGTCTGATATTAATTAGCTTCCCACAAAGTTTCATGTTTCTACTTTGCTACTTCAGAGCAAAGGTTCTCATTTAAGGTATTCTATTTGTAATTCTTCTTCCTATAAATTAGCTGCAGAAAACCACAGGCAGTGCAGGGCTGCCTCCAGGGAATCAGTAGCTTTTATGACATCCTCAGTACATTTAGCTCCTACTGAAGTGTGGGGACCCCTTGGTAAAAACATCCATGCTTTGCTATAATGCATTCCTCTGCTACTAAATTGGGACTTTTTGTACTACCTGGAGGTATTGATTTGGATTATGAAGGCAAAATACAAATTATGCTAGGGACTCCTCTGCCACCCTGCTTTTATACCTCCAGGTCAATGTATAGCACAACTTATTCCTTTTGCCAACAAAACCCTTAGTGGCAAGGCTTACCTGTGCTACAAATAACTTTGGTAGCACAGGTCAGCCGCAGGTTTTCGGACTAGCTCTGTTACAACAGCTCAGCCAACCATAACATGCAGTATAGATGGCAAAAAATTTAAAGGGCTTTTTGATACTGGAGCTGATGTCTCTATTATTAAAAGCAATGAATGGTCCAGTAATTGACCCACAATCAGCCCCACATCAACCTTAACTGGGGTGGGAGGGATGCAGCCCCATAGACAAAGAGCTCACCTTCAGCTTGTCCTTGGCCTTGATATGCAAACTGCCCAGATTGCCTCACTCATTGCAATGGACAGGAGGGAGCTGCAGGAAGGAAGGAACACTTTTTGAAAGGACTGGGAACATTTCTTACCTTTATTTCTTAGATGTCAGTATAGACAACACTTATGGCCAACCTTGTGCTAGGTTCTAAAGGTACCTTACTCTTTCAGTAAAGGCAGGAGGGACCTACATGCTCAGTACAGCATCAATTAAACTGAATTCTATGAAAGTTAATTTCAAAACAATCCACTACGCCTTTCATAAGCTAAGACGTGAGCAGGAATTTCAGTTTAGAGATTAAAGGTGAGTAGTAACTGCCTTTCTTAAATCCCTCTCTTCTTTTCCTGCAGCATTACAAAGGTATTTTTTCCTTGTCTGTAAAAGTTAAACTTTATTTAAAAATATCAGCATATTTCATCTGGTATAACTGAACCTAGAACAAAAATTTCAAGAGTGACAGTGATCTGGGGACAGATTTGTCAAAAATTACTCTAGATATCCCTATAGTTTTGGTATCTTCTCTGAACAGACTATCTACAGAAACTGCTATTCTCATACTATCAGAAATGGTTTTACCTTTCCAAGGTGTTATAGAACAGGGAATAGAAAACTTGTACCTAAATTTTTCATTGCCTATGATTTTAGAGTATAGTTTAATAAAACATCCTGGATACCGTAGCTTCACATTTTCACTTAGCTTCTTAACCGTTTACCTGGATGAGAAAGTATATTTCCTGCTATATCCACAAGGGGAAAAAAGCATTCTTTATCTCCTCTACTGTACAGACATCTCTTTTTAATTAGTTTTCAGGCCATTGAGAACACAATTCTGTTTTGTGGGTTTGAACATTGAACAGAGTGGTTATGTGCATTTGTTGTTAATTCAAAATATTATGTGATATTTAGTAGTAAAACCTCAAGGTGAGAAGTAGTAATCTTTCCAATTTCCTCTTCTTGTGATATTGAAACATTCCTTACTAGAAAATGTGTTTCATCTGGAAATACCTTTTCATGCAAAGGCATATTCTGATGCCCTCTACAACTAACCATGATTTTATTTTATTTCTGTAAAATTTTGAAGGTATTATAGGTATTAGCCAGAGCTATTTTTTTTAATGCAAAATGTGTTTCAAATGTTTAAAGCTCTTACCAAAAACAGTTTAATGTATTTAAAGCATTCTAGTGAAAAAATGTTAAATGCTATACAGCACTAACCATGTTACTCTGCCACCTTGATGTGACCTTAAAAGAAAATTTGGCTTCCTATAAGCATAGTGGAAAAAATCATGTTTCTATATATTATTCAATTGTCTCAGAAATTTTATTTGAATCAGTTGTAATTTTTAGAGAAGTTGACATATAGCTGGTATATTCTAAAATCTGAATTCATTAATTCAGCACGCTCAAAATGTACATAATCCCACCAAAGACATGCAGTCTAATTTAGACTATGAAAAAAGTGTCTCTTCTGCTGCCATCCACCAATCTAATGAAGACATTAAATAAGTTGAATTAATAATTTTAATTTAACAACTGCTTCTTAGCCCTTTCCCCACATTGCTGCGCCACACAAACACATGCACATGAATCCTTAAAAAAAACCACAACAAAATGTTTGAGTAATTGTGGAGTTGGAGTCATTCTGGTATTTCACAATTCCCTGTAATTCAAAGGATGTTGTCTTATGAGTGCCAATAGTGCATCCTTTAGCATGGTCTGGTGGTGAATTGCTACAATACAGCTTTTTCCATCACTCCAAAAATCAATCTTCTTCTCATCTCTTTTAAAGGCCTTATTCGCCCTCTCAAGCCAGCGACTGTACTGATTGATTACAACTAAAATTGTCCTGAGTCCCCCACACTGAGAAAGATGCCATACAAAGGGAAAAGAAAGCAGAACATTTTCATCTTTCTCTTGATTGCTGCAAAAAAAGCATTAGTCTGAAATGAAAGGTTGAAGCAACAACTGTTTATTGGCTGTGCCATAAAGCATCATCAGTCTGCATTGCTATGAGCCCTAAATTGACATTTTAAGGGCCTCATGTATTCACAAGAGGCTCTGTCTAGGCTCTCCCTGTTCTGTTTTGGACACAGAGGGAGACAACATTCACTGCACTGAAGAACTGAAAATGCATTCTGAATGTGAGTTCAATCTGTTTCAATGAGAAAATAAAAACTTTAAATGGATGTCATAGTGCAATGGTGATGACAGCAAATGGTTTCTTCAAATGGTTATTCCTGAAAAACCTGTTTGAAGTATTCAAATACTTAGTGCTTGAACAGAATCAAGCGATACAAATTTGAGGTGTATTTGGTGAAATATTCTTGGATTATGCAAGAGTGGATTCTGTTCTGAAGGTTTGTCCCATTGAATTTAGCATGGTGAAATGTTTCATCAGTCCGATAACTAAAACCACTGTGAAAAGGAAAACAGGGCAGCATTGCACTGCATGGCACTCTAATCAAATTGAAACAGATATCATCTGTTTGGAGAATATGACACTGTGGGTGTAATTCCCATTAAAAACAACTTTTTATTTTGAGGTGGAATAATTTTGTAACTTAAGCAGAATCAAGACAGATTGACAGTCAGAACTTTCTTAAATTTCTCATGAAAACTAACCAATATTCAGCACTCCGTTTCCTAGAAATTATATGTATGACTGTTTTGTATTAAATCCGTAATTAAGTTCTTGATACACAATTAAGCACTTGGTAGTCTGTTAAAAGCCTAAATTTTTTTAATTGAGTACAGCTGCTTTGGCCTCACATCTGGTGTTTGTCTACTGTTCTATATTTGCAGTATCCTGAGATGATAGAAACTGGTCCCTGTTAGAGGCCCCATGACTTACTTCAGATTTAACAAGGAAGAAAAAATTCTAACACTTACTGTCATTCGGACAGTTTCTCACAAGAATTAAAAAATTACCAAGTGAATAAAAAGTATTACATTTTGAAATGCTAATTCTAGACACATTAGGATTGTTTCAAAGACCCACTTAAATTCCTAGTGTGCTCATAATTAAACTGATAAAATTCTTAATTTTCAATGGATAATTGATAAAAATTGTTCTCATATTTCCAATAGACATTTTTTAAAAATTTTATATTTAATTAATATGGTACCAGCTACCGTGATATATTTGTCCTCTACTTAGGAAATTCCATGAACTCTAACTTTGGCATGTTGTTGTAATGTATTAAAGATTATGATCATTTAAAGGATACTGTGAGGTAAAATATAAGGAATGCTTAATAGTATTATGCTCATAAATTGAATTGCTAAGACATAATTTAATGATCAGAAAAATTGACATCATTTTTTTATACATAATTTGCATTCACTACAATAATGTAAATTCTAAAGACAATATGGTTTTGTGTGGAATCGGTTATATTTGGACAAAAATTTGGAATACAAACCTTACTCTAATGGAAAGGAGGTGTACTTAGTCCATAACCTGTGAAATTTGAAGCAGACCACAGCTTAAGACTGTCTCAATTGTTAAACAGAGGTTTAGAAATAATGTGAAAGTAACTAAATATTATTACTGGATGGTGAAAACCTCATCAAGATCAAATGCAAGATAATGAAAGTCACAGCCAAACTAGCAAGCAATGCATTTAAAAGAACAAGTTAAAACTTAACAAGGCTAGTCAAAATGGATAAAGTAAAACTAACATGGATAAAATAAAAATAAAGCTAAGATAAAGAGTAGCTTGGACTTAGAATAAACAAAACAAAATGTTAAAATTGCTGAAAACCAAAAGGAAACTGGCCAAGAACAAACCTGACAAGAACTGAGATGTATTAGGAAATAAACTACTCTAAGATGGGATGAACACCCTTGTATCTATAGAATGTGTAAAGTATGTGAAACGAGTTAGAACACCATTCATCTGAGATTGATTTAACATCTTTTCCACTCGCCAAAGCAGAAGGGAAGATGATTTTCCACTGTAGAAACTACCATATAGAATATCTAACTCTGAGCCTGAAGTTTAATTGATTTTTCAGACATTTTAGAGAGGAATCTTATTGTACCTGGTTTAAAATAACAGCTAAATATTCCTCAGATGAAGGAACATAATGCTTAATGCTATCGTTACCAGTCTAAAGGGACCTGTACTTTTTGTGTACAGTACTTTTTTGAGAAAAGGAAGAACTATCAGGCATCCATAACTGCATTACTTGTTTTTGGAATAGAGGAAATAATAGAATTGGCCAAGTTTCACTTAAGGGTCATATAAGGACAATATGGACAATAAGGAGTGGGTTAAAGCTGTGAAAGTATCAAGCTCTAGAGCCCCTGTCAATCTTTGGAACTGGTGAGAATGCTGTGGGGCAGCTCTTGGTGCAAAAACCATCATTCTGAATTGTAAAGTAAAGGTTCAGGCTTACAGCATATAGATGCATTGTAGCTACTCTGAATTTGTGGAAGTTACTCAAATGTAATTGAGGACACGTAATTCTGAAAGATGTTCATAATGTGTATCTTTAGGTGCCTGAGTTATCAGATCAGAGTCTGTAGCTCAAAAGGTACAGAGTTTGACACTTAATGAGGGAATGGGACTACTGTCAGGCTAAAAACAATTTATTACTCAAATTAACATCAATTTCAAAGGCCGTGGTATTTTAGAGGAGCTAGAAGTCAGCCATAGCTCAAGGTCGCCGCAAGGTAGTTACACGGCAATATATAACATTCTAATCCAATGGAAAGTTGCCACAAAGTTTATTTTGTTTTTGTAACCTATCACCTTTACTTAATTCTGCTGCACTGCATATACTTTTATTCAACAAGCTACTATTACACGTACACGTATATACTTCTATTATAACATCTAAAGTTTTAGCTTACTCTATAGAATTACATTACTGTACTATAAAACCCTTCACTATCTTACTCAATACAGTTTCTTACTTAAGGCAAATTCTTACTTACAACTATAGAAACTTAAATTTATAATTTTTCTGCTTAATGTCTGAGTACTTTTATTTTTACATCAATCCAAGCTTCTTCCAAGGCTGCAAAGCAAACCCTTCAGTATCTATGGAAGTTTCTATCTTTTCATTTCCTCCACAGAGCAAGGTTCAACCACTGGTGATCTCATTCATTCCCAGCTGAAAAAGCTGCTCCAGCATTAAGAGCAGAGGTTAGTTTTTCAGGATTCCTTAGAAGTAGATACAGGGCATTACATGCCTCACATTTGCTGGTGTTAAATACCCCATGACATACCAGTCTCCCTCTGCCTGAAATATTCTGTTTAAATCAGGGAGGCTGAAGGACTAACATGGACCAGCTCTTGGCCAGTGCTGAATCTTATGACAATTGATATTTAATCTGGGCATATGTGATCACAAATAAGACTTGGAAAAAACTACAAGTTGTCATCTTATCCATCTCCTGTGAAGGTTCCTCTGAGACACCTAATCTGTTATAAATCCTTTAGCCAGCCTTGTTATACTTACCTTTAAAAAACATGGCTTCCAAAAAACTGATTTAAATCTCTGTTGTTACAGACTCTATTAGAATCTAGACAGAGAAAATGGCTTATTCATTGCTTTTTTCCATCAAATTGTTGTTCAAGGACAGTTATAAAGTAACAACTTTTAGTTCATTGAGGATTTTTTCCTCTAAACTTTTTTCATGCTTTGAAACTCCTCTCTTTAATAATAGATAACAATTTTACTTTTAGGCAGGCACATGTTGATTCCAATGTTATATTTGTAGGAAGTGGCACATTAAACCCTGGGAAATTCTGAGTCACAGAAAAATATCCAAATGTATTTCTAGTGTTCTTGTTGGAGGAATGAGAACATGCTGGGAAGTGGGC
The DNA here is from genome assembly GCF_015832195.1 of Motacilla alba alba. Taxonomy (NCBI): domain Eukaryota; kingdom Metazoa; phylum Chordata; class Aves; order Passeriformes; family Motacillidae; genus Motacilla; species Motacilla alba. The sequence continues at coordinate 124,691,322 of NC_052017.1, forward strand.
AAGGGCCATGAGGAACAGCCAGTTTGAGCTCCTACCTGAGAAAGAAGGTGTCAGGCTTTGTTTAATACCTCTGTGGTCATATTGTGAAATTCTTATAGTGACATCTGATAAAAAGAGCACAATCTAATGAGGGAAGCTTGACAGTGAATTCCTTAAAGACTAAAGATAAATGCTACTATAACAATGAGACAAATGAAATTCTACTGAAAAAGCTTCATTGAATAAGAAAAAATTACCCATGGTGAAAGTAGGACCAGCACCATTGGGGCTTTCTCCTGCTATCTAAAAAGGAATTTTTTGTGTGGAAGTGTCATTGCTGTCTTATAGCCCTGAAATAAAACAGGTCAGCAAAAATGTAGACGCTAATAGAGAAAAGAAACAGCCAAAGTTTTCTTAAAATCAAACAGCTCCAGAAAAAAAAAATTCTTCTGATTTTTTTTTCCTAAATTACTGGATGGTGCAAATGCTGTGAATGTAGCAATTTTTTTCTAGCGCAGCATTTGATAAATACATGAGGTCTTCGTGAAATCTTGCAAACTGTATATTCTTCCGGATACAAACACTAGAGCAGAGCAAAAAGCAACAGAAATAATGGAAGACTTATGAAACACTTTGACTGCATTTTGTCTTTAGTAAAGAGAAGGATTGCTGATTTAAAAGTGTTATGATAAGTTTTTTCTCTTTCATCCAGACAATTTCTTAGTACACACAGCTATGATTATATACTAATAAATAGTGACCTCTTTGAGCATATTTACAAATTCAATTACACATCATTTTCTCTCTCCATATAATTCCTCCTACAGTCAATCACAGTCTTGCAGGGTGAAGACCTAGGAGTTAAAGTTGGGAACACTTAGAAACAATGACCCTAAATATAAAAATGCTAGAGAATAATGGCAGTCATCAGAGAGAGGTTTGAATATAAACTTTGGGCAGGTTTTACTTGCCTCGATATCTGCCTAGAGCCACATAAGACAGTCTTGGCTTCAGCAGGGTGCTCCAGAAGGTTGTAGGTTTCCCACAGGTGCTGTGCCATATTTTCTGGCACTGTGTGAATGTCTCAGATGCCATAAATCATCAAACTAGTGCTAGACATGAATGTTTAAGCAGTGGAATTGAGCCCTTTAATCTACAGCTAGCCTATCAATAAACCTTTTCATTCTTTGGCACTGTCAATGGTCTTTATCTCTGATATGTTTCAGGAATGCTAGACAATTTTGTTGTGTCCTGAAAAACATTTTCATAACTCCTTGATTTTAACCTAGAGTTGTGGACATGAGATGTACAAATTTTACTCCTTCTCATCCAACTTGCCACTGTTTCTACAGTATTTTACCAGTGTTAGGCAGGGTTGGTTTGGCCAATATTTTAAGCTCTGTCCTCATTACATCATAAAAAGAATATCTTATAAATCTGCCTTATTAGCTAAGTGACATTTCTTGCTAAAGTGAATTTTATTTATCTAATATTACAATGTTATTAAGCAATATTGTCAGATATCTGTATAAATATTTATCAGTAAAAGGTGCACATACATGATTTTAATTCATCCATAATTTTATCAAGGAGGGGTTATTACTTGAAGAAGGTTAAACATTGATGCTTTCATATATCTTTTATTCTAAGAAAAATCTAATTCATATTCATAGATGTAATATTTTCTTAGATGACATCATAAAAAGAACTGTAGTGGAAGCTATAAAAGGTTATTATCTGGGAAGACTATTTGGCCGTGCTAAATTAGACAATGAAAGAGAGAACAGACTTTAAGCTTCCTCCACCTTCCTTTTCTGCCTAAGATCTGTTCATTAAAAATAAAATTGAGCATACCACCCAGGCAAAGTGTTTATTGATGAGTAATATGTGAAATTCATGTCAGCAGTTATATTTTTTAAATATCTGCATTTTTTTTTATTTTCTTCTTCTTAAAAAAAAAAAGAAAAGAGAGTTTGAGAAATTTATTACACTATTCAAAAAAAATACAGTACTCAAAGAAAATATTGGGACCTTATTATTGGGACCTATAGGGTGGGGAGGAGAGAAAGGCAAGAGGTGTTATGAAATGTGCAGATGTCAACATTATCAATTCTTTTACCACCAGCAATGACTGACAAAATTCATTCCAACATACTGTTTAAATAACATTTTAAACTGTTTCAATCATGTAAGATGCATCCTTGTAGAAAAGCAATAAGTATAATGTGACCAGGTGATTTTTTTATTGCTCATATGTTCCATTCATTTCTTCCCACCTCACTAAGCTGTTACATTTAACCAGCCATATGCCAGATCCTGACTTTTTCAAGGTGCAACACTGTGAAAGTGAATTTTAAACTCTCCTAACAGAAAACAGTAATACAGAAAAACAGGAAGATGCTGTACCCACTCAAAGCTAGCTAGCACATTCAAGGTGTGGGGTTTTTTGCAATATTTTCTCATGAAAAGACCTGCAGTGATTTGCCAGACAGATTATATTTATGTTATTTTTAGCAAATGCCTTTCACTGCACTGAAGAATCAGAGTTCCAATTAACACAAAGAAAAAACCAATAAAGACTGTGCTCTCAGGGATCATTGATTTAAAATAAATTAATCCCTATCCCATGAAATTTCCATTTAGTTTAATTTTTTATAATATACTATTGCCAAAATATTTCCATATAAAGACATGTTGTAATAGAATAATGCATGAAAGACCAGTGGAAAAAATATGCAAATTTTTGTAGATGCTGTACATAATACAACATTAAGAGTTAGTAATATATGGCTAGGTTGAACACAGAATAAAAATTGGGGGAGGGGGAATAGACATCAATGACAAGGATAAGAACTGGGCTTTTTAATTACAATCTAATGTGGGCTGAGGAAAAAAATTGAAGACTTCTTGAGAAAGCAATGAAACAAGGAAAATTTGAACTGAATAATATGTTTGGGAGCCTTCAGGTAGAAGGAAGAGAGTATGAAAAGATTACTACATGAACCAGTAAAATTAAAGGGGGACCACAGATCTCTGTAGTCTAAGTCAGATCACAGATCTGATTTGGCTGCAAATTTACTCAGAGGGAAAATTGAGCAGGGCAACTGTGGAATTATCCTCTGTTCATATAAATTGGTGCACAAATATTGACTCCAATGGATATTAACTACACAATGCTATTTGAATATAAGGCCTCCAGGTTTTTCTATATGGCACAGATATTTTGTCTGCTGCTATGCTCAACAATTATCCTAATTTTTTCCTTCCTGTCACTTTTGATTTATTTTGCAATTTCCCACCTTTCTACTGAACTCAACAATAGATATGGTGTAATCTCAAGTGTGGTATTTTGAAGCAAGTGTAGATGAAATACTAAAGAAATCTTAAAAAATTATCCATCGCTTTTACTTTCTTCAGGCTACACTTTATCCTCAGCTTTGGTGATACAAATCCAAAGCTAATGAAAAGGTATGTGGTCAGATTTTGATGGGAGGAAATTAGGTTAATTGAGCAATATAAAGTAAAGACTTCAGTAACTTGATGTGTGTCAATATGAGGATTTGTGACTACTGAACAACTGAAAGGAGAATTAAATGGTGCACAAAGCTAAACATGGTTATACTGGGGATATAAATATATATCTGATATACCTGAGAGTTGAAAAAATTATGAAAATTTTAAATTTAGGGCAGGCAGATTGAGAGAAACATTTCTTATAATTTCTTTTAATTGTTTTTCATTAGAAAAGTAACTGTAGGTCAATATTTTAGATGAATGCTACTAAATTGTTCCTCTTTGACTGAAGCATAAATGATCCATGAACACCAGATGTTATTGTTTTTTATTTAAACCAAAGATATTCTTTTTTTTTTATTTCTTTGAGTAGTTTAGAGACCTGCTGCCTAAATATGTATTTTAAGCAGGAGAAAGGGTACTATTACCAGTTTTCGAAACATTTCAGTCATTCTACTTTTTTTTACTTATATGCTTCTGGGTTTGTGGTATCTGGGTTTAAGATGGCAGGCAGCTCGAAATACAAATTTCTTAAAACTTTAAAAAACATTTTCACTCAATTTTCTTAAAGGCAGACTTTTTGCTGAATGACCTGGAATGTCTACTTCTTTTCAACTCCATTATTGCCACTGGGATCTTCTTGACTATCATCTAACCAGCACGGCAAATACCAATTCCCATCTCCTCAACATGGCAAAAATTTCCTCCCCAGTCACCTGTTCCATTTAGAAAGATATCTGGATTCTCTGAAATGGTGATATACATACATGTGGATGATCATAAAATGCTGTCACTTTATTACCATGACCTTGTGATTCAAAAGACTAGAGAGCAGTGAAGTAGCTATAAAAATGAGCCATCAGCAAAATGTTATTTAAATAGCTTTCCCAAATTAAATCATTGAAAGGTGATGCAGAAGTAAACATAGGCAGGAAAAAATTAATTTCATTTTATATATGAATAATATATAAATTATATATTTATAGAATAATCTATTCATGAGCTCAAACATGCAGTCAGGATTTAATTGATCACCATGTGTTGATTTTGTTTTAATAGCAATTTTGAAATGTGATTTAAATGAAAATGTAGCCCAAAATATTTTAACATACTCATATGCACAATTCTAAAACCTCTCAATGAAAAGTTAGTTTTTGTTAGTTTATGAGGTCATTTATACAATTTTGGTTATGTCAGGGCTTTTTCAAGGAATCTTGATTTCAGACCATTGCATAGCATATTACCCGACTTTGTCTGATTATGTGATTCTATCTGTGTTCTGGATTTTTACTAGCTGGTATCAAACACATTTGAAAAAAAGTATGAAAATAAATACGTTTTGTCTCTGAGCTTTGTAATAGAGAAAATAGCTAGAGCCAGTAGCAGCTCCCCTGGATTTTAGGAGAATGGTATTACCCTGCCTTTCTCCGAGAGATTGCTGGTTACCTTCTGTCAGTGAGCAACTGTCTCACTGCAAAGCAGGAGCACGATCTCTTTTGTCTGTGGTCAAGGAAATTATTTCTTAGAAAGTGGAATTTCTTCATAATGACAATGTACAAGAGCAAACGCAGAAACCAAAGATGTAAGTAAATTATAGTTTTTTTAATATTCTTACAGAGGAGGGAAAATAAATCTCCAGTTTCATAGAAAACCATGTTTTACTTTACCCTGCTTTGCTTGAATTATACCAGGAAAACAGGAATAGTATTACATGCCAATTATCCCACTGTTTCCTCATATTGGGTGCATGAAAGAGCTTTAAAATGAAGGGAGAAAAAAAAAAAAAAAAGCTCACTTGTTACTATGGAAACCCTCAGAAAATGATTGCTTGATGGCATCAACAAAGAAACAAAGATTAAATATAAGTTTAGTTCAGAAGAGCAACCTATATTCAGAGCTTAATGAGTGGCTAGCTGTGACCTTTGATTTGATGAGGCTAACATGCTTTCCCTTGGTGGACTTTTTTGTGTGGTTTGCATTAAGAAGCCAGTGATAGCATAACTTTAAGGGCAGTTATTTTATTTTCCTATATCTTAACTTTCAGAATTAACTAGTTTGCTCGCAGGGGGAGAGAGAAGCTTGCATGTGTCTCTGCTTTACAGCATTCCAGCCCTGAAAATTCACTGGCTTGTAAATGCATGACTTTCCAGTCAAGCACCTCTTTGACTTTTTAAATTGCTACAGCATCAGATGGGGGAATTTCAGTATCAATATTGTCTCCTCTGGAAGCTTATGGAACAGCTGACTGAGGCAAGTGAAAATGTGCTGTGGGTCAGGTCATGAAGTATCTGCTGCTCTAAGAAAATCTAGTAAAAGGCTGAGTTATGAATAGAGAGCATGTCGGAAGCTGTGAAAAAAAAAGACATTCCTCTAAGAAAAATGCCACATACACACTGTGTTTTTGGGGAGAGGGCAGGAGGGGCAGAATATTGAATTCAAAGCCAGATAAGTTTGGATTTCATTTGGACAGGAACATTGCTAGATTTCAGAGGGATATATACAGCTATATCACTGACCTCAGTTTCTGGTCCTTTTATGTTAATCAGTGTAGCTGTCCTCCAGTTTGTCTTGCTCAAAAGAAATGAATGCACTGAATGTAGAAAGTTTAGCAGGACAGATCTCTGCTGAAATCTCTGCAACAGAAATCAATCATCTGCATCACATTCAACAAAATAAATTATCATAAATGTTCATAGCAGCAATAGAAGAAAATTATTTCTATATAGGCAAATTATGATTAATCTAGCTCTTTTTAATGTAATAATTACTGTTACCATTATTATGTAAACCAGGAGCTCTTTCTATAACCAGCTGCATTCTTGAAATCTCTCCCGTCCAAGCCTGGTTATAGTGTACAATGAAAAAAATTGTGATAGAGTAGATGAGTTTCCAGGGTTTTTTGTTGCAAGGATATAGTAATTCATTAAAATGGCACAGGATGCTTCTAAGAATGCTTTGTTGAAGAGAATTTTGCTTTCACCCCTGATGACCCCAAGGAAAATCTGTGATTTGTCCAGAGGCGAAAAACCCAATGAAATATGATCAGAATTTATTCTGTAATTGTGAAGGTGGATGTTACAATGCTTTCTGTTTTAAAACTGTCTTAAATTTTAAGATCCAAATCTAGAAAATATCTCAATATTACATACATATGATATAAATTACATATATAGGCATATATATTATACATACATAGGTACCACTACTAAATACAGGAATGCTTCATTAATAACTTAGCTAATAAGTAACTGAAATAACCCTTACAAAAAAATTGAGTAATTTTGATAATGCTCCTGTTTATATCATTCAAAGGCTTTTTGAAGGATAGATTTAATCTAAGCAATTTTCATTCTGCAATATAAGGTATTATGGTAGCAGCTGCATTAAACACTAGGTAGGTACTACATTTTCTGTGCATTTGTGGTGCCCCTTAATAAGACATAAAAAAAAGATGTTGAGTATATAATTTCCAATATATGTGGGGTAAACCTTGGGCTCTATACCTCCTCACTACCTCTCACTACCACACTTGAACTTGTGGCATAAAATGAAAGTGAACTTTGTGGCTTTTTCCTATTCACTGAAATTCTGCTTCTGGATTTCACACACTCCTCAGAGCACTATAACCATTGCTTTCCAACCCCCTTTTTTAATGTTGTAAAAAAGTTATAAATGCATTCTGTACTTAATTCAAAAGCACATCAGATTAGAGAGGAGGATAGAAAATGTAGAGACATGATGGCATTTTTCTAATGCAAAATAGAAGTAGTCTCCATATCCAATTTCTGCCTCACATACAAAACTGTTGCTAGAAGAATGCATGCCAAAAAAAGTATTTACCTACCTGTCTGTAAGAGTGGGATGCAGGTTTCCTATGCATATTTTCAGCTACAACATAATACATAAATCTTCTAAATTCTAAGCTAATGTTAATGATTTTCTTTCCTTGTAAATTTGAGTTAAATTGTAGAAAAGTGGCCCTCATATTAAATACTTAGCATATTTTATTTATTCCATAAACATTGTAACTTATGAGGATTAAAATTAACTATCACACTAATTGTGAAACTTGTCTCACTAAATAAACAAAATTCAGATTAAGGCTATTTCTGTATGATTATGTGTACCTACCATCAGACAAATACACAGCCTCCATGCATTCATTTCTCTGCACAAAAAGATGATAGGATGCTTGATTCTTCAGGATGCTTGGTTCAGGATGTTATCTAGGTGATAGGCTGGTTTCTCATTTCATTGTATGGGCGTAATGGCTGAGTGAGGGGAAACCATCATAGCAAACACAGTCTTGTTACTGGTAAATGTGTGGTGGTAGAGCTTTTCTGAAATAAAATCCTGGAATTGTAGACTGTCCTACTTTGGGGCTGCTGGGGAGAATGGTCAGGAAAAGTATTGCAGTAGGCTGCAGCGCAGGTGTGGGTTTTCTGCGTGAAGAGGCAGCCATCCACAGTCACACCTTCTGGAGATGCCATGCCTCCAGGCTTTCTCCCACAAAATGAGCAGCAGACATTCCATTTTTCACTACAATCTTTCTTGTAGCCTTCACAGGAAGGCAATTACAGGAACCAAGGAAGGCTACTATCCCTGAAGAAAATAATATTGGAAAAAACTTACTTACCTATAAAGCAACTTTAAGAAATTCTCACTATTCTCATTTATTGGTGGTTTGTGTAGCTCTACAAGATAAATCACCACAACCTTGTGAAGGGCTCTGCATGAAAAGATGATCCTTAACATTTCTTTGGTCTAGCACCATAAATTTGACTCAGAAGAAATGTAAATGGAGAAAAAGAGATTAGTGGCTAGTGTGGCAGGAAGATGTGTTTTGGGGACTGTGTGCACCACAGGAGCAGCACCTAGGAGGAAATGGCAGAGTGCTGCCAGAGAGATTCCAGTGCTGCCATAGTGCTGAACTGGGGATTGCAAAGGTAAAGCAAGGATGGAGAAATTAAGGGGAAAAATAGAACTTATCTCTTATCAGTTACTTTTGAATATTGGGAACCCTTGATAAAGTCAACAGCTACCATAAATGCAGCCACAGATACTGTCCCTTTCCGGGATGTTGGGAATTGAATTCCCAAACTTGTCCATTCCAATATGAAGAATTCTTTCAACATCAAATGTCCCTGAAATTGTGCTCCAAATGCATTAATGACTTCTGCCATGGCTTGATGACCATGTAATGTCCACAGATGCTACCTCATGCATGTTTGTGAAGAATCCTTGTCTTGCTGGGGGAAGAGTTTTGTGTATACTGAAAAAGATGAGAAATTCTGTGAAATTCCAGTTTGAAGGAGTATTTTGTCCTATCTGAATTCTTTGGTCTATTGCATTGTCCAATATATTTTCTTTCATTGAGAAGGTCCCACTTGCAAATCTTTTTATCACAGATTTACTGTTCCTATCTTCTTTGTCACCCTTTACAGATGAAATAACCTCTTTCAGGCTTAAAGAACTGAGTTGGCATCTGTTGAGTGATGTTATAGTATGGTTTGATCACCCCATGATTACTTCCATCTTCTTTTTGCCTCTTAGGGCAGTAAAGAGGCCTCAGTACTGAGGCTGTTGCTGCTCAAAGAAAACAGCAGCCTTTAATATAGTGTGTGCTAGGAGGTAAAGTGACTGGAAAACCAAATCTCATTGGGGAAAACAAGTGTAGTTACTGACCCAGATACATATAAGAAAACTCTGCCTCTTTCCTTTAAAACATCAGAGACCTAGACAACAAGGGAATATCTCTTCAGCATGGTATTGAGACAGCTTTCTTCATGTAAAGCTATCCTGGAATAGCCCCAGGATATTCCTGCTGCTGCATACCTTTTGAGGAAGTGGAGTTCAATGCAATTAAGTGTATCAGCAATAGGGCTAAGCAAGAAGAGCCACATGATCTGCAGGAATACAAATATCTCTGAATATTCACATCGCATAGATAAAATCTTTATACAAATAAAAAATACAATTGTGACTCAATAAGTCAGGGGTTTCAGGGTTAGAAAATTTCTTCTTGTAGCTTTGAAGGGAGCTCATGGTGAGCTGAGAGGGTTGGCTTATTTGAAATTATTCATGCTCCTTATTCCCATGTTACTAAGCAGTAAAACTGAAGACATATGTCCCTGACTGAAGCATGTTGTCTAAATGAGCTGCAATTTTTTCTTTGACACTTTTCCAAGTATCTGTGTAGACTTCTAAAACAGACCTTTTTTTTCTGCTTCTAGACAGTACAAATAAATCAAAAATATTGAAAGAGAACTGTTTCATAATGGATCTTTTGAGAGGTTAGTAGTCTGATCGAACTCAATGCACACAACTTACCTGATGCTTCCAACTGCTTGGCAGGAGTCGGCCTCAGGAAGAAGAGTAGAATTTTTGTCCCTGTAGAGGAAATGCTGAAAGTGTGTAGAAAACCTTTACAAATCAAAAGCTTACAATCTACCTTGAAAAGGGGAGAGAAAGGAATAAACAGTGTAGGTACAGATTCAGAACTTCTTTAAAAGAATTGTCTGAGAGCAGAAGTCAGAACAGCAGAAATGCGAGCGGAGAACAAAACAAAGAAATTCAGCCAGCCACTTTGGTTTTATGGAGGAGGAATCTGGGGCAGTAAAAAAGCTTAATAAAAGCTTTGACTTCATTAAAAGATTATGGTTTAAATTTTGGGGGGGTTTCTTTCTTATGTATAATTTAGTAGAATAGTGGACAATGTACAACAATTCAACAAAAAGGAAAAATCAGAAAGCTAGGGACATCTCATAGAAATGCATCTGCTATTATTAAGGATCATAAAAAAATGGTTATTAAAAAGTATGAACATATGCAAATAATGTAATTTGGATTATGTGATTTGAAGTGCATTAGGGGAATTAGCAATGAATGTGCCATACCATTGAACGTTTATTTTTGAAAGGTCATTGAAAACTAAGAAGCATCAGAAATATAGGTGTACGATTGGTTTTCATGCACAAATAAAATTCCAGCCTGCACAGGCTGGAACCAAATGCTTCTATGTTCATCAACAACACTATTTCTCATCAGTAAAACAGCACTTACTGTGTGTAGGTTTTCTATAAGGAGGCAAATTTTAAAATTTTTATGACTGCACTCCAGAAAAGACCAGACATCTGGGAGAACCAATAAAAAGTTTTTTTTAAAAAAAATTGAACTGTATTAAAATAAGAATAATTAGGTTGAAGATAATCATAGTCTGAAATAATCTATATTGAAGACAATTCTGATTTTTAACTTGAGCAAACAGAAGTCTAGTAGTTAGAACCTAAATTTATATTACTGCAGGCTGATTTAAGATATAAATTTTCTGAGTTTAATCAGTTATAAATACTAAAGGAATTTGCAATTTGTCCTCTCCATCATTTAGATTTTGAATACAGATTGCTCATCTATTTTCAAAAGTCTCTTTTAAAGAATTACTATCAACCTGATTGCAAACTACTTACTCAAATCCTAGAGTTTGTATGCAAGTTTAAACGAGTATTATTGTCATAAAATGTCTAAAATCTACAAAACTCTGGAAATCTTGAAGGAACTACAGCCTTCCTCTATTTGGAACTCAACACACTGTTTTAGCATTGCCACCTACCTGCCTACTCAGAAAAAGGGGAAGAATCTTTGAGAGGTTCAGAACATAGAGAATCTGTTCTCCTAAGAGAAAATCTGCTGTTGCTTATTTTCTTATAAAGTTCTGAATCTTTTTTTTAAACAAAAGAATTTCATGACTGTGTATTTCTGCAGTAGAAGTCCTGATTTTAGGAACAAATATTTTTGTTTGTTTGTTTTCATAACTGATCCATTTTTTTTCATATTGCATTAAATTTACTTTCTCTGTATAAAGAGCACAGGAAAGAAAACCTCCATCTGACCTCCAGTGCAGGTCTTAGCATCAGACAAAACCTGTGTCTCTGCCTCTTTACATAATCAAAACTATTGACAGGATGCAAATCCCAATCCTTCTGAGAGATTCAAGCTTTTTTTCAATAAATGAATGAACATTTTAGTATAAGTTAAACATGAAAAATGAAAAAAACAAAGAACTTCATATTTCAGTGACATACCTCCATCTTTGACCAGTCATAAGACCAAACACAGTACATGTCTGGTGACACACGCAGAAGGAAAAAAACCATAAAGTTTTGATAAAAATCTTTCAAGTACCTCAAAATATTAACCAATATCTGATAAGTCATTACAGGTATATTTACTGAAGTATCAGCCAAGACCTAAATGATGCATAAAGTCCATAATTTTTTAGCACTTATATCTTTGAGATTCTTCAACAGTAAAACCCAGATGCATTTCTGTAGGTTACATTTGAAACATTCTCCCTCTTTCCTCTTTGCACTTCCCCAAAGGGACAGAGATCTCAGATACACTAAACTGACATTACAATGGAGACTGTGAGCACAAAAGACCAATATTTAGCCTCTAGCTCCTATGTAAGCATTCCATGTCTCATTTTTACTTTTGAAAAGTTTATAGTTTTGGCCATAAATTTCTATTTTTCCCTGTTCCAGCTAATTTCTTATTTTTAATTTTTTTTCAATTTTAATTCATTAAACATTCTGAAAAAAAGCTGCATTGTCAGTTTGTGTCATAGATTATAGTTATAGATTTTTCTATCCCTGTCTCTCTCCCTGTAAATAAGATAGCATCTCTTCCAGATTTTCCTTTCCAGAAGACAGCAGCGATCTCTAGACTCTTTTTTAGTTTCCCACAAAATGAAGTTTGCCAAGGGCTACTTTTCACAATAAATAAATAAAAAAATAAGGAATACATATTGCATTTTAAGCCTTCTTTTGACCCTGGTGAGCTAGAGACTGCCTTAGAAAATTATCCCAGTGTAATTCTTCAAATGCAACACCCATTGTCCTCCAAATTGCTGGTATCTGTCTTATTAATAGTGTCTGAAGATAATTCTATTGCTGATTATGGTCTGTCATAAAGCTTGAGCTAAGAATGACATTCTAGCCTTGTTTTACAGCTTGCATTCAGATATAATTTACTTAGAACTCACTGAAGCTTTAGCACAGCTATTTACAACACTTTGATTTTGCCATATTTTTAATGTGTAAGTGCTGGGCAACATGTGCTATCAGCAGAGAGCTGAAAACTAATGCCAAAAAGTCTCAAAAATCAGAAATCTTGTTTATTATTTTGAAAATGATCTTTCAATTTTCATGGAATCATAGAATGGTTTGGGTTGGACAGAACCTTTAAGATCATCTGGTTCCAACCCATACCCCCCCACAGGCAGGGACACTTTCCACTAGATCAGGTTGTTTAGGGACCCATCCAACCTGACCTTCTACCATCTTTCTTGAAGGGAAAATGTTCTTTTTAAACATGCAGTCTATAGGTTTGTTTTTTTTTTTTAAAATTGGATAGGGAGTGGTAGGGTAAGGGATGTGCCATCCTGCTTGCCCTAAGTGGCTGAACTGAAAAACGAAGAAAATCTCAGTGGTTTAGTACTGGTCACTTGTAAAACAGGATGCCTGACCTGAGAAATAGAAATATATGTTATGATTTCATTTCAGATATTTGATTTGATGAGCCTTTCCATTTAGTATAATTTTATATTTTCAATTTAAGATATTTGTTAAGGATTAAGCTTTAATAAAGATGTGTTACCTCATTTCTCCTCATGGAGGAAAGCAAGGCACAGCTTTTCCTAGGAATATAGCTGGGACCCACATTCTCTGAACAACAGAGGAAAAAAACCACAGTTGTTATCACTTGCTGTGCCTGTGTTATGCCAAAGTAAAATGGAATGTGAATTGTTCATCCAAAAGTAAAGATGTTTTATTCCCTGGCCCTATTAGGGCCAAGAGTATGTGTAGGTCAGACAGTCATGAACAGTCAGCAAGAGTCATGGATGAGTTCAGTTGTGAACAAAATGAGTGCATAGCAAATTCAATTTTAGATTTATAAAATACTTCATCAGCCTTCTGAAAATAAAGTCAGATACCTCATCATTTTTCTCTCCCCTTGTCCGGGGTTGCTGTGATTTTTGCAATAAAGATGGGTTCATGCTGGTATGGATGTAGTTTTAAGACACTTTTCCTAACTCCAATACTTCTTAAAATTAATTTTTTTCAATCATTAAGATATGTTTGTCTACAAATAACTTTTGTGAGAGCAGAAAATCTGCCAAACTTTTAGCTTTTAGCATTGTACTTACACCCTTAGTACTCTGAGATCAGCTTTATAGAAAGAAGCTCCTACAGTACCAGTCCCTGGTAATGTATATGTATGTGTACAGTAGCCTGGGATGTGCCACACATGCTGCATTGCACTTGACAGTGATCAGCCAATAGGTTTTTCACAAGTAGAAAATAAAGTATTTTTCTGAACTAGGTTCATTAGTGAGTAGCTAGAGGCAAGCAATGAGTAGATTACATATAGATACCAGTGCCCTCTCTAACAGGGCAATTCAATGATTTGAGTTTTTTTTATATAATCTCAGATAAAAACATTTCTGAGCATCTTTGCAGCAATTGTTGTTTTTTTCAGAGATATTTTGAGTGATTTTTTTAGCAAATTTTGACTATCACACAAAAGCTGTTTTTAACAATCCTGTTCAAAATGAGCCTCTTAGGGTTCTTTTTAATGTCTGTCAAAAAGAAAATATTATACTGCTATTCACGCATATTTTGCTTATACTTATTAAAGACCCCCCAAAAAAGTGGAAAATTAAACATTTCTAGTTTAAAAAGTATTAATATACGTGGTTTTCTGATGGATGTCCTATATGTGAGAATAATCCCTTCTGTGATTAATTGAAAACTCTTTTTGTCCAGATTGATATTACTGTAGCAATGCTAAGAACATTTTGAAAGTAAACACAAAATCTTTTATATTTCCTTTTTATTAGATGTGGTTTAACCAGGATATATTAAGAAATATTAGAAGGACAACATCTCATGAAATTCAGGGTCATTTGGATGGTCTATAAATACTGCTTGAATTTCCTTTCTGCAAATATTTGTGCAGTCACTGTGAAATCTGATTTCATTCTTGCTCTTCCTAAAAATACATGTGCATGTACATTTACATCTTTTTTTTCACCTTCCCCTGAATATATATACACATGTTTACATTAACTGAGACTGCTTATTATAATTTAGTTTCAAAATATTTGAAAGCCCTACATAAAATGTGGTACTAGTTATGTTGGAGAACATGTTTTCATTTAAGCTTAAAACCTGCTTCCACATAGTGTACTGTATATATTCAGACAAAAGAGATCCGCTACAGAATTACCTATATTTTGCTGACTGGTCAGTTACTCTCCAGAGATCCCTTTAGCTCAAATAGGTATCCTGAAGCACGTAAAGTGTCTAGTAAAGAAGTATTTGTTAAAGAAGTTGTAGGTATATAAACAGAGGTGCAGATCTATGGCTGGGAGGTTAGGAAAAAAAACATACATGTAATTTGTCCTTATTTTATGAAAAAAAGGTTATTCTGTGAATAGTCAGATTACATGTGATATGCCTTAAAAGCCACGGCTGTCTGCAGAACTTGGGACGTGTATCTGAGACTAGAAGAGAGAAATGTTCAATGAACATTTTCCAACTAACCCCTGTTAAAATTCCATTCAGCAATTGGGCTTTTAACAGCATATTTTGCCTCTGAGCATCTCCTCCAAGCATTATTTTTGTTTTATTGATTATGAAAGTTTTGGTCATGCAATATTGAAATCAATGGCAACCTTCCCATTGATTGACATAGCATTGAATCAAGTATTTGTTGCTTAGAAAAGAGTGACAATTATGTTGTCCTTCGTACTGCAGTCACAGAAAACAGCCATATAATATGCCCTAGGATCCTTTCTTCTTGGTTTTAACTCTCATTTGAAAGAATGTCTTACAAGTGAATGTCCTTCTATTCTGTTTCTTCAGCTGCTTTGTTGGAGCATCTGTTGAAACTGCCATTAAAGTGTCCAATCTACCACAATTTCCTGTAGTTTTTGGCTCAGAAAAATTAATACAAACACAAAGCCATTGAAGTCTGGATTTATTAGAACCATAAACATTGCCCAACAAAATATACTTTAGTCTTGCAAGGAATCTCATTTTCCTACCTTTTTAAAGTGACTTTTTTAAGTGCAGGTCTGCTTTGTGTGTAAACAATCTTCTAGCTTATTATTGTTCATATATGTACATATAAATACACATTGAGACAGAATTTAGACTCATTTTTGAAGTAATTTTTCCACAGACTCTTGGTTAGCTAAGCACATTGTTGTCTCACCCAACTCCATACTCAAGTCCTCTTCTGTGGAGAGCAGAGTTTAGTAATGGATAAAAGTGAGGATGTCACTGGAGTTCTGTCAATCAAGGATTTGGGATACTGGAAAGAAAGCAAATATGTTTTGTGCTCAAAAGCACACCTGGATCCTTTAATTTAGGCCATGTAACTATCTTGTCATTCGCAGCAGCCGAAGGCAAGTTGCATTTATATGGTTTGCAGTCAACTTTAATTATGAAAGAGAATTATTGAATTAGTATATTATCAGACACAACACTTTAGGCAATCCTTGGAAAATTATTTAGTCAGACCTTAAGAATGGACTCTACATGAGATTGACGCTTTTTAACAGTCATAGATTGTTGTTGGGCATTAACTGTATCTTCAGAGATCTATCTGTCACTTTGGTCTCTCTTCACCCTATGAAGGCAAAAGAAACTGCAAGATAGTTTTGTATGTCTTGTATCAGACAGACAGCAATAAAACTTGTGTATGTATTTTTAGTCTCTCCTTACTGAAAAACCTCCAGCCATATCAGTTTAAAATACATTTAGTACAGGAAAAAGAAATGTTGGGTTCTGTTTTTAACAATGACATATTTGGCTGTACTTCAAGCAAATGCAAATTAAGCAGCCAATTTATAAACCCTGCCATATGTGGGTTTTTTTAAAAGGAAGCTACAATGCATTTGGAATACACTCACACTGCTCACTATTACATTATAAATTTTCTAGACATGAATTACTCAGAAATATTAGGACATTAATGTTATTTAACACTTCATGTGCCAGTGCATTAACATGATGCTCTGGGCTCTAGAAAATATGAGATAAAAAAAAAATTGGTTTATGATAGAGTTTGTGTCTGCACTGAAGTTCAAAGGATTTAATACTATCCAGTTAAGGTGAAAGTTTTAAAAAAGAATGTTTAGTGGCCTTTTGATGGAGAGCCGAATGGTACTTGTGGTCTTTCCATTTAATGCTGTCATGATAGAGTTAGTGATTGAAGGATTTGACCAATGATGAACAAAAGTTACTGAAACTACAGAAATTCTTGTGATTTCCTTACTAACTGGCTAAAACCACCAACAATAATAATAAATCTCACTGAAAGGGTCTGTAGAGAGGCACAAGGTTGTAGCCTGTATAAATAAAATATTGTCTGATGCTGTGATCTCTGAGTTTGAATATAAACTCTTAATGATAAAAGTTCATGGTAGAACAAGATGATTAAAGACTCAGAATCTCAGATCCCTCCCTTTCAATTACATTTACAACTTTTCTACACCTCCAATAAGAATTAAGGCACATATCTCAAATATGCTTTTATTTTCATCTCTTAGAAACAACCTCTTTCTATTTATACTAGAAACCAACCATTTGTCACTTGAAAGCAACAATTTGTCACTTATTTCTTCAAAATTATCCTGCATAATTAAATTCCATTTGAACTTTTATGCATTAATTTATGTTTCATAATCTGTTCCTTGCAATAAGCAAGCATGTGTAAGGAAAAGGAGAGAATGGAGAAAAAGCAAGAAAATGGAGCTCAGTTCCACACTGTACTGAAAGCATTGTGCTATTTTGGCCAGAAGTTTGCATTCTGGAGAAATAACAGTTCCCTTCTTGACACTGTAAAAACAAAGCTGAATTCAGTCTTGGAAAAAGAAACAGCATCCTGTTTTTTTCCTTGGAAGAAGACCACACACTTGAAGCTCTATCAATGTCTTCCCTGAGAGGGTTTGAGATTAATTTCTCCAGTGGAACAGTTTGAAAGCTATGTCAGTAATTCAGGTGAAGTTTGTGATATTTATAAGGCCTAAGAAAGTTGTACTCTGAAGGAAATTGTCAATAATGGACCATTACTTCATCAGTTTTTTTTTCCTGATGTGCAATCAACCTACTATTTGTCATGTCCTAATTTTATGGCATGTTATGCTGCTGCATAGTTTTAAATAATGTGTGTCTAATTAATACTCCTTGATTTCAGCAACACACATGGGCTACTCTTTCTGGCAACTTTCTTTTTTATGAGTGCAACAATACTGTTCCAGTTTGGTACATAACGAGCTTTTTTATTTTCCTTTGATGCACAAATTCAAGCCTTATCTTGTAATGTATAACTACTGACAAAGTCCTTAAATAAAAAATGAGTCGGCAGTTCCATGACAAATGACCAACCTAGAATACATGCCAGTCACACCTGCTTCATTTCCACAGCTGTAGAAATTTATTTTTCACAAAGCAGGTTAGTTTGATCATTGACTCATTCTAGTCAAGAAAGCAAAGAGTAGAAAACATTAACAAGTTTTAGATGTTACTCTGTGAAAGAGCAATTAACTTGATGCATGTTTTACTCAAAATTAAATTTAATGTGGCCTTAGCCAGATCCCACTAATGCTCATGTGCACTGAAAAAACAGGTTTGTTCAAAAATTTTAAATTCCTTTTAAAGTTATTAATCATGAAATCTCTGCAGCTTATTGTGGGTGTACAGAATCATAGAATGGTTTGGGTTAGAAGGGACATTAAAGATGATCTAGTTCCAAACCCCTGCCATGGGCAGGGACACCTTCCACTAGACCAGATTGCACAGAGCTCCATCTACCTGGCCTTGAACACTTGCAGAGATGAGGCATCCACAGCTTTTCTGGACATCTTGTTCCAGTGCCTCACCAGCCTCACAGTAAAGAATTTCTTCAGAATATCTAATCTAAACCTACTCTCTTTCATTTTGAAGCCATTATACCTTTTCCCATCACTACAGGCCCTTATAAAAAATCCCTCTCCAGCTTTCTTGCAGGCTCCCTTCAGATACTGGAAGGCCACAATTAGATCACCCCTAAGCCATCTATTTTTCAGACTGAACAATCCCAATTCTCTTAGCCTTCATGCAGTGCTAAAATGGTCAGCACTGAGGCTGCTTAACAAACTGGCACCTCAGAGGTCAGATGCAAATGAAGTTTGAGAAAAACCACAGTAGTTTACTAAAAATTTTTTTCCAAACTTACAAAGATTTGTATGAATTTTTAGATTATTTTAAAAGAAAAAATGCATGTTTTATTAATTCAAAATAAGATCAGAAATATTCTTTTTATTTTATACATCTTTAAATGAGTAAAGCTGCATATACCTATATATGTCCATGTTTTGTGGCTGATTTTCTTTTCCAGATTTCTCATCACTCTGGATGGTACAAAATCCAGTGAATGTATTAATCCCTCTGTATCAGAACTAAGCTGATTGCTAGCTGAGGCTTAAAAAGATAGTCCCATTGTAGCAGATATGTGCTGCCGGTATTTATCATCAGAATCCCCACAGAAGGTGTTTATTGTGGGCCATGTGCTTCCAGGCTAATGCAATTTTTCCCATAGCAGCTTGTGATAAACACACCCCATACAGAAGGAAAAAAATCCTCTATCAGATCTCCAAGCAGACACACTCAGTTGCTCCTTCTGAACAA
The DNA here is from genome assembly GCF_015832195.1 of Motacilla alba alba. Lineage (NCBI taxonomy): Eukaryota > Metazoa > Chordata > Aves > Passeriformes > Motacillidae > Motacilla > Motacilla alba. The sequence goes on from NC_052017.1 coordinate 124,710,548, forward strand.
ACATTCTCCTTGTCTGGAGTTCCACTGTAACTCTGAGAGCAGAAGTTTTCCTGGGGCAAGCTGACAGCTTCTGTGGGGAGTTCATTTGAGGTAAAAGAGCCTTCATGTCAGAAGAGAAGTGTTTACCAGTTCTCCAGTGTTTATTGACAGGTGATTTGGGTCAGCTGTGAATTTAATCAGAGATGGTGTAGCAGCAGAGGCAGGGAATTTTTTATGCATCTGTCCTTGGGTTCGGAAGACTATTTCATTCCTCCTTTGAGACCCTCATTACACAATTAGGAAGTATTAGAAATGTATACGAGGAAGGAGAAGGATGAGAAAGTAAGACCTATGCATCACTCCATGACTCAGGTGGGAAAGGGGGAAGTGTTGCTCTCGGTTCCCAGGTGGGAGTTGGCAGAGGCTCACGCGTCCCACACATCATGGCTTTCCTTTCCCAGTGAGCTCTGCCTTTAGTCAATGATCTATTGATGGCCTCAGAAGATCCCTCTGACTTCCTTAATCCTACCAACAGATCCAAGCTGCTTAGAAATAGCACCATAATTACATTAGTCATACAGTTTGCCACCAGCACGGGAATTAAACTAAAGGCTTTTTCCTGTCTGTGCCATACAATTGTTATTTCTGTCATCAGAATGCACATATCTCATTTATCATAATAGCTTGTGTTGAGAGATAAAAGTGCAACAGTTTTAATTAATTACCATGCTAGAAATTTGAAATCAGATAGAAACAGGTTTGACTAAGAAATTTACCATGATGTGGCTTTCTTCAAGTTATTTTCTTTAAAAGAGAGTGTACTGGTGTACTGGTGTACTCCCAATTTTTGGCCATCCTTCCCAGTTACAATGACTTTACAAAATGAAGTTTTCCTGAGGGCAGAATCTATCAATAGAATACTTTCACATGCTGGGAGAAATTACTCCCGGTTAACATTTTGTCCAGTAGATTGATTCTGCTTTTTCTCAGGAACATTATTTTGCAACTATGATGAATTCTTACCACATCTTATTTATTGTTTTAACATTGCATTAGAACAATAAAAAACCACTGAAATTTACTTTTATTATGTTTTTTGTAAATGGAATTACTGAATAAAGGTACTGGACCAGGAATATGCAAAGTGATTCTTAAGGTTTTGCAGTATATTTCTAATATATAAGCATAACAAGCTTATAATATTAATAAAAAATTTCTTCCCATTTTTTACCTTTTGTGAACTAATGCAACTGATCTACAGTAGCAACAAGAGCTTTGTTCAATACAATGGCTAAAAGACTGAATTCTGGCTACATTACAAATTCTGCCATCACTACAGCTAGTTTTGGATTACCCTGAATACCTAGCCATTATGTTTTTTAATGTTATAGCAACAAATGACAGATTTGATCCTCCAAACATTATATTTATACTCTGTCATTAATTGCTGCTGTTAATGGTGAGCACTTGAATATGCAATAATAATTACAAAAGAGAAATCACTGGTCAGAGCCTTTTATACAGACAATCTCAACAGTCTGAGTCTGTTGGCTTCTTCTTTCCCAAGAGGTACTTATTGGGCAACATGCTCATAATTATTAATAATCATTTCCTGCAAAAATCATCAGAGCATTTAGTTAATCCAAATTTACATACTTTGCTGATAATTTTATTGGTGATCTGTGAAGGTAAGTGTTCACCCTGATAAATCTGCTTGTAGAGAGACAAGAGACATTATCTTCCTACATCTTGTTTTCTTTATATTGAATAGGAACCAGAGATGAATATAATACTGCTGCACTCATAGCTGATGAAATATGCACAATAGCAGCTGCTGAGAGTGAGAAAATTAATTCACATGTGAATATTTTTAGAGTAAAATTGGAAAAAATATAAACAAGGTCCATATTTAAATGATTTAAACACCATTTTTGTTATGTACAAAGTAAAATAAGCCATTTTGGAATATATGTATGCAACTATTTTGAAATCTAAGCATCTTCAGTAGAAACATCTTCAAGATTGCTATAAAAGATTATACATTTAATGTCAGGAAATTACAGGGCAATAATAATGATAGTCCTTGACATTTGTCATATGAGAACATAAGTCATGTTTGGTTTTTTGTGTCACTGGCTTTATCTTGCAGGATACTAAAAGAAGATCAAGCGGTAAATATGCTAAGTCATAGCACAAGGGGCACCCATGCAGTCAGGAGGAACATGCCCACAGCTCAGCCCAAGCATGATGTGAGTGGGACTGACAGGTCTGGGTGCAGAGTCAGAGTGAGAAAAGGCGACGTTCAGAAAAAAGTGACACAAGTCAAATGCAGTGTATTACTGATCACTAAGCTGCAAAATCCACGCTTTAACACTTGACAAATTAAAACTTCTTCATGTATCTATGTTGCTGAGGCAATTTATCACAGCATGACTTTGCATTGGCTATTCATAGCTCCTTTACTAGAGCAGTTGGATACAGCTCAATAATAAAAATATTTATATTTTATTCCTGTCTTTGTTCCTGTGGAACTTCTCATTATCTGTCATTGCTAACAGCTCCTTCTTGTTTACCTTTATGGAGTTTATAGAGCATAAATGATAACTTGTTCTATTTTTCTTTCTTCTTGATACACCACTTTGCTGCTGACATGGCAGAAAGAGGTAATCATTGGAGTATATGGGTGTAATGATTCTTTCTTTCTGATTTAGTACAGTACTCATTAATTTGTTTATTTGGTAAGACCAAAGATATGAAAAGCACATAAAGGATATTTTTATGTTCATGAAACATGATATTTTAGATCATATACAAGAAGGCAATTTTTGTCATATTTATTAACTTGTGCGTACGATAGAGTGGATTAGTTTGCATTTGAAATGCCTCTTTCTCTTGACTGTCTCTGCCTCTTTCCACCACCATCACAGCCTTTAGATCACTGTCAAAATTCTGGGTGTTTTCCCTGTTTCTTGGTAGTTAAAGTAATAATATTTTTAATTTAATATCAATTTTACAACCTTACACATAGTCATCCTCTAGTTGATTACTGTTCCTTTAAGAAGAAATACTAACACAAGAATAAATCCCTAAGCTTGATAAGAGCAAGGAACAGCAAAACTCTCTTAGCTAAATTTCAATTTCACAGGTACAAGCATTTTAGATATTAGGAATAAATGAAGAACTGGTTCTCTTCTTTTGAACTAATTCTGTTTCTAGTATAACTAAATGACATGCTCCAGTACCCACGCTTCCTATGCCAAATGGATTTTCTCTTCAGCTTTTACAGTTTTATATCTGTGATTTCTCAAATGCACACCTATAATTTGGGTTTTTTTATTGCTTTCAGGGTGCCATTTGGGAAGACTCTGTCCTTTTCTTTGGTCACCATGCTAACAATTATTATCTAAGGTTACAGATGAAGTATAAGTATGTTCAGGAGGGAATATAATGGTGTTAAGATGAGGAAAATAACTGCTGTCAGCAACAGGCTTATTATTAGAAAGGAAAGAGTAAGCTAGTGGTTTCCTACTTTTCCTTTTTAATCACTGGCTCACAAGGCCTTCAGTTTATTATCTTGTTTCTAATCTTTTTTCAAAATGTCAGGAAGACTTATATGTATGACATAGGTTAAGATTCCTGAACTGCAGTGAGCTTTTTTTCAGTACTTTCACAGAATGAAAGTTAACAAGCCCTTACTTTATGTCCTAGTTAAAATGGCAGAGAGTGCAAAATGCAGTTTCAAGAAATTCTATCTATATGACAAATTTAAAGAAACTGTGTAAAAAGAGAAACTCTTCAAAGTTAATTATTAATGCCCTTATCCCAATGGCCATTTTCTTTCCAAAGTGTTTACAGATTTGAATTTTTTCCTAAAATATATTCTTGGTTCAATTGTAATTAAAAAAAATAAAATTCAAATAGCAGCAATAATCCATTTCATCTCATTGGAGTTAGTTAAAGAAAGAAAAGCTGGTCTCTTTCCCTCAATTAGTGTGAGAGAACCTAAACCCAAAAGCACAAAATATGTGAATATAGTCAAGTGCTTGGACATTTTTGTAGAAATAAAACCATATTACACCTTTCAAATATCCCAGAAATCTGAAGGATAGTGCAAGGAGGTTCAGAAATGGACAGCAGGAGCAACTCTGTGTATGTCCTTTTTACTCCAGCTGTGGACTGCAAGTTGCATTAATACAGCACCTTTAGTTAGTCATCTGTATTCCCTACCCAGAATTTGATTATTCAGCCCCCAATGGCAGCACAAGCTCACTGCAGACACACCTCAGAGACAAAAGGCACCTTGAGTCTTTCACAAACTGTAGTTGATTATATCTGTTTTATCATACAGCAATGGGCACGGGAATCAATTTTATTTTTAATATTCAAATTTTTTTTTCAGTTTCATGTGGCGCGATATAAGAGAGAATACAAAAAAAAAGATGGAATGGTGGCGGGGGCTTTCTTGAGGGCCTGATTATTTTTTAATGGCTTGGCAATTTGTCTTTTGGAGTAATCAGTATAGAAACATGCATACCTGAAAAATTAAATAATACATCTTTTTCTTTCATTGCTCAGCAGGTGAAGCCATTGGGACAAATGGGAACTACTGCACTGCTAAAAGTATTTTCAGTTTTGACAAAGCTACAACCTAGCTGTAGAGAGATAGCTCTGGTGTTTTGTTTTAAAACAGCTTATTGTTTCATCTCTTGGTTTTGGATTGTAGTTCAGGTATGGCCATGTCAGTAAAAGGAAGCTGCTGCTGTTGTTGATTTGCTGGGTTTTCTACTGAACCCTGCCATGCAGTGACAGTGTCAATAAGTCAATATTTCAATTAGCATTGGAGAACCCGGGTGAAATGATCCTGGCTTTTTGGACACACTGACACTTCCCCAGTGTTTCTCTGCCACTGTGCCAACACGTGTTTCTGCTGGATAAAGCAGACACCAGCCATGGCAGTGTCTGTGAGCACAAGGGATGGGTGGCTCCTGGATGGGGTCCATGTGGTTCCAGTGTCTGCATGACAAAGAGGCTGTGGGGTACAAAAGGGGGAGTCCCAAGCATCACAAGGAGGCACCATGTGCTTCAAGGTGGCGCAATAAATATGTCATCTCATGGCCCAGTATGACCTTGTTTCTGACAGTTGTGGATACAGCTATTTCCAGGGAAACCTGTCAAACAGGTTCAGACTCCTCAATATGGATTATCTTCATGAAAGCTTAGCTTTTACGTAGCTCACTAAGAGAAAAGACTGATTTTTCAGGAGTGATTGCATACAATGAGTCCTGTTCTTGGGAATAAAAAAGGATATAAAGGGTGCTGACATTTGCAGGTGTGTCTGTAGGAGAAAGAAGGGGAGAAAGAGATGAATTTTGAAAGTAAATAAAAACTGCACTCTTCCTAATACAAGTAGTTCTGTAGTTCTGTTTTGTTATTTGTTGTTATGTAGGGTTTTTTTTTAAATACTGTCATGTAAATTGATACCCAGATTAATGACTGAAAGAATTTTTTCCAAAACTTAGTCTTCGGGCTATGCTACCCACTAGTGAGCTGGGCTATGTCTTCTCCATTGCGTGTTTGACAGAACTGTGGGTCTTTTACTTCCTACCTCTGTTGACAGTACAGGGATTTAACACCAAAAGTTTCATGTGTGGGGGTCTTTTTTTTATAAAACAGTGGGTAATTTATTGAGTAAGCAAAAAAAAAGCCTAGTAAAAAGTAGAATAAAATATTTTATTATTTTTATAAAAAATGACTGTATATTTAACTAATATTAAACTTTAAAAATTGATGCTGAGTTGTATTTTCTAAGATACGTAAATGAAAATTGTATGTGACCTTTGAACAGATTCCTTTCATTGCTGTGTTATCAGTGACTGAACTACAGAAGTGACTACATGAGCAAAAGATCTGTGATTCACCTTTCTCTCAATATCATCCTATATCAGAATAGAGGTTCATACTTTTAGTAGACCAACAAAAGCAAACACGAGTAAAATCTGCCACACTATTCTGCAGAGACTGCATTCTGTAAAACTGCAAAACTTTGCCAAATGCAGATATATAATTTGAAATATTGATGTTTAAGCTATATTGGTATATTAAGCATATTTACACCTCTAAAATGGTAACTTTCCCAGTGTCTTCTGCTTTTTGTACCCTGATTTCATTTTTACTATTTCTTTCATTTTAAAAAGAATGAAATAAAATTTAATTCTTTGTAATAGCTGGAACCTTTCCTCAATTAGAGAAACTTGGAATCAGATAGTCTGCATATGTGGGAGGCTTTCCATATGCAAATACTCTAGCAGTTAGCTCTCTTGATAACGCATGAAAAAATACATTCAGGTATTTGCAGATGCAAGATTGCATGCACGCACCATAAAACTTTGTTACACTGCTCTCTGAAAATCAAGACCTCAGTTTTGTCCTCAGAGTCCTAGGGGATGCCTGTGCCAGGCTAGATAATTTCTGCATCCACACTGCTGTGATGCTCTTCACACATGCCAGAGATTTTTTTCACAGACTCGTATGTGATCTGCCTGAGAAGCACCCAGAGGTATGGAGAAAGGCAGAAGTAAAGCAGGATGTATCCAGTTTATGAACATTATCAGACCTGAGTGGAATATTTATATTCTTAATGGGGTGCTCTTATTTCACTTGCCCTCCTGTTGCCCATCTACTCTGCAGCAGGCTGTACCCCGTGTGACAGCTGAAGCCTGTGTCAGTGACAGCACTAACCCCTGCCACGCCTGCCCTCACTTGTTGTTCTGACATGGCAGCAATACCATTTCACTTTTGCTTGGCATCCTAGCAGACAAAAATGTTCTGTGCACCATCCATCATGACTGTACCTGTGAGCATGTGTCACCAGGGGTAGCATATCCTGAAAAACCTGCTGAACCTAAAACTGAGCCACTGTCATCTGCAAATGGGTTTTGTCTTCCTTTGGAGATAGATCTTCATAACCCAGCAGTATCACTCACCTCCCCAGACTGTGCATGTATCAGAGAAACAAAACACAGATATTTTAATTTAGAAAGTACAGCTAGATTGTAATTATTCTGTTGGCATGTTTATTTTACACATCTTGGAATGAGGGATTTACAGACTTTCAATATCTGAACAAGATTTGAAGACCTGTGATCTCTTAAATGAAGTAGGTTTGAGTGCTGTTTTAATTTAAGAGAGGCGTTAAATATTGAACTAATTATTTGAATGTAAGTAAAGCAAATATGGACCTTTCTCTGTTACTTACTGCAAACAGAATAAGAGTTAGAACAGACTCTATTTCCAGACCAACTTAAATGAAAAACTGTAAGAAAACATGAATAGACTGCAAACTGTATTGCATCCCTCACACATCAGAACTTGGGGACACCTTGAAGTGAGCACTAGGTTTCTGGTGGGTAACTGATACTTGATCTTGGCCCAATCCTCTTGTATGAGCTGAAGCTAAGAAGCATTTCCATGTTCTGATTCATGATTTTTTTAAAATAAACTCAGCCTTTTGAATGATTTAAAGGGTTGGGGGGGGGTGGAGGGGGGGAAGGCTTTTGAGGGATAAAACCAAAACAAAGAGCATAATTTGCATCAAAAAAGGTTCTATTGTCATTAAAGGGTTAATTTTCCATTGATCCTGGAGCTCCTATGGTGTACTCTAGTGAATTAGTGAATGGCATGAAATGAAGCAATGAATGAAGAAATGTACTACAATTTATTGCTTCCCAATGTTATGTCCTGGCAGATGACTGTATAAGAGGAGATGGAGCTGAGGGTGGGAGGCAGCTGTTGCTAGGACAAAAATGCAGTCCTGAATGGACTGACTGCACTGTACAGGTTACACAATGCCACGTGCTCAAGCACAGCCATGCTCTGTACAACACATGGATAGAGGCACAAACATCGCACAGAACCCAATGGAATTTCCTATTTTCACTTTTGGAACATGTCCATTACAGGCCACAGTATCCCCTGGGTGGCTTTATTGCTGGATGCACATTTTCCTTTTCTCTAAAATAAAGCAGCTTGGGTTGACAGTGATGACATGAATGAGCAAGAGGCAAATGTAAAAGGTGAAAACCTTCTTCCTTTTTACTGGAGTTTACTGACTTCAAGTCAGTAAGTTAGAAACAAACAAACAAGACTTACTGTTCAGATTGTTATAAAATATACAATTGATTAGTGCAAAGCAACAATACTGACTTAAACCTGATTTTATTGAAGACTTGAGGGGAAGGTTATACTAACATTAAGAGCCTAAACTCTCATCCAAATTTGTATCTTCTCTTTTATCAGCACTGCTTTTCCATTCTGACCTAATTGTTTGGAAAATAGGTAAAAATATTTTTAGGTATGGAATTCTAAATTCTTTTAAGATTCATAAGTAGTGTTTGGAAACACGAAAAAGTTGTAAGGTTGAGATTACAGTAGAGCACAGGTTAGCACAGCTGGTTGCAGGCTGTTGCGTTACTATATATCAGACCAGCATATATATTTTTAAAGGTTTAGTTGTATCTTTTGCTTTGCTTGAAAGTTAAAAAAAAAAGAAAAATTCTTGATGTTAACAGCAGTGTCCAACAACGAGTTGAACATGAGGAAGCAAGAGATTAGTAGACAGTATGCTGAAGCATTGTGTTCAATCATACTCATTTTTATTCAGAGGGATCATTCAGCCCATTGTTCTCCCCTGGCCATTCTGTTTGTGGGAATGTAAGATTTAGGGATCCTATTTATTCTTAAAATAAATTAAAATAGCTATGCTAAAGCTCTAAAAGTCTGCCTGCATCTTTCATCTCTCCTTGTACTCCCTAACTCATTTTAATGACAAGCATGAGATTAGTGGTTATGCAGTATGTCCAGAAGATTAATGTTTTCAGGTGATCTTAGAGAGCTGTTTCATTTGAACAGCCACTGGAATTACTTTTTGCACAGAGTAGGGAAAAAAAAAAAAGAAACAAATAATCTAACTATCTAAAAGCTGCAGGTACTTAGATTTAAGATAGATCCTTGGCACCTTCCTTCAGCAATAATACTAGATAAGAATTTCAGATTTGGTATTTCTGAGAATAAGGCATGTTTTGTTTTCTATTTAAAAGCAATTGGTTCCAGCATCCACTTCAATACAAAAATTTAACACTGGATTCAGGCATTCAATATTCCTTATTCAATATTCCTTATACCTATGTAATCTTAGATTTTCAGAAACTGTGTGATAAAGCTGATAAGCAAAACTTGACAAAAGATTTTCCAGGTGAAAAAAATATATGTTTCTACTGCAAATGTTTTCACACACAAGTATACACATACAAATACATAAAGGAAAAGGAAAATGCCAGAACTTTGGGTAGGGGTTTGCAAAGTGGGTGAAAATTTGATTGGGGGTGAGGGTTGTGCCTGTTTTAACTTCATGATGATGTTGCAGAAAAAAAATACTGTAGCTTCCAATGAGACCCAAAGCAAAAATAAGGATTCTGAACTTCTTACAGGAATCTGATATAAGTCCAAAATGCCTTCGAGGAAGCAAATGTCCAACTGGTGTTCATTATCTTGTCTAGATTTATGCATTTCTTATCCCAACAGCAGTAACGATTATTTTCCAAAGCCTTTTTACAAACATTTGTGATGTGTGTTTATGTGCAGCTTGTTCAAAATAACCACATTCTAAAAAAAAAATTGGAAGTCTCATGGTCCCATAGATTTCTAGGGAGAAGAATTAACTCAGAGTGAGGGAGTTCTTGGTTCCTATGATTTCTGAGCCAAATTACATATTTACTTTGTTGGTAAAAAAAATAGACAGTTTTATGGCAAAGCTGGGTTAGACAGAAAATGTTACTAGGAAGCACAAAAGAGCATGAACCCAATTAACATAAAAGGTGGCAAATGTTCAGTGAGAGCTCCTCTACCACTGTTGCTCCTTGTACTAATGTGCAAGGTAATTATACTTTTTCTTCTTTGAAACTCAGCTGAACTATGTCATGTGGTCCTTTTGGTTATACTTTTGATACTGAGACTTGATTTAATGAGGTTCAAAATAATTATTTTATTTCATAATAGCATCTTTAGTAAGCTGTTACATTTTTTCCTGTTATTGATTCTTTATATATGCAAATTTGTCATACGTAGTACATTAAACCACTTCCGAGAGAACCTCTGAAGCAGCATGTAAAGTGTATTTGCATACAAATCCAAATGTAGAAATACAAAAGTAAACATCAGAAGTCCAATAAATTGCATGGAGAAGGATGATGTTTTATGTTTCAAGAATGGTGTTTCTGACATGAATTTTATGATTTTTGTCATTACTGATGAGTGAAATAGTGTTTGAAAAAGGATTTGAGGTGGTGAAGAGTAGGGGCATTATAAAGCCAAAACAAAGCTCACTTTTTGACAAGAAACATTTTTTCATTAAAAAAATGCACCAATATGATATATCAGTAAGAACAGAGTAATAGGACATTTAGGTACTCAGTAAGGCTATTTGAAATTGTCATGATTTCCAGTTCCAGCTCCTAACAGTTAGGTACTGACAAAATCAGTAAGGGAAGAAAGATAAAACATCATGCTTTAGGACTTAAAGTAATCCTAAACTGCTATGCATTTTATGAAGAGAATCATGCTGACATGATAGGAGAATGGAGGGAAAATATTCGTATTTCTACCTAGTTAATGGTTCTTGTGTCTTCTTCCAAAGTATCTAGGGCTGCTGAAGGCAGAAAATTACAGTATATCAAGTATCAATCTGAGAAGATATAGCAATTTCTCTATTCCTATCAACTCTTCTATTTTCCTTGCAAGAATGACACAGAGATAGAAATAAAACAACAGTGCACATCATTAATTTTGAAGATTTTTGGTATTTGCAATTTTCAAATGCCTTGCTTTTGCAATAGACCTCCATGTTTTTGCTGTCTGGTTGCCAAATGGAATCCACTGAGCAACTTCAACAGCTGCCAATGAAAAAGAGTTAGAACATGGTTAGAACCTAAGCATTGCTGTTAAGAAAATTTTGGATTTGGCATAGCTTATTTTACATATCACCTCCACAATAAAATTTCAATCCATGTGCCAAATTTCAATTGAATTATCTCTACTTTTTCTTCTTTATGTTACTGCTAAATTATTTTATAATACAAAAACTATTTTTATATGTGTATATATACATATATATATATATATATATATATATATAATTGTATAGTACTAAAACTATAATAGCACTAAGGCAATATTTATAGTTTTTTCCATGATAAGGTATGAGATAATTCAGTAGCTGTCCATCATATGATTTCAGGACTGTATTATGTGATATATTGGTTTTAAGGAGTTTTTTTTCCTCAATGATAGTGGTGAAGCACAAGTTGCCCAGCGAGGCTGTGGATGTTCCACTACTGGAAGTGTCCAAGGCTAGCTTGGACAAGATTTTGAGCAACCTGATCTAGTTAAAGGTGTCCTTTCCCGTGGCAGGAGAGTTGGACAACTTGATGTTTAAAGCTCCTTTCCAACATACATTATTGTATAATTCTATGAGTGTGTAATATGAGGCACAAGTTTTCATAAAGCTGACACTGGAAAATATTACTGTATCTCAAAGAAAAGGCTAGAAGACATGCTAAGCAATTCCAGAGTAAACTTGGAGCTTGAAAAGATCCTCCTCTATAGATCTCTAAATCCACAAAACCTGGAACATGAGAATCATGAGCAGAAAGAGAGTATAATAGTATACAGAAAGGAGAATTGGAGGGCTGAAATTAGTTGAAAGTAATTGTTTTGGGTCAATGGGTTTTTTCAAGGGTGTGGGACCAACAGGAAAGCCTGCCTCTTTGCTCATCTGAGTAGCCCAGAATGGTGAAGATTAGAGGAAAGATTTCAGGTCAGAGAATGAAGGTAAAACCAGAGGTAATGAAGAGGAATATTATTGGAAAGTATTGAAAGTGCATTTGGGGCTGCAGAGGTCCATTTCTGTCACCCCTACCAGCTTCCCTGATCAGTGAACACCATTGTTCAAGATTCAGTGAAATCCACAGCATGATTCCTCTCTGATCTGTTGTGAGCCTGGATGAAAACCTCTAACCTGTGGGAATACCTTCAAGGTTAGACCTCAACTTGAAAGTTTTGACAGCAAAATTCAGGATGTTGAACATACCAAACCCTTAGTGATGACTGTAATGCCAATCCCAGATACCCATTCAGAGAGACACACTGCCCCCACACCTAACAGCATTTTGAAGGTGTCCATCAGCGTCTTCTGCCCCAAACCATCACTTACTGTCTCTGCTCCCTGGCCCGGGGGTTGCTGAAACCTCCTGCCCAAAGCAGGAAAGATCTCAGGTTGCAACATGCAGAATAACATATGCATTGCAAAGTATCTCTCTGGAAGCCACCCAGCCTGTGATGCCCAAAGAGCCTTGGCTACATTCACTTTGCAAGATTATGAGAAAATGCACTTCACATGTAAGCAATTTTTGTTTTAATGTTCAAGAAATATGATTAACAAGTGTAGATAATGTTGGCAATTTTTTGCAAAATGTTGTTATTGTGATTGCTATTTCAGGAAAAAAAATTCCTCATGTTTGAGTTAATAAAGTTGATCATCTGCAAGAGAAATAGTGAGTGAGACAAAAGGAGTGGGGCAATGGAAGTTTTGAACTCTTTTTGTACACTACAGATTTCAATTGTCATGAAAAACTATTGCAAGGAGCATGAAGTTAACATCAGTAAGACAGTCAGATGAATGGCCATGGGGCAGAGAATGTAGCCAAGTATTAGAAGTGAGAGAGAAAAAAAATGTAGTCTGAGGACAAGTTGAAAATTACCAAGATTCAGGGCATGTTCCCTAGAATAAATCATATTGAAATCTGAAAGAAGTAGATGAGGGACTTTCATACTCTATCCCCAATACACTGTTTAATGTTTCTGCTTGGGGCTAATTGCAGTGCTGAAAAACGCAGACATCCAGTCAACACGAAGCTTTGTCTGAGTCTCATGGTAATAACTATCTTTTGTTATCAGAGAAGAGCAGCAGAGAGTTTGTTGTGTGCTGCCTTGTAATGACTGCACTTGATCTGAAAGAAGACAGATGCTCTATATTTTATTTGTAAACAGCATCTTTACTGTGATCAAGAGAAAGCAAAGGTAATCCCTGCACTCCCCACTGTCTGGAAAAAAAAAAGCTGTAAATCAAGGACCAGTTCTGTTTCCCATTAACAACATCAGAGAGAAGGTAGAAGTGCAAACAGGGTTTGCAACCATATGAGATTCCTTGCTTAAACTCTTTTTGTTGGTTCATTTTCTTGCTGGCTAAGCTCACATAAAAAATGTTTCCTTTTTCCTGAAGATAGAAAGTTCCTGATGTACTTTTCTGTTGCTTTCTTTTACCCTCATGGCAACATTAATTTTCTGCATGTGCACAGTCCACATGTTAAACAAGTACCTAGTAGAAATCTTGTTCTCTGGGCGAGAAACAGAAGCTGCAAGCCTGATTAAATTAAAAAGATCTTCTTACAGGAAGGCCATACTTGCCTGCATCTATAATTTAGCTCTGATAGGGTTAAACACACAGGTGACAGTCAGCTTCATGGCTGCCATGGCATAAACCAGGCTGCGTTTCTACAGTAAACACCCGAACCCCCACAGCTCTATATAGAGCTGGTGTGCAGATAAGTGGCTGTGGCCATGGCCACATAGTTCCTTTGCAGCTGAATCTGATTCTCTTGCATCTGCAAGCGTCGAACTTCCTGCAGAGGAATGCACAAGTCGTGTGCTGAGGAGGAGGAGTGGGCAAGACTGTCAGCCACAGAGCTGCTCTCCTTCCCATAGGAATCCCTTCACAAGGCATGCCATATTCTCTGTGGTGTTTCTTCCCCTGCAGCCCAGTACCCCAGGGGGACTCCTGCCACACCACAAACATTTCTCTGCAGAGATTCAAGCACCAGAAGAGAAGCAGTTTGTAGGGTCTTGGCCATAGATTCTTCAATCACAGCAGAGTCCATGGACAGTCAGTACAAGGGCACAACTAAGCATTCTCCCCTTCTTCCTGGCAGAAGTGATGCCTCTCCCTAGACATGGACATGGATCACTGTTGATGGCACAACCAATAGGGCCAGAAACTTTGGCCCATTTTGTGGTGTTACTTGGAGTGGGAGGTGCAGGGATGGCAGCAAACAGACAAAAACCAAGGCAGACCAATGCTCCCCCTCAGCTATGAAGTATATTGGCATCCATTCTGTAGCTGAGACTGCTGTCTCCAGGACTCTGAAGGAATGACATGTGATGGGCATACAGACAGGACAGGATTCCCTCTTTTAGCTGTCGCCTGTCCTCACACCAACCCAATTCCCTGGGGAACATAAAAAAATTCTGCAAGACAACTCTAGACACTTTTGCTACTGAATGGTTTTAAGAATGATAGCTTATATAATCCTATAGCCTCATTTCATTTTAGCAGTATTTAATGAAAGAAGAAATGGTTGAACAAAGCAATTTCATATACTATTCAACAAGCAGCTCTTTCTGTATGAAGCATTCACAATAGCTGTCATCTCTGTACAAAAAAAGGCTTCCAATTACTTCAATGCTAAGAGAAAATCCAAATACTGAGAGTCCCACAAGAATTTTTAATACCATTATGGGAAAGGAAAAGGTGTGACCCTGAATTCCATTTAATGTTTTACTAGCCTTGAGAATCAATTTGAGATTGTGTTCAATTTTCTGGAAAGTTTCTTCTTTTCAGCTGTATAATTGGGCACATAATGGAAGAGAACAGAGAGCTGTCCTTTCCTCTCTGCTTTTTTCACATGCTGGAGATGGGGGAAAGGGAGGAGATGACATGTAATCAATGGAACATGTTAAAAAAAAAAGTAAGTTTATGATATAAAAGTGTCATATAACCTCTTTAAAATTTCTTTAGCAGGCAGCAGGGAAATTTATAAGACTAATAGATGGCAGAGTATAAAAGAAAGATAGATTAGCCTTAGCTTTTCTAGTGTACAGTTATGCTATAAACCATATGGCTACAAGCTTTCCCTAAACTGCATCTACCTCTTGGTCTTTCTCTTCTATCCCAAATACTTTTTGTCATCTGAAAGAGAAAATGCATCCTGGTCTCTCTCTATCAATACCTCCCTCTGTATATAGATTATACATTCACCGTGTGAATTCCTTCTTACATTCTAATTTAAATTACCATCTTTTTCATTAAATATTGGTCTATTTCCAGCTTATCTGGAAATACACAATGATACATTTTTTAAATAAAAAATTTAAGTCAAATAAGTGTAGAATTTTTCAAGGAATGTCGCCACTTTGTAACCATTCACAAGAATGTGTGGAAGAAAGCCTGATGAAACATGTCTTAGAAAATCATCTTTTGAACTCTAAAGGTACTTGGAGTTTTCTTGGCTCCAGGTTTTGGTTTCCAGTCTTTCTGACATGGAGCCCACACTCAGAGGTCACATGGTCACATCCTTAATATTAAATTATAGTTACTAATGATAGGTATGTGGATCTGTTCTCTTTCATGGGGTGAAATTCCTGCAGTGGTCTCTAGGTCATGTCCATTCTCTACTTATATCTAGAAATTGCATGGGACAGCACTTGTAACCTGTGGCTAAAAGTCATGGAAAGAAACAATTTAACAGTTTAATACAACAGATAAAAGAGTAGTAGTGCCTTGTAAGGGCTCCATTTAATTTTGTAGGTTAGATGTAGCCTGAGACATGGGCTCTGGATTGGCAGCAGAAAGCCTAAAAATCCCAGTTGTCATGAATTGAGTTAGTGCCTGTTGAAGCTTTTTGTTTATGGCTTTTTTCTTTTTTTTTTTTTTTTTGCAAACCAAAATTATTTTTGTTTTGTTTTTTTCTTTTAAAGAATTTTTTAAAGAATCTGAAGGGCAAGGATACCAAGAAACACTGAAATACTTCCAGGATATGAATGCTCTTTAGGTATCATTGCTTGCACTTACAAAGCTTGTTTTAAGTCTGCTGTTGTCTTCAGGGGCAGATTCTCAGATTACTTTGCCAGGGAATCAGGGAACAAAGCATAAGGACTAGCAGATACTGCCTCTCCAAAAGTGGGATGTTCATGCCTAAAGGAGGTAGGTTGTCAATGGTAGGAAATGGCAATTGGAGAAATGTAGATCATGCTGGGTTGAGTTGTCTTTTCAGACAATTTTATGTAGCCACTCAACACAATGAGTGCCCTTCTAAAATGGTAATCATGCTCTTTTATTAATTACTTTTATATTTTGTCATTAATCACCAGGCATTTTCAGTAAGATTACAAATAAAAATACCATGCTCAAAATCAGATCTGTTCTGCTGATGATACACAACCTTGAATGAAATCTGAATCTCATTCTTTGACTAAGCTCTGCCATGATAACAGGAAAGTATAGAACTAAAAATGTATTTCTTTAGATAAAGAATGTAATTTCATTTGATTCTGAAAGCACATGAGACCAGGATGCTGCATTACAATGTGTTGTTTTCTGCATATTCGCTTTTATATTTGTAGTGTTTGCATAATATTTTGAATTTCAGCAATGAATTTATCTTGGTATTGATATCTAAGTGATCATTTCTATTATACAACCTGAGAAAATAATGTCCCCGGGCTGCTTCATTCCCACATAGGAAAGGTGCCTGCGAAGCCCTCTCTTCTCCAGGCTGAACAACCCCAGCTCTCTCAGCCTGTCTTCACAGCAGAGGTGCTCCACCCCTCTGATCATCTTGGTGGTCCTCCCCTAGAGCCCCAGAGCTGGACACAGTACTTTGAGAGCAAAGCAGAGAGGCAGAATCCCCTCCCTTGCCCTGCTAGCCACACTGCTTTTGATGAAGCCCAGGTTTCAGTTGGCTTTCTGGGCTGCAAGCACACATTACCAATTCACATCAAGCTCCTCATCTTCACCCTCTAATCCTGTTCTCAACCTATTCTCCACCCAGCCTATGTTAGTACTTGGGATTGCCCAGACCCAGGTTCAGGACCTTGAACTTGGCTTTGTTGAACTTAAAAAGGTTTACAAGGGTTCACTTCTCATGCCTATTAAGGTCTCTCTAGATGGCATGCCTTGCCTCCAGTGTTCACACAGCTTGGTGTCATTGGCAAACCTGCTGAGAGTTCACTCAATGCCACTGTCTGTGTTGCCAAGAGAGATGTTAAACTACACCAGTCCCAATACAGATCCCCAAGGAATGCCACTCATCAGTGGTCTTCAGTAGAAAATTTACCTATTTAATACATTTTTGAGTGTGACCATGAGCCATTTCTATATCCATCAGGCGCAAATTAATCAAACCTATGCCTCTCCAGAAGAAATGTGAATGTCTGTGTCCCTTGTGTAGGAAGTTGTCTGCTACATATTCATGTAGAAGTGTAGTAGCTAATTTGACAGCTTAAGGAGTGATATGTTTCTGCATTCCTTGGGGTGGAATCATTAGCACAGGTAAATCTCTGTGCTGCTGACAGCAAATTTATTTGACACAGAGTTTATGATCTAGTAGATGTAAATGTCTGCTGTGAAAGCAATGATGGATGAAGGAAGAGAACAGCTTATCTCGCAAGATTTCCAGTTGGGATAGAAATAATCTATCTTGTGAAATGTTGACAAGTTCACTTCTAATCTTAGTTAGAAAATTGAGGCTGGAAGAGATAGTGCTGAAAAAATAATGGGGTGAAAATCTTTTCTAACTTTTCAAAGCATTTCCTACATCCATTCTTAACTTGCTACAAAGTGCTTAGGGAATTGCAGAGCTATTCAATCACTTTCATATTAACAGAAAAGCCCCATGTGCACAGCTTTTCTAAGAACTATTTCCTGTGCTAAAGAGAATGTTGGACTATTACTATCTGTATAAAGTAGTTCACTGTTTAGAGACTTATTTAAATGTGAGGGAATATTAACTGATTCTGAGCAGCTTTGCCACTATGCCTCTTACAGTGTCACCTTTCTGACATTTTTGATTGAAATAAAGAGTACACATAACTAACAGCCCTTAGCTTTCTACACTACCCAACTTTTTTTAAAGTGGGTTTTGTAGAGCTGCAAATGTAGGCCTATAGGAATAGTCATCAAGATAGTATTGATCTGTCCCAGGAGAATATGGAAAAGTTTTTAAACCCTGTAAATAAGGGTTTAAGGAGAAGAACTTTTAAGAGGTAACTCTGAAACAGTAGCAGATGAGAGACAAAAATATGTGAAGATTATGCTATTGCAAAGAAGATACCACAGCCTCAGATATTTCCCAAGAGCAGGTTATAATTTTTTTTTTCCTTAAAATCTGTCCAGCTTGTAGTAGGAGATGGTGAAAGCCAACAGAGTCAATGACCTTAAACTGACATATAAAAATAGTATGAAAAGGTCTAATTATTGCAATGATTACAGGATATTTTTTTTTCGAATTCTGTTGTTTCCAGGAGCCGATGGAAATGCTATCAAAATTCCTCAGTGGCATTCAGAAATGTTTGGTGTTTACTTTGTTGATTTAACATATTAGAATGTATATATCTTGCAATAAGGGCATCATAGCTGAACTTATGACAAAAATGGAAGACAAAAATAATATATATTTAATAAAACACTTGCTAAAATTAAGGAAAGGAAAGTGTGGGGTTTCACCCCCGGATTGGGATGACCCCAAAAGATGGAAAAGTCCCTCCTCCAACCCGTGCCTTCGAAGAAAGACTCAGTAGTCTTCTGTTGTCTGTTGTCAAGGTTGTTTATTGTTGGTTATCTACAAGATTCTTCTCCTGAACTGCTGTGGCCCGTTCAGCAGCTCAGACAAAGGCACACTGCCCTTCCAGGGGGCTGGTGCCATCTTTTATATCATATATTACGTACTACATGTTTATACTTTTTCTCCAATACCTACTATCTATATTGAATGGTGACTTTCTATTCTAAACCAATCTGTGAGTGCCAACATCACCAAAGACATGGAGGCTAGGAAGGAGAAAGAAAGAGGACAGGGCACACCCAATTCCCTCCATCTTAGATCTCCTGACCCCCATGTACAAAACTTGGACCCCTGCGTACAAGGCTTAAAACCCCCCTGTACAGCACTCAGAAATCCTTCCTTTCACTTCGTGATTATCTCTACTATGCTATCTAAACTTGTGTGTGTGTGGCTTGTAATTCTTCATACAGAGTTAGTAATTTGCTCCATGGGCTAAGATTGAAACCCCAAGAGTGTCTTTGGCTGCATGCCAGGGTCTCAGAGCCCCCTGCCAGCGGCTCTGGCCATCCAGGACACCCAGAGGAGAGTCCTGGGTTCCAACAGGAAAGCATTTCAAGGAGGCATGAAAACTGCTTACAAATATTTTTCCAATTTCAGAGAGGTAGATGAAACAAGAAAATTATTATTTTATGAAAAAATGTGATTTAATAGTAATACAGCTCCTACAGAAGAAACTGCAGTCAGATTAAGTACCAAAATACTTTATATAAGGAAAATGTTACTTAAGTATTTTATATTATATATTTCTAGATAAAAGCATTTTATATCAGGTCCTTGTATGAATTTAAATACATGTTGACTGAGCTCAAAATACCAAAAATAAGTGTAAATTTTAAAAAATTCTTTTAAATATTTGAAGTCTGAAATTTCCATTGGTAAAATATATTCTGTCAAAAAGAAGTCTAACAGACATGCATTTTCAATAATCCTGATTTTTAAAAAAGGTCAGATTGGGAGTTTTTTATTAATTTTTGTGTGCAATAAAAGTATCCAGTCAATAAATCTCAGGTTTTTACTGCATCTTTTGAGGTCAAAAATAAGAAATAAAAATGTTTGAGCTTTAAGCATCACTGCTAAAACACTGGACTGTGTTTATATCTACTCCTACTCCTTATCTTTCTATATCTCCCTCCACCACAGTAATTTTCAGGTTAAAATAGACTTTTCAGGTTAAAATAGACTTTACTGAAAACATGTGTTGTCTTGCAAGTCTCAACTACCACGTGATTCCACATTTAATAGGATATGATGCTCCGTCACAGCAATTTTACACTGAAATA
This sequence comes from Motacilla alba alba, assembly GCF_015832195.1. Classification (NCBI taxonomy): domain Eukaryota; kingdom Metazoa; phylum Chordata; class Aves; order Passeriformes; family Motacillidae; genus Motacilla; species Motacilla alba. The sequence continues at coordinate 124,730,535 of NC_052017.1, forward strand.
ATTCTGATGATTTTGTTGACTGTTACCCTTTTTTTAATATTATTGAAGCTGAGAAGAAATTTAGCTGCAGCATCCCTCAAATTGCATGAAATTCGTTTCCTAAAAAAAAAGTTTCACTTTATCTATGTGATTTGTTATAAAGTCAATTTTGTAACATTTAATCAGAATGGAGGAGCTTTTAAATATAGATTTGTCTTTATACAGACAACTTCCTAAGCTCCAGAAGGTATTCTCCACTGAGGAGTCTCTGCTTCTTTCTCCACATATAACTGTTCTAGCAATCATAATGAGACATCTATCTCCTGGTATGTCTTTGAGTATTTTTCAAATGAAGAGACAAATTTGAGAACAAAAATAATGACTATAGAAGCTATATATTTGTAAATCTTCATAGAAGCTATATATCTATGTATATATATCAAGCTCATATCTATGTAAGGTTGACTTTCTTTAATATTTCAAGCATAAATTTACAGGTAGAATATAAGTGAACTTTCAAAACATTCACAAGATTTCTAAACTTGTAGAGAAGAATAAGTATCTGCTTAAGAGAAAACATTTGTAAACCCAGATTTTCTCATTCTCCAAGGAGTGATGCATTTGGGACAGGAAATAGATACTTTCTGAGTGGATAATAGAGTAGCAGTTAATGATCAGCGTGCATTTCTTTAGATCCTAAAGTGGAACTCTTCAGAACAATTGCAGTCCTCCTCAACAGATTTTGATTTGAGATTGTAGTTAATTTCACCATCTAAGTTACAAAAATCTTCTGTATTAGAAATACATTATTGGCTTCACCAAGTAGAAACTTGTGTGTTTAAAAAACGTCATTTCTCTCTGTTAACAATAGCTTCTATTTTGCCTAAACCCTCATGCATTACAATAAAAATTTTTCAGAAAGTTTTACGGCATCAATTAGAAGAGGTGAAAACTAGACAGGTGTTTTAGGTATGGTCTATTTTCACTGCCTCTTACTCATTTTCAATGACTTGAAGGTGCCTTTGCAAGCTTCCAGATGTTTGACTTACTGATATCAAATGTTTGCTTTTAGATATCAACATGGCAGGAGAACCAAAACCATACAGACCAAAACCTGGCAACAAGCGGCCACTTTCAGCACTTTATAGGTAAGTGAGAGTTCACATTAACTTACCCCAATATAATTTTTATCAGAAAAATTATGGTAACCTAAAATGTATCTACCAACAGCACTGCGCAATGTTTACCAAAATTATAATGAAATCTGAGTACTTATTAATGCTCCCACTCCTAGTACCACTATTAATATTTTTTTCTTTCTTAATTGAGTGTTATTTCAACTTTTAAGTCCTTATGATTTGGTGCTTGGCTATGGCCTCATTTTTTTGACTTTTTTATTTGCAATGATCAATGAAATAACTAACAATTTCAGAGCAACAAAATTGGTTTCTCACAGATTTTTCTGTCAGGGGTGAGAACCAAGTTCAGACTAGATTTCTTCCTTGGCTGTTCAGTATCCATTGATAGTGGCATTGAGGTGTCTTTCTCATATTCCCAGATACCTTTTGTCATAGAGCATTTACAAACTTGAGGAAACATCCACTTTTTTTTCAGAAATCAATTATGTTTAGTGAAACATTACAGATTGTTAGGGCTAGCATGCCCACATGTATTTCCACTCAATAAACCTTACATCTCATAGAAGTACTACAGAATTTATGCTCCAGATCCATGGAAGGAGTAAGGGCTGATTTCTACTGTAGCTGAAATGTAGGTAGACTGGCTCTGAGAGCAACACCTCAGGAGTGAAATCAGACACACTTGAGCAGTACATTTTCATGCCTTGTCTGGTCTGAAAGCTTCAGATGGAAATTCGAGGGCGGCATTTCAGAATAAGACAACCAGAAGCATTTTAGGTCTGAGCCTCCATCCTACATAGAAGAGATTTGAAGTTGTATCATATAGCTGTCCTTAGCTGAAGTGAGAGAAATATTATTTTTGGAGAAGAGAATCCCTGTTCCATCATTACTCTCAACTGCAAACTACTAAACTCTGTAGGTGTTCCTGGTAACCTTGGTCTACTCTGTCCCTGTTCCAGTATTTCAAAAGATTTTGAAAGATGTTCTGTGATTTCTGGCATTTATATCCATTTCTACCTCTGAGCTTTTGAAGGGTTTCTCATAAATACTTGTTCTACAGAAAAGGTAGGGATAAGAGAGACCTGTGGAAAGTTCCAAAAGAATTTTAAAGAGGAAAAATATCTTAGATTGTGTCCTTTCATGGATGTAGTGCAAACTATTTCTCTAGAAGATTGTGAGGCTTTTATAAGCAGCTAAGAGAATCCTCCCATTTCTCCGTTAATCTTAATTTTCCCTCTGTTCTGACCTTGTAAGACCCCACCTGGAGTACAGTGTCCTGATCTGGAGTACTTAAAGGGGGCTTATGAAATAGACTTAAAGGGGGCTTATGAAATAGAACACCTTTTTACATGGGCAGATAGGATAAAGGAGGAACAATTTCCAACTAAAAAAGGAGGAATTTAGATTAGATGCTGGAAGAAATTCTACACTCAGAGGATAGTGAGGCACTGGAACAGATTGACCAGGGTAGTTGTGGGTGTCCCATTGTAAATATTCAGGGCCAGGTTGGATGGAGTCCTGAGCAATCTTATCTGGTGGATGGCATCCGTGCCCATGGAGTGATGATTGTAACTAGATGATCTTTAAGGTTCCTTCCAACCCCCTCTATCACTCTATGGTATGATCCCTTCCAACACAAATCATTCTATGTATGATAACCAGGAACTTTTATTATCTCAGTCACTTAACCTATTATGTGAGAAGATCAATGACTAATAAAGTTTTGGCAACACTGAGAACATTTACTTATTTCAGAACACTGTAACTGGGTCAGACTGGGATGGAGTTAACTTTCTTCATAGAATCCTATAAGTGTTTTGGATTTGTTGCTAAAACACACCAATGTTTTGATTGTTGCTGAACAGTGCTTGCACAGCCTCATGATTTTCTCATGATCTGCCTGTATAATTAATAGGCTTAGTGTGGGCAAGAAGTTATGAAGAAATATATCTGAGACAGTTGACCCAACCTGGCCAGAGAGATATTCTCTCATATGGTCAGAAATAAAAACTGGGAAGGTTTTTCTTCCAAAGCAGCTGTTGCTTGGAGATTGCCTGGACAGCTTATGGTAGGTGGAAAGTAATTGCCTTTGCATCACTTGGATTTTTTTCCCTTCTCCCTTCCCCTATTACACTGCAAATATCTCAATCCATGAGGCTTTTTAACTTTTGATCTCTCCTTCATCCTGATAGGGAACGATGGTAGGGGGGGGAGACAGTGACTATGTGGGTGCTTAGCTGCTGGCCAGGATCCACCCACAAGACTGAGACAGATAAGAGGGAAGTGGTTACAGTAGATTTGATCTGCACTAAGAGAGTTATTGGTTAAAATAGTCACTGTTAAAAGGCAGGACTGTAAGTAGAAAGAGGATAATGGATTTCAGAAAGGACAGATTTAAGTGAGCTCAGAGATCTGGTGAGTAGAAAGGTTCTTGGAAAGAAATTTGAGGGACAAAAGAAGTGCAGAAAATCTTACACTGAGTGTGCTTAAGGTAGAACAGAAAATTCTCTTGAAGCAAAAAAATCAAAGGAATAATATGACAGCATCAGCTTTCTCTAACATTCTAGAAATTGAAAAGGAATTGTACAAAATGGAGAATCAAAATGCCATGACTGGAAGTAGAAAAGAAGAGCAGCAGCATCCTACAGGATGTCAGAAAGGTTAAAGAACATAATACTATAAAAGGTAACAAAAAATTGTCATTAGAGTAACATCCTCTGATTTTTAGTTAAGAGGAAAAGAGAGCAGATGATACAGAAAAGTCTTCTTTTACTTCATCAGAAGTGGTTAACTGACCAACTATTAAAGAAAATCAATTTTTACCAGAGGGTATGCAATAAAAAAATTGGCTAACCAATGTTTAACTAAGTGAATTTGATGGAAATGATCTGATAACATTCACTGTAGTGTGTTCAAAGGATTAGCTGAATCTGCGTGTGGACTATTAGAGATTCTTTCCAAAAACTTATGGAGGTCATGTAAAGTAAAGAAACAGTAGGTATGGGAAGGTGTTATATCTATTTTTAAGAAGAAGAGGTGCAGAAAATTATTAGATGAGACTAGCTTTGATTGTAAAAAATGTACTAAAACACATTATTAGAAATCAATTTATCAAGACCAAGTTAATACATTGGTTAAAAAAAATCAGGAGCATATTATGCTGAAGCAACACAATTTCCTTCCTTTGACAAGACAGAAAATTTAATGTAGAAAGAGATGTGCTATAAAGTCATTGCCATGGTTTAGCAATGACACTCCCAATTTAGTACCTTCTGAGACTCTCCCAAATGAGATTCCACTTGCTCACTCACATCCCTTTCCTTACCCCTTCCTGCTCCAGAGATAGAGTTGAGGCACAAAGGGTGAAAATTGCAGTTTGAGACAAGAACAATTTACTGGAAACAGCAATGAGATTTAAAAAAATATACAAAAAGAGAACAGTAACAGCAAAAATATTAATAACAGAAGGTGTGAGACAAAAACTATTTACACAGAAAGCCCGTGACCAATACCAACCAGCTTTTCCACACCACACTACACCACACTTTCTCCCGACTGGAAAAGGAATGCCTTTCTCTCCAGAAACCAGAGGAAAAGTCCTTTTTCCCTGTCACTGGTCGTGATGTAAAATGGTATTCAACAATATTAAGGTGATGGCCAGGCCCACTCAGCAGAGCACACAGCAGCCAGCAGCTCCTGGGCTCAATCAGTCCGATCCGATGGGGTCAGTCTCCCAGTAGCTGGGACCACAGGCACACACCACCACTCCTGGCTACTGCAAAAAAATAACTCTGTCCTAGACAAAACTAGGACAGTCATTTAAACAAACTTTGACACTTACTTTTCAGTTTTCATAAGTATGTACTGAGCAGCTGATGTCTGCGATGTGTTATATCCTCATAATTTGCTTGTGTGTCCGAGTCATTAGATTCATTTTTTCCTGTAATGGTATAATCCTCTTTAATATCTCAGTTCAGGATATACATTCCTTTATTTTAACTTCTCTAGCTTTATGATCTGTGTGAAAATAATCTCATTTAATCTTACCTAAGTGAAATTTAGCATGAGCCTAAATGTGAGACACACAACTTTTTTTAGGTACAAGGCAGATAACTAAATAATAAAAGCACTTCCATTTTTTTTTTAGGCCTTAAAAATATTTTGAGAATATTTTGTCTTTGCTTCAGAAAGCTGTTAAACACAGTATTAACTTTAAGCATGCTCGTTGAATATCTTAAAATGTTCTTAGAGTAGTGCTCAGGAATCAGTTAAACTCTAACATAGCTGTAAACTCCATCATCATCCATCCTAATTTTCATTGCATTCAGGGGGACTTGAGTCTCAAAAGATTCAAAATTGCTCTGAATTTTCTTTTTAGCACACCACTTCTGCAGAAAATCACACGCTTAAAAAATCTGCATCTTAAAATTGTTTTGCATCTCGTTGTATTGGTCTAGCCTCCAGCAAAAATTAATTGTACCAGCAGCACATCTTAGTATCTTTGAAACAAGGTGAAGATTAAAGGTGCTGACACAAATGTGTTAAAGCACTCTTTGGGAGCAATGTTTTGGTAAACTAAAACATCACACTTTGTCTTTTTAATTTAGTGGTGTTTTGATCAGTGTTTCACTAAAGCAACTTGGTGTCACCATATGAAAGCCCATTTACTGTTTTTTTCCTGTGTTTACTCTCCAACATACCAAAGTAGAATTAATCATAAGTAGTCTGCTGGACTGTTATTCTGCTTCTCTTCATCATAAAATGCTTTAATTATTTGTTGTTCATTTCAGTCCACTACCATGTTATATGGCATATTATATACATGCCTGAAAGCTTTTCCTCCATTTCAGAAGCCTTTGTTTCAGTTGCTGACTCCAGAGGCTGTTGATGTTGTGCAACCATTCCCAGCTGCTCAAGGAGTGGACCCAAGCCCCAGGACAGGTGGAGCAGAGCCACCATGCACATGCTACCTGTGGCTGGCCTTCCCTCAGCATATGCATCATGTCCTGTCTCTATGGCTGACAGCTTGGGAGCTGGCTAAAAGTCTTATCTGGCACCCCTCTGGTAGTAACAAGGTTAAGAGGGTTTGAGAAGGATGACAAGGGCACCTACTTTTGACTCTTTTGAAAAAACAAAAACAGTGTGCTACAGGCTGGCATAATGATGCCATTTATATTGCTATGGAAATGAGCACAATTACTGCAGGCTCTGCTGCATGAGGTGGTGGTGGGGATCTGCTGGAGATCACACGGGGGATGGGGAGTCAAACCAGTGTGGTGGTACTGGTACAGCCAAGAGCACAGTGTCCCATGCCACATTCAAGTCAGCTTTCTGAGAAAGCTAGTTACTTGACAAATTCTCAGGGTCAAAGTGACATTTGTACAATGTGGCAAAGCAAGGGACTAGGACTTGGAAGAAAAACGGAAAGGTAAGTTACTGGGCACTGCCAGGGTATCAAGTCAATCTCTTTGCTCTACACAATTTAACATTATAGTTGACCTATAAACTTTTTCAAGACTGTTTTACCCAAGAAAAATAATCCCTATGTGGATTATTTTCATCCTTGCCAAACTTCAAGCTTCTTTGGAGTGCCACAAGCAAAACTGGCAGGCCCCTGTGTCACATCTTGAAGACTCAGTGAGGAGTTATTCAATCCCCAGACCTCCAGTATTCCTATTGCTGTCTGAGAATGAAGCTGGCTAGCCAAAGATCCATCCTGCTGAGGCACATCTTGGAGCAAGACAATTAACAGAATGGATTTAGTGAATAGATTCACTAAAGGAAGCTGGGAAAAACTGAGTGAAATAGCCTCTCACTGTGTTGGCTTGGCTATAACGAGAACCAGCCACTGGTGTTGAGTTCCCACAGCACTGCCCAGATGTAGCACACAGTGGCCCTGCAAAGCTTCTGCCCAGAACAAGTTTTTCCCAGCTGTTCTCTGAAATTTCAGGGGTATGATTCAGCACTGTCTGAGTGGTGTTAGATAGCACAGTGATTTCCCATTACCAATCACTTTGTCATGTAATGCAATTGAAATGTATATTTAACATGCCTGATTTAACTTGCTACTAATTATCTACATTAAACAGCCTTTACTTTACAATTTCATCACTCCCATGGTCTCTGGAACAAATTATCTTATTTAAACGTCTAATATTAGTATACTGGAAAGGGATATTCTTTTTTTACATGGTATGGTTATTTTTTATGTCAATAGGGTTTTTTGACACAAATATTTTCTGTTTTCTCAGGACATTTTACTTTTATAATCTCTATCACAAAACTGATTGAATTATGTTGCACATTTTGCACTTCCTTTGGTTTTTCAGTCTTAGAGCAGAGGCTGAAAGAATTGCTTGCAGTCATTCTCTACTTGCCCTCTGCTTCTTACATCTATTGTAAATATCGTTTACAGAGTTTGGTGTGGTCTGGTTTGCCTCAGAGCCATCCATTATTTTGAGTTGCTTTCCTGAGCACTCCTGAGCATGCTTCATTTCAGGAAAAAGTGTGAAAAGGACACTGATGAGCAATCTGATTTTGTCTTCTAGTATAGGAATCTTCTTGAGATCATTCCTCTCACTCAAAAGCGTTGACATAAACTCAACAAGTTCTGTGCCAAACAAGCATTACCATTCCATTAGAATACTGCAGGATTTTGCAACATTACTGTAATAGTGTGCCGCTGATAGTGTATTATCAATCTTTTTAAACCTGTCATAGAATGATAATAACTGCAGGTATAAGTATCTTTCCTAATTGAATACTGTCCTAGATTTCCAACAACATTTTTCTTTGTATTTTTTTCTTAATGAACTTGTGTGTCCATCATTATTACTAACCTACAAGAGATAAAGACACAGTCCAAAAAATAGATAATGAACCTGATCAAGTATTTTCTGATACTTTACTTTTACATTCAATTGTATAAATTCCTACTTTGTTCTATACACTGAATGAAAAAAATATGCCTGTAGAACATAATTTTTCTATGACTATGTCATATTAAGACTATACAGTGTGACATTTATTTTGAATCAAAGTGATTCTTTTTCTACAGAAATGTATCCTCTTGATGCTTTTGATTATCTTTCTTTGTGAGAAAAGCTATTTTATTTCAGTACAGTGGAATGGGTCTAAGATAAATGTTGTTCTGCAGCTCTTCTCCTGACAAAATATTTAGCTTCCATAAAAGTCCCCACATTTCTAGATATGTTTAAATAGAGAGATTTTAAGTCCAGCAGGATAGTATTTACATTCATTTAATCAAAGAATGTTGCCAGTGGTCACATTTGAAACAGTAATTACTGTACAGAAAAAATATAATTTAGTTTCAAATTCTTACTTGAACAGTACAAATTTTGTTTGTGTTGAGAATTTAAATAGTATTCTCAATTACATTAAAAATCTTAAAATGTACAAATACAAAGCTACGGCAGACCCAGTGATTCATTTTGAACCTTTTTTTGTTTATTTGTTTTTTTTAAAAGACCTCCATGTCAAATAATTAATATCAAAAGAATATTTTTTTTAAAATCTGCTGATGGAAGGCAGCACATGCAGGTCTTCATTTCTAAATTATGGTGGTGTAATTGCAATTAGTTTGATCCTATAGATGTTTAAAACAGTACAAGTGCTCAGAGGGGCTGGGAAAGGCAGACAAAGGTTTAGGTTTCCCCTTTCACGTGATTGAGAGTATGATTGTGCAGCACTTCATAGCTTTAGAGAGTGGATAAAATGGGGGAAAGATATTTCAGATCCTTAGCAATAGGAAAACCTTTTGTTCTGTTTATTTTGAAATAAATCACAGATAAAGAAAAAGACCGAAAGACATAAAATGCAAATGGCATCTTGATCTCTTCATTCAGCCATATTATTACTAATCTGTGGGGTAAGTCCGACAACTAGGACAGCAAAACTTCTTTTTTTTTAATCTTCCTGTTCACTATTTTAAAAATACTGCTAACTCCCCTTAAGAAGGGGACGAGGGCATATCATCACTATGTGATACATCTTACATTTTGTCATATTTGATTTATTCACCATCAGTTTTTAAATTACGGCCTTGACGCAGATCCATTTAGAAGTAGGTCCTATGTAAAGACTAGCACTTGTCTTTGTAACAATCTTCCCTCAAGATATTTCTTAGGCTTATACGATGTTTCCTCAGGTTTTGTTTTTTTTCCTTTGTTAAGAGGAACTGACTCCAGCTTATACACATCTGCATAGGAGCTGCATCCCTCTTTCTATTTCAGTACTCTTCCTCTTGCTTAAGGTGATATATGGTATCCTATGAATGATGTTGTCTTCCTCCACAAAAGCCCAGACACCATAATTACATTCATGCTCAGAGATTAGCAAGTTTGGAGAATAGGCTGTTCACTTATTATTGTTGGGTTTTCATCCCTGGTGTTTAATTTTCTTTCTTACTTTTTCCTTCTGCTATGAAACCTGAAGCAATCTACTATAGATAAAGTACCTGACGTAAACTAATCTCTTTTTTTTTTCATAGTTTTTAATCACTTGTTATACCACAGAAGAACAGAAAACATATCCACAATCTTCTGATGGCATTGAAATTATTATGACTCCTTTCTTATCTAATTGAAATAACTATGACTCCTTTCTTATCCGAGAATTTTGGCTGCTAATACTGATGAAAAAACTTTGGCTTATAAATCAAAAAGTAAATTCCTAAAAGATCCAGAGTATTCCTGGGTTTGCCTGCAGGCAAACAGAAATAGTAGTTTTAGTCACGCATTTGCTTTGAATCTTGACAGCCTGAGGCCTGTTCCTATCCCTTATTGCATGTGAGATTTCTACCCTTTATTACTGCATGGATTCTTGCATTTAATTTAAGAAATAATCACTTTGGACTCAACACGTTGTCTTACATATGAAGATGATGCCTTCTGTAGGTACTCTGCTGCATTTCAGTTAGGCTAAAATGACTAGCGCTTTCAACATATTAAAAAAAAATCAGAAACTGACAATATGATATTTTTCTATTTTTCATTTGAGTTTTAGTGAAGAAGGCATCATGGAAACAGTATCAAGAGTTGCAGACAGTGCTGTTCAGAAACTGTCCTATTAAGTCTTGGGTTTATGACAGAGAATAGAGAAGGGCCTGTGTTGGCATTGCAAATGAACAGAGGAATCCTTCATTTTCAGGAATTTAGTAATCCCTTAATTGCTGCAGTAATCAGAGATGCAGAACGCTGTGTTTCAGAGATCCACTTAGTGGACTTGCAATTAGACATTGGTTCTCACATAATGTAACACCTCTAATTACACAGAAGGCTGTAATTTGGTCTGGGAGCTGCTGGTGTACTGCAAGGGCGCCATTTGAGTGGCTTATAGAGAGCAACAGAAATATGATGCTGGGTTATAAATTTAGTACTCTGTGAATAAATAAGGAAGGTTGGATAAGCAAGAAACTGTAACACATTTTAAACTCTTATGAATTATATTAGAAGAAGAAATTTAAAGTATACTTAATTTGAAAGAAAATGGATTGTTAAGTAAAATTACAAATAGCATGGAAGGCTGTGTGAAACACAGAGGGACAATAGCAACATATTATAATGCAGTGAATTATAAAAATAAAATTACCATTACACTTTATTTCTTGGTGAAGTCTTTTAGTCTTGAAGCATACTGTCTGAAAATATGTTATCCACCCTACCAGAACTGATACTTAGTGCTGTTGATTCATAATATCAAATGTAATTTTATTTTTTAAAGCATAGGGTACAAATTGCATGCCTTTTTGGTATTGCATGCCAGTATTTCCAAAACTTTTGGCAAAAGCATTGGCTATTTTATTGAAAAGTAAAAAATGTATTCATAATCATATGTAATTTGAGCCCTAAAAAATGAACATTTTCTAATACCTATTGGCATAAAAATGTATGTTGTATGTTTCAGTTTTGTATGAGTGAGATTATTCTAGGAAGCATCATGACAAACATGAATCTTACATTGTTAAAGAAGTGACCCTCCTGTAACTGCTTTAAAGTGTTAGTATTGTCATTGAGGGAAAAAGGATATTAAGCCTCTACCCTTGGGATCCCCAAAGGCAATGCCTGCATTAACCTTCATCTATTTGTGACTGCAAATAGCCATGCAGCAAAGTAGTATTGATTGTGTGCATTAGATCAGTCAGCACTGTTTTGTTCAACCCACCCTGAAGAAGCCATTCTAGATGGTTTTAGATCAGTACATATTGACCTGAGTGTTCTTACTCTGCTTTACAGCAGAAGAGGGTCAGGTGAAATCAACTTCATGCAAAGAATGATTAAACCTGTAAGAAGGAGATCTCTAAGGCACACTACTTAGAACATTGTATTTTTCTCAAAATTCTGTCTTTTGTTCAGAGCATAGATTTTTGTAAAATTAAGCAACTAATAAAAATCATGGGAAAAAGCAAAGAAAAATTGACAGTTGCATGGACTTGTTTTCATTCTTCAGGTTTTGTTTCCTTTGCTTTCTTTAACAAAGGTACCAAACTGAGCATGTTTTGAGTTTGGGAAACTTGCAAGAATCTCACTATGAATCTAAGTGTGAATTACTTCATGACTGGAAACATCATACAGTGATGTATGGGTTAAACAGAGTTTGGTTTATAACTCTGGTGACAGAAGACTTCTCTTGGATGGCATGGGAGGAAACTGGAATCCATTATTATCTAAGAAGGTTTTCAAATGCAGAGTCAGAATCAATTTCACTCGAAATCACAATTTAGTTTTCCTCAGACATACTACCACGATTTAGTCAACCATGAGAATCCATGCCACTGTTCATTTTATCCTTGAAAGTTTTGGATTCATTAAGAAAGATGCAGCAAAATCTAACCTGTAAAATCAGATAGGATACAGTTTTTAAATTACTTAAGTCTTTTAGGTTTCCCTCTCTTCTGGCTGCCTAAAATTTAGGCCACCTATTTAAGAACGTTATAGGAAACTACTTCATGTTTTCCTTTAATTCCCCTGAGTTCTCCATGTCACCCTTTCCTACTACATCCCCAAAACTCTTTCATCCTGTGTTATAACAGTAATGCATTCAGTATCCACTATGACAATGTACATTTCTATTGGTATATCAAAACCAACTTTTGCATACGCTGGTTTAAGTCTCATCCTAGCCTCTTGGTGCTGTGAAAGTTAGCACAGGGAAGAGGCAGTCTCTCTAAAGCACTTCCTCCCTGTACATAAAGATACCTTTTATTCAGTTTTTCAGCTGTCAATCTTCAAAGATAACCCCAAACATATTATTAATTACATTCTACTAACTAGTGATGAAAAGGTTAGCTATCCTAACTACCCAAGGGGTAAAAAATCCTAGAGGCTCCTGCAATTTGTATTTATGACAAGAATTGCATGTTTATAAATGATGTAGGAGACACATTTTGCTAGGAAACTGGCTAAACTTGGTCATCTGCTATGTACATCTGATACACCTGGTACGCATGCCACACATCAGTACAGGCTGACATCAGGTATTATCAACAGCATCCTGTGCTAAGTGTTCCCTCAAAATCTTTTCCTACAGATAGTGTTATGGAACTACCCTGTCCTGGGGTTAGGTGCTAAGTAGAACTGGCCACATAAAATGCACTGTATCAATAGTCAGTGGTTTTTGCAGCATTTTTCAAAAATATAATAAAATTTAATTTAATTTAATTACTTAAAAAAACCTTGTACATATTTGCTGTTGTCCAGACATGTAAAATGCTTAAAATCTTAAAATCATATATATATATATATATATATATATATATATATATATATATATATATATATATATACACACTGGGCCTACATTCCATTTCTTTCACTTCAAAACACTGAAAAGACTAAAGGCACCTCCCTCTTGCAGCATATTAAATGCAGAGTAAGTGCATGAATGCAAACCAAACCCAAAGGTGAGCAGAAGCATTCCTAGATAGAAAATCGAGCTGTCCTGTGGGGACAAACTATAATTTCAGGTTTCTCTATCACAAGAAATTAAGCTATGTAAGATCCATATCACCTACAGATGACTTGGGAAGTTAGCTTCTTCTGGATACAACTTTTTCCTCATGGACTTGGAGAAAAGCTGGTGCTTCAAGAAGTGATCTAAATTATTCTCAATCTTAAATCTTAACCAAATCAAAAAAGTCACAAAATATTATTAAAAAATGTATCTTTTTAATCAGTCAGAATGTGTAATGTGTTGTGATACTTTCATAAGGGACTAAATATGTATTATACATCTATTAAGGATTATGTATAGATCTGCATAGAGAGAGGCTGGTAGCCAAAGGGATAATCTTGTTTGATAATCTGTTTATCCCTAGAGTGCTTACTAGTGTAGTAGCTTTCTTATCGAATAAATTCTTCAGTAATTAGTAAAATTTAGTTTTAGTCCACTTGAATATTTCAGTTGTGATCTTTGATTAACTATGATCTGAGACCAGAAGACAGGAAGCATGTGCTGATTAAAGGACACTTCTCAATCAGCTCTGAGATGTTTTAATATTCCCCCCTTAACTAGCAGTCTCTTGTTACTCAGTTCTTCCTCTTTTAAAAAGTTAAAAAGTTTTTTGCAATACTCAGCCAGTTTTTCTTCCTTTCATATATGTATAAAATAGTTCTTGTTCTCAAATTCTCACTCTGCTTTTCTTTTTTAAATTTCATCACACTGAATTCATATTAATTTTTCAATTTATTAAAAAAAATCAAATCATATTTTAACTCTCTTCACTGGATGATCAAAAACCAGCTTTTTGGTACCTATTTGACATGCAGTAACATTTTTGTTAAAATACTTTATGCACACCAATGTTAAATGAATCATAACATTGAGTGTTCCTGTTATTTAATGTGGCTCTGTTTCCCATTGACATAATTCTTTGTTCATGGTCATGCTGGGGATACATTTGAATTTCTCAGCTTGATTATGAGACTCTCATATCAGGCAATATCAAGAGCTTTAAAAATGAGACTAAGTCTTACCTATCATCTGTCTTATCATTTATCCACCAAGCATCAAAGGACTCAGTTTGCACTGAGAAATGATAGTTTGAGCTCGCTGTATGTTAGTTTCCACCCATGGCTTAAGTGATGTTCTTTATTTTTGCTAGAATCTTTATATTTCAATAAATAATAGAAGCACTTAGGTCTGTCAAAAACAACTTCTTGAGGTACTGCAAAAACTAATGTATAGTACATGACAGTATGCAATGTTCATGAAAACAACAGTTGGTTGTTGTTGTTTCTCTAATCTGAGTTATCAATTGCAATGTCAACCACCAGATGGAATTGGAACTTATTAAAGTTGTTAGGGACAATTGTAAAAATTGACACAAACATGTAAATTATTCTTCCATTCCCTCTGCTTCTGAAACACTTCTGATAGATTAGATCTTCTATACAGTCATTCTACCATTTATTTCTTTCAGAATATGACAGAGTTTCTTGATAAAAATTGTCAACTTTTAAAAATATATTTATGGAAGCTTCAGAAGAAAAAATTAGCTTCTTATCCTATTCTATTTGACAATAGTTACTGACAATGTCCAGGAAAATTATCTTGGATTGAAATTAAGTCACAGAAATCAGAAATGAAGGACAACCTAATGTACATCAGCAATGTGCTTTCAGACTCAATAGATAGAGGAAGTTATATGAAATTATATTTCTTCTGTAAATTAAGGCATGCTTGTATTAGGCTTGCTTGCCTTGAATAGAAATATTGGGAGGCAGCAAAATTTGCAATGCACATGCTTTAAAAAAAATAGATGACAATATATAATACTGCTTAAAAAGTTCTGAAGAGAAATGGGTTTTGATCACTTCAAACCATAAACTCAACATTCAGAGAAAAATGCATCCATGTTTGATTATGCGAATGGAACCTTAAGTTTCTTTTGAAAGGTCCCTTGAGTTGTTCTCATCATTTTAAAATTTAATGCATTGAAAAACAGAGTGAGCCATAAATCTGAATATTCTTTCACTATGCATATTTCTGCTAAGTCTTTGGTCCTGCTAATTCTTTGGTTCCTAAAGCTGCACAGCAAAAAAGACATACTTGACAGGTAAATAAGTTAGCCACATTAGTCAGTCTAAATGTCCTGACTTCCCTATCTGGCTTGAATAAAAATGTTCCCACCCCAAAAATGTTTGCAAAATTCATGCCTTTTATAGTCAAACAGAAAATGTGTGATGTCAGCTACACAGTCAGCTAATCCTCCTAAGGAATTTTGATATGAAGGTTGTAACCTAAAATGATGACTCATCTCAAAAAATATTAGTTCCTAACCCCTTTCTCTGATTCATGGCAGATGGTTTTGTTTTTTCAACAAGTCAGAAAAAGAATCCTAACAAATTCATTAAATTTCACATGGTTTTCCTACTAAATGCTTAAAGATGAAATTATATGACCACCACGAGGAAAAATATATTGATTTATAATTAATTACCTTGGAGAATTCTTGGTTAAAATCCATTTGCTTGTGTACTGCATTGAAATTGTTAGAAATGTTATTCAATTTGTCCTGTACACAGTTTTGGGAAAGAGAGGAGAGGATTCTTTAACAAATAATTATATAGATTTATGTATCTTGGGTCAGGCCTCAAATGCAGAAAAATTCTTGCCCATAATCTTACTAGGACAAATATGCAAGAAAGTAGAATTTACTTTGGGATCTTGCTGTCATTCCATGATTTGTTTACAAGTGAAAGAGGAATTCACACAACCTTAGTCTAGTCACATTTCCCAGTATGTTTGTCTGCAAACCTTGAAAATTTGTCCATCTGGATGTTCAGTCAATGTCAAAGATGGAATTTAGATAATTGCCAATTGTACAAGTAACCTTAGCAGCAAAGAAAATGCACAACTGGGCTAATCAGACCTCGTAAAATATCTCTCCAACACAGGGTGCAAGGGGAATAACACTAAATGGGAAATTTGTAGGGTCCTTATTTTAAACAGTTGACAGGACTGTAGCATATCAATGGGTAGTAATCAATTGCCTATGCCCATTCAGTTCACAGTGACTGGTTTTAACTGAGCAACTTACATAGTGTAAAAATTCTTTTTCCTCCTGCAAAATATATCTATTATATGTAGATAAGGAAAATCTTAGCTCAGAAAATCTTAGCTGAGAATCAAAGTGGAACACCACCTCAGTCTGCCACGTCCCAATCATGCTACCAATTAGCCTCCCTCCCTCCTATTCAAACTAATATATTGCCTTGGCATATTAACAAACTGATCTTTTCTGATGGGAAAACCATTTCAGGAAAGAAAGAAAAAATCTCAATATCTTCTGTGTCACGACCACTCCTGCATAATTAAAACATGATTCCCTTTGTTTACTGTCTACTTAGTATTTCTTGGACCCAAAAATATATTTTCGCAAAGAAGACATCTGCTTTAAGATTTTTCCTGGAGGTGTATAACAGCCCTTGTCAAAACTTATCAGAATTAGCCTTTTTGCAATATCATATTTAATTTTTCAAGAATTCTTCAAAGCTCTGGAAAAGTTATTGTACATGAGGTTGAAAAGAAAGGTAAAAAGTGTTTTTTATTGACAAATGTCACCAGTAAAGATTATATAAGATGTTATTTCATATTGTGTTGCAGTTTTAAACCTTTATATTAATTTGCCTTATACTGAATTACCAAATAAAAAGCCAACAGATAACTGTGTTCCTTTACTATGAGGAACATGTGAACTAATTAAAAGTAATTCAGCAAATTAGATAATTTAAATAAAACCATTTAGTCAAATATAGAGAGAGGTCAAACCTAGGGCAGCACTATTTAAATCAAATTGAATTCCAGCTTGAAAATGGACTTCAAATAGATTTTTAATTGCAGTATTTTGTCCACAGGGCATTCTATTAGACACACTTTGTTTTCAAGTAAAATCCACGAGATTTTACTTGAGATTTTACTCCATCAGGGTAGTGTTATGTCTCTCTTGATTGCAAAATTTCTGTATTATGAAGTATGTAAGTATGTTCTAGGGCTTTAATTCTTTGGCCATCTTGCTTATAGTTAATCTCTCCAGCCAAACACTGTGTGCTTCCCCTAACTGATTCATTTCACTAAGCAGAAAAAGAGGAAACCAAAACATGACACTAGTGCACAGAACCTGCAGGAGAAGGGTGAAACCCTCCATGAAGGGCCCTGTCATTTTATTGTTCTCTGTCAGCGTTGCCTGAGCACAGAGAATACGAAGCTCAGATTTTCTTGGGACTGCCCCAACCACAAGGACATGCAGCTTTGGGCTTCTACTGCTCTCCCAGGTATATGCAAAGCGGTCAGTGCTTCCTCTTCTATTCCTCTAGTTCCACATGGATTTCAACCCCAGAAAGAAATGGAACAATGAGCTATCATCATTAGGACAACAGAAAAGGGACTCTGTTTCCAACGTTTTGGATTTTAGATGATGGTAATAATTAAACTAGTCTATTGGTTTGTGAGTTTTTTTCACAAAACCTTTGCTGAATGAATAATAAATGCAAAAGTACTCAGTTTTTTTTTTTACAAAGAGGACTTTCATTAAACTTTCTCCTTAAAACATTTATTATTCAAAGTACGTTTGTTTACAACTAATGGTAATTGTTGAAAATTTATTATATTTCAAATATTTTGTTGTGGGTTTAAATTGGCTTCAGATTCGTAAATTAAATGTTCAGTTCCACATATGATACCCTTTGCTGCATTAGAAACACTTTCATTAAAGGCTACAAAAAGATATCAATGGCCTGGGCATTTATTTTCTGCTCTTCCTAACACAGTATATTCAGTGGGAATCATCACAACAGAACATTTTTGCACATCATGCAACCACTCAAAATTACTCCGCCGCAAATATGCTTTAAACATGTTTATAAAGGATCCTAAAATCACATACTAATGGTCCTATCAAGCAGCTGACATCAGTAAACTCACTGAAGTGAACACTAAAAAAATAAGGGCAGCCAGTTGCAAATACCAGAGCAGGAGCACAGATGAGGACTCTTGTATCTGCCCTGGCTGGATGGAAACTCCCAGTAGAAGAGGCTCCTGCCAGTATGCAGGTGCTGCATCTCCTCACAGCCACAGCAGTCAAACAGGGAGTGGGAGACCACTTTGAACCACTGGGTTTAGAACTGAGAACTATTCTGGATCCACCAAAACAGTGACACCCAGATCCAGCACAAGGCCAGCTCTGGCAAATGGGACAGAATTTCTCATAAGGATGAAGTGATCATGTCATTTGAGCATAGGATGCTGGAAACCAACCAAAAAAAAAAAGGCAACAAAAAGAACACAGTATTTCTTGTTCACTCTAGACATTCTATTCAAATATCTACACAAGTCACCTCAATCTGTGAAATTCAAAGGGCCTAGATGTGCTACTTTGTAAATATTTGATTGCTAGATCAAAGTTCTATTGGGTAAATGGGATTTTTCCAAGTTAAGTGGAAACTAAAGTGGGATACTACAGGCGCCTACTAAAATGAATCAGGCCCTTCTATTCATGCTAAATTGTGTAATTAAATAAACTTGATGCTGAGAACAGCTGTTTTAAATTCATTGCATAATTGTTTTGAAACACAATAAATACCTATATTTAAAACTTTTGTTATTTACTTGACAGACTTGAATCAAAGGAGCCTTTCCTGTCCGTTGGGTAAGTAAGAATATGCATGTTTTAATGGATGTTTATATATTTAACAACCATACAATATAATTTATGAGATTATGTTAAGCATAAACATCCTATTTCAACATTATGGTTATTTGCTAAGCTTATAAAATGCAGGTTTTAGTCAATAAAGTTAGCAGTCATGGATATTTTCCTTTTCAAAAAGAAACAAAATATGTTTTGCTTTTATTGACTAAACAAAGCTTACACTAAAATACATAGAGGAATTAAATGTTGCATTAAAAAGTAGCTGGTTTAGTAATTTATTTTCATGGACTTTATTCAGAAACTATTCTAAATCTCATCTATACCACTTGTCTAAACCATGAAAAAATAAGTACTAATGTCCTTTAAAAAATTGTGATACTTCAATAACAGAAATAAAATCAAATTGATGAAATAGAAAAAAATCGCATTTTAGCCTGATTATAAATCACTGCAATGATTATCATATTTCAGCCATAGCCTTCATAGTGTCAGTCACTTAAACAGCTATATGTTCTCTATATTAAAATGATAACTCATCATACTAAAAAAAATATTTTAAAATGTGTCATATTCTAAAAAGTATCATTCTTCTATAAAATGTAGACTAATATATGTATTAGTGGTAATTATCGGTGTTTTACTTCTGAGTCAGAATTTTACTTTTCATGCACAGTTTTCTTTTCAGCTTCTTTCTTTAAAGCCTTCCAAAGTGTCCTAACATTCTCCTTCCCCGTTTTCCTTCTGAAGTGTCTTTTTTATGTGTCTTAACTCTCATCTTCCTCTGTTCACACCGTACTTTGTGCAGTCAAGAATATAAAGTGCAGACAAAAGATCCCATACAAAATATCCGTTTAAGGGTTAGCTTTACCATGTAATTTTTTTATTATCAGTAATTTCCTAATTGTTGTACTAACTGCAGAACTGGAAGTCAACTTCAAATTCTGAAGTGCGAAGTAAAGTTAATAAGCAAGAAAGAGTGTAAGTTATGATCAAAAGAACTCTACCAATTAGCATAAACAGGACTGAGATATGTCTTGGTTTCTGTAGCATAAAGTAACTCTGGTTTGTTTGAGTACATTTTGGATTAATCGCTTGCTGCTTTTACTTTCTACCCACTCAAAATTATTGGAAGATATTTCGAGGGGGTATGGAGGGTACACTGCTCTTGTTTTGCATGCTTTGAAATGTCCAAATTTACTATCAAATTCAGTCCCTTCTGTTAATAACTGTCATTATTCTGGTTTGTAATTTATCCTATCAAGTTGGCTTTTTGGGGCTTCCTCTCTCATAGTGAAGTGATTTTTTGAAAATATCAACTTTAAGATTAAAAAAAGAAGTTGCATGCCATTTTTGTTGAGAAGCAAAGTTCTAAGTACAACAATCCAGCAAACGTATAAAAATACAATGTTAGTGGTTATATTATTTGCCACAAAATAGTAAATTCTATTTCTTATCATGATCTGAGGAACCATGTTGGCAATCTTAGCTTATTTGCCTAGGAGAAAGCATTGTGTTTTGGGTTTGGTTTTGTTTCCATATGAGCAGATTGGTGGCCACTAGGTAAACACACATCGTGTCCACATATTTATTGTATATGACTTTGTCTCTAAAACTGATTCCTCTTGGGAATTCTAATCTGCCCAAATAGACTTAGCTTTTTTCCATAACATTTCAGGAGTTTGCCTGTGATGTACTCAAATACTTTTATGCAAGTTCATAATCATGAAGATAGATAAAATTTCTCAAAATTATTCCCTGTGTGCTACTTTTGCCTTTTACTTCTGTATTTCCTCCACCCCCAAGGAGAGCATCAGAGGGTTAGACCACCATGTTCTAAGGAGGAGCCCAAACCATCATCCACCTCCTTGGTACCGCATAAAAGAGACGCTCCTCCCAGTCCCACAAAAACTGGGGAGTTCTTTTTTACAGAGAATGAGTTCATGTGCCAGGATCTGTATCTGAAGTTTTAGCCCAGACAGCTGCAACCATCAGGCTTTTAAACTACAGTAATGTTTGCAGAAGAAATGCTGACTTAACCACTATTAAACAAACACAAGGGTGCCCTTAATAGCTCTTGCTGCCAGAGTTTGTCAAAACACCGATCTAAATTACTTTTGGCTGCCTCCAGATGGCTTGATCCTGCACACCAGCCTCCCATTCATTTATCTTCTGTAACCAGAATTTGTTTCCACATTCTCATTATGTTGCCTGCAGACCCTAATTAAGCTTTTTCATTTTGCTGTGCCTAAGCACACGACTTAGTGCTTTTCCATTGTTAATTGTTTTGGCAGGGGAAGGGAACATGAAGTGTGGCAACCTAAGACATCAAGTCTGCCACAGGTTTTTGAGCTCTGTGTGTATGTGCAGGGCTGCAATCATCCCATAAGAGATCCCACAAAGGAAAATTGGTTGATAAAATTTTGCATTTCTTCCCCACCCTCAGAAAGCAGCCAGAGAGAAGCAGAACCCAGCTCTTGCTGTCCTTCTGCTTGTCCTTCATGTCTCAAATGCAAGGAGAGAACATCTCCTGTACTCCCTTGGTAGAGACAATTCCATTTATTATTCTTTCTATACAAAGTGCATAGCAAAGAAGAAAAACCCACTCTCCTTTACTCCATGTGCAAGGCAGGGGCGTAATTGAAGCCATAGTAACATCTTTAATGAAAGTCTCTAATGGTAGCATTCAGGAGCAAAAATTCATCAAGAACACAGTCTATTCAGATAAGAGTAACTGAATGCAATATTGTGATTTTGGGCTAAAATACAAAATTGAATTTGATATTTGTGTTGTCTTCCTTTGCCTCTTAGTGATGAAGATAAAATCCTTAGGGAAGGCTGAGATATTTGTTAGTGCAGAATGCTGAGTGACAGCCTGCATGGGCACAGGATAATCCTCTCCAGAAATGTTATTTCCACACTTTTTGGGGTTTGTGTTCAGAGTTAACATAAGCAAGACCAAGAGGTGTCTGGACTTTCTTTCCTTTTCATGTTATCTAGCATTCATATTAATGTAGGTTAAATATAAAAAAGAAGTCATGCAAATGCTCAAAATGCCTGGAAGACTTTAATATCAGAGGCAGGAGTTTTGGTAAATATCCACCACTGAAAATGCATCAAATTAACTTAATGCAGAAAAGTTGGAAAGGTTCAGACTTAAAAAAACAAGGCAAGTCAAGAGTCTTGATAAAAAAGATGTAGATACTGGTAAAAGGGCACTGCAAAAAGAACTGAGTGCCATCTCATGTTAAGTTCATCCTGCTTTGTGCAAAGGATGTATTATAATTTAAAAGCAATATATATTTAAAATGCCAACATATTTTAACTATTCACATCAGCTCTCCATAGTTGGAAATTTCCTGATAGTAAAGATGCACAATTATCACCTCAACAAAACAGTTATCATTCTCTCTAGATAATTAGATTGGTTATGCAATTATTAACAACCAGCTATTTCTTGGCAGCGGATTTATCATAGCTATCTGCATTTAAGAGTTTGGCACCTGATAAATTTCAGCTAATACTGCATGCAGATTTGTAACTGGTCATTGGTCTGAGCCTTAAAATTAAAATCTCATTTTGTAAGACACAGACAATGCAGCATCTTTTAAGGCCTGTAATAGTATTATATGGTGAACAGAGGCAATAATTATTTTGTAACTGTGTTGCACAGTAAATTCTTTGAATGAATTATTTTTGGTTTTTAACTATAATTGTATGTAACTTCCATAATGACATGTGGTCAATATAACTTCAACACATGCAGTGGCAGAAAATTCCATCATAGCAATAATAATGTTGTCAAGCATGAAAAAAATATTTCTCTTCTCTGTCGGACGTTGTTTACTAATATGTCCCATATTGCTGAATTCAGAAGAGACGGGGAGAGAGAGAGAAACAACTGATTTTTTCTGAGTCCCCTGAAACGAGATTCATTTACTGCCAGCTGCAGAGAATGGGCTTATTTCTGGATAAGCAGGCAACAGTGCTTCAGTGAGATGGTCTTTGAAAATTATCATCTCCGCCACTGAAAATTATTTTTTCAACCTTTTTTCTTTTTTGATTGATTGATTTTTTTGATTGATTTATTGGTTGTTTCCTATTAGCAGTATAATTTTAGGTGGAAAGCCCAGAGGGAAACATAAGTAAAAATTAATGCATTATATACATTTATTTAATGATGAATAGTTGTCTGTCATGGAAGAAAGAAGAGAGATACAAGTAAAATTAGCACTAGTTAATGCATTTTTTTACATTCTTAATGAAAACACTCGAGGTCTACTCTACTACTAGAGTAGTAGTACAAACTACTACTTTCCTCACAAAGTTCCTCTTTCTAGAAAGTATATGACAGTAGAAAATACTGAAAAGCCATGCTTTTTCCAAATAGTTTCTTAATCACAGTAACTTTCAAACATAGGTACTTAATTCTGCAAGAAACAGAATAATTTTAGTGGGCTCAGGTTCTTGGAAGTATTGGAAATGCTTCTAAGACAGAAAAAGTAAATTTCATTAATTTTCTTCCAGAAGAATTGTTCTAAGATACATCAAATAACTCAAATTTGTCACTCACATTTCTTCCTTTTGCTTAGTAGTATTTTCTTTCCTGCAAGGCCATTTTTCAGATGTATTGGAAATTCTGCTCTTATACATTGGTTTGAGGGATCCCATTCTGCAGAAGTGAGATAGTTTAAATACAAGCCTAGTCTTTGCAGGATCTGTTATGATAATACTCAGTCCACTTTCAAAATACGCAAGTTTTTTCAACCCACAGTCGGTTTTTGTGGGGGTTTGGTTTGTTGCTGATTTTTAAATGACCAATGGGTTGTAAGGCACAAAATAAAAGGTAGCCATGGAGCATCATCTGTAACAAATTCCATCACTCTTGTTCCTCATCCTGGTTATCAGGTAGCACTGGTGGAAGGAGCAAACATTGTTTCTACTGTTCCTACCCAACTTCTGAAGAGAGAGAGCTAAGAAAATTATTTTTCTTTGGCAGAGGAAAAATACAAAAAGAGGAGTTATTGGACTCATTTTGCTCTGTTATTGCAACCCAAATAAAACTAACAACCAGAACATAATCTTGTAACTCTCATACATATTCAGGCCAAGCATTCAGGAGCTGTTTTCATGAAAGTCACGGGAGGACTGAATACACCTAACAATTATTTAAACTCATTGTTTAGACCCAGGCAGTAATTTCTCATACTTGAAACCACTTGGGCTTTCTGACTTAGGCAGGCAGTAGCAGATTATCTGCTCTTGCAGAGAATACCCTTTGAAACAACCAACTCTTTGATTATGCGTGAGGTTTAGCCTGGAGGCAAGAGGCAAAGGCTCTTTACTGGATGAGACTTTCTGGATAGTCGCAGAGAGACAGGAGGGATTTGGGATTTGACAGCACATATGGATACCTCTGGAAGACACTGAGAATCTACCTATACCATTTAATTTCAGGTAGTAGTACTGATATCCTTCTCTACTAATTTTCCAAATCCCACAAGGCGTAAGCTTTTCTATAACTGCCCACTTACCACTCTTTTAAGACTCTGAAACAGGCAGAAATACAGCTATTTTATCAACTTTTGATTTCTTTTTTCTTTTTTTGTTTCTTTTTTTCTTTTTTCCTTTTTTTTTTGTTTTTTTCTTTTTGTTGTTGATTTTGTTTTGTTTTTTTTTTTTGTTTGAAGCTCTCTCACAAGTGGTTAGAAAGCTATATTAATAACAATGTTGGTCCATTGCCGTGACTGAATTTTTCACTGTTTTTGTGACATTACTCAATGTTAAAGATCCTAGATTATGTACTTTCCCTACTGATCTGCAATCTAAATCTAATTATCTTACGATTTCCCTGTTTGCCTGATTTTGTCATTGTACATCACTTCCACTTTCACACAGAGAGCAATATAGATATTACATTAAAAAAGACTAATGAGTTTAGCAAAAAAAATGTTATTTTCCTAATTTGTAATTCTTAAATTAACTTTAATTTGCAACAAACTCAAGAGATATTCATCTTAATAAATTATTTTTCCCTCTCTGACCTTAATAATATCAGTAGCAATGTTTTTCATAATTGGGAAAGGCAAGAGCATGAGAGCATGAGCTCTTTTTCACTTCTGGTTATTCTATTTCCCTTTCTCCTTTTTTTTACTGTCTACTATTTCTGTCTTCCAAGACTTCCCTTTCCCTAGCAATTCTAAAAAACAATGAATTTCCATATAATTTATGTGTTGGTTTAATGATGAACAATTCCTTAGCACTGAATATTTGTACTCTTACTTATGTACCAGATAGCCAGGAGATTTTCTAGAGGAGGGAAAATTATTCTCAAGAGAATGTCTCTGAAGGAAGTTTGAGAGGCTGAAATATTCAGGGAGTGTAGGACTGAAATCTGGGAACATAACAGAGAGGAAAGTGAAGCGAAAAGGACAACTCAAAGAAACAAAAAGGGAGATATTGCTTTACAATGGAAGATGGAGGGAGGAGGAAGGACAATATTTGCTGGGCATGTACCCTCACTGTGGAGCAAACCAATTTACATCTAATTTGCTTTTTTTAATTCCCAAACAGCAGTGACTGACCTACAATTTATAGAAAATCATGTTCGAAAAGGTCTGTGATAGCAGTATTCCTATTTCCTGTTTCTGAGGTATCAACATAGCATCTTGCCACAGTAATCTATACAGGCTTCTGTGAGTATTCAGTATGAATATGTTTACTGAAGCAGTCACATGCAAAAAATATCATGAGACCTAGATCCCCACTCAAAACATATCTGAAAATTGAGACAGTTTTTCATGCTTCTTATGGATGTTTCATATGAGAGACTTAATTTATTTTCACAAATTTCCAGATCATTATAAAGAAATTTTATCTAATTTTTTCCTCTTGATAGATATTGAAATATATATTGAAAGATAAAATTTTGAAGTTTTATATTCTGAGTTTCAAATTTCCTATAATGCTGCACAAATCAGTCAGCCTGTGCCTACCCCTTGCTCTTCTGCTTGTGTTTCTCTAACTACTTTTGTGCAATAATAACAATTTAAACTCTTCTTAATATTAAGTTCTTAGCACACTAGGACTTAAACAAATATTTGGAGGGGATGTGATGGTTGATCCTTCTGATTCCATGTTTGAAATCAGTTCGATCTTTTTCCCCAGAAACTGAAATTTGATCCATCCAGCCTAACATCTTACTTGCACTTGAGCTACAAGAGAATGATTAGCTTAAAAGAGTAAATGCCAGAAAGACAGCCAGTGCTGCTCTGTGAACTTTTACTTGACAGTCGGCTTCCCACCCTTCTGTTGTAATATAACTGGCAGCTCCTTGATACAGAGATTTCTTCTTTGGAGTTCAACCAATTGTGATCATAGCAATCAGTCAGTGGACTTGCTTCAGAAGTTATTGCTCTACACCAGTCTGTGCATTCATTGCCTTTCTAAACAGTAAAGTCAGGAGCAAGACAGGAGGCAGTGCAGAAAGAGGCATATCAGAGAGAATCGTTGCTTATACAGAGAAAAATGGAACTTTCCGATGTCTCTCTCATGTTTGTCAAAGATTTTAAAAAGACAAAGAGCTTCAGGCTAGGAGTTCTTGTCTTTAGTGTTGCTCTGTTAATAGCTTTTTGTGGGAACCAAGGAAAAACTACTCACATCTTGTTTTACTGGGTCATTCAGCTGTGCATTTGCATACTGTGGTACAACCCTAATTGAAATAAAATCACAATATGTCCTGATATTAGGCAAGATTTCAACTATTAAAATGAATTGGATCATAGATTGTCTTCTAAGAATTTATCTTGGTCTGAGATTTGACCTTGCTTACAAACCACTTTCCAACTACCTTGGAATAATGATTTACACACCATAATCTGAAAAGAAGCACAACTGTGCCAGGGGGATTTATGATCATATTCAATAGTCTCTGTTTGGCCCAAACTGGTGTTGATTTCAAAGGTCTTGGTTTTTGGCTGATTTGGTTTCAGTCTCTTTGGGGGAAGTTTTTTCTCAGTTTTAATTATGAACTGCAGTTCAAAAGCACTATGTAGATATCCATTGAGTTCAGGGATTTTTATTATCTCGGGTTCAGGCCAGATTCCACAAGCCAAAGTTCAACTTTTTCTACATCAACCATACACAGTCTAGGTGTATGCACAAGTTTAACAGGTTATAACAATTTCAATGCTGATGTAGCTTTAAAAAAATGGGAATTGGGTCATACTTGCCTTATCAATACTAGGATAAGAGTTTTATTGCTAAGACTTTAATTACTGTCCTTCAAATTCTTTATTTCTAAAGTCTTCAGCTTTGGTTTTGAAATCATTTAAGGACCAGTTTTGCTCAATAAAATTAAATCCTTCACAACATAGTAGAGTATAATTAGATGTTGGAGAATAAGCTTTAAATGTGAAGTAGAAATAAGAGTGTATCTGTCACACATGACCAGCCACAGTTGACAGTTGGCATTGTTATGGCAGTGACTGTTGCTAATGCCAAAGCATTTGTTTAATTTGAAAGGTATAAACTGATTTTCAGCAAATATAGAGAGTTGTTTTTTTTCTTTTCAGTTACCTCTAATCCTGTATACAAAAAACCCCAAACAAACAAAATCCAAAAAGAAAAAGACATTCTGAGCTCTCCACACTTGAATCCTGTAGCCTTTATTCTAAAGAAGAAGGATGGAAAGTTGAAACAGCTGACATCTTGTAGCCAGCTACTTTTATCAAAGATTTTGATAACCACACAGATAAACACCAGAAAGTATTTGTGAGTCCCAGAAATTATAATTTTTTGTAGGATGACAGGAAAGCTTGGGTTAGAAGGGACCTTAAATATCATCTGTTTACAAGTGCCATTCACTAGACCAGGCTACTCAAAGCCCAATCCAATCTGGCCTTGAACACTTGCAGAGATGAATCATCCACAATTTCTTTGGGCAACCAATTGCAGTGTCTCACCATCCTCACAGCAAATTTCTTCCTAATATCTAATTTTAATCTGCCCTCTTTCAGTTTAAAGCCATTCCCTGTTGTCCTGTCATGTAGTGACATGCCTTTGTCAAGAGTCCCTCTCTTATCCTTCTTGTAGGCATCTTTATGATGAGGTTTTCCTAGAGTCTTTTCTTCCTCAGGAGCAGCAGACCTCAACTCTCATCCTGTCTTCACAAGAAAAGTGTTCCAGCCCTGTGATCATCTTCATGGCTCTCCTCTGGACCTGCTCCAAAAGGTCCACATCCTTCTTATGTTGGGAAAAACAGAGCTGGATGCAGTGCTCCACATGGAGTCTCATGAGAGCAGAATAGAGGGAGAGAATTACCTCCTTCATCTGATGGTTGTGTTCCTTGTGATGAACCCCACAATATGATTGGCTTTGTGGGCTCTGAGTACATGCTGCTGACTCATATAGAGTTTCTTTTCAACCAACATTCTCGATGTCTTTTTATCAGAAGCAGTTATTTGACGAAAGTACCTACAGGAAATGGCCTTTTTTTCTTGCCATCTAAATCAAGGGACACAAAGTAAAGAGAGTTTTCCAGGCAAACTATGAACAACAAATAGTCAAAATGAAAAATTACCAATTTTCAGACTGCATTTTTCACATTAACTGTTTGTTCTGAACTATTTGAAAGTAGCTAACACCTTCACAGAAATCAAGATCAATATACAAAGGAAGAAAACAGGCATTTCTCAAATAATCTAA
This sequence comes from Motacilla alba alba, assembly GCF_015832195.1. Taxonomy (NCBI): domain Eukaryota; kingdom Metazoa; phylum Chordata; class Aves; order Passeriformes; family Motacillidae; genus Motacilla; species Motacilla alba. Next base: position 124,759,023 of record NC_052017.1, read on the forward strand.
TTCATACGGCAGATCTATCCTTTTTTGGCGTACAAATGGATATGGGATGGAACTGGAAGCTACATTTTCTGAGAAAGTGAAGTTATTGAAACAAAACCAGAGCTCGTTATTATGGCAGTATAGTGTCAAAGTGTTCCCATTCCTTTAGCAGAGATGGAGGACCCCAAGAGGTATTGAATAAGACTTTGTCTCCTTGCAAAATAATATTTTTTCACTTGTATACACATACACAAATTAATCATGGTTATACTTTAAATCTGGAATCAAGTATGATTTAGTTTCCAGCTGACCTTGTCTAGTTGTCAGTAGTTAGGGATATTTCATGTTCTGGATGACTCTTTATAGGCTGTAAAACTAAAACTGTCTTGCTGTGTAGAGCATTCACAGAAAAGTAAAATTCCAGCCATGTAATTGTACAAGGATGAGTAATGGTAATGTGGTTTGGCTGGGAGAAGGCAAAAATCATGCAAGGGGAGTTCAGCAAGAAGGTAAAAGAGTGGGAAGGAGGAGTCAGAGAGAGAGATCTTAACAGTGTTCATTACTTCACAGAATCTTACACTTTGGGAAGAGATGCTGGAAGCAATTCTCAGAACTAAATTGCTTTGGTAGCTTAATTCAACAGACTATATAAAATGAAATTTAGTCTAGGTTGTGATTGTATTGTTAAATTCCCACAGTGGTAAACCACTTGAAAAGAAACTTTCTTTAATGTTTGCTAGAACACGGTGCATAAAAGTGCAAGCAGAGCCCTCATCTGTCAGGGACTGTGACCACAAATCCAGGGAAAAACGTTACAGAAAATGGCAATAAAGAAAGCATAAAGTTCCACGAGCCCAATTTTGTGCAAATCATAGGATCACAGAATGCTTTGTCTTGGTAGGGACCTTAAAGATTGTCTAGTTTCAATCTCCCCTGCCACAGACAGGGGTAACTTCCACTAGACCAGGTTGCAAATATTAGTATCATGTTCTTAATGGACAATAACAATCAGCCAATGAAATTTACCCCTCTGCTGGCAGCAAGTTGTCAAAATTTCAAACTGTGCAACTGCTCCTGGTAGCTTGAAACAGCAATATGAAGGAGTCTCCAGGAGAAGTATTGTAGCATTCAGCAAGTGCAAGGGAGAAGACGAAGGGAAATCACTTAAAATATGTACTGAATTCCCCAAATTTACTATGAGTCGTCTCTTTTCTTTTTTTTCTTTTTAAGATATAGCAGCCAGAGTGGAACATCAGTTAACAATCAATTCTGCTAACAAAATATTTGACAGAGTCTACAACATGTGATTTAAAAAATGTGACTTTTGTATTTTAAAAGAGCTTAGACATGGGAAAGTCAGGTAAAACCTGAAGCCAAAAAATGTAACCTGATTAAACTCTACATTGAAAATACTCCTCAAAAATCATCAATGAGGGAGAGGAAAAATTATTAATACCCCATATTGTTAGATGCCGTTAGAATTTGGAGGTAACCACACAGAAATATGCCAGGCAGAATAAAGCAGGAGAGTATCCAGACTGCAGTCTTCCATGTTGTGGAAGGTAGGAGCACAAGTGAATGAACTATGCATACCAGGATTGTTTTCACATGGGAGCTTGCAAAGCTCTAGCTGCACTTGGAAGAAATGACAGGCCAGCCACCGATCTAACAGAGCAGGCCTGATTTTATGAGGCCTTTATTTTAAAATTTTTCTACATAAGTGCAACAGTAGTTAGCCTAGCACGGGTCTAGAGGATACACAGCTGGTTGTGTGATGCACAACTGCTCTTTCCACTCATCTCTGACCAGACTGGAATTGAATCCAGTTCTGTGCTCAGTTATAGAAGACTCTCCTTATCAGATGCACTTGCAGCGGAAAGTTTTACTCAGTGGGTCAGGAGTAAAAGAGCTTTTTTGCAGATTCACAGAATCCAGTATCTTCATTTATATTGTAACTTCACTTGCAAAGCATCATCTTGGAAAAACAGTCACTATGGCTTGATGTCACAAGCTGTGCTCAGGCTGCTGAAAGTTCTGTCTCCTTCACATGTCCATTTTGCTGCTTTATATCTTGAGTCGCTCAATACAAAACAACAAAATTACCCAGTAATTTAATTAGTAAACTTAGTGTAAATGAGAACACAAATTTAACTTAAGCCTTTTGACATTTTGAATAATGGAAAGGAAAGCACATGATGCAATTTTCTAGATTTTTTTCTTTTACATAAACTCTGACATTGTCACATTCCACTTGATTAATTTTTCGTGAACCGTGCTTTTGTGTTTCATTCAGCACTTATAAGACAGCTTCTCTGAAAAGTACATAAAGTTGCAGATTTCTGTTTTCGTAATCTTAAATAGTTAATCTTTCAACTCCAGTACTACCACTATGATTTTAATTGTAACTGCTGTTCAGTGAAATGCTGTGGAGACACTAAACCCATCACTTAATCCTACACCTGTCAACAAGAGTCTGCTGTGGTTGTCAAACCAAGTCAAACGACACTCCTTCAATGTACACAATATTATTAGCAAATTGGATAATCAATCACATGTGTAGGGTTTGACAGTAGTACCTTGAACACACTGAATTTAAAACAGATTTTTAAGAGGCAGGATCCATCTCTCTTGTACTAAGAAAGAAAAAATACCATAGGGACATTACAAACTCCCCAGTCAAACCAATCAATTAAAGGACACCTTGGGAAATGGTTGGGCCAAATCTTTATCTTACTATGAAATGTTCCCACAGGAGACATAAATAACTGGACATTACTTTGGATGACAGAAATATAGTTCTGCAACAGGAGGAGAAAGGTTGGAGAGATATTAAGTAGGTTTACACAGGTATCTTTACATTAAAAAGCTACTGTTTTGTTTCTAAAGAGCATCAGGATAACATTGTTAAGCATAAGCTGTGCTTGCAGCCACAGTAAGTAGTTTTAGTTAGGAGGAATTGTAATACTTAGCCGTATAGAAAATTGTTGGGGGTTAGTTTTGCCTGCATCACTATTGTCTATCTTGCTTCCATAAACAGCTCCAAAAACAGCTGATCCCCAGAGTCTGAAAATTGATCTCAATGTCTTTGTTCGTGTCTGCTTCACAAGCTTTGCCTAATCCTCTGCAGGAAAATGTCTTAGTGTTTTAATTACCTGAATGTGTATATGCAACTTTGAATATTTGCCTAAGCTTTGCCTAAAATTCAGGTTGCACAACAAGTTCAACAGTTTTCTCAAAATACATTTCACTGGGATAAGAGTTCTTGGAAGAGAGGATGAGAGTAGAGAAGGAACATATCTAGAGACAGAAAAAAATACAGCCTAATCATATTGTAAATAAATTCTGCCTAGTGCCTGCAGAAAGATACTTCAATGGAAAATGGAGCACTGTATGTCAGCTTTTTTTATGTATTCATGTCCTCCTTGGACAAAAAGCACCTCTTCTGATTAGAACTGCAAAAAGTTTTCAGTTTTCCAGAAAAAAATATCCATTTAAAGTACATTCCATGCTTTACTTTCTGAAACTTACTCCGTATTTTTTCCCCGCTCAGGAAAAAATAAATCTTGCTCTTATTAATTGAATAAATGTGTAGAATTAGGGGAAAAAACCAAAAAACTTTTATTAACTTATGGTTACAAAATTACTGTGCAATTTCATCCTTAATTGAAACATACAAATAGTAGGTTATGTTTAATTGTTTGGCATTTTGGGACAAGTGATTGGGGATTTTGGTGTTAAACAGTTCTTTTTAACTATACCTATTTGCCCTCGTAACTTCACTATGGAAATGAATGTAGAATACTTCTCCGCAATTATTTTTCCTCTTCCAGCCCCCTCTTTTTTCCTAGTTGAAAGAATCACTGAAATAATTTTACTTTTGACAGTAAGTATGTCAGCAAAAAAGCAGCCTCTGGAGAATGTTCTCTTTCTTTGCAGAATATACAACCTGAACTGCAAAACAGCAGTGTCCCTCCACTTCTATTGGCATTCTCATCCTTACCTAAAACAGAATTTTCTTTATAATAAAGGTGGGATTCAGCCCACCAATTTGATTCATGTCTGGGAGCGTAGGTAACCACCCACTGAAAAGTGGACTGAAATCTCCAGCTGTTTTTTTCAACAGCTTATGAAAGTAACTTCCATCTGACTGATTTTCTAATAGGGAAAGTTTCCATCTCTCGATGCTTCTTCTCTAAATCATCTAGTTACCCTCACTGACTTCCTTTTTAACATCATATCAGTTTAGACTGATTCTCTTTTGCCCTCAACAAGAGCAATTTCTAACACTCTTTTCCCATGACATGAGAAATTATTCCACAAATGACTGGAATCCTAGTTTCAACCATTAGGTTGATATGTGCTTCCCAAAAAGAGTTTGATTGAATGAATATTGCTTTTATATTCAATATTTTTATTCAGGCCTCACAACAGAGAAGAAACTGACAGTATAAACGGCGATCGCGCTGTCAATTAAATTAAGATACATTATGCTTGGTTTGTCAACATTTATGATTTAAATATCCTTGTACCTGTGGAAAGAAAAAGTGATATTAGCTAAGGCTGATAATGGAAGACAATAGTCTTGTTGACAGGAAAATAACAAAAGTTATTTCTGCACTGTTCTGCATTAACTCTCTTAAAGTTAGAATAACCCCACAGAAGTCAGTTATACCACTGATGTTTAGAGCTAAGTTAAAATGGGATGTGATCATTAGTTTATAAATATCTTTTGAGGGCATAGCATAGAGAATGGAAAAAAGATTGTACTTGTGCAGTAATATGATTTCAACATTAGGTATATAAAAACATAATAACATCCATATGTTTATTTCAAAGATGCAGAAGCGCAACACTCTATTTGCCTGCTTGGCACGTGTGCAACTGCTGATATGCACAGGAACTTTGAATACACACAGCATCATAGCTCTGAAAATATGGTCGTGGGGGAGACATTTATTCTTCAGGCATACACAGTTTTAAAGATATGCATAGTGCTTAGTGAAGCCAAAAAAAGACAGCTTGTGCAAGATTGTCTTGGTGATACTAAGTTAGGAAAAGGAACCATGACTTTTGCAGAAGCACATTTTATTGATGAGTTTTCTTTGCCTCATTGTGAGACACATGTAAAGCAGTGTCTTTTACTGTCTACTGCATTAATATCAGCATCATACAGGCAGTTCTATTGTTAATATTGTTGAGATGTCACATGTTTGTAAGTAATCTGCCTGCTTACAGTGCCATTAGGAAACTGCTGACTCCACCTGTTCACAGGCTTGTTTAAACCTTTCTCTGCTTCTGACCTGCTGAGTATTTGGTATTCAACACTGTATAAATGATTACCTGTGGCCTCCATTACACAGGCTGTTGGGTTGCTAAGGAATAACTCTCAAGAGGTTAAGAGCCTTGTAGTCACCTTGATCTCAGTGCCAGTGATTATCTGTGTTAATTTTCTGCTTGGTGTTATACTGCAGCACTGACCAAGTCTTACGTCTGTCCCTTGACTTGCAGAAGTTGGAACAATTATGGCTGCAGATGGAGAGATGTACTGGTTACTTTCACAATATAAGCCCTTCAACATGTTATCACAGATGAAACATCATCATTCAACATAAAATTTTCATATCCATTGAGGGGCCAGCTGTCCTTATTCTATTCTGTAAGCCAGAGCTGAGTTACTACAGAAAAATATAGTTGTCATTCAGCCTTACTCTAACTAGTGCCAGTGAATTATTCTTCACCAGCTTAATGGTCTTCAACCTTGAAAAAGTGAATTTGTCCAGTCTTTAGGCAAATTAAATGTCAACCCCAGGCAAAAGGTTTCATGTGACAGGGCTTTTAAATTTAATATTTTTTCATCAAATTGTCCGTTATCATCTACTTAAAAACACACACTGAATATTAAGTTTGGCTTACTGATGCTATTAATCATTCAGCTAAATAAAACCACTAGGAAGCTGTGAATAACTGTAAATAAAATAATAGCTTTGATACCTGGTTCTTCTTAGTTCCTTGCAGACTGAAGTGAAAGACAAAATAAGAGCTGTCATATAGTTTAGAAAATAAATTGCTAGTTTTACATTAAGATACAGTGATGCATCTTAAGATACAGACACATGATCACTATACGTAGTCTACTGTTATTTAATGATATTTTACATCCTCTGCCACACACAGCGTACCTGCTGCTGGGTTCTAGTCTCTCAGGCTTGTTCAATTCAGTGTTTCACATGAAATTTATCTTAGGATTTCTTTTCTCAAATAAATTAAAGAAAGGGTCCCAGTTTCCTGCAGCTCTCATGCTTTATTCTATTGCAATATTGTGCAGGCAAACAGTACAACTTATTCAATTATTTGCAGTTGGGCACTTGCATGTGAAAGAAGTGTGGCAGAGACAGACATTATGCTCTGACCTGCTCTGGTAGAATTCTTGACATAGTCTTCAAATTATGTACTAAAAATCCCATTTTGCTCAATTTTCAAGAGCTAAATCACACTATCATTGCACAGTGTCCCTTTATTTTCGAGGACATTTTTCTTCCCTGTTTTGTCCTTATTACCTCTGTCTTGTTTACCTTTTTCCTTTCTCATTTAAAGCTTCTCCTTCTTTTGTAATATTCTCTTCATGTTTCTTACCTTTACTATTCATAATTGTCCTTCTCAAAACAGTAAAAGAGCATGTTACTAGGCGGAGTATAAATAAATCCTTGTGACTTTTCCATGCAGAGCCCTTGTCGGTTCATTGGTTTGTTGGTTTGTCATTTGGTTTTTTTTGGGTGTATGAGACAGATAAGACTTCGTTATTTCTTCACCACAAAAGTAGAAAGTTGCTAATGGAATGCAAAACCAGGAATCTGGGATTGACTTTGCTATTGACAGTTCAAAAGTAGTTTTCTCTTGGACATCTAAAATTTCACATTTGTTTGTTTGTTTCCCTTGATGGTGCCTGTCTTCTCTCAGATTGGTATGTATTTTCCTTCCTGAACCTGAGAGCAAATGCATCCCTGTAACACTTATTTAGCATTTCTTTTTTTAGCTTTTTACTTTTTCTCTTTTTGATGAAAACAATTTGGTGGACTCAAGGACCAGGCAGAAGTCCAATCCTTTTCATGTTTCTCTAAATCAAACTGTCTTAGCTCACCTTCTCACTCATTTCCCACTCTTTCATGTATTTAACTGTCTTCCTACTCTACTGATGATGCTATGTTAGACCAGAAAAGAAGAGGGTGCTAGTTTTGGAATGCTAACTTCATTTCATCACTCAGAGAATTACACTATAATGATCCTCTAATTACAGAACTGTCTCACTGTGCTAAATCCTATCTGTGTGTGCTGTCAACTGTTTACACAGTTTTGTGTGCCCCAGACTTCACATTTCCAAATATACAGTGATAGCTGACAACAGCATTGACAAACATAATATACATTGTACACAGTACAAAAGAAGTGGAAGGACTTTGAAGAAGGGATAGAAATTTTAGAGTAAGCCAATATTACCACAAAAGTTTTAATCAGTGTGTATTTTCCTAAAAGCAGATTCATTCTTGTTTTTGTTTTTTTTCACAGTGGTTATGTCTTTGATTATGATTACTACAGAGATGATTTCTACAATCGGTATGTGTGCCTGTATTTTTGTACATCCTACATAATTTCTCATTTTTGTTGATAATATAATTTCTCATTGTTTGGTTAAACAGGATAATTCTGATTTTATTGATTATTCATTTCATTATTTCTATCGCGTATCAAAAGACTATTTTTAATATCTGGCAGAGAAAATCACCACCAAATGTATGCTTACTAAACAGGTCCTTAGATTTTATCCTTCTCTAAGAGCTTCTGGGGTATTTGCTGTGCTGAACAGTTTAATGGTAGTTTAGTAGAGTCCTTCCAGGCTTACTTTCACTGGGATCTATAGTGGCTGCAAAATTCTTCAGTATGATGTTCCCAGCTTTGTATTTTCATCCATGTGTATGAAAAGATACAATGTCTCCTCAAGAAAGTTCCAAGAATGTTTAGAAGTCCAGAAGAACTTTGAGAGAAGCAGAATTGCAAGCTGAACAGTGTGTTCCTGTAGAACAAAAAGAATTTGGATGCCTGAGCAATTGGAGAGTCTACCTTGAGTAGTTACACACAGTCTAGCTCAGCACCATGAAAATGTATTTATTCAGATGTAGCAGAATTCCCACAACAGAGGAGTAGCAAGAAAGATCACAGATAACCAACTTGGTATCAGCAGTGCTGTGTCTTTGCATTACAGCAGCTTGGTTTGGCACAGGACAAAAGAGCCAGAGAGGAGCAAAGTGTTGCTCCACCAACCTGTTCTAATCTGATATTTCTTCTATGCAAAGCAATGGGCAGTAGAAGGGGAACAGTTTACACCCAGAAGTCAAGTTATCATGTGCTATATACGTTTCTGCTGAGGAACACAGTAGGAAAAATGCAGAAACAATATTTTTGTTTGTTCTCTCCTGATGTGGGTTTAATCTGAGCCACTAGTTTTAATTTTGCATATAAATCACCATGCCCCCTTTGGACAAAGCTAGAAATAGCGAGATATAACATAGCATACGAACATATGAAATAAAAGCCATCAAAGCAGTTTAATCCTGCTCAGTCCTGCCTTTGCAGTAGGAGTAGCACATATCCCATAAAAAGTCAATTTCCATAGGCTTTTATTTATTTTTTCCAAGGTTACAGCTCTGAATTTCATTTGAGGAATTGTATGTTTTTAAACAGAATAGTGTTTCTCATCTATACCACATGAATATTAAAGGTATATTTTTTCCCTCAATTCTGTATTTTATGGATAACAGAAATGATAAACTGTAATGGTTAATTTTCACCAAAAAAAAACCAACAAAAAAAACCCCCAACAAAACCTATTTATTTGACATTAAGGGTTGTTTCTTGGTGTCTCTCTTGATAATTGTGTTGTTATGGAAAACCACTGACAGTGAAATGTACCCATAGGTCTATTCAATAGTATATTTTTTTTTAATATAGAAGTCTTAGAATTAAGACTGCAGAACTTCTATGGTAGAAAACCTGAATATGAGATTGGCCTCATAAGGCTGGTCATGCTGATCTTCTGAAAATAAAAGCTGTATGAGACTCTTTAAAATACCAGTTGATGGAAGGGAAGGATGAAAATGTCAATATAGTAGTCCTGGAAAGGAAAATCCCATGGATAATTTGGTGTACAAACTACTTGTAGGAAATATAAATTAAGAAATATAGTACTGATTCTTGGAATTTTTGAACTTCTGAACGTTCTGAATTTTTATGCTTTATCCCAAACCATAGATCTTGTTTTCTAATATTTCAACCAATTAATGTTATTAACTTTTCAGACTCCCTGAAGGGAGAATATGTCTTTCTTACCTTGACTAAAGCAGTGATGGATCAAAAAAGGGTATCAGGAATGGATAGTTCTTTAAAATAAAATCTATATGAAGACAGATTGGCAAGATCAGAACTGTAAATTTAGAAGGGTGACTGAAAGAAAAGGCATAGTTGTTTACACACTAGTGATTATTGGGGCAAAGAATTGCTTTGGAACTGAGCATTTCTCTTTATGGTTTCTCATATTACAGACATAAGAAAAACAGGCACGGTGCTTCAAAACTATAAATGGAAGCATTATTTTTTAAAAAGAAAGCATATTACTGGATATAAAGAATGGGACAAAATGAAGTACCAAGCCCAAAAGCTTTGCATAATTTCACAAACAAAAGTAGGAATAGATTGATAACAGTCATTTAGATATAAATGTTCTTTGATATATTTCGAGAAAAGGAAGCATAGTTTCACCATTCACTATATTATCTAAACACAAACTACTGGAAGCTAAAAAAATATCACCTTTGGACCAATAATCATATTATGAACTTTTGCATGACAGCTTATAGCACTTCAGAAATATTTTTTCCAGTAATATCAAAAAGGACTTTATGACCAACCTGCAGATCATTTAATATGATAAATGATGACTGGCAATAAACACTAATATTTGTGTTATAAGTATGAAAAAATGGTTTAGTGTCCATCTTCACATACAATTCTTTAGTTATGCTAACAATGGCTAGAAGCTGCTCATTTGTGGTAGTCATTGAGTGTAACAGGATCTCTGTGTCACATTTTATAGGCAGCTGTGGAAAAGAAGGGAGATGGTTACACTGTCTGTAGGATTACAGTACAGACAGAAGTGTGGTTTGATTTAAGTACTAGGTATGTACTTACCAGAAAATGGGTTAGAAGACTTAAATTTAACTCTGTGTTCTGTTCATCATACTGTTAGATGCTGTGGTGAATGAATTACTGTTTCTTGTGTGTCTGTTTCCAAATGTGTATCTATCTGCCCAGCTGGGTGACAGTACTCATAACTGTGAAAATTAAACATGTGGTTATAAATTTCCATAATTACTAGTTGCAAGTAAATTTGAGAATATTTTATGAGGATGTTGCTTCATACTCTGAACTGGAAATCTTTGTTTTTTGAACCTTCTTCTCTTGACTTATCATATCCAGAACGCATATATTTTATGTTCTAAGTATATCTGTAGCTTGATTGCCTTTTTTACTGCCTTTTTTTCCCTCTACACAGGTTAGTTACCTGATATTGATAACTGTATCATTAGGATTAGGCTATTCTGTTTGGGAACAAAAGTTCATTTTTGTCATAGAGTGTCTTTGGTAAAAAGTCTGAATATCTGCCTGTTACAGTGGTTTTGGTTTGGACTTTTTTTTTTTATTAAGCGTGCTTGGATATTTTAGTATTTCTGCACCAATTCATTCTGCAATAAAGAGAACATATGCAAAGACTCTTGTTATTTCAGAAACTGCAAGGTATTTCTTTATGGAGATGGTTGTCTTCAGGAAAGTTCTCTTTAGTACTTTATTTTACATCTTTAAGAATAGCAGATAGAAAACTAGAATTTAAGCCATGCATGTAATAAAGGAGCTGAAATGTCACAACAAAATGTACTGCTGTTGGCTGTGAACAATGAAAGGATGTGGACCTGTGGAAAGCAAGTTTTGGATTTTCCATACAGCAAATAGCAGAGTCCCCTAATACATCCTTCATTTGAATGACACACAAAAAATCTGAGCTGGTCTGTGCACCAGTGTGTGACTGAAATATGAATAAGGCACTTAATGTGCATAGATCCTTCAAATCTAATTTGACTTGATATAAAGTGATTACAGTTTCAAAGGGTAATTTTCTCAGATAACATGCAAATTTAGTTGACAGAGCTCCCATGACATGAAATCACAGAGGGTTTTATGGAGTCCAGCTGACTTAATCTTTTCTAGGTTGTTTGATTACCATGGCCGTGTCCCTCCACCACCCCGTGCAGTGATTCCACTCAAACGTCCTCGTGTGGCTGTGACAACAACTCGTAGAGGCAAAGGGGTTTTCTCCATGAAGGGAGCATCACGGTCCACTTCAAGTGGGGCTTCTTCCTCAGGATCCAAATGTGAGTTGCTCATATCAGTTGAATATTATTGAAACAACGATTCTAGCAATTTCTGCAAACAGCTTCCACTATACAGATAGCCCTATTGCTACTTCCTAGCCTAAATCTCTAGCTTGAAAAACTGGTTTGATTACCAAAGCTTCCAGCCTCTCCTGCAAGTCAAGGAGCACATTGATGACATTTTTTAAGGAAATTCTTTCAACATTTGACCTGCTCCCTTGGCCTCAGAAAAGGCTTCTTAAAATCTCCTCTCAACCTGACTGCTCATTCACCATGAGATGTCGTGAACTGCTGCTAATAGAAAAAAAGATAATAGTCTTGTTATAGACAGAGGCACATTGATTTCTGTGGTAACGTAAGGTTGATGCGAGTTGGTGGGGGTGGACTAGGGGGGCAGGGGAAGTTGGGTTATGTGTATTCTTTTTTACTGGACTCCTTTGAGTGTAGAAAGAGGCAAAGTGTCTTTGTTTTAAAGGAAGTTCAAAACAGGATTGGCAACTTGGGCTTATTTTGCCCTTCTTTAGTGAGGTGGCCCTAGAAGAGCTGATGAACAATAAGCATTCCCTCCTCCAAGCTCACCAAGCTCCCCACTCCCTAGTGTGTCCTGGGAACTTCATCTTCCTCTTCGCGCTTTTTTCAGCACCCACCCGTCTTCCCCTGCCCCTTATGTGGAGTGATACTGTCCTTGGAAGCGTCACTAGAAGAGGAAGAGAAAGATCAGGTAGGGATCAGATATTAGAAGGAATTAAGGAACTTCAGTAAGTCCTTTGCAGCACTAGAGTGGCCAGCAAAACATCATACTGTCTTACCATGAAATAGATGAACACATCAACAGGACATCTTACTGCCAGAGGAGTTAATTATGGCATCAACAGGCCCCAGTCATATACTCTGTTTGAATAACATAGTCAACTCTTACATGCTAGTATCAAACAAAGAAGATGGACCTCCTAAGCCCATTAGGATCTTGATCAGGAGCCCAACAGGATTCTTGATGCTGTTGTATGACCCAACAATATCAGAGACCTTGAAGGAAAACATAATAAACTTTTAAATGCATGTGACTGAAAAAATGGACATGTGGTAAACACAGCTAAAGATAATGTTGTACACTCAGGAACAAGGAGCTGAAGACATTTCTTGGAAAGGATGATGTTCTGACAGAGAGGCTCTGTTGCATGTGCAGTTAAATCACTTTCAAGTCTCCAGGGAATGAATGGATGTCCATTACCACTAACAAGAGCTTTGATGCCTAATACACAGGAGCACATCTAAATTTAGGTGTCATATTATAAAGCTGACTCACTTTAGGACAAATAGTCATTTGAATGCACTATGCCTTAATAACAATGAGCGGTTTTTTGCTGCACTTTGCCATGAAAAGAGATTTTATTTTCAGAAAAGTTTTTTAGATATTTTTCTAAAATATCTAAAAAATATTTATTGTCCAGAACAAGAATAACTATAAAATTCTTCTAGAGAGCTGAGGATCTTAGTGTTTGTATCCCAAGAGATGTCAAGAAAAGCTCTCACCTAGAAATCTGAATTTCTTTAGTAGTGAATGGGGCAGAGACTATTACATTAATATCCAGATATTTGTTCCTCAGAACTACTGCAAAATTTGCTTCTGCATTTAAAAAATGTTTTGTAATAGTGTGTCAGGACTCAAATAAGGCGTAGCATAGATTATAGGATTCAACCCTAGTCCAAGTATCCATATGCACTTGCTATAAGATTTCCAAACACAGCCTGCAAAATATGGCAAATATTGCAGAAACTAAAAATTATCTAACAGAAGTGCAATCAGGAGTGTTCAGATCCAAACAAACAGTGTTATCCCCTAGTGAAAATATCCTTCAATGTATTCAGGTGTGATCTGAATTCTAAGTGTCAGAATTAGAGCTCCAGGTGACAATATCATCCTCAGACCCAGCTCTTTAACTGAAGGGAGAGCTGCAAGATGCATCACTTAAAACATGGGCTTTTTGACCTGTGTAAGGTTTCCATCCTCAATTCATTACAATGACAATTGGAAAAAATGCAGATTTTTTATTGTGTTAAAATAAATTGCACAAAATATTCTTTCTGCATGTAGCACATCTTTAAAAGGAGTCCCAGTATACAGATTTTCATGCCTAATTTTCTGATAAAATTACTTCCCTTTTTGTCCATTCCAGTCAACCCATCATAAATGTAGAAACATTATTTTGTTGACTTGGACAGCTTACTGTAAGACCTTTGTCAGAGAAGTAGTGGAGCCATTCCCTTAGAACCTCAATTTGGAAAGTAGAGAGGGTATGTTTTGCAATTTCTTTTGGCATTTTCTTGGAAAAGTTGGTTATATTGAATTTTGGGAGAAAGCAATTTAATATTTTGTAGCTCCTTACTCTACACTGCTAATCTGAACCCCTTGAACTAATGCACTGTCAATTCTAATGTTAATTTATTGTTAGGTAAATAAGGAGAAACATTCAAGAAACATTCAACAAATTCTTCAATAAGGAGAAACGTAGTTCATGGGAAGGAAGCTATTTTGAGTTTCATGAAATTTAAGACCATAAAACACCTTAACTGCAAGTTTAGATTTAACAATGTCAAAATGGTATTGACTATGCTTGGAAGATTTCACCCCCATATAGCAAAACTCTCATGAGATCACTTCCCTTAAGAGACCTTTCAGATGTAAGTAGAAATCTCATAGATATAACTGTTCACACTCAGACAGGATCCAGAAAATGAACCCATACATGTCATATTAAAGGTCAGAACACAGGAGACCCCTATGTGAAATCACCAGAATCAAAAGGACTCACTTCAGAAAAACAGAAATCCAAAGCCAGAAGTTTATTGTTGCACAAAGATATTACAAAAAACATAGTATCAAAAATGCCTTGCTCATTGATGACCATATCTGCCAGCACAGTAAACCCCTGTTTGACCAAAAAGTGACAATATGTGTTTTAAATCTGCTTCCAAAACATAAAATACATTAGGAAGATTTTATTTCTTTCCTAAATCCATAATTTTTCCAGTTATCATTTTTTTGTTTTCTTTTTAACTCCAAAGACTAGAAGAACATAAATCAGCATTTCCAAATTACCAGAAGTAACTCATAAAATTAAACATGATGGTGGGTAAATTACACATAGTAGTTCTTCATGTTAACAGTATTAAGCAGTACATTTAAATTGCTATTTTAGAACTGGGAAGAGCACACTTTTTTACAATGTAGAAATTGAAGTGCTCAGAGTGTACACTTTCATTTCACATATCTGAAATCAGGAGAAAAATATTAATCAAATATTTTATACTCTGTGTCCTTTAAAATAAGAAGTAGACACTTCAGACATTAAAATATGTAAGGAATTATGTCTTTAAATGGATTAATTTTGACTCATAGAGTTTATATTTAGCTTCCTCAGCTGATCCATTTTTCAGTGCTATCTACTGTAATAAAATATGATAAAATATTTTTTATTAAACATAAAGGTCTTAGTTAAAAATACATGACATTTCTTCCCAAAGAAATCTGAATCATGCTTTCTGGATGAATCAATTTGCAGTTACAGCAAGAAATACGTTTCACAAAAAGCTATAGTTCTACAGTAGCACTTTCATTTTTAAAAATGCAATTGACCTTAATTTTATTCCTCTTATAATGCACTGGATGTGATTGTCTCCTTTGGTATTAGATGCTTCAATGAAAGATGCATTATAGAAGGCCACAAAGGGCTAGAAAGGGTCACTGAATCAAATTCCTTACTCTTGAAAGTAGCATCATCATCTAATCCTTTAACATACATCTTAAAAATAGTTAGGGTTTGGGGTTTTTTTCTGTTTCTTGTAATTTTCAGCTTAGTTTGTTTCTCATTGGTTCATATTCTCTTTTTCTGTTCCAACACTGTCTTAGCATAAAAGTGTTATTTCTTTTTACCTTTTTGTGTCTTCAGCAAACAAGAGAAATTCCTCTGTCACACTAAAGGCTTTCCATTTTCATGGTCATCTTCACAGCTGCTCTCCACATGTAGCTGCTAGAATTCAGAAGTTCAACCTGTACTCACCAGGTCCTCATACAAAAACAATACCCTTCTTCATCCTTAGGAATGCATCATTTGACACACCCTAGCACTGCATTTCTCATGGTTGCAGATAGTGATAGTCCGTTATCAACCCAAGGATAATTATGTCACTGTGGCCTTCTGCTGATGAGCCTTGGTGCTAAGAGTAGGACTTCTGTTGTTAAGTGTAGGGGTTTTCCCAGTGAAATCTCATCATTTTTTTTCTAATGTAGCGTTCCTTTAAATCACCTGGCCTCTTCTTCCATTCCAGTTTACTCTGAATAAGTGATATCTTTCAATTTCACGTCATCAGCAAACTTCACCTGTTTATTTGCATTTTTGCATCGGAATTGTTGAAGATATTTAGCCATTACTAATTTCATTAAGAATTATTCTCCCTTTCAATATGTTCATTTCCGTTATCTGCTGTCATTTATTTTATCTGTTATTTGGGAAAAAATTCCCAAAGAGTAAGTTACTTTAATTTCCTACACTATTGCTCAAAAGCAGATGAACAGATATTTTGGATACATGCAGTTCTGGTGTCATGTTTACCAATGACTTTGTTTCTTGTCTGAGATCAATTTTTTTAAAATATATGATGTTTTAAAGGAGAATTTATATACTCAAAGCAGAACACCTAGAGCACAAAATTGATAATTTTTACATTTTATCTTTGTCATAACACTGCCTTAAAAACCTGAAGTTCTTGCCAAGTGCTATCACAGACTCACAGAATGGTTGAGTTTGGAAGGGGCCTCTGGAGCTCCTCTGGTGCAAGCGACCTGCAAAGCAAATTTTTCAGGGCTGTGTCTGACCACAAAAATAAAAAATTCTCATGTTTAGATGAAATTTCACATGCTTTAATTTATGCCAAAGGTCTTTGGTGTGTCAGTGGGGTCTACTGAGAAGAGTCTGGTTTTGTCTTCTTCATTTCCTATTGTACTGGGGAGCCCAGAGGTGGGCACAGTGCTCCAGATGTGGCCTCACAAGTGCTGGGTAGAGTATGCTGGGTTTGGCTGGGGCAGAGTCAATTTTCTTTTCAGTAGCTACTATGGGACTGTGCTTTGAATTTGTGCTAGAAACAGTGTTGATGACACCAGTGAACAAGATAGGGCATGCACAAGGAACTGGGAGGGGACACACCTGGGACAGGTCACCCTAGATGGCCAAAGGGATGTTCCAGGTCATGGTATCAGCTTCAACAATAAATTAAGGGGAAGGTTGGCCAGGGCTTGTGCAGGGCATCTGTTGGTGTTTTCATTTGCATTGCTTTTATTTCTTGGACTTTTTATTTCTCTGTTGTTTTCCTTTTCATTATTATTATTATTATTATTATTGTTGTTGTTGTTGTTGTTACTATTACTATTATTATCATCAGTATATTGTATTTCAATTAATAAGTTGTTCTTATCTCAACCAATGAGTTTTCTCATTTTTACCCTCCTTATTTTCATCCCCCCCATCCTTTTGGGTGTTGGAGGGAAGAGAGCAACCATGTGGTTCTCAGTTGCTGGATGAAGTTGAACTGTGACAAGGAAAACATCTGGCTCATGCTCAACTTACTTTTCATCAGAATCCTTCATAATTTGTCTTTAGTAGTTGTAGCTTACTACAAAAATACCCACTACGTTATAATTCAGAGTGGAATTTCTCAAGGAGAATAATTTTGAAGACTTGTGCAATCCTCTGCAAGGTAAAACAATAAGCAGTTCAAATAATTACACCATCACAATATTGGAAACAGAATGAAAGTTTGGCACTTGTGCAGACTGGTTGAGATTTTTTTCTTTTTTCTTTCAGTCCTTTTTAGTGTTAACTTGAAGGAAATGACTCTATGATCATGGAATTATAGAATCATTTAGATTGGAAAAGACCTCCAGATTGTCCAGTTCAGCCTTTAACTGCTCACTACCTCGTCAACCAGACCATAGCATTAATATCAGATAGTGGTTTCTTGAACACCTCTAGGGATGGTGACTCCCTAGGCAGTCATTTCCAAAGTTTAACAACCATTTCCATAAAGAAATTACTTCTAACATCCAACCTGAACCTCCCCAGGTGCAGCTTGAGGCTATGTCCTCTTGCCCTATCACTAGTTATCTGGGAGAAGTGGACACCTCCCACCTACCTAAAACTTCCTTTCAGTTTGTTGTACAGAGTGATAAGGCCTCCCCGGAGCCTTCTTTTCTCCAGGCAAAAGAACCCCATCTCCCTCAAACACTCTCATATGAATTACCTCCTAGACTTTTCACCAGCCTCATTGCCCTCATTTTCCTTCTCTGGAGACTCTCCAGCCCTTCAGTCTTTCTTCAACTGAGGTGCTTAGACCTGGACACAGCACTCAAAATGTCACACCAGTGCTCAGTACAGGGGGACAATGACTGCCCTGGTCAGGCCAGCCACACTGTTGCTGACACAGGCCAGGATGCCATTGGCCATCTTGGCCACCTAGCCACACACTGGCTCATGTTCAGTCATCTGTTGCCCAGCTTCCCCTTTTCCTTTTTCACTGGGGTTTGTTCCATGAATCTTCATTGTTGTCTTCTGGGGCCATCTTCTTCTGGAGACATCACATGGAAGCCCCTGTGCAGCAGACCTGAGCTCAACAGCAGCGCTAGGCACAAGCATGTTTCCTTGTCAAACTCAGAAGTGTAAATGTTTTCTGCTTTGCTTAGTAGACTGGAAACAAATATCATTCGGTCCTTGCAGTGTCACTTCTGGGTCTGACCTTTTGGGCCTGGCCAGCCTGCAGTTTGCCAGTCAAGGGAGCACCCCTGACACAACAGTTTGACTGCATGGAATGTGTTGCCAACAGGCTTCATAGTGGGTTGATGCCAGCACTTAGCATTCCCCACTGGAGCAGTTCACACCATTTCACCCTGGATTCTGAGCTACCTTGCTACTCCAACATGAACCAGACACTGTTCCTGGAGAATCAGTAACCTTCTAAATATGTAGTTATCAGACTCTTAACAGTTTGTTTCAGATCTGTGGGATTGGAGACTGACCTGTTATTTCTCTAAGAGTATTTTAAACCCTTATTCTATAAATACACAAAATAATTCCATCAAATACCATATAGTGTATAAGAGTCTAGCACAAAGGTTAGTTTTACACTTTTTTCTTTAAGTCCTTCTGTTCATTCCATGTGAGATCAGAGGTTTCAGCCTATACTGTGAGACAATGCAATTTCTCAATATGAGCACGATTAAACAAGTACATTACTGAATATCCAACCTACTGCCTTTAGCTGATATATTATACTATAATGCACATGGCCCAAACTCTAAGATAAAAATCTTTGGTTTCAGCCTCAGTGAATATGCTTCAAGTTTGGAATAAGGCTAATTTGAAGCAAACACCTACTCATCAACTATCACTGAAGCAGGCAATAGCTTGTCTTCACTCTTCATCATAAGATTGATTTCCCAATACAAATTACCTGAGACACCCATGGTAACAGACATGGCCAATGTCATCAATGAACAGGACTGATGCAGCAAGATGCAGCCAGAAAACACTTTTGACAGAAAGAGAATATGTTCTTCTTCATAGCAGAACATCCCTTTTCCCAGGCTCGATAAAGACCCTCTTTGTTGTGTGTATCCATGCTCTCGATACGCACACCAAATCAATGCACATCCTCCTACAACAGTGGTGGATGAGTAACACAGCTCAGTGTTCTTCCACTGCCAGTCCCTCATGGGGATGGTCCATTTCTTCCTAATAAGGGCTGTAACAGTGAAAGCTATGTTGCCAACTCTGTTCCTTTACAAATGGCTTTATTCTCCCATGCTAGCATAGGGTTGCCATTTTCTCCTTTTGATCTTTTCCACATAATATCCTAGTACAAGCAGGGCAAGTGTATTTGTTTGGGCCACCTTCTTGAGCCTAAAACACATGTTTTGATAATGCCAAAATAATTAGATAATTTATGAGGGCTGCAGCACTGTTTCCTTTGAAGCCAAAACATCTCCAAAGTAGTTACTCCTTCTTAGGTTAGACAATGGGAGTACATTAATAAACAAAAATGAAGAGCAAAGCAGTGCAATAAAGATTTGGAAACTTCAGCTAATAATTTATGGGTGATGCCTTCATGTCCTTGGATGTGATCATAAAATGAAATATTTTCATGTATTTTCCATAGCTGGAAAAAGTATAAGAAATTGCCAACTGAAACTGAACTGAAAGCTTTTGAAGCAACAAAACATGACACCTCTTGCAATGAGTTTTTGACTGGAACACAACCTTGCATTCCTGGCTGCCCTAACACTTATATTACCATTCACTCTTGCTGACAAATACATACTGTAAGGGATCTATTTATTATTGTCAATATTATTACAAAAGAGTCCCGCAAAATAACATTGCAAGATTGTGAGGTGTCTATCATATTTTAATTATTCTTTCACTATAGGCTGTTTTTAAGTAAAAATTATGTGGATTTAGGAAGATATTTTTGAGATGTTTTTCTTGGAATTACTATTACTGAGCAACACACCTTTCATAGACTCTTGCCAATAAGGCTTAGAATCGTGTTTCCAGGATTTTCTAGGTTTCTAGGATTCTGCATTTTTAACAATGTTAATTTTAAAAGCTAAATCTCTGAAAATATTGACAGAAATGAGAGAGTAGTATTTCTACTAGACAGAAAAGAAAAAAAAAAAATTTTTTGCTTGGGGGGAAATGTTACCACAAGTATAGTTTATTTCATATTTTGCATTTTGCTCTCTTTCCACAGTGAAATCAGATGAGTTGCAAACAATCAAGAAAGAATTAACTCAAATCAAAACAAAAATTGACTCCTTGTTAGGGAGACTGGAAAAGATTGAAAAGCAGCAAAAAGCTGAAGCAGGTAGGTAAAAGCCATTTTTAATGAAATGAATTAAATTAGAACCTTGTTACCAGTCAAGCAGACAGACCAAAGAGAACAGAAGCTTTCTAAAATTTTGGTACTTAGTGGAGGCCTGAAGCAAGGTAAATCAACTCTCAGGTAGAACTGTTGGGAGAATAGATTAATATTCTTCATAGAACATGCATGATCACTTAAGAATAATTTTTTATGGTGTAGTAGGAAAAAATAATCTTTCTAGTTGTTCTGGAAACAAGACATCACTAAAAAACTGACTGAGCAGAATTAAACTAGAAGTTTTTGACCATGGGCATGCTGGTGTTAGGCACATTATATATTAATAGGTGGTGTATATCAAGAATTATTGCCTGGGCAATAAGCAGTAGGTAATAGTCACAAGCTGAAGCAAGGAAAAAAATTATGTTTGTTATAAGGAACAGAGATACAATTAAGCAGTGCAGTGAGTTGACCAGAGAGACCATACAGGCTCCATCCTTGGAAACATTCAAAACTCATTGGGTTCAGGACCCATAGACCTGGGCTAAAATTTGAGTTTGTCCCTGGTTCGAAGAGGGATTGGACTTGAGAGCCCAGAGATACTTTCCAACTTCACTTATTGAGTGAAGTTTGGGCCTCTTCATAAAACTGGTTACAGCTCCAGTTTAGCTTTTTTTCTGGCTTAAAAGGTTTTGTTTTTAGTCAAACCTTAGGAATGAAAAAAATCCAATACTACTACATAATTTAATTAAGTTAGTGCATTATTCATTTTGTTAGATGCTGCACTTTTAAAGTCATCCTGAGAGTTATAGGGTTGTCTTTTCACCATGGTATATATAAAAAACAAACTCAGTTCTTATGCCAGTCTATGACATTTTCTTTGCTATTTCCTTTTAGATCACATATATATTTTTACAGGAGCTTTATATTACTAAGTTGATTTTGTGACAGTCAGCAGGAAAATGGATGCCTTATCTCACGAAAAACTCGATTTTTTTTTTCACCCCTCCATTCTGTGATAAAACCTTTTTCTGAATTTTGCATGAAATGTGTGAAAGACATTCTGGCTGAGAACCCACAACTGCCTGGGTGTCTGGACAGCAGTCAGTTGCATGAAGGCAAAAACCTGTCAGGACACACAAAGAGAATTCCACCAAGACTGTCTAAAACATTACTTGGAATTAGTGGTTTAGGGTTACAAACCTGACACAGTCAAGATAGCAATTTAGATATGGATGTCGCCTGTTCCCAAGTAGCTTTAAAAAAAAAAAATGTTTTTGAAAAATAGCCTACCTTTTCCTTACAATCATTTTCTAAGTCGACAGACAAGGACCCCAGCTGTTACAGTTTATCTCAAAAAGTTGAGGGCTTTTTTCAAGTCTAAGGTTTAGTAGAGAATGTGATTATCTCTTTCAGATCTGTGCACGATATGTATTCATTAGGTTCTATTTTGTACTTTATGCAAGTTGGATAAAAGTTGGTATAATTGGTGAAGACATAATTGCAAGGCACTCCATTGAATCACTTGTGCACTAAAATACTCTTGATTGTGCTACCTTGGGGAGTTTTTATAAAAAATCCATTACTATGCAAAACAATCTGCAGATCATTGTACTTTGATATTGAATTTTCACTTTTGCTAAAGGACTGCAGTGGTCTCATTTAAATAGAAATCAGGTCAAAAAGAAAAATGTTGATTTGTATTGAGTCACAGTCTTATGGCTTCTGAAGACATGCAATTAATATCCTCAGATATTAAATTTTTTTTCAAAATATTGATGTCTTAAAACATCTGGTGCAGAATCCATCCCTCATATTCTTTGCCTCTCATTGGAGCATGTGAGAAGAAAAACACCTCAAAGATACCAGTAAGCATGAAACCCCATTTAAGTTTCCTCAGATGATGAAGAGGGCTATGCAGCCTGGATTATTAGTCTGCAGATCCAAAAGGATTTGTGTGAGCTACATCAGTAGTTGAACTATTTCATTTAGAGTGTCAGATGGGAGATGATGAGATGATTTTGTTCCTTCTCTATGATTTGGCAATGTTATTTCTTATTTTCCTCTGCCAGAAGGTGTGGCCTCATTAAGACTGGGATCAGAGAGAGGATCTGTTTCTCAATTGCACAAAGCAAAAATCAAGCCATCATCTTGTTATTTTTGTTTTCTAAGTTTGACTTGCTCTCCTGAAGAATATTTAATTTTTAATCCTAAAATTTGTTACATCTGGGGGAATGTGATGTTACAGGCTGGACAAGCTCAGTGCATATATTGATATATTGGTTACTGCTCTACAGCTGCATGAAAACTCTCCTTGCAGTAAAAGCTGATGTTCTAGCTTTTTCTATTATCAACCCCTAACCTGTCCAATAGGAAGAATATAGAAAATAGGATTTCCTGTACGTAGGAAAACTGTAGAAACAGCTCCTTTGTTTGCAAAAATCTGAACCGGGAAGCTGGGAATAAGCTGTTCTGACACGCAAAAAAAAAAAAAAAAATTTAGAGATTACTCTTCCTGTAATATTAGAGATTAGGCTTTAATTAGGCTCAAAGTTAAGTACTTGAGTTTGTACTCCAGCCTCTCAGAAAAGCCCAAAAGAGATGGGTACTAAGACACTATTTTAGCCTTCTCTAAAGAACCCAGTCTATGTTTTCATTAAGACAATTAAGTAAGTGACCTAATTTTTTAGCAGCTGTATCTTAGAAAGGTTCCCATTTAAATGTATTGTCTATCAATTCAGAAACCTTGTTTTTAAAAGCCTTAACCAAAATTGATTCAGGTTTCATTGGCAGAGCTGAGTGACCTCAGACGTGACTTAAGACAGGAAGTGGTAGGGCCAGACATAGAAGGCATAGATGATTCAATCCATATTTCTTTGTGCATAAGGCAAGTAACACAATCACTTTTAACTAGCATGGCATTGTACGGAGCACCTTACCAATAGAAGATAAGGCTCCATGGGCTGAATCTTCTGCTAATATATATGACTACAGTACTGTCAAAGCAGGGGTCTAAGATGACTTTGTAGTCTTTAAGAATCTTTCTGAAGACATTAGGTGACTGAGGGAGGAAAGCTTAATTTTTCTGTTTCTTCAGTAAGCGAAGTTGAAAATGAGGGACAAAAGACAAATGAAGACTAAAGAGATGAATGTAAGTAGCAAAATAAATGTGCACAATCAAAAGGTAAAACAAATGTCTTGGTTTAAGACTATGGAACAGAATAATGCCATCAGATTGAAATTGTATGTGTAGCTGGTAATAACTTACGGTAAAAAAATAATAGAGTTTCAAAAATATAGAGCTTCAAGGCAACACTCAATTCATTGGTTGTCCTACAAGATAGGTAATGAACTACTAGTGTTACAGAGCAGTCAGCCTTATAAAGGAAGAAATATTTTGTTCTAGAAATTCTGTCATTGATCACCTTCCGACTGAAAAGACATTATTTTTCTAGCTGCATGCAAGAAACTCTCTGGCCTGATTCATTCTGAGTACATAAAGTGTTTCATATAAGTTCCTGACATGCATAGAAATAGGACTCTGATCGCTCCAAACACTCTTCTAGCCAGTCTGTCTCTGTCAGTCTTCCATCAATCTTCCTCTGGATTTCTGCTGCTTGGATGAAATTCCTCAGCATATCCAGGAGTTTCCCAATACCTAGTCACAACAATGCAGCTACCCTCATGAAATCAACCAGAACAGATTCTTCAGGCCTCCATGGAAATGGTCTTTCCTTTCACCACTTGGCAGAAAATATAGGAAGCCAATATTTGATTGGAGGGGGACGTTCTCCAGTTATTTCAGCACATTATACCAATGAGGAGTAACAGATAGTTTACTCCATAAAAACATGTTTACCTGCCTAAAAGTATTTGTTGATCACCTGTACAGCTGTTAAGATATATTCACAAGAAATTCACACAAATTATTGCTCATTTATTGGCAATTAACAGCCTCCTGCTTCTCAGAGTATAGATGTTTATGTACTTCTCATTGGCTGCACGTGAAAAACATCTGATGACTATGCCAATTGGATTCCAAGGCAAAGTCAAGTACAGAAAATCAAAAAAGCTGGATCTATTGGTAAATCAAGCCTTCATCCACTGCATAAATGGGGTAGATGATCATATTGATATTGTGATTTATTTATGCACTAATTTTTGAAAGAAAAGTTTTCGGCCATATTTGCCTGGTAGACATTATCACAGAGAATAAAAATCTCTGTGATAATGAGAGATTATCACAGAGATTTTACAAATCTAGCTCATCCGGAGATGGAAGCTTAGGTTTCTTCTGTAGAGGACTTTCCTTTGCCACCAATAGGAAAGGTTACTGAATCTCCATAGAGTATGTTTTCCTTACAGAAGCCCAAAAGAAACAAATGGAAGATAATGCTGATTTGATTCAAGAGGAATGCATATCAGAGAATGCAGATAACTCTACGGAAGAGCCAATTGAAGGAGGGCCAGATGCAGATGGGGATGGAGAAGATATGACTGATGGGATAGAGGAGGATTTTGATGAGGATGGCAGCAATGAGCTGGTAAGGAATAATCATGACCTGTCTGTCTATATGGTTCCTACAAGTAACCACAGAGAACCAACAGTCTGGATTAACAAAATAAGCTCAGAGCAGCACTGTGATGTTCTGTAACTAGTGCCCAGACCTATACTCCTCATACACAGTAATATCAATTAAGCATAGGAACCTCTGAGGAGAAACAAAAAAATATATTTTACTACATTTGGTGATTTTAGGAAGGAAATAAAATGTAGTTTAAATTGGTTTACATTTATTATTTTACACATGTAAAAGTGTAGAGTGCTTTTTTTTTTTTTTTTTTGGTTTTTTTCTTTTTCTTTAAACTGCTGCTTTTCAAAATTAAATAAGATTCCAAAATGGTGAACTTTTTCATTATTAAACACATGCTTTCCACAGTCCCGAGTGTCTATCTTCCATGTGTATACTCTGCGGGCTGTATTGGCAGATACAGATTTTTTTGATGGAAGGATTTTTTATTAAGAAATGTTTGGGTTTTCAGCTGCACCTTTCCTGAAATAAAAGCATTTAATTTAACTCCATTATGACACTAAACTCCTAAGTTCTTCTAGAGCAACATTAAGAAATATTTGGAAAGTGAGATTTATACCTTTCTATGCATTCCTAATAAGAATGGAACAGTAACAGTGGTTTAGCCTTTATAATACTCTCCCGTCCTTCCTGGTTTTCTTATTCTGCTTTGAGCTGAAAGAACTTTTGTTGCTCATTGTCATTGCTTGCATTTAAAAAATATTTAATCATGTGTGTACAGTAAAAATCTTTTAGTGAAGCAGCAGAAGTCAGTTAGCAAGGGACCCAGCAGAATCAACAGCAAGTCTGGAGTAACAGGGCATGTGAATAACCAGTGGTTTGTACTGCTTACTGCAAAAGCAATTTAAACCTACTTGTAATTTTTTCAGGCTTGTGTCCCGTTAGCCAGCCCAAAATTTGAATTTCTATATCCTGAGTAGCATTATTCCTGGAAGAAGCTACTAAAACCTGAATTCCTTCATCTTTTCACATGCAATGGAGAACAGACGACATTATCCCTTTTTCTTAAAGAGACAAGTTCTCCTCTTCCGATATAAGGGATGTCTGTAAGAAACTACCACTCTGAATTCGTAGGGAGTTGAAATTTTGTAATTAAGAAATACTTGTAAATATAATCTCCCACCACAGCTAATACCTGACCAGCTGAAGTGATTTTAGCAATAAGGGTGACCAGAGTTCAAGAAGAATTGTGGGTTTTGCACTAATTAGGCACCAGACTCCCCATTACAGACAACTAAGTGGGGATGTTAACATACAGTGCATTAGACTCTGATTGCTCAATGCTGTCATTTCACCCTGTGGATTCAACACACTTAGCATAT
Source organism: Motacilla alba alba (assembly GCF_015832195.1). Taxonomy (NCBI): domain Eukaryota; kingdom Metazoa; phylum Chordata; class Aves; order Passeriformes; family Motacillidae; genus Motacilla; species Motacilla alba. The sequence goes on from NC_052017.1 coordinate 124,785,303, forward strand.
ATCAACACTATACAACACAAAACATAGAAGAACTTTTCATCTATCAGAGGCCTCAGCAGGAAAGACTCTATAAAGCAAGCAGCACAGGCAGAATTCATTAGCAGTGAAAGTCTGGAACTGGCACAGCCACATTTGCACACCTCTACTTCCAAGTTAAAAGGCCTTTCCAAGATTCATGTTATGGAACCAGTTGAAGAGCAGTGCAGTGCAGACATAGCTCCAAAGACAGCTCATAGGTCTGACACATGCATCTAAGGTGGGGTGGAGAACCAGCTCCAGTTTCTCTGCCTGTCATCACTAAGTGCATGAGTGCTGGGAGGAGGCAGCTCACTGCATGTGGAGAGTGGTGTCCTCTGCATTGCATCCTGGCATGAGTGGAATCCCCCCTATCCCAACATGATGGTAGCAAGGAAAAGCCAAGGAAGGGGACTTCTATGCATCCCCTCAGTCAGGTGCAGCCTGGTGCAATGCCAGAGCAGTGGAGCCAGTCAGCCTCATGCCTTCCACCTTCCCAAAGGCTGGGACTCACAAGCTGAGAAGCTGGCAGTACTGTGGACTTTAAAGCTTACAACTAAGATGGTCACTGATGTAAGATCCTTGTCCCTTTCATCCTCTCTTGCCATTTCCATCAAGTTTTGGAAGAGGTTACTTCACCTTCGTTTTCCTGCCTGCTGCAATGTGATAATAACACTTTCCTCTTTTGCAAAGCTGAGGGAGATTAGAGAATGCAAAATTGCAATGGATAGGATAAAGGATTGCCCAGCAAAGGATTGCTTCAAAGAAATCTCAGGGCATGGGTGTTTTCCACAGAAAGGCAATTATAAATTGAAATATGTATATTTCCTCTACAATTTTTTTATCCAGTCAGCAGTATCAGCCTGTACTTATAATATGAAGATGGTAGTTTTTGATGCATATTTTAATTTAGAGTGTTTTATACTGACATATATTTATGTAGATATACTGGCCAATTCCTGTAAGATTTAGTTCCTACTCCAATCATTGATAGCTCTGTAAAGGGAAAGACAGTAAGAATATTACCAAATATATAGTGAATACCCCTGTAGAAATACTTGGCAATTCAGTCTGCTTCTACCTATTCTGTGCCCTCTTATCTGAAATTGTCCTCTGTCTTTTCAAAAGTAAAGTAGATATATAAGCTTGTTATAAAGCAAGTCCTAAGAGATGTTGTTATTCTGTTTTATAAAAGCTAAATTATTTAGGAAATAAAGCTGACTAAGAGCAAATATGTAATTTTGGAATGAAAGTAGATACAAATCTTTTGAGAAAACAAAAGAAAGGTTAAGAATTAAACATGTTAAATGTGACAAGAGTAAGAAAAACTTTTCACATAAGAAAAACATTACTATTTTGTGTAAACTAATAACATTGGACTTGGAATTTAAAAAAAAATCCTCCAAAAGGCTTTTTTTAAAATGAAATCTATAATGTTTTCCAAATATAGAGCTAAGGGAATTTAAGACAATGTTTAAGAAAATACTTTCTTCCACCATTAAGACCAGCAGAGGAAACAGAAAAATATTTAAATGGGCAAAGCTAATGCCCTGAAATCAGTTCAGCACGAAAATTTAATTGTGAGTCCACTAGTATGAAAAATATTAATAGAGGGAAACAGGGAAATTACTTAAATTTAGATCTTAACCTCTAGTGAGTTCTTCAGATTTATCTGTAAATCTTCTGCCAGGTCATTTTCCAAAACCTGCTGAAAGGAAGTTATTCAAAAAGGTCACACCCACTGCCAGAGTCCAGGTGCTGCCACAGTGAAGCCTCTGAATCCATATATGTGGGTCTCCATCTTTTTAGCAGAGGACTCAAAAATACATTTCTTTCTTTATTTCTAATTCTAACTTGCAAAGGAAGCAACTACGCAGGATGTATGCTGTGGGTTTAGGTGGTAGGATCAGTTCTTTAAATTCACACACTGTCTATTTGAAGGAACAGGTTACTGCACATTAACTGAGTGATGGCAGCTGTCCTCATACCTGCTTTCAGCCTAGATCAACTGTAAAGAAAGACACAGTCTGAGTTAATTCAGCCATGGATTTAAGAACCCTTCAGTTGTCTGCCCTGCTGCACACACAAAACAACTCCACACTCAACAGCTGCACACCTTTTTCCTCCACCATACAGAACAGGATGTTGTTCAACCTTGCATTGTAATTTTCAATTACTAAAGACATGCCCACAAACAGTCATTATGGCTCAGCTAAAGTGTGAAGAAGTTTGTGCAGCAGTAACTTGATTGCCCATCTGAACTCCAATTTCAGACATGATGCATTTAAGGCACCTGCTGCAATCATCAAACACCACCTCTTGAGAAATTCTCTTTTGTACTATTTGCCCAAAAGTGTCTCTCTGTAAATTTCTCCAATGTTTCAGACACTCCGGCGTGAAGGATCTCCTGAGAAAAATTCCCAAAGAACTTTGCTGCATTTCTATACTGAAGAGTTCTTTAAAAAGTGATCTCAGAAACATGATCCATCAACATATGAATATGTTAAAGAGGTGGCTTCAAGCTGCTCAGTGAAGTCCACCATAAGCTTTCATCCACATGCTCTCACATGGCCTCTCACTCCCGCCTGCCTGTACGAGGGCATGCATACTTTGTAGTTTTATATATATATAAAATAGTCCCTGGTTTATTATGTAGCTCCTGAGCTTACTTTACAATTCATGTCACTTAACTGACCATCAGAGGTAGTGAGAAGGATTGAAAACTTCAGGTCTATTTCCTCTGCTCCTTTTAGGTAAAAAAAACAAGTAGTTGGTTATCCCAGACTTTACTGGACCCATAATTCAGACTTTCCAGACTTTCATTCAATGTAATTCATTGCTGAATTTTTCTTTTCATTCAATGTTCCTAACATTGGACAGTTTCTAGTAGCAGTGAACTTAAAATTCCTGTGTTCCTTCCTAGTGCATGCCTTTTAATTTAAATTGTCCCTCAACAGTGTTATGACGAAGACAACACACCCATCCTATTTTATGTAAAATGGGCTCTCATGAAGAAAAATCTTTATGTTTACTAAATTAAGTTCACACAAAAATCACAAATGGGTCACAAATTACCCAAACACAAATCTCCAGCGATATCAAGCAGGTCTTGTGTGTCTGCCATGCCTTTAAATTTTAAGTAGTGGGAAGGAAAACAAATCTTTTCTTACCCCTGTGGCTGCACAGGGGGAACAGAAAAGTGATATTTGCAACCCAGTCCAACACATTACAATATTTGAGAAGCAGCTTGTCCTCAATTCCTCAACAACAAGTTCCTTCCTAATAGAAATAGCATTAATATTGTGTGGCCTGGCTGAAAGATTGAAGGAAGAATATTTCGGAATGAGCATGCTTGGTGGTTCCCTAATTCTGCTGATTTAGCACATAGACAACCCAGTGCAGACTCAGAACATTCCATATATCTTCTCTGAACTTGTTTCAAAGAGTGCTAATCAATCATTGAGGAAGCACTGATCAAGTCATTGCAGCCCCCTTGTAAATAAAACAGGTAGCTACAAGTTACTTCACTGAAAGCCTGAAGCATTATAGATTTGGGAAAAAAACCACAAAATACTTTTAGCCAATGGTTAATAAAATACCAAAAAAATAATTAACTGTAATGAATTATACACAAGCACTCATATATGTATTACATTGCCCGAGAATAATGGTTCCTATCAAACTGTCAGCCTTTCATAGTAAATAACTATAATAGTAATAGCATGGTAGTGGTCCAGTAGTTGAGTATTCAGTACAGCAAACTGTTTTCTGGTAGAGTATATGAGGCAAATACAGTAGATTTATGGTGTCATTACTCAGAGCAGACGTTGGTTACTGCTTGGTTGGAATTTGAAGGATATATTCACAATCACAGCATTGTTTCTATGCTGGTGTAGCTGTGCTACAAGTAATGAAGCCAGACAAGCCTTATTAGACGGGATTTCCACAATAATGAGTCAAATTTCATGAGATGTTGTAAGAGGAATTTTTATTAAATTATTTTAGAACAAAAGATACAAAGACTATGAAAAGCCCAGTTCTGGTTGCACTGTAGATTTATAGCAGTTATTTCAACAACATTTATAGTTCCCTTTCTATTAAGTATATTTTAGTTGTATTTACCTCTCAAAGGTATTTGATTTCTTACTCTTGTCCTTTTCTCCACTTCCACACTGCATGTTTTCAGTCTATCAAATTTGTTTCTAACATCTGATAGAGAATGTTTCAAATATTAATACAAGAAACTGCCACAGACATAAAACTCAGGATAATCCTCTTGCTGCACTTATTTTCATAATGCAAAGTAAAACCATTATGATATAATAATAGCTATATTTCTTGTAGAAATTGATGCCATTACCATTTAAATCAATGGAACCAACTAGCACTGTGGCTAAAGCTCATCAAAAACATTTCCCTCTTTTCACAGATGGGTGATTTAGATGCTTACAGGTACACTATCAAAGGTATTAGCAAAAGTGTTTTTAATATGACGTTGTAGAAGAGTAACTAGCCAAGGTTCACTGTAGTGCTGTATAGCACAGTCATTTGAACAACGATTCAAAACCGCCAAAGCATAAATCATAGTTACCATACTAAAAGGTTTTGTATAATATCAGTCACTTCCCAAACATCTGCCATTGGTAAATGGTCTGTCTGCTTCAAGAAGTAACCTTGAGAGGCATCCCAGCTCAAGGGGAAGCCACCACCCAGCAGCCAGGTTGCTTGGCTGGGAGAGCTCAAAGAAGGCCCATTTAGGCTGTCAGATTTGTGGAATAAGTGGCTGGATTGTAGTCAAATTATATGCAATGGGACTCCCTGCACCCACAACTCTCTTTGTTCCTTGATAAGAGAGACTTTGAAAAGCTATCTGCTGTTCATGTGTTAATTGCATGAAAGGTGTTCCAACATCACCTACGACAATGCTCCCAGGGCCACTCATTGCCTTTGTGGGTCTTCAGAGAACAGACTGCAGCTAGAGGAGTTCTTGGCTGTCTGGGCTATGGCTCAGGCCTTTACCTCCTTCAGAGTCCGAACCAAATTACCACTAGTTTGGTAAAGGGGTTGATTGTATGCATCACACCCCTCTTATAAGTAGCTAAAGTGAAATTTAGCAAATTTGTATGAAACTTTGAAACTTTCCTTGTTTTAATTATTTTGTATGAAATTCAACAATGAAAATACTCAGCAGAAAGTAAAATAAAATCTACATAAAAAGAACTAAAATTTGTCTGATTCATTTAATGTAGTTTAAACCCAGTTTCAAGTAACAAGATTAATCAAATACGTGACTGTGCGATAGTATTGTTAGTACTTAATTTATCTTTGTAATTAAACTAGATTTTTCATTGTCCATTTAGATGCCTGTTTTTTCAGTCCATAACATCAGGACAGACAAGACTGACTCTTCTATTATCAACCAAATTAAGCTGATTAGGCTTGTCAAAAAGATCAGTAGCTATTCTGACAACTTGCAGCTTTCTGAATGGACTTGTACAGGACTACTTAGAAAATAAAAGACAAACCTTGTAATTAATGGCAATGGCTGAAGCAATGTTGTACCAGAAATCTTATGCAGCTTACTTTAAAAATCACTAAGATAACACAAATTTTTTTCTTTTCTATTGAGCTTACCATTCATTGAAATCTTGCATTCAGTGTCAGGGAAACATGATGTTCTTCATTCCCAAGACAAATGAATAGGTAAAAGACTGTGTTCACTTGATAAACATCAGTGTGAGATGTTTGTACTTGAGCAACTTAAGAAAGTCATTAGGGGCACCATACCTGACAGATACTAATTCCTTGTACCTTCTAAAGCTGCAGTAAATCTAATAACTTGGGATTGAAAAAATGGAGAAAGTACTAAAAGCATGACATGAAATCAAAAATTGTAAGAAACTTCCTGACATGCCCTTTTGTTATCTTTAATATATGCAGTAGCACAATAGAGGTGTTTGCTTTTCACCCAGTGTTAACATGAGTCATTGGAAGGACCTTGGTATTGCCCCTCCTCCCCATTTTTCCTGGCAGTCAATTTATCAGAGGAAGATTTCCTAAGTGGTGTTCAGAGTTTTAACTGGTTTATTACTGACTACATAATGTTTTTCCCATTGTTATTTAAATCCTATCCTGTACATATCACATGGGAATCTGCATAAAATGCAGTCAATGTTATCATGCATTTTGTGTCTCCTTCTACTAGATTTTCTTGTCTGTAATTGCATTTTTGTAAAACAAATAAGCAAAATAATTTTATTGAATTCAGATCTATTCCTCTGAATCTGCTCTACATCATTTAGTTCCCAGTTAAAAAATCCTCAAAACTTGAAATCATGAAACTTTTAAAACATTGTAATGCAAATAATATACTTAATTTACAGAATTAGAATCTTATGGATTTGATTAAAAAGAGCTTGAAAATAATGGGTTTTCTCTTATATTTATCTCATTTTTAAGGAAAGTATGTGGGATCAGGAGTTTTGGGTCCTGTTCTCAGCTTTGACACTGAGTCCATGTGGTAGGCAATGTGTCTCAGAAGACTGAATGTGCAGGTAGAATTAGCACCTCTTTCTGAGGTCAGACCAACAGCTGCCTTTCTTTGACATGTAAGAAAGGAGCATTCACAGCTATTTAAACTTATAAAAATTAAACGCTTTCCAGTAAAGAAAAATATCTGTGGAACAACAGGCAATATATTCTTCAATGAATCTGTTTTACTTTTTTCATTGCACCCTGACATCTCCTTGACCCGTCTCAGTCATCATTTAATAAGATAGTCATGGTGTTTGATAATTTTGAGACCGCAAATATTTAATTTTAATGTCTCAGGTTCCATCAAAAACACCTGCTTTGCCTCCAACTTCAAAACAAAACAAAACCACACACCAATCAGTGAATTTAATCAGAGGTAAACAATGCTGTCAGATCAGGCCAAAAATTCTCTTAGACATGTAAACAAAATACTTGCCTAAATGAGATGAACTCTTCTCTGATAGAATTTAGTTGACCTTAATATTCAGTATTAGTAGCATCATTATTTATACTTAGTTTAAGTAGATCCAAATTAGCTCCACAGATTTTGCTGGCCCAAAATTTATGAGCACAGAGTCAACCTCTGAGTGAAGTGCAGAAACAAGGACAGCCAAACACCTACCTCTTAGAGGCAAATCTGGATCCTTTTACAGGTGAGGACGATGATGACGTCTAAAAAATATCACAGACTTTTTGCTGTACCTTATGGCTGAAAAAGAAACATCAGAAATTAAAGTAACTCAACACTTTAAATAAGAAGACTGATTTTATTTTCCACCCATAAATATTTTTGCCAATAATTTTAACTAATTCTGGTGGAGCAGCCCTTCTTTTACTTCCCTGTACTTTGGCTGACTCCAGTAAAGTCTGGGTGACTTGCTGAACGTGCTGCACTGGGTTTTGCTCACCCATCATTTACAACCAACCGTCCCCATCTGTGTATAGGGGGAATGAGCATGGGAACAGTAACCTAGTATAGAAACCAAAGCAGCAGTATAAGGTGTGCTGGGAAAGTGGTGGATGGGAAAGGGGACACTGGTGCTTTCTAGGCATTCACTGGGACACAGAAATCCTCTGGAAAAACTCAGGATAGCCATTGGGTCTGTACTATGGATTTGAGTCTATCGGCTTAATCATCAAATTCTAAGATTTAACTGAAATTGAGCAAATGTCATGCATCACACATTTTTCCTGGTGTGTCAGTCTTTGAAAATAAATAGCTTTAGTTCCCTAAGAAAACACTAATTTCACAGGCTTTATCAGTAACCTTGAGCATCAAAAATGCAGAATGGGAAATCCTCAAAGGAAACATTTTTCTGTTGAAATCCTTCACTCAAGTAAAGAGGTGCAAACATTGAAAAGCCAAAAGATTGATATTTTTCCATATTAAAAGGCAGAAATTGTAAATGTTTTTAAATTGCAGAGCCACTACAGCTAGTGACCCAATTATTCCAAAAGGTCTCCATTTTTTTTAGAAAATATAAATGTGTTACTAAGAAGATTTTCTGCATGATTAATATCAAAACATGAAAGGCAGATTGAATTTATCCACACATAGGCATTTACATACCTCAGAAAAGGAAGTTATTTAGAAGGTGATAGAACTGTAATTGCCATTTCAGCAACAACAACAAAAAAAAAAGCAATCAGTGAGAATAAGACAAGCTCAGTCTGCCAAAATGAAGATTTGGAAGTTAATCAAATACCAACTTACCTGGCTTGTCATGCTGCTATGTGTGTCTGAAGTTTCCAAATTGTTGTTGCTATTGATTTCTAAAATTACACTATAGTTCTGTAGTCTTTCAAAAGAAGCAAAGTGTTTTCCAGACCAAATATATAAAGAATGGAAAGGCTAAATTCTTCTCTGCTTCCTCTTTGCAGGATTATAATAATCCTTTCTCAGCTATTATGAGATTCTGTACCATTTGCAGACCACAACTTGACCCCAAGTCCAACATTTTGCTTTGTAAATTTTATTTTAAAATTAATGTCTTGAAATCATCATAAAACCAAAATTTTATGCACTACTGTGCACTGTGCATTCAAATAAGAATTACAAAGGAAAATACAAATAAAAAACTGTTCTAAATAGGACCATCTTTTATTGCCATTTCCACCTGGATCACACTGCCATAACAAGACTTTCACAGATGACAGTTTTAAGCATATAATTCTACATCCTGTATATTCAATTGACTGTCTTAATTCATTATTCTGTCACCATTTAAGTATTCATTTTGCATTGTTTGTCTCATTCCACTCCTGCTTCCTATGGTTTACTCTGGACTTTCCCAGTATCTCTGTCTCATGTTATATGCTTCCAATATGTTCTTCCAGCACTCTCTCCTTCCCATTTCTTTTCTGTTTTTTTATGCCACTCCACCTGGCTGTTCAGTTGAGTAAAACTTCTGCCTCCAAGTACCTGAAAAATCTCCAATTGGTTAGACAGAACACTCCTCATCTCAATACATGGAGATGTATTCCTGTCATTGCCTACAATTATTTTGCCTGGAATGGATGCCCTTTGGTTTTTGATACCTATCTAAACTCTAATTTAGCAATAGTGAGAAAGTTTATTAGGTGCTTTCTGCATAATTACTTTAAGGCAATTCTTCTTGTAAGCTCCTACTTTAATTTATTTTAAAAACGCACTTTTAAAATGTAGACATGTTAAACTGCCTCAGGGTACAAGTTCTAGTAGTTCCTTTATGCATTAAACTGTGTGCTCAAAACTGTACCCTTGTCATTAGAAGGACAAGAACTTTTGTCATGACCATTAATACTAATTGGGCCACCTAATCTCACACTAGAGAATTCCTACTCCTCACAGTAAGCAGAGATTAATTCAGTAGGAATTTTAGTCTACAGCTTTTTTACACCATCCTGTAACTTAAAAGCATTTCCTCTGTAGCATTCAGGATGATAAAGTACAGAACTTACAATGAATCATGATAGTACTCAGTTGGACTTGCTTCTCACGGAGCAGGCACCATCCCAAGAAACAGAAAACACCCAGGGATCTCCAATGAGAGCCACACCCCTGGGAATTTGCTATGAATATCCACTCACATGCAGGGATAAACTAAGGTGTAACATTTTTTACTCTACTTTATTTGGCACTGGATCCCAATAAGGTGTTGAGTGTCCCTCAAGGCACATTGGTATGGGCTGAGGGAATTCTGTGGACAGCACCAGGCAGTGATACATTACTGTATTACCATCATCTCAACTGCAGTGTGTCCTCGCTACCACTCTCCAAATATTGGATCCTGTCTCCACCACTACGCCCAAAAGCATTTATCACAATTCTGCCTGGACTCTGAGAAAGAAAAGATGATGGTCCAGGGGAAAAATCAGTATCTGATAGAGCTATCTTATTCTTCCTGCTGATTTTTATTGGACAAACAAGTGAAACAGAGCATTTTAATACAGAGAAGATAGAAGTTTGTTTTCACTGATGACTGAAGTAATCATTCTCACATGTACTCACACAAATTCTAGCACTTCAAAGCAATTAAGCTGTTCACTGAACAGAAAAAGGATTCTGTAATGTTTTTAGCAATTAAAGTATGATTGACAGAGTCCAAAACATAATGATTAGGTTTCATCAGTTGAAGAAGGGTTTAAAGAAGGTGCAAGTGGTTCTTTTATTTATCCTTTATTAATATTTATCAAACAGTACAATCCCTCTATTTGTTAAATGCAGTGAACATTCTATCACTAGTTCACTACAAAAAATTTTGCATTACTGCCATCATTTTGTTTTTCATGTTTTACAAAAGTTACAATTGAAAGCAGCAAAAGTGTGATACACATTTGCATTCCCCTGCTCACACCTACTGAATTGAGCATTTACATTACATTTGGGGGCATTAAACTAAACCACCCTTATGACTGTTACTGAGTTAGAGATTTGATGCTTAAATCAAGGGACAAAGTGCAAGGTGTACCTCAAATGAAAACAGCTGTGAAATCAGCGTGACAGCTAATATAAATTCAGTGTTCCTTGGTAAGCCCTGCTTGTTCCTTGTGGTTTTCCATTGATTATGAAGAATGCTGTGTAAAAGCCAACAAATGTGCATGTCCCCATGGTACCTTACAATTATAAATTACAGTGTTTTGCACTCAGAGTGAGTGCCTGCTTAAGAGAAAAGGAGGATATTGCCTTGAGTTAGACAAAGGAAATAAACAAGAATGGCATTTTGCATTACTACTTTCTGTACTGCATTATGATTTTTCTCATTTTACATAAATATCTAGATCAATAATGGCTAACTAAGTTTTGGCTATTTTTTTGTGTTTGTTTTGCGGCTGCTTTTTTTTTTTTTTTTTTTATGCCTGCTCTGCAGATAGATTCCATTTTTCATCTCTTTGGCTTTCCAGAAAGTGCATTTCATAATCAAAAGAAATTATTAGAGATGAAACAGGGTATGCTATCCTCGAGGACATCAGATCAGCATCTGTAGACCTGGATTCAGAATTCTCAGTTATACAGATAACAGTATTAGGAGTGAACATCAGATGTAATGAAAGCAGTTGTGCTACAATTGCAGTTTGAGGAAGCACAGGTGTGAGGGCCAGCGTTGGAAGGGAAAGAACAGTGTACCTGCTGCATTTTAATGGGGCTTACTGTTGTTTTGCAGAAAGTGATGTATGGCAGTCATATAACCTCCTGTCAAAGCATAGTCAGACACCAGCAGAAACCTAGAAAGGTGTCAAGCATCGTCTCCTACTCAAGAGAACCCTGCAAGAGATAGATGTGCAATTTTACCAAGCAGTGGTCAGCAGTAGCTTCAGATGCCTCCATTACAGTTATAAAAATGAGAATTCCAGTCCTGAGAATGGAGGGAAAAGAGACAAGAGAGTAAGAGGAAGGATACTTGAGGCTTTGGGTTTCAAGTTCACATGTATATGTGAACCATCATCTATCCATCCTCTTTGTAGCTGCATTTTCTGAGAGTTTCTAAGATTAATGCTATCATAAAAGCCATTCAGAGCAAAGGATTTTCTAAAAACAAGTGCATTTTGTCAGATGAATGTCTTTCATATATTTTGGATGCTCTTATTGCTTCTAATTATTGTGGGGTGAACCATACCGTGAAGTCTGTAACAACTATATTCTGTGGGTCTTTTCTTTATGCATTTTCTGAACAAGGTAAGATTTTAATCATGTAAACCTTTTGTGTCATTTAGTCATAGCACATTCCTAATATTTCCTCCCAAAAACATATGCTGAATTTACTGTCCCATACAGTAAGATTTATTCCTGTACATTTACCCAGAATGCTCTTCCCATAAATCGGGTGAGAAGGAAACTATTTAATGTTGGCTTTCCAGTGTTATATACAATGTGTATAGTTAAAATTAATTTAATCTAGTAGAATTTGATTTTGGCAAAAATTTCAGAAGGTTTGTACTAGAACTATAAAAACAGTAGCAAAAGCATTTTTGGAAGACTGAAATACAGTGTTAGGCCTAAGAAGAGTGTTTTCAACACCTCATGCTCAAAAAGCCACGCAGATAGGGAAAAAAGCAGCAGAAATAATATCAGGTGGAAAATGAACCAATAAATATTCCATAAACTCTCTCCATCTTTTTTTCAGAGATTATGATGGCAATTAGGACAGTATATAGAGTTTCTTTGATATTGTCTACGGATGCCAAGTCTATATGCTCAGTTGAGTTATTCAATTCTTAAAATGCATTATGTCCAAATCACACTTTCTAAAGTGGTTTTCTGTTAGAACTACATCAAATGAAAGCCTTATTACTGTCTTAAATGTAATTCAGTTCATCCTTGTTGTGTCAGGAGATGTTTTTATATATAAGGGGAAAGAAATGAAAAAATTTTTTAAAAGCCCACTAGTCATCATGAGGGTTTTTTAATATCATCAGCACTGCCATAAAGGCAGATGATAAATGGCACACTATTCAGAAGAAAGAAATAGAATGAAATTAGCATTGAATTACTCTATATTAATCATAGCCCTGGATTCCTGTCATTACAGGGAAAATAAAAGTTTGCCTCTTTCAGATTTTAATGTTTCTTCTCAGATTTTACCATTATTTGTAGTGAGAGGGAAATAAGAAATACACGTACTGAAGGAAGAACACAGGAATATTTTGGACTGGCAGGGCTGCTAAATTTTTATCACTGTTTCCAACCAACGGCAAAGCAGCATTGGTGACTTGGTTAGCAACATTAATGTTTCACAATAGTAATCTAATGAAGCTCTTTAGTGCTGTGATAGGTAAAGTTTTGAAAGGTTTATGGCAAGGGAAAAAAGCTTTGATAAATAACTTGAAAATCTGCCTCTTATTGTTTTCATAATTGTTCCTTCTTATAATGGCACAATGGAACGGCAAAGCATAGTTGAAGAAAGGGGTAGAAAAGAGGAACTGTCTTTGGAGCAAATAGGATGTACAGTGGGTTTTTTTTCTTTTTGTTATTTTTACTCCTTCTAAGATGAATAGCTAGTTAAAAACCATTAAGCCTCTCTCAGACTTAAAGGAAGAATTTAAAGGTCTTTTTTATTATAGCTAGTCTCTAGGGATCAGACTAAAATATGAGACCTGAAGATTTTTTTTCTGTGCAAGTAGAGAATAATAGTTTCTGGGTTAACTTAAAAAAGAAAATTCTGGGATCTCTCACATGAGCTTTTCTCCCTAATCCTGGTTACTGGTGAAGACCACAACCACAGACCTGGTGTTCTCTTTGCAATGAAAGGGAAATCTGATGCCTGACTTCTTCAAAGGTCAGGAGCCCAGTCCTGCAACAACTTGGATTTTTCTGGAAAACCAGGTTTTCAGTAAATGGAAATTTTAACAGTTTTTTTTTTCTTTTTTTTCTTCTTTTTTTAATCTTTGTTGTTGTTGTTGTTTGGTTTGGTTTGGCTTGGTTTGGTTTGGCTTAGGTTTTGGGGGTTTTTTGTTTGTTTGTTTGTTTGTTTTTTCATTGAAGGAGGTAGAAATAGGCTGACAAGAACATCTGGAAGCCTTTCAGCCTTTGATCACAAGTGCACCAGGTTTCATCAGCTGTTTCCTTTTTCAGTTATAAAACAAGATAGACTCCACCTTCCCCCCCAAAAAAGAGTGCAGAAAAGATTGGCCGAAAGATATTTTTCTGGTCAAAATTAAAAAAAAAAAAAAAAAAAAAAACTTGGGTTGAAAATTTCACTGTAAAAAAAGAAACCATCTACTTACCACTGCTAACATTTTCTACTGTCAGTTTTCCAAACAGATGCAATTAGGAAAGTGTTGTCAGTTTCCCTGTGGGTAGGTGGAGCTGGTGTGCCTTATGCTCCCCTACAGCATCACTCAATGCTCACTTGGAGCTGCTAGCATTAATGGGTCACATAGCAGGACTCAGATATTTAGATGCAACCTGCCTCCAGCCTCTGCTGGAAGAATGAACCTTAAAAAGTGTTGGCTAACACTGGACTTTTGTGTTTTCACAGCGTGGCTGATAAAGCAACAAAAGAAATCAAAGGATATACAGTTATATCCTATGGCAGGTACACAAAAACAATAGCAAAATAGGCAAAGTAAAAAGGAAGCTACTGAGGAAAAATACATCTGGTAACTGTAGGCATTGCTGAGAGCACACAGCCAATGGAGTAAGGTACATAAATAGCATGATGGGATTGAAGCAAAAAATTCTTCATGCAATTTATTTAGATTGAATGCTATTATGCAAATAAAGCATTTCATTGCAAAGCAGCCAAGATACACTATTCTATTTCCTGCTGCTAAAATAGAAATTATTCAGGAGTTGTTTGCATAGCATTATTGAGGGGAGCTATACTTCAGCTTCAATAGCTCTTGCTTGATTTGCTGTAATTATTTTGGGCCATGCAGTCAACTCAAGACTGTTGTACAGTCCTGACTGTCCACTGCTGCAGGAACACTATTCTTCTTTTAACCTTCAATGGCTTAAGGTGGGAAAGCATAATAGACATTTATATTTGCTTGATTTGTGAAAAAGTCAAGTCATAGTCCTCTTGGCTCTTTTCCCCAGCTGTCTTGCTTTCTTTTTGAGGTTCTCCTGGAAGAAATTCTAAGCTTTCATACTAAAGCAAACATTTCATTTCTCAGTTTCTACAGATCAAGTGATGAAATGTCATGTGTGAACCCCCTGAAGGCTGAGAAGAGAAACTCTGACTTCCCCACAGAAAATTGAGAACTGCAGTTTCTTACTGGCTGACAACAACTTTGACTCAATTTGTATGAAACTCAATTTACTTATTAAAATGGACATTATTGTTCAAATATTAGAAACTCCATTTCTTATATGTTCTAAGCTGTACAATTGTCAGATTTTTATGGTTTAGATTGTAAATGTGGTTTTCTCTGGCTAATTATTGGTATTATTTTTTTAATTTTGATGTCTTAAAGGCCAATGTACTGTATCATAATAATATGAAGGACGTATTTAACAGGTGTGGAAAACACTGTATACAAATGTATATTTCTAAAAGCTATTTTTATGATTAGCACATATTACGGTTTTACCATATTTAGACTCAGTTGATATTGCACTTCTTTGTTTACCACTTAGTTCAAACAAGACCATTTTTATCAGTGCCATAGTTAAATACATTGTATGGTATTTTCCATTATTTTATTCAATTTATTTGTCATTGGAAATAATTGCATTTGGTAATAGAATAGCTTCTAAAAAGTGAAAATGTCAAAATAAGACAGCAATCCTTGATAAACTGTAAATTGCATCCTCCTGTAAATGCCCTTCTTCAGATAAGTCCTCTCTGTGATGCCATTCATCAGACAGTTGTTACAGCTGTTCTTGCAAATCTTTAAAGGCAGTTTGTTGCTACCATGGAAAGTCAGTCAGCCTCCTGTCTAGCCAGAAAAAGTACTTATAGTCTGCCAATACCTGACAGCCTGAGTTAGCCTACTTATTACTTTTTGGGTTCTTTTCTGGCAGTAATCTTTCCACCCACAAACTCCTAAGGCCCTCATTAAATCCTGAAGTTGGAATAATTAATTATTACAGACATAGGGGGAAACTCAGTATAGAATTTCTTAAAAAATCATATTTCCTTTCAAACAGAATGGATGCATTATTTCTTTTGTGTTACTGAGACATTAAAGGTAAAAAAGCATACAGGCACAAGGACTTCTTCCCCTAGAAAAGTACCAACTTGTTCACCATCCCAAAGTCGGACCTCTTTAGCATTGCAGATGACATGAAACAAGGAATATGTATTTATTCATCCACATTTTACGTGAGTGGTACTCATATAAAAAGAGACATGTCTTTAAAGTGATTGCAGGCTAAATAAATTATTTATTAACTACAGCCTCCCAAGAGGGAGAGGCATTAATTTAGGAAGTATATTACACAGTCAAATGGAGCACAAACCCAATCTGCAGCATTAAGCCCTGACCACTGAGCCCCATGACTGGGGTACTTGCTATTTCAGATCATCCAGCACTACAAAAATGAACTCTTGCATTGCCCTTTCAAACATTCTCTGTAGGCTGAAAACAGGAGGAAACAAAAGGTATCAGAGAGACTTTTTAAAAGATCTAACTTTAAATTTCTGTTTTAAAAAGCAGTTTCTGAGATTCACCTCAAGTAGTGCGGGTGTAAGCTGGTGGGAGCTCAAGGTCTCTGCTCAGGTTTCTGGCATGGGGACCATCAACAACGAAGGACTGATATTTTTCAAAAATTTGGAAGCAAAGCATACATTTTAATTACCTATTACTGAGTGAGAATTTTTTTCACTAGGTAGCTATGTAACATTGCACTCTCAGTTACGTTTGTGTACCTTATATTTAGCTTGTCTATTGTATGTGGAGTTACATGGTTTACACAAGTGCTGAGTAGTACCCAGCTCCTTAAATAAGGAAAGACTAGTATAAGTAGTTACACCTGAGCATAAAGAACTGCACCTTCAGAATTTGTCAGGGCTAACTCTCCAAGAAAAGTGCAGGAAAAAAAATATTACTCCCTGTAAGTGAACTGTTAGGTCAAATCAGAGGGTGAAATACTTCTCCATTTTCTATCTCTTAATATAGGTTATCAACATTTTTAACTGTAAAAACGCAAAAAGAATTGCCATTTTGAGATTTCTGTCTTCAGCTGACAGTTAAAAATAAAGGAACTCCAAACTTCAGCAGGTCAAGGGGCATTTGTACCATTTAAATCACATAAACTGTTGGCTGACTTAAAAGATGCAGAAAATCATCCAAGGAGATCAGTTCTGATATTAGTGTTAATAAACTAGATGTGAGAAACATTGTCTCTTCAACACCTCCATTCCAAATGAGCCAACACTCACAGAAAGCACTCTGAGATTTTTACACATTTTTTACAATCATTACCCTTACAGTATAAACTCAAAAAAAATGATTGCACAATCATAATGTTGACACTGTTTCTCACCACAGCTTAAGTCCTGAATATATTTTGAACACAAAAACCATCTCTGATGACACCATGAGGCACAATTTCATTTGCAAACCAGAAGATTGTTACCCCATTCAGTGTACGACTAGTAAGGTTTCTCAATGGCATGTTTGTTTAAAATCACTCCAGAGGATGCCAGTAGCTTTGACAGAGCTTAATAGTTCTCTCCTGTCCATGTATGCAGTATGCTTGGTGTTGTTTGCCATCACCTGTTACTTGTTTGACATAAGTTCTGTCAATTGTGGGATTTTTCAACATTGCTCTTCCCTTGCAATACGGAGGAATAGGAAACATAAAAGATCTTGTCAATCAGTTTGGACAGTCAACAGTCGTAAAATCCTTTACAGACAGTCCTGAATCAAACCAATTCATTTTCTACACAGATATATATGCTCTGTGTATTTCAGATGTTTGTTTCAAACATGGGCAGCTGCATGAATGGAAAATGTTTACTAAAAAGCTTTAAAGTTTGGATCAAGAAAAAATATTTTTACTTTTGTAAACCCTTGTATTACATATTGTTGCAGTTCCCATTAATTTTCTCTGTAGATCCATTTTTAGTTCTGAAAAATCACTGTACTTTAACTATGTAGATAACTATAATCTTGTTAGCAGTCCTATTTTTAATTGGTGCCACTGCAATTTAGATTTGAAACATTCAGAGTTTGCCCATTAGAACAGATTGATGGTTCATTACAGTTTTCTTTAAAATGTTGTAACATAATTTTTACATGTCTGTAAATAAATATTTTCTCTGATTTATGCACTAATTCAGTTTTGCAATTTCTTCTCTTAAAATGTGACTCTAAGACATTTTCCAGGAAAAATTTATTTCTCTCATGGAAAAATGGCATTTAAATCTCTGTAATTCTACCGTCCTTGAAAAACTTTCAAAGCAGACCAAACAGAAGGAGGCATTCATAATATTAAGTACTAAACTTCATTACAATGGATAAAAATGTTAAACCTGCTATCATTTTAATAGTTTGAGAAATTTAAGCATCAGTACTGTATTAAGAAATGACTGACAAGAAATGTGACCGACTTCCTAAAAAGAGAGAATTCTTCAGTGGAGTGAGAAAGAGGGAGGCACAGTGGGGATATTTCATTGAATTTAAGAAATGCATTTTCTTAATCTTGGAAGCTTCTAAGTTTCATATATGACAAAAGCAATATGAACATAATTTATGAAAACCATGTCAAAAATAGTTATCATTTTCTGCTCAGTGTTCAAATTCATTTTTCATTCATAGTTCCCCATTCCATTCACAGGGTGTTGCTGTGCAGGTAAGCTAAAGAAAATTGGTCCACAAAGTCTATGATAATGATTTTTAATTATATTGGTATAGTTGGGAAGCAAGACTGTTTTGAAATACAAGGTAAAACCAGCACAACTTGACAAGTTAGTACAGTAGCTCTGAGCATTTCTCAGCAATGAAATGTTCTGGCCATGAGAATGAAAGAGAAAGAGAAAATAAAGGCACTTGTGTACAGCAGTTAGAACCCTGTGTTTACAATCCATGCCCTTAGAAGAATCAGCTCTGGAAAACTTGGAATAAAATCCTCTGAGAGATTGCTTAGAAAAAATACTGAGTGCTACAGGGAATACGTAGTTGTTGGGTTTTGGGTGGTGGAATAACCTATTTGAAACAAAAATTGCTTGAAGTTTTGTGGCTGCTATAATAAGTACTTTTTCCTGATTAACCCCTTGATGTGGCCGCTGCTGGGTTTCGTGGTGTCCCAGCGGGCTGCAATGAATCCGGGTAGTGCAGCCCTGCTCGGCACGGCTTGTCTGAGTTCCCAGGCAGGTCTCAGCCACAGGCTACCTTAGCAAGCTTAAGTAAAATCAGCTCATTGTGTGATTTCAGCTCTATAGCTTGCTAGGTGCCACAGGCAGGCAGATGCAGGGAGAGAGAGGAGAAGAGCCGTATGAGGTTCCACAGCAAAGTCTTGGGATCTTCTACAAAGGTTCTCAGGGACAGCTCTTCTAACAAACTAGGCAAAAGTAGCTCTTTATATAGGTTACCAGGGTTTTAGGAATTGTCCAAAAGTAAGGGTCAAAGGAAAGTGACCTACAGCCTTACAGAGAGATAGGCAAGGGTCTGAAGGCAGAAGAGAGGGGCTTCTAAGGTCCAGTCGTCATGACTCGGCATTTCCTATCTTAGGCTGCTGAACACCAGGGAGCCCTTGCAGGCCCTGGGCCTGCTACAACCCCTCAAAGAAAGATTTTTGTTCTACATTTGTGCAAACAGAATTAATCTGCAAGTATCACACTTTATTTTAACAGAAAACTAGCATCCATCACATATAAATCCCACTAACCAAACAGAAATGCTTCTAAAGGTTACATTTAAATCTTTCTGATACTGTCCTGGCTACATGACTTAGCAGCCTAAGATAATGGAGAAAAAAACTTTGCATAACCACTCCACTGGTGTATTACTATATGTGAATATATCTATGGTATGTAGCTATGCATATGTGGAAAAAATATCCTTCCATTGCTTTGTTCTTTAGATAATTACTAGAAGTAGGGACAGCTAAAGTTGTGTAAAATAAGAATCAAACTCATCCCTGTTGACAGTCATTAAATGAGTACCTTCAGTGTCTACTCCAACTGGATTCTTGAGCAGAAACTGTGGTCGGTGTTCATTCTATGAGTAGTTACAGAAGCATTTAGCAAATTATTTAAAGAAAGAAGAAATTATATTGCTGCTGATAATATTGCTGCTGCAACAAGACCACAGTGGAACATGGTGGAGGAACAGAGGATTTACCGCATGGCAGGGCTGCAGCTTGAAGCTGGTGCTGAGATCTGAATGAGCATTGAAAGGATTTTACCTCAGAATGACTGAGGAAAGGGGATGTTTTGCACTTGTACTCATTTTACATTTGAAGAAACCTCCCCTATATACTTATCTATTTTCACATCTGACAACCTGCCATGATTTTGATGATTCTTTCAAGGGGTAAGCTTCAAAATTTGCATGTGATTTTGGTCAAATTTAGTAAGAATTCAACACTTAGCAATAAGTAGTCAATCGCATTAAACATTTAACCCTTCTTCAGAATTTTGGCCTTGGTGTTTAATCCACAAGGCAAGGGAGGGATTTCATAAATATCTGTTTACTTGAGTGGTCACATTAATTGTAAATCTATGCTTCCATTGATAGAAAAGCTATAGATCATAGAACTATAGAATGGTTCTGGTTGCAAGGGACCTTAATGATCACCCAGTTCCAAGCCCCCTGCCCTGGGCAGACTTTTCATGAGACCATCCAAGGTGACCTTGAACACTTTCAGGGATGAGACATCCACATCTTCTCTGTGAAACCTGTCCTCACAGGTTTAAAGAACTAAAGAACTTCTTCCTAATAGCTAGATTTTTTTTTCTTTCCTTTTTTTTTTTCCTACTGGACAGTGTTTTGTATCCTGGTCTCCATCAGTAGTCTACATTAAAAAGAGGACACATTTTTATGTAACATATGATATCAAGCAAATCAGCATCAAAACATTTCTTAGTTCTATACTAGACAACTTTCAGTGATACATGTCAGGAGTTTTACCATGTTTGTGATGACATGCTGCATTACCTGTAATCAAAGTACCAGTGTATGAAATTGTGTTTTGAAAATCTATTCATTGAATACTATTATTTAATAGTGCTCCAGAGAGAAAGTTTATCATGTCCTGTCTCAGAAACATAAATATGTTTTTTGACAGCAAGCTATAAAAAAATCAATTGTACTGATTTCAAGGATGAGTGACCTTCGAAATTTGGATTCTTTTGCAATTACATGAGGATCAGTTGAAGTGAATTGTAAATTCTGAGTTATTTTTTTGGTAAACTAACATGGTGGGGAAACGGTAATCCAGGAGTGCTACCAGCTTTTATAGGTCTCATTTTGGTCAGTTTGTTCCACACTGAACTTGGATGATTCAAGTCATGTCACAAGATAACATAATGGAAGCAGAAAATGAATAACAGTAACAAGAAAAATAACAAAAATCAGTGTCCATGGAATTGTGTATGGGCATCCATGTAGACAAATGACATTCCATCAGATGTAAATTTGAGGTTCAAGAGAAGCTCTGTGAAATTCCATGCAGTGTAGATCTACAAGGAGAACACATCTGCTGCTCCTGCTTATTCAAGGGAGTGAATAATCCAAGCAGATGTCAGATTTCCAGAAGCTTCCTCAGATAGCACTTTTCAAAGATGTCTTTAGAGAGGACAAGTTCAAACTCTACCCAACACCTTAACCCCCCTTTATGTGGTCTCATATGTTGAACTATGAGCTTTTTCAGAGAGGACAAAAGCAGTTTAGTGGTCTCCTCCCAGGAATACAAATCATGACCAAATGGGTATGTGCACACACACAACCCGCTGACATGCAAATGGAGCACATCCCATCTCCATGTTCCGGGCTATCGCCTTGAGGGATGAAGATGCAAGAGACAGAGCTCAGAGGACTAAAACTCTCAGAGAGTTTATGAGCTCCTCTTTAAATATGGTTTTAGAGAATGTTTTTCATCAGCAAACCTCAAACAGTCACAGAAGAAGAAGTCTGAATCATTTCTTAGCTACAGAGAAGGGATGTAGGACATGGAGAGGTCATTTAGCTCTCACAGGCTTCTCCTATTCTCCATTGGTGACAGCAAGAAGCTCAGAGGACTTAGGGTCATAGGACCCCGGCCTAGTAAAATCATTACAAACTGAAAAACACTGATGCTACAGTTCATCTAATCTTTGTGTTTCCTTATGGGCAAAATTCTTAAACTACATATTTCACATCAAGCTGGGTATAAATTTTCACTGCTGTGAATAATCAGCATAGTAATGTAGTTTAAATCTTAAATCACATTTTCCTTTCCTGCAAATTCCACAGTAGGGATGGTTCTAAGTTGACCGTGTTAACCAGGTTTTAGAGAAAATATTGTGCAAAAGTAAAATTATTTATTCTCTCCAAGCTAAGATGGTGCCTTCAGCAATGATAATCAGATTTTAGTGGTCTCCATAGCAATGCAGGTGAAAATTTAGAAAAGCATTCAGCAGCAAATATAGAAAATCATAAAATTAAAAGTGCACCCCTTTGAGGACTGGTTTGCAGGGCTGCTGAGCAAGTTATGCTCACATTTGCAATTGAAAAGTATAGGCTTTTCTTACAATGAATCACTACAATTGAGCAAGAATCATGCTACTGTAGCATGTTGCCTCTCAGGAAAAATATTTCTACTTCCATATTTTTTACAGATATTTTTGATTTGAAAAAATATAAAAATTACTGAACTATTAATTTTAGTACATTTTCTCTTTTAATTTAGGCAACACTGTATATGTTAATACATAAAAATTTCCAAAGCACCTGGCTGAAAGATTAAGCACATTGACACAGAGTAACAGAGAGTAAGAGGGACGCACAAGCTAGTAAAGATCTGAGCCAATGAATCTAAACTGAAGCCTATAGAATCACAGAATCAACAAGGTTGGAAAGATCATCTCTCCAGTGTCAGCACAGCACCATCATAATCATTCCTGTATCTCCAAGTGCCACATCCAGGTGCCTCTTGAATGCTTTCAGAGATAAGGCCCCACCACCTCCCTGGGCAACATATTGCAATGCCTGACCACTCTTCGAGTGATTTTTTTTTCTAATATCTAATCTGAACCTCTCCTGGTGCACTTTAAGGCATTTCCTCTTTTGATACAGCAGAACAGACCAACCCCTACTGCACTGCAATCTCCTTTCAGGTGCTTGTAGAGAGCAATAAGATGCCACCCTGAGTCTCCTCTTCTTCAGACTAAACAACCCCAGTCACCTCCATTACTCCTTATAGGACCCTTCACCAACTCTGTTGCCCTTCTCTGAGCATGCTCCAGCATTCCAGTGTCCTTTTGGAAGTGAGGGGCCCAGAACTGGACACAGCACTTGAGATGTGGTCTCACCAGTGCCAAGTGTAGCAGGACAATCACTTCCCTAGTCCTGCTGACCATTATTTTTGACACAGGCTAGGATGCCATTGGCCTTCTTGGCCACCTGGGTACATGCTGGCTCATGTTCAGCTGCTGTTGACCAGCACCCCCAGCTCCCTTTCTGCTGAGCAGCTTTCCAGCGTCCCTGTAACAGTGCAGGGAGTTGTTGCAGCCCAAGGACAGGAGCTGGCACTTCGCCTTATCAAACATCATGCAGTTGTCCTCAGAACATTGATCCAGTCTGTAAAAAATTCTCTGAAGAGCCTTCCTGCCCTCCAGCAGATAAACACTCCTACTGAACTTATTGTTGGCTTACACGAGCACATGTGATACCAGCTCAGGTATTTTTCAGCCTATCCACAATTCCAAGCAGGGCCAAGACTTTTTCTGCATGTACTGGTGGAGATGTGCCTCAGCTCCACACAACACAGCTGGACAGGAGGAGCTCCAGAGGTCCCTTCCCACCTCAGAAATTCTGTAATGCTGGGTTCCCATGTTATTGTAAAGTGACATACATAAAGTCTACATTAAAAAATGCTGAAGGTGCATAAGGAAAGTGCCAGAATCAGAATGTAGCACCCATTTGTGTATATTCTCCATCACAAGAATCTCTTGTCTATATTTAAAATATTCTCATCATGATCACTTATTGAAGCAGGAATCTTTTATCCAAGTAGAATCCTGAGGTTGCTGAAGTCATGCTCAGCTTGCTTCCTCTCATCCTATTCAGGATGAACATTCATTCATAGCCATTGAGCACTTAGTTCACACCAAGAGGAACAGTTTCAGCGGGAAAGAATAAGAAAGGGCTATCTCAGAAAATTCTGCAGCCCTGCATCGAGGAGTCTGTTGCTGCAGACTCACGATCTCTAAGGTGGTGAGGGGAGCTGATCCTGTCTATTTCATCTCTGAACTGTCTGTGCTATGTAATGAGCTGCTGGATAAAGAGCTACAAGAAGGGTGGGATTGTGTAAGCACTGATCCCAGCTGTTCCCTCAGAAGAGAAATATTCCTGAGATCCATTGTCAGATGAATCCCAAGATGACAGGCTTCAGGGAAGGAAACAGCAAATGGTAGTGACTGAAGGGCACTGGAGAAAGATGAACAAAGGGAAGACCCAGAGGAAGAGACCAGCAAGACATTGCCAAGGAACCAATGTTTGTCCCAAGGAACACAATACAGAAGTATGTGCATTAGGAAGGACATTAGAGCTGTTGAAAGGCAGTGTGAGAGGCTATCCTGTTGCCAAAATGCCACTGGATGAAAACATAGGTTTTGTGCAGGAACATACATGAAATAATTATTCCAAGTATAAGGTGGATGGAGTTCCTGTGTGCATACAGGTGGAGTGTGTGCATGAGCTGTGTGACCAGGGCACACAGAGTTATTAAGTCTGTGGCAATTCAGCCTAGATCCAGACTGAGCATTTTCTTGCTTCCTAAACCAAAGCAGTGTGGGCAGGACAACAGCTGAGGGCAAGGCTCCAAGGGCTGCAAGATTGAACTGACACACTTATACAGACGTTTTCCAGTGGTTGTAGTCTTCATGGCTGAGAAATATCGAGAGATCATGAGTCCTACTGGAGTCAATGGCAATACCACTCACTCAATTCCTCAGGGAGCCTTTCTCAGGATCCCAAAACAGAGACACCAAGGAAGCAATTTAGATGACTAAACACAGATGTCTAGTGCCATTTTAGGTCCTACTTTAGATTCTCCTCAAAGAAATATGGCTCACATAGTCCTGACTATACCTGCCACTTCCAGGAGGATGTTTCAGTTACTCAGGACTTACTCAGAGTCTCAAAACTTCAGTTTTGAGAAGGATGTAAGTTCTGGAACCATTTCAATATTTATCGATATTTATGTCACTGAATGAGAGTTCCAATTTTTACCATGATGTTTTGATAGGATAACTGGGGGTAGATGCCAGTAAAAATGGGCCAAGGTAGGTAAAGGAGAGTTTTGAATACATTTTAAAACTAGAATCTGTAGCTGAGTAATTCAGATTCATATCAACAACAGTTTCCAAAAATCTGTTCATATAAAAGAGAATTTCTTGTAGGAACTCATGGAAAACTGGAAACCAGGTTGGACAAATCTTATAAAAAGTAAGTTGGCTGCAAAAATTAATAAAAGTTGTTGTTAAGTCCTATAATAGTTAAGTAAAGTTGGAACTGAAACCCCAATCTTGTGTTACCCACTGAACAAAAAGAATTTGATGTAGCATGTGCTAAATAATCCTTTTATCACCTATGAAAGAACACCAGACTGTGGCACCTATCATTGCCATTAGTTGAACTATACCTCAGTCACACCTAGCCTCAATTATTGCCACAGTGCAAGCTGCAGCAGGTGATTTTAGAATATACCCCAGCCTGGCCGTCTTTGTACTGCTGGGCTCCCAATTAAAAGAAAACTACTGAAAGCCATTTTCTCAGCCTAGCACTGTAGGAACTTGAAACATGAGAATCATTTCTCACCATGAACTGTGAAATGAACATAAAAGTGCTGTAGACTTTTTTTTTCTCCTTTTGAATTACAGGTTCACCTCTGGTTCAGAGTTAGAGACACTTTGCTCAGTAGTTACACCAAAGCAGCCCTGCAACCCAGCTGCAAACCTGGCTGAAAAGCACTCAGCCCTGGCCAACACAGTCATTTTGAGGGATGGGAGGGCTGAGTCCCAGAGGCAACTCCTACCATGAGGGCTGTGACATCCTTACAAGCACATTTCTTTGTCCTTCTGTTTTAATAGCAGCAAAATAATGTAAAGGAGATACCTATGGTTTCATAGAGACTTGCTGTGCATGAAATCTAATGAGTTTCTTTCTTAATATATAGAGATCTTGTGCATTCTTTCTTTTGTGAAGTAGAACTCTGTGTCTTTCTCTGGCTGTCACAGGGACATCCATGTGGAAGAGCATGAAAAGAAGCAGGAAGGAGAAAGGTACAATGTTTTCTGTAAGTTATTGGCCTTTTTTTTTTTTTTTTCCAAAGACCTACCTATTCTTTTATTAGTTCTACATGGGTAATTAATGACCAGTAGTCTTCTTGTTTCGTATATTGCCCTGTCAAACTTTAGGTTCACTGTATTTTCATGCTTATATACTCATATACCTACAGCAAAAGTTTCTCTTGAGATCATCATCAGCTAAAACAGCATTAGGGAGACCAGTTTTGAGAAGGATATAACAGATTTGAACCACCTACAGCTATAGAATTTGAGTAAAAAAACCAAAAATACAAATGCAGAAATGCAGAGGCTTTGCATTTCTTCAAAAGCTGTTCCTCAGCTCTTAG
Source organism: Motacilla alba alba (assembly GCF_015832195.1). Classification (NCBI taxonomy): domain Eukaryota; kingdom Metazoa; phylum Chordata; class Aves; order Passeriformes; family Motacillidae; genus Motacilla; species Motacilla alba. Next base: position 124,811,557 of record NC_052017.1, read on the forward strand.
TTTCAGAGTCCTTCTCATATAAAACTGAGGGTTAGAACTGCAGTATCTGAACTACTTTCACTGAATTATAATTGTAAAGTTGTTTGTCTCTTTGTGAGTTAGGTTACATAAAACCAAGCATTCAGAAAGGTATTAGCCATTCTGTGGATAATGAAAACTCCAAGAATATTTGAACAGCAAGAGCTATTCTTTTAAGAAAGGCATATGCTTTTTTTTTCTCCATTAGATAAACTAAACACTGACAGCACAAAGGGAATGTAGAAACAAGCTATTCCATTAATATTTACCTGGGGATTTTGAACACCTCTCTCTGCACCCTTGAAGTACACATGATCAGAGACCGTATAACAGGACTTGATAGAAGCAAGTTGAAGCTTAAAAGACATGAAGGAGAGATAGACATATTACAACTGTATATTTTTAGTGTTACTGAGCAAAATTGTGCTGTAATGACCCCCTCCCAGCATAAGCAAGAGAACACTATTGTGTTTCAGCCTATATTGAACTTCCCATGCTTCCAAGAAATAGAAATACACTGCTATATAACTCAGGAGGTGAAACTACACCAGCATTTCCTGCTTCTTTGGAAGAAAAAAAGGCATAAGAGTATCTCATATGCTCAGACTTAGCTAAAAGACAGTTATCCAGACCATAGCACTGCAGTCTGGTTGCTTATACTTACAATTAATCTAGTGATAATTCTGTATGTTGCTATTAGACTGGGCACACCAGAGGCTTCTGGCCTGCTGTGATTAGGAATAATATGATGCAGCTCTTATTATCAGCATGAAAAAGAGAGTTTTCTGGTTGAAACTGCATAGGTTCACACTCAGTTTTGTAGTGATTCATCTTATTTTTATGTATAAAGAATGCACTAAATCATTAGTGGAATTACTGTAGTTACTCTGAACTAAAAGTTACTTTTCTGAGAAGTTTCAAGAGAAGATGTTAGTCACTTCATGTGTTGCACTTATTTAGTGATGAAACTTTAAAGGAAAGGCAATGTATGAGACCTTAGCTCGGTTCCCAATTATCTGCCCATTAGCAAGCCCTGCATTCACAAGCCCTGGCAAAAGAAGGGAACCTGAGAAATTCCAGCTAGATTTCTTCTCCGTTTTGTTTAATGTTGGGTTGAGAACTGTATGTCACCAATTTGATACAAGTTTTTCGTCCAAAGGAAGTCTTTTAAAGACTAATGTAAGTTTAACTTACATTATTCTTAAGAGAAACCTGTTGAACCACAACACAGGCTACATATCTTTGTTTAAGGCAGTTGACTTAATCCAGTCACCATCCCCTAATGAGGAGTACAGGAAGGGATAAGACTTACAGCTAGGACTGTTAGTGTCAAGTTTAAATCCTCTAGGGGTTTTTTTAGGGTAAAATAAAATGCATAAGCTCAAACTAGATCAATCTAATAACTGCAAGTGAGAGAAAGTTCCCCAGCTGAAGACTACCGCAGGCAGCAGCAGTGTTGTCCAGTGCTTTGCATCCACCACATTTGATCTTGTGGGATGTGTTAAATTAACTGACTGAGTTAATGGAAAGAATCTTCTAACTTTAGGAGAAGATAAGCATGACCCATATTTTGGGGTTTTAGCAAGGTCAGACTTCCAGCTTGCTCCCAGTTTAGGTGCACAGTCCCAGCAGATGACACATAGCAGGAATGCGAGGCCAGGAAAGGGAAGAAGCACAGAACAGATCTTTTCCTTTCAAGCTTAATTCAAATAGCTTAAATCAGATGCAAACAACTATTCAGTAATTAGAAGTAATTAGAAAACAGCATGGACCAGAGGTTAAGTAATCAGGTTTTCCTGGGCTTACTACTAAGATGAAGGCACCAGGGAGCCAATAGCCAAGCAATTTTTTTAAAATTTTGTTCATATTCTTTATTTGCAATTTCATGCTTTCCATATACATCCCTTCTGTTTAGTGTTGATAGGCCTGTATTTTCATACTTGAATGTGAAAGCAGTTTTGCCACAGTACTAACTGTTTACAAAATTTTAACATTCAAAAAATGTACAAAAAATATATTTGAGACCTTTTGGATGACTTCTGATTATAAGACCCTGCAAGCCCTTCAGTTAGGGAGATATACCTAATTTTTAAACCTGAATCTTCCCATTTCCTGTCCTTTCTTGCTATTTGTAATTTAGTATACTAAAATCTAATACTTCCCTAAAAAAAGCATTACTCAATGGAAGGAAATCACACACATCTTTTACCTCCAACTTCAAGCTCAGATTTTCAGAAAAGTCCACAAAATATACTCCTGACATACCGGAGCAAATGAGCATCTAACTCTTTTAGCTCTCTTTAGAAAAATATCAGGTCTGAGGCAGGAATGGGCTACTCTTAAAAAAAAAAAATCAAACTTTCAGATACCTATTTACTTGTTAAAATGAGTTCAATCTCCTCTCCATTTAATAAACAACAACAAAAAAAAAAATCTGATGCAATCATCACAAGTCCCTTAATATTGACTCTGGTATTGCAAGGCATTTCTGGGGACTGAATGTTGTTTATAAACAGCTTGATTTTTCAATACATAACTTCATTTTCTCTCACTCTTTTTAATTCTTCTTGATTTTGCATATTTCCCATTACAGTAAAATTGACAGTCTTTGAATACACCAGATATAAAAACACTATTAAATGGCATTTATATGCATCACTTTATTTGGAAAGAAATCATCAAAATATCTGCTGAGTTTATAACTAGGAAAGCAGAACAATTATTTCTTTCCAATATAAAAAGTCTTTTTAATCTAAGCAAAAATTTATAGCAAGTGGAAATTCAATATTATGCCTTTGAAAATTACAGTCTGCTTAGACAAAAGTGAAATTATTTGAAAGGAAGTATTAAATAGTGAGAAGTAGCTATGTGTAATAATTTTCTAAAATATTTGGATTTCTTCTCTCAGTCTCAGTCACTTTTCTATGTGGAGTATCCTTTCAACTTCATATCCAGTTTGCAATTTAAGGTCTGAAACTGTCTTTGAAGTATGTAATTTGTAGCAAAAAGCACAGGCACAATACTACTTCTCTTTTTCCTTTGGTGCACTGAAAGAAAAAACACATTGAGACCTCTGATTGTGCACTTAGACCTGTATGGAAAAAGCATTGCCTAAATCCTGGCACTGAAGGAGTGATAAGATTATTTATTCAGTCATAGGGACAGTCATATTTACAACTATTCTGCTTTTACTGCTGATATGCAGTCCTCAAGATACAACTAATTTACCTTAATAATATCATGTCAGTATCTTAACAAATCTTATCTCTGTTTTGATAGCTGTTTTGCTAGAAAAAGTGTTGACTTCACTTGCAAAAAGCAGGCAGCAAAGTCTGTTTCTTTAAAGTGCTATAAAGTGAAATATATCCTTTGTCTCTCTGTCCTCCACATAACATTGCATATACTTGGAAACTCAGAGCTCATGTTTTACCTCTAGGTAGATTTTCTGCACTGGAAGCTTCTGCTGCTTTCAAGGACCTGACTTCCATAAAACAAGCCTGATAATCCCAAAGGAGAATTTCTAAACTGATACTGTGGGGTTGGAGACAGAGCCACAACACCACACCAGCCATCAGCAAACAGCGTGTTTTACTGTTTCTTTTACAGGGAGTTCAAAACACCCAAGTCTAGACAGCTCATTGGTCTGATCTTTTATTCCCCCCAGATCCTGGACCAGTGATGTGCCTGCAGCTTAGGATGGAATGTAATTGGTTGAGGTTCCTGTCTTTCATCCCAGAGGCTGGTTTTATGGAGCTGGCTGGGCAGCCAAATTAATTGCCCAGTACAAGCCAGCTTGTAGTGTAATATAATGTGGAAACACTAAATTATTAAAATTATATTTAGAGAGAGCAGCTTTTTGAGAATTTTTTCTGAGAATTTATACATATAGATTACATGTAGGTCACAAATGGTGTTTCCCAGGGCTCAGTATTGAGGCAGCTCCTGTTTAATATATTTATCAATGATCTGGATGAGAGAATCAAGTGCCCCCCTCAGGCATTTTGCAGATGACACCAAGAACTGGACACAAGATTTGAAGAGACACTGGAGCTGTAAATGTGTCATTATTTTATACATAGGTATGAACACAGATTGCAAGTAAAAATATCAAATTTGATTCCCTAGCCTGTACAATGCATGCATATATGAATTGGTGGAACTGAAGACAACATTATCTCTTCAGCTTGTAACAACACAAGGAAGCAAGGATAATGTAAATAGATTTTTCTTCTTCCCTTCCTGTGTGTTTCTTCTTGTTACCAGAATAATAAATAGCTGCTCTTTCCAGGGACTTTTTAAGTACTAATTCCACAAAGAAGGGTGAAATGAGTTTCCCAAGGAAAGAGTTGCATACAGTCAAAGCTATGGTTCCAGGCAAAATAATACAGTGCTGCTTTGTGCACTATTATCTTCTCTTTCGGCATATGCGTCTGAATTAAACCTAGAAATATTTCAACGTTCTCTGAAGTCAGTGAATTGATATTTGCATCTGCTGCATATTTTTTACAGAACTCTTTGTGACCCACACGCTACCCAGTGCCAAATACGTGGTTATACTGCCTTCTGAACAATGAGAAAACACATGACATGACATTATAACCTTGTTGGATGTATATTTATAACCTAATTTTTGCTCTTCTGTGGTAAATCCAAATTATACTATATATATATATATATCTATCTTGGTAACCAGGATGCTTTTTCATGAATTTTTCTCTGTATATGGGAATGTGTTCTTGTTCTTCAGACCTGAGAAAGTGTGAAAACTTACAAAATGACCTTTACCATTTCATTTAAAGGAAAAAAAAAGGAGAAAGAAAAAAATCAAACATAAGTGATAGACAAAATTCACACCACAGCAAAAGGGAGGAAAATCATGCCAGTGGTGATATTTTTAACTTTTAATTTTTCAGCTTTTGTGAAACGGGAAAATATGTCTAAGACCAAGAACTGCAAATGAGATTCAGTGAGCTTGTGTGATTTCAGGAATAAGAAAACTGAATTAGACTATGCCAGTTATGCCAAATAATAGGGAGAGATGGTTTATTCACTGGTTTTCTCTCTGGATCTAGATCAAATTTAAGCAACTTTACAACTGCACCCTCTGAAACAGTATCTGAAAATACAGAATAGTCTTTACTTCCTAAGGGTTGTCTTGGAGGTGACACAAACTTGAAATATTTCTTATCAGTTTGTGCATGTGAACATCTGGAAAGTGGAGACAGTTTTCTCAAAGGAGAGACACCTGCAGGTCCTTTATTCTTTGGAGTTTGAGACTGTGTATTTTGAGGTTTTAATGAAGATTCACTGTAATAGTTTGACAAATGAATACACTGTAAAATGTTGCTGTTACCCAAAATCAGCTTAGCATCTTCAGTACCTAAAAAGTTACCTGACTGCTTTTTAGTGAGTTACACAGCTCACCTGTGAACCAGTCCCCAGACATGTAGATCAATTAATTGGACCAGTATAAGCCCCTTTGCTCCTGTACATTAGTACAGATCTTTAAGGTTCAGTGGCTTTGCTTCAATTACCAGGACAACAAGAATAGGTTGGTTTTTTTACTTATTAGACATTCACCAGAGGCCATGGGAGAGGTTGTTTCTCAGATTAAAACATATAAATAAAGCAGCTTCTCAGTCAGGTGGCTAAGTGAACCAATTGATCTTGAGTTTCCAGTCAGACAGAAACTTCAGTGTCTCTTTTCTACTGCAGTGTTTTTCCTTCACAGAGTACAAAAGTTGAACTTCAACCACAAAAATCAAAAGATTTGGACTGACTGACTCATTGTGTATTTATACCCGACTGTTGTCCCTGCTACCAGAATTTTTACCATCCTTGAAAGACAGAAGAATACTCCTAGAGCTTAGGTGATTGAATTAAATATGTGAATCTGGTTTTATATAGAGATTTTTTTTTCTTTCATTATTTATCAGTCCATTTTAAGTGAATTTTTCCAAGAATTTTGCATCAGCTGGTGTGTTCTATGCAGGTGGAGCAAAGGGTTCAAAACAAGGCGATGCTGAATCCTCACTGATGGTTGCAAAGGTGGATCTGCAAATATAGGTTACTGTACTAAGGCTAACCCACAGCCTGTTTATTTAACATCTAGTTTCTAAGAGAGGTCAGCCCTGGAGATTCCAGAAAAGCTACTTGTGGCTTCAACTTCTCCTTTTGCCCAGGCAGAGGTATCACTGCTGTGAGTGAGCAAGCTGCCTGTACAGGTGTGACAAGATCTTTGAATAGCCCTTGACACAGAAGACTATTCTTGAGGATCTATAGAAAATCTGGGGCTGAGGAAGTTGGTGAACATGTTACAAGTGAGGATCAATTGTTAGGCTTTACAAAACTATTATAGTGGCCATAGGTAAAAAGTGTACAGTAATTGATATTCAGTGGTGTACCTGAAATCAGCCAGTTTCTGACAATGCCACACCCTGATGAGAAATATGTCAAGAAATATTTTCATATTGCTTTAAGAAGCTGCAAATAGTGAAGCACTTTATGCTATGAAGAGCTATAGAAAGTACCTTTCTCTTGCAAAACCATGCCGTATAAAGCAATCAGACCTTTTCAATGTAGTAACAGTCTCCTACTATGTATAAGATTTTGAAAAATTACAGAATGAGGAAGATAAAACCCAAAATGTGAATAGTAATAGAAAGATAGGTATTTTGTTGTATTTTAAAACTAGCTGTCTTGTTGAACAATTTTTATCTCTTGACCTTCGCGAGGCACTCACCTTCATCTAAACCAGATTTTTGCCTGTACTGCATTTTGCTTCTTTCAAAACAATGAATCTTTCCTACTAAAATCTTTGGCTTAACAGGAATGTATTCCTGTCAGACAGAGGAATATACACAACGCACTGGAGTACAGGTACTAGTTTACTTATTTTTAAATATTTTTTCATAGAAGCTGATTTTCTCTGAGACAAATTAATTATATATCCTTAAAAATAATCTTCTCTTAAGACCCATGAACCCCAAATTTCTATGTGTGAGGGATACAGCATAGAATGAAAATTATGTTACTTTGCTGCAATTTATGACTTGAATGAGACAAAAAAAAAAAAAAAGAAAAGAGGATAATGTGGGTGGTGGGTAAGAATAGATTACTGGGGTTTGATAAATTTTGGAAGTAATGTCTGATTGATTTTCATCATTTTCTTTTGTCTCAGTATAGACCCAGAGAATTTCAGAGAGTTCATCTTTCCTTTGAAAGAAGAGCCAAGGGCTGAGTTGGCAGAAATGTTGCAGCATTGACACAGTTGGTGAAATACAACTGTGGTGCCACCTTGGGCAGTTTACACTCTACTGTGTTCTACAGTACTGTCTTACGCCTGCAGAATGTGTATGCAGATCTCATGCCAAGATCTCATGCTATTTTAGAAATCACTTGCATCAGCATCAGAATTGCACTATGCAACACAATGCAGAAAAATGCTTTCAAATTTGCCTGGCATGTTGGTGGCCCTGACACATATTTTAAACAACTAGAATCACAGAATCACAGAATATGCTGAGTGGGAAGTGACCCATCAGGATCACCAAGTCCAACTCCTGGCCCTGTACAGGACACCCCAAAAATCAAATCACCCCCAAAATCAAATGTACCAGGTGCTTGAGAGCATTGTCCAAACAATTCTTGATCTGTCAGGCTTGATGCTGTAAACTCTTCTTCCCTGGGGAGCCTGTTCCGGTGCCCAACCACCCTTTGGGTGAAAAAACTTTTTCTGAGATCCAACATGAACTTCCCAACTCAGCTTCATGCCATTTCCTTGAGATCTGTCACTGGTCACAAGTGTGAGGTGATCAGTGTCTGCCCTTCTTCTTTCCCTCATGAGGAAGTTGCAGACTGCGGTGGGGTCTCCCCTCACTCTCATCCAGGCTGAATGGACCAGGTGACCTCATCTGCTCCTCATATGGCTTCCCCTCCAGTTCTTTTGTCCTCACAGCCCTCCTTGGACACTCTCTAATATTTTAATATCTTTCTTATATTGTGGTGCCCAAAACTGCACAAAGGATTCAAGATGAGGCCACACCAGGGCAGAGCAGAGCAGGATAATTCCCTCCCTTGACTGGCTGTTGATGCTGTGCCTGATGCATCCCAGGACCCAGTTGGCCCTCTAATAGGAAGACACCATGGCATTGCTTCAGAGAGATTTTTGTTGCACTTATTTTTAGTCTTGGCTTTGAGCCAGACCCTTAGATACATTGGTTGTTCTATTGCTTTACACTATCCCTACAGATCTCACAGGAAGAAAGCAACAGTGATTGAAGATAAACTTCTACTATAACACTGATATTTTACTTTGAGGGATTAGAGTCGAGTGCCAAATCACACTACAGATAGACTTTGAAAAAATGAAAAATATTTCTATCAGTCTGAAATAAAGGGGTTGGTTTTCTTTGACTCCTAATCTTTTGGGGATAGAGTCTGAGTCCTGGAGACAGAAAAGGGAAGGAATTGTTTTGACCTTGTCAAGGTTAATCATATGTGTTTGTCCTCCACCACCACCACCAAATTGCTATCTACACTGGTTTTTAGAATCTAAATTTCATGTCTTATTATCCACCTGAGAAAGGAAAGAATATAGCGGAAGTATTGATTTGCTGCCGTATGGCAACATGCCCATTCCTGGAAAGGTATGTTTGAAGCACCATGTTGACCCTACTCCAAATTCTTTTCCTATAACAATATCATTTGGTGCTCTATAACATTATACCTATCTTTTTCTAAATAAAGTATAAAATAAATAGGATAAATTTAGGAATACAGTTCAACCACATTGCTTGATCTTGCAAAAGCAGTTATTTGATTCATGAATAGTTGCCTAAAATTTAATTTAAACATATGAATATACCAAAATTACAAATGTTCTCTGAGTTAAAGAAATTCTTCCATTTCCCTGAAGTCTATTTCTTTAACTGTACATGTGACTCCAGGAACTTTACAACAAATGATTTTAAAAGCCTATTGCTCCTTGTTTTCTAGTAAGTATAATCAAGATGTTGCTGTTAGTGACCTAATTATAATGCAGAGCCTGCTTTTATAAAGGGAGTATTTGAGCTATTTATATGTTTTCCTCTGTAGTCAACATCATTATCTGAAGGACTGACTGAATTTACTGTTGTAGGCTATAGATGTAGCCATTATTCAGACCTGCAAGAATAAAAAGCTATTGTTATAAAACCAAACAAGGTCTTTTATGAAGTAAAGTTATTTGGTTCCCCAGGAGCATTTAAAAGGTAAAATATTTTTCTCAGTCTGAAAGATAAATTCAAAGCCAGTCTGCAAGGTTTATAAAACTGCATAAACCAAACAGAACAATCATAGTCAGACAACTTATATTACAATTACTATTAGCTGGTAATATCAATGGACATTTCTTAGAACACACTATCTTTTGGATGAAACTGACAATGTCAGTTTTGTCAGTTTCATCCAAAAGACACCAAGGCACTAGCATTAAGTTAGTTTCAAGTGCTATTTATTAGACATAAATGTCCTTGGTGAAAATACTGTCTCTATACAAAAGCAACAATGGAATCCATGCATTAAGTCAGATAGCAAACCTACAATGGCAAAAGGTTTTAGACAACATGAGTGTAAACTGTTCTGCTAGCCCATGCAAAATTACATTACCAGTTTTTGTCTTTCTATTGTAGTGGTCACAGACCCTTAGAAATGGTAGAGGGAGGGGCCTCTGAAAGTTGTCTAGTACATCATCCTGCTCCAAGCAAGGCTATTCCCACTACTACATCAGAGGAACTATAGCCACAGCTGAGTTTTCAAAGCAACAAGGAATGGGTGTTTCCATATGCTGCGTATCTCTGGTTAGCGATATTGCTCTCACTGTCTCTTTCCAGTTTCTCAACATCCCATTTCAGCAGAAAACACTAGAATGCTATCTGAGTTGAAAATTTGTCATTTATCCAGCCTGGACTCCATTGAGTTTACAGTGAGAATGTTGCAATTCTCCACCTCCTCCTTGCCTGTCTCAAAAAAGGATGCAGTGTTGGCTTTTTTCCAGTCAGCAGGGATCTCCTCTGATCAACATGAATTTTCTTAGATTAGTCTCACCATCATTTCAGGGAACTCCTTCAGTATACCTCTAGATGCATCCCTTTCAGTCCCACAGATCTGAAGACACTCAGCTGCTCTAAATAGTCCCCTGAAGCTTTTGTTCCTCAAAAGTTATGTACTTCTCTCTTTCCTAACCACACTGATAGAAGCAGTGGTCCCAGAAAAATTCTTTGTCTGTAAGAACTGACACAAAAGAATACCTTGAATATATCAGCTTCCTGATTTGCTCAATGCTATGGTGCCCTCCCTCCAGATGTATGACAGCTCCCCATGAGGACAAGAAATAGCTACTTAAGGCCCATACACCTCATTCTCTGCCCAGGCAATCTGTTACTGACCTACACCACACCACTTCCAAATATGTCCCATCTCACTTTGTTTCTTTCTGTAGTTTTTCAACATTCAAAAGTCTCCTCAACAGAAGTTGCAATTATTCCTCCCTTTTCTACCCTCATGTCTATGCTGAATATCCTGTTTCATCCATGCCAGTGCTCCTTTTTCATGCCACCTCTTCCACTTGCACTTCTCTCTTTGTAGCACTGATCCTAACTGTAAAAGCTGAGGTATCTGACCTAGGATCCTTCCCCAACAGGACTTATTTCTCTTCTGCTGCCAGGGCACAGGAGTATATTTAAGATTAAATAGCTGCAGGCTGAAATGGAGCCCTCCTCCCACTGCCAGAAATCACTGACTTACACCCTGCTGGATGGATGCCCTCTTGCTGCTCCACCATTGTCTTCCCATCCTCAGGGTGTCTGCTACCCAGCAGAGTCCCTTGAAGTGGGCAGAGTCTCTTGAAGGCTCCATCAATGCCTCATCTGTCATTCTTCACAGAAGGGCTGTTCATTTCTTGGCTAGTGTTGTTTTGCTTGTTTTAATTAACAGAAGGAAAGCATGAAGTAACAGAATTCTTTTTGTGTTCTCATTTTATTTTTCAGTCTGGACTGCAGCCCCCAGGAACACGTATGTGCAATGTGAAAAGAACACCTGGCTTGTGCAGATGGGAAGTCAGACTAGCTGACTTACCTGTGTACCTAAACCCAGTGGTCTACCATAATTTCTCCTTCTCTTTAATTATTTGTGAAACAGAATGCTCTTCCAGCTGTGAAGGGCACAGAAGAAAGAGATGTGTAGAAAGAAATGCAGTTGAAATTCTGCAGTGTAAGTTTAACCTCGCTGAGAAAGAGAGAGCATCAATTGTGTAGAACCTACTTTTTGGAGCTGAAATGCCATCCAGCTGTGCCTGCAGAGAGAGGAAAAGCTAATGAACTGATGTCCTACTGTGAGAGTCTGTGCTGGGCATCTCTGAAACCTAGCACAGTAGAAGAGATTTTTTTTTTCTCTATTTTGGGGTGAATCACACCTCACAGTCCATGTTTCTAATTTTTAATGTGTTCCGGTGGAGAAACTAAACTGTGTGTATTTGCCACGGTGAAATATCTTTTCAGCTCTAGCAGAAGAGCAGAATCTTGGGACAAACTGATGCTTTTTCCTCAAAGGCAGCAAAACAGACATGTATTTTTAGGAACAGAGGCACCCTTAAGTGATCACTTTAGTGTTCCAAGACAACCTCAGAAAGCTTCAGGGTAGTTGTCTCTGGAATAAACTTCTCATGGAGAGAGTCCACTTGAAGTCTCACCTGCTAGTGGTTGGTTCATGCTTTGAAATGTAATTTCTCTGCTGCAATTCTCTAATCTTTTGTGAGCTCCTGCTAAGCTTCACAATAATACAAGTTATTGGAATTAACAAGTATTACACAATTAGTTAAATTATTGATGTGAAGTTACTGCAGTCCGTTATTTTCTCCTATGTAAACTAAATATCTCAAGCATTTTAATTTTTTCTCTGGGACAAAATAAAGATCAGTAGCATATGCCCATTCACAGAAATTTCTTCTTCACATCTATTAAATGTTAGAGGTACTTGTGACATTGAAAACGTAATGAATAAATCATGTTAGTCTCCTTCTTGGACAGTATGACAGGTTGATAGATACTCTTGAATTTCATGGCATTTTAGCTGTGATTCAAACAGTAGGTCAGTAAAATTTACAATTGTTCTTTAATACACGTATCAAGACCCAAAAGCAGGGAATGCAACCAGATCATCCCCATGAGATACAGACTGACCTGGAATCACTGGCATCAAGATGTATGTGGATTCACATCAGTTGACGTTACAGATCACAATATTTAGATTGTATGTAAGCAAAATGCTTTTTGCATATCCTGCCATGAAATAGTCTGCTTTATCAAGAAACGAAGGTATTGATTCATAAAGCACTCTTTTCAAGTGACACTGAAAACACTTTTAACTCTCACATTTAACTGAAAAGAGACACAGCAATACAGGCTTTCTGCATGGTACACTTTAAAGGGAAAAAACTCCCTAGTATAACTCTTCTTCTAAATCCTCCACAGTCTTAACTGTGGCTGAGAGATTTAAAATAGGATTATATCAGACTTTACCTAGCAGGACTTCCAATTAGTTTTTAAGGCAATATTCATATTTCTACTATACCAGGAGAAGCAGCAAAATTTATGGATCATTAGGCCAGTAAAGCTGAGAGGAAAGTAGCTGCAGTTACTTTAGACAAGACATGAATGCACCTATTTTTCTCATATTTTTTATATTCTGGGTTTATACTATATTTCCCTGTCTACATAATTCTGAAAACTACTATTTTTTTAATAATTTTATCTTTTTCCAGTGCTAAATCTCTAACATGGCTTGAAGAGAAGTATTGTTACAGGAGAGATAGCAAATAAATAACGATTGCATTACCTGTGTTCTCTTATCTTGGGATTTACTTAAGGACCTCTGAAAGCTACTATTACTTTCTAGGGAAAAGTATAATAACACATGCTCTGAAAATGGTTTTCTGTCTATTAACATAAAGTAATCCCATTTCCTTTAGAATGATATAAAGATAGAAATCTTAACATCAGTTTTGGCAGAAAATATAACACAAGCTTGATTTATTTGAAGTAGATTAGGAACACTGATTAGTCAGGTAAAGATTCCTAATTATACATTATTCTGCTTAATATATAAATATTAATTAGATGTATTCTATATGAAATGCCCCTGTGCCCCAGACCAGTCAGTGGTCCACAACCCCAAAACACAGTTCTCCTGGGCCCAACTCTAAGGTCAACACCATTATCCTGAGTAGTCATGTTGGCATCAAGGATGTCAGGCTGAATATATATACATATGCTTGCATATGTATGCAAGAATTTTGCAAAACTGAGGTCCTGCTTAGTAATCTCTCTTCCAGTTTTCACATCTTGCACTTAATAAGAAACTTTGTAAGACACTCTCTGAGAAGGCTCGTGAACATTCACAAGACTTCATGAGTAAATCAGAGCAAAACAGCTACTAAAATATTAGATTTCAAATGCGGATTAGCTTTCCAAATTTTGCTTTTTTTAGTCTTTAGAACATCAAAATAGTATAACTTCTTCTTTTTTGAGTCTCAGATTCAAAACAATAATATTTAACTGTCTTTCTTTCTTTGTGGTATTATTTTGACAGCAAACCTGATCCCTTTAATGTCAATATTGCTGCCTTTATCTTTTATCTCAGCAAGAGTTGTCACCAGATTTGTAAAGGAATTTCATTTCCAACTCACAGATCATGGCATGAATAATATAAAACACAGCAGACACAAGGCTGACAATTGAAAGCTCTGACAATTATTCCAATTACTGAAGAAAGTGAACAAAAAAATCCCCAGCACTTCACTATGATTAGCTATAATTTTATTGAAATTATATGCATTATAATGACACTTTCAATATAGTATATGCTTCAGGAGAATTTATTCCCTGAGAATGTATCCATAAATTACCAGGACTGCATGCCCTTCTACATGAAAGATCTGAGTTTCATTTTAAAACATGCTTTGTATGTGAATACTGAGTGTGTTACCATTTGCATAAAGTGCTTTACTAGATATTTATAAGAAGACCCGATGGTTTCCAGGCAAGAGCCAATATGATACTACTGCAGTAAGTCTACAAATAATTTAACTCATCTGCAAGTAGTTTTACTCACAGAATCATAATTTCCATAGAAAATGCCTTAAAAGGGTGAGAATTAAGCCAGACTACAACACACACTCTTCAGTTCACCTACATTTCCCACCCTGCAGGAAACTGTAAAACATACAGGAAATCCAAGACCCATCTCTCTTGCCAGTACAAGCAAGAAAGAGTTAGTGAAGTCAAATACAACTGGGCAAAATACAACTTTCAAAAATGCAATCTGGTGAAGAGAACGGTTCTTTCTGCTTGCTCAGTCCCTTGCAAATCACAGCCATTGTCTGAAACCTTCATGCCTCTGCCATCCTTTGAGCTCTCTCCCTCCAGTTTGTCATGACTCATAGAAGAAGTTATTTTTCTCAGTTACTCCCTTTAGCCTCTCAGAGGATGCTTTAAATAGCCATTTTATTTGGAAGCATGATCAGCATGCCAGAAAAAGGGGTCCAGCTGCATCCAGAGACATTATGTGGCACAGCAACACTCATGGAGTCTTATTTTCAGCAATGCTTCAGGAAGGGTGCGAATGACACTTAGCTACAACTTACACCAACAAGTTGTGTAAGTCTCTTCAACCAAACATCCATAACTGGGCATCTGGTTCATTTTGGGAGTTTTTCATATGCTGTTTGACACAGTTCTTCAGTGAATGGCCTAAAATATCAAACATAAGTTATGTTCTGTGGTGTAGCTGTTGTGTCTGACTGGCTGCTCACTCATTACAAGTCACACAACCAATCATACAACCTCATTTCCATGGCCTGGAGGGGTCTTTTGAGGTTTCTGAGTCTCTCTTTTTATTCATAAATTACACAAGTAAGAGGAAGGACCAGGTTTACGGAAGAGACCTGTAGTGGCTGTCTGTGTATGACTCTACTCACAGTGATACTTCTTACTTTCATTGAATGGTCCCATAAAAAAAGTTTAAAGTGGTAGAGCCTCCTATGAATCACATCCATATTCTTCACTCTCAAGTTCTTTCAGATCTTTTATATCGCATTTTCCCTGGAATTATTGTAGATCCCATTAAGGAGATATAGGAGAAATAAGTTAGCCTTCACTATAAATTGATCTGCGCTGATCACCATTGATTGATCAGAACTCATTTGTTCTACTTTGTTTCTCACTTGTTACCTTCATTATCACAAGACACCTTTTGGGTGAGTAAAAATCCACTTCCAGTTGCATTTGACTAAATTTGTGCTTCTTATACCTTTGCATCCCAATGAGTTTTGGAAAACAGCAGCAATAATTATTTAGTTTCCTATTACATTCTAGTTAATTCTGTCTCCATTTCGCTTTCAAATATTTTAACAAGCACTGAGGTAATTCAGTAAAATGAACTAAACATAAATAAATGTCTAAAACAAGAAAATAACAACCCATATTACAATGGCCTTTAATTTCCTAAAATAACAAGTGGGGTTTTTTTCCTTCTTTCCTGAAATTGGACTGAAAACCTTCTGTGAGAATAGCCAAAAATTCAATTTGATTAAGCTATGTTTTGACATCTATTTTTCTTATTAGTGGACATTCATAAAATCACTGCTGCAGGAGTAAGCTTTCCTTCACCAGTTGAAATAAATAAGGTGCTACATTTCAATCTGCTTATTTTTGCCTTGAGACAAAATTAGACTATCTAAGCCTTGGTAAATTTATGAAAATAGTGAGGTAGTTTCTTTTTTACTTTCCCAGCAGGTCCAAAAGAAAACATTTCAAAACGATGGTAATATGAAGCAGCATTTGGAGAAAGGACAATATTTCTGCCTAATCACAGTAATTCTAAATTAATATTTTAGTAGTCATTGACAGTCTCTGCAGTTTCCATTTCAGGCTTTTGCAAAAGTAATGCAGAGGCAGAAAGAAAAAGAGATTTCAGGGGCAAGTGGGTCCCAGTCAGCACACACAAAAGCAAAACCATTTTTTTCTCTAAACATACTGTGGTTAATTTCCTACCTAATATTTCACAGAAGACCTGTTCTCCTTGAGAACACAGACCACGGCCCTTGACACTCAGGAGAGTGCCTGAATTCACAAGCTCTACAATTTTAGGAGAAGGGGTTGTCACTCAGGTTGTCTTGAGTGCAGAGGACAGACAGCAAATTCAGCAAGGCACCAGCTGGAGGCTCTTGGCCCATTTTTACCCACAGGCCACAAGAATGGTATTAAATATTTGGCTATAAGGTGTGAGTGTTTCACCGTAAGGCTCTGAAAAACTTCTGGTGAACCACAGTCCTGGTAAGTGCAGTGAGCCAGCAAAGGCATTTCATACAAAAAAATCCTAAAACCAAATACCAAAATATTTCCATGCATGTTTTTTAAATCCTACATGTAGGAATTGCCTGTCTTATATTCATATTAAATTGATAAGGCATTTCTTTGGCTGTCGAGAGGGAAAGGTGCGTATATAATACTTTTCTGTTTTATACTTTCAAAGTTCTGATGCTTCAGGAAATTATGCCTGTTATGGAAGGTAAAGGACAAGTAAGGAATCACCAGTGATCTGGGAATTTTACTACTTTGGCCTTTACAAAGACAGAAACTAAAAAAGTAATTTTTTTTTTAGACATTGGAAACATAGTAACTCCTAAGTAAAATAGAGCACCACTAAGGACTAACTAAAGACTGCTTTGTGATAAAGTCCAAGACGAAAAATCAAAATATAGTCTATTATAGAAATGAAGCC
Source organism: Motacilla alba alba (assembly GCF_015832195.1). Classification (NCBI taxonomy): domain Eukaryota; kingdom Metazoa; phylum Chordata; class Aves; order Passeriformes; family Motacillidae; genus Motacilla; species Motacilla alba. The sequence continues at coordinate 124,828,393 of NC_052017.1, forward strand.
AATGTTCTCATTTACACAAAGACCATGATTATGAAACTGGAAATCAAATTAAAAAGAAGAAACAGAGATTTGGGTTTCTTGGATTTTCAGTGGTTTATTTTTATTTTATGTAAACTCTTAACAGCTTAGAGTAACACTAACTTTCCTCTTGGTTGATATGTAGGTGTTTTTCACAATTAGTGTTTTGAATGTATTTTTTTCCAATAGACACCAGTAAAAACCTTTTCAGTCATAGTATTATGTATTTTCCTTCAATATGTGTTACAGCTGCAATCTCTGTTTCTTATCATCACGTTATTTTTCTTACTGTAAGATGTTAGAAGATATAAGTAAATAATAATAAAATATACTATACACTGCTGAAGCCAAATAAGCCCCTTGGATTTTGCAGGTATTTAATCTGCAGACTGCAGAGAGCAGTCTGCAAATGAATGATTTACTCAGGAAGCCCAATGTATTGACTGCCAACATGCAGGCATTGTAAAATACAAATATTGAAATGACACAGAAATGGTGATGTAGAAAAGAAGGTATTTAACTGCAGACAACCCCAAGACAATACTCTGATAGTTTTAAAGGTATTTGAAGTATTTTATATCACCATAAAAACTTTTGCAGAGTATAAGGTATTTCTTTGTCTACAGTGAACCATGAATAATATTGCAGAAGTACTTAATTTCATTTAATAGCATTGAGTTGTGTCTTTCACACAGGAGATAGCCTAGCTGCCTAGTAAAATTGATTCACAACAGTGAAACTGGTCAAATAATCTGTTGTGAATAAAAGCTGTTTTAAATTTGACAATTTCTCATAGAATAATTGCCCATTAATAATTTCTTGCATTATTCAACCAGCTATAGACCACAGTATATTTATTTCTGATGAAGACACTGAATTACTTGAGAAACTTTTGAGCGCATAGTTACACAGCTTCTCTTAAACTTTGTACTCACACAAGGACGTTGAGGTGACTGAATGCTGAATTGTATCACACACAGCACAGGCATAACATAGAGAAAATTCCACACATTTGATCAGACTATTAAAAGTAACTTTTAGGAAATTATATTAGAAGTGAACAGAATCTTTTGGCCGAACTCTGAAATGGCAGCTCACAGCCCTCTATCTGCAGCATTTTGTGTTATGCAAACAATCCAGAGAGTAGAAGATGTGCCTTGGCCTTCCCTTTGCACTGCATTTCAAGTTTCATTAATATTAGTCATAATATTAGTCATAATATTAGTCATAATAAACAGATACAAATATTGTGGGAGTAAAAAACTTTTTTTTTCCACATTCCAATGCAATCAAGAAAAGTTTTTTTGTAGAAGACTCTGAGTGGCAGGGACTTCATCTCTGCTTTCCTTGAGAATAGTCAAATGTTTATAGCATTCAGAGTAGCAGTTACCTGGGTTGACTGGACATTAAGGTTTGACACAGCTGCTAATTTGTTCCTCTGCCCTCGTATGAAAAAGGGACCTGAATTACAGCACTTTGTCAAAGCATATAACTCACAGCAAAAAAAAAAAAAAAAAAAAAAAAAAAAACCAAAAAACCAACTGTCCAGACTTCTTGTAGTATAGCCAATAGAGACAAATAGGTGCTTCCTGGAGATGACTCCCCCAAGATATTTACCAGAACATACTCTTATTCATAGAGATAATATTCTTCCTTCAAATGAGTATGTCAGTTTTCAGCTTTGATGACAAATGTGTGCTATCACAATGCTTGCAAATGTTACAAAGCATTTACTAACACAAGCTTTGTTCCCCTAAGTATGCTCACAAGGCACATGCTTATAGGAACAGAAGAATTGTAGAAAACATTTCTTCCTGTATTTATGAACTTGTAGTTGACACTTTAATTTCTGTGGAATGTTTTCAATACTGCAAAATGAAACAGAGACCATTAAGAAGGAGAAGATGAGAGGAATGGATAAATACTGTTAATTTTAACGGAATACTGCCTAATTCTATTTGCCAAGTTCACTGATACTGTGGGGTTGTCTGCTACTTTGCACAACACCATGTCACACTGTGTGTGCTAAAAAATTCTATTCGGCACTAGATAGAACTACTTATATGGTTTTTGATAAAAGGAAACTAATGGGGTGCTGCATAACTGAATTAGGGAATGTAGCTGTTGAATTAACAAGCATTCACAGACATGCTGCAATTTCTCTGGGAAAATGTCACAGAGGTTCTTCCTCTATTCAATAATTTGGTGCAATCTAAACTTTGAAGATCTGCTTCTATAATGTACTGAACATTTCCTGTGCTGATTAAAAAAGCTGAAGGAGATTTGGATCTTTTGAAGGAATACAGTCATGTCATGATTCCCACCAAAAAAAAATTAATAATGTATTCATTAATTTAGAACTATATGTATACTTAGTCTTAATGGAATTATGTGCCTAGGCAGATGTCTTTGCTCTGTTGGACTTTACAGATTGTCAGAAGTTTTTGTAACTTTCTGTGAAACTTGCCTTTTTGTTTTGCAATAGTCTATAAAAACTGTGCTCATAAATTTCTTAAGGTTTGGGTTCTTACATTTCTTTTAAATTCTTTTCCCTATACAACAAGAGAACAAAATTTGCTTGGGCTTTGGATTTATGTGTTTCTTTTTTTTTAATCTTTCTACATAAGGTTTTTCTGTACACAACGATAGAAGAAAAGTTATTTTATGCTTTATTAGGCTGGGTGACATATTCTTCCAAGATCCAGTGGTCAGCAGTATTTTCAGGAAATTGTGTGTCACACTTGACTGCAGTTAATAAATTGTAAAACAAGTAACTATGGGGTACGACAGGTCTAATTATTAATACACTGGCAAACTTTCTTTTCTGTACACATCAGTCATGAACAGGCCTTGATTGTACATATTACACAAACTTGAGTTTTTGCCAAATACCTTCTAAAAATGTCGTACTGTTAGCACCTATCTATGTTGTACAATAGCATCTATTTGTTCTGCATGTGTATGAAGGATCATCTAAGCCAGACTATATTACTTCTGTTTCCAAATTTGAGAAATATTTTTACAGACAAACAAAACCCAGTGCTCATTCTTGTTCTTTAGCATGTAGTATGTTTTCAAACGGAGAATATACAGTGCATTAAAAAGTCCCTCCCTTTGGAAGTTTATTTCTGTGACCATTTCACATAGCAGTTCTCATGTTGTCTTATTCAGTACAGAATCCTGCCAGTTAAATTTTAAATAACAATAAAGATCAGTGAGGTAGTAAATATGACAGAATTTATTAATATCTCTTGTATTTCAAATGGCAGCCTTCTGTTGCTATTTGTCAGAGTTGCCAAGTATAATCATTTGCTTTCTAAAAAGCAAACTAGAATTCTATATAGAGCTTTTTATTAAAACAATTGCCAGTTACAAATTTCCTCAATATGTCTCCTAACTGCAGAGAACACTTCTGGTTTGAGTGTTTCAAGGCACACTGGACAAAAAGCAGTAGCTTTACACATCACTGTGCCATAAATATGCCTTATAGAAATGTTTTAAAAATACCAAAAAAAAATCTTGAGGTGTTTTGGAAATATTTTGGTTTGATATTTTAATGAATAACCCATGTCCAATTTAAGGAATTACACAACTAGTTCAGGCCAGCTAACTGGCTGGTAGTTGGCAATGATGCAAAATAGTTCCACTGCAGTTTCACTATAAAAATGCCCCAAGACTGTAATGTCCCCAGCTTTCACTGTAATAATTTAATCTGTCATTTCAAAATGTCAGTTCTTGGGGTTTCTCAAACATTTTTGCCAAAGCTGTTTTCTCTTTAAGGATAGCGAAAGTATATTTTGAAATATACTTTAAAAACAGGTTGTAAAATGTTTTCAAGTTTGGAACATATATGAAGAACTTATAAGTTGACAGATTCATTTTTTCCCTCAAGACGAGTGTGCTACATCATTGAGATTAAATACAGTTAAATTTTCATGGTTCTTAGCTTATTGCTTTGTTTCTCTAAGTTATCACATCTACGCAGTCTTTTGAAATGAGTTAGCACAAAGGGTCAGTAAGAAATCTGAGGCCACGGAAATACATTTTAAAAGATCAGCTCTTACTATTTTCAATTTTATCACCACATCTTAATGATCCATAAAGTGATAAAGAAATGGACAACTCAAATCATACAAATTCACATGAACAATCTCCACCTAGCAAGGACAAAGCAAGTTCTTTGTACTGAATACAAAAGTGATCCCCAGGTAAAATTCTTTAAAGACATCAAAATGCCTACTCTACAGCAGGAAAGTCCAAGTGGAAACTGTTAAGTGGTGAGGTACTTGGAACTGACAGCCCAGAGAAGTTGTGGGTGTCCCATTCCTGAAAGCGTTTAAGGCCAGGCTGGATGGGGCTTTGAATACCCTGGTCTAGCAAAAGCTGTCGCTGCCCATGGCAGCAGGTTTGGAACTAAATGATCATTTAAGTTCCTTTCCAACCCAAACTATTCTGTGATTCTGTGATTTTATGAGATCTCCAAGCTGAAGACATGCCCAGTGGCCAGCAGAGAGTGAAGTATTCAGCTGTGTTGATGCCACAGTGTGCCAATCTATTCTTCTGTAGATAAGTCTTGTTCTGTAGAAGCTCTTATCAGTTTTTGGCTCTGAATAAGGACGAAAGGGAAAGAGACCTTCCCTGCCACTAGTAGCACATTTCTGGAGACACTAGCTCAAACTCACAGCCACACACTGCGTGAGCTCTGCTCCCCCCAAGGTCGATGCAGCCTCATTAGCGGCCTCATGCACACTGTGCAACCCAGAGTGAGGAACTGTACAGAAAACTCATCATGAAAATTAGAAATATAACTCCTTTCTTTATAAAGCTTCTCCTAACTACACACATTCCCATGACATGAGCAACTCTAAGGAGACAACTGGGCAATCTGTTTCTCACCTTTTATACACCTGCTCTGCAATCATCTCCTTGCTTGAAAAGTGCACCACGGATAAGAAGATGGCATGCTTCTGGTAAGATTTATTTCATAATTCATAATTCATGTACGCACCAAGCATGGAAAGTCTTGCTTAGCTGTTCATGTTGCATGGAATGGCATGAGAGGAACTAAGACACAAGACCAGGGAGATACTGTCTTGAGTAATTAAACAGTTTTCATTAAACTTTATGAGTGAAAGGAATTACAGAAAAAATGTTGTATGAAACTGACAAAAGTCTTGTTTCAGTATTTTATTTTACAGATACTGAGGCATTCAATTGAAACCATGACAATTAAAATCTTGTTGGATGGAGACTCTAAAAGAATTATCTCTGAAAGAATAAACAGGTTTTCTGTGTGAAAATCATAGTGAAGTTTTCTCTTAAGTTCTTATAAGCCTTTATGTTCAATAGAACTTCATTTTAGTAATTAGTGTCAAAATTGTCTATCAGTTGTTTAATTCTTCAGTTTAATTTAAACTTTTGCAACACTTCTCCACACACACACTTGTGTTACTTATAACAGAATACCTTAAAATAAATTCCTGGAATACAAGCTATTGAGACAAAGATTTTGCCCCAAGATGATCTCTTTAAAAAGAAACACTGACACTTCGGTATTCTTTCACTCAGCAGTAGCTAAGGCTTCCTGGAGAAGTTGTATTTTGTTGAAAACTAGCAGCATAAGGCCTCAGGCATAGATTCTAGTCTTATTCACAAAAATATTTATCTATGTTTACTTGAGAAACAGAGTAAAACAGACATGAGGCAAAATCCTGGACAAAAAGAAGTCAATGTTGCCTCATTAATTACTGGCATTTACAAACCTACAAGGTTTTGTTCAAAGTGTGAAAATTTCATTAAATATTAAATATCTATATTCTGATTTATAATAAATAGACACTAGTGATTATCACATAGTTTACAATATGCCTAGCTAATCAATCAGATTATCAATGCTCTTAAAAGCACATTTCAGTACAATATGTAGGAAATTAAGAGAATGCAAGATGATCCTTTTGCTTTAGAGTCATTTTGGCTGTTAATATAGTTGAGAAGTTATTCAGTGGTTTGCAGGCTTCTAAAAGAAACTGAGACTTAATAAAATTGTTTCTGCCACAGTAAATTATGTACTGGATATTTTCTACATTATGAAAGGATATTTGTCCAAATGAAGAATCCTCCTGCATCCAAGGCAATAAAGTAGAAAATGTACCTAAAGTTAGAGCTGAATCCCAATGAATGCCTTATCAAAATTTGAATGCCGAAAGAATTCTTGTAATTAGGTAATTTTACAAGTCTTGTCTCCTACTCTTGTCACATATCCTAAAACAGTGCAGTATATTCATCCCAATGCCTATCCAGTTTGTGAAACCATACAGCACCAGCTTATGCCCTTGGGACTGTGCCCTTGGGACTGAGGCTTTTGTCTCTGGCACAGGACAGCGCAAGAACAGGGCCAGATACTCAGCCAGGGTCTGGCCTTGATTCATAGCCAGGATTGGGCCAGTGTGCTCCCTCGCATATAGGCCATCCAAACTACCTTATAGTAATATTGGGAGGTTGCCATTTAGTATTGTCAGAAAAGCCAGGGAGACTTCAGGGACTTGGTGTACTTGTGACTGCAGCTCTTACCCTGAAGAGCTGCACAGCAATAGAATTCATGCCTGGCACAGTTTCCTGGCCCATTGCTACTGGGATCAGCTTTTTCTGACAGTTACGACTGCAGATACTAGCATCTTATCTAAATCAATAAAAGGGAGTTCACTAGAGATAAGCTATGGGAGAGGAAAATTTGCAATTTCTTCCAGACAGTCTGAAAAATCCCATTATTTTTCTTATGAAGAGTTCTGTTTCCTTTATAAAGCCATATGTTGCTCTGACTTATTTGAGCACTCTTGTAACAAAAAGCCAGTTCTTGGCAAAATGAGTCCTTAAACGGCAAAGATCAAATCAAGTTTCAGAAGAAGAGGAGACAAACAGACTTACCACAAAGTGGATATGAAGTTTTTTATTTTTCCAAGGAATAATTGAAGTTAAAATTCTGAGGAGGTCAGCTAAGGCTGAGAGCATGCATGCCCAGAGGGCTGAACCTGGCCTGCAAGAATACTACAGGATTAGAATCAAAGGCTGCATGAAGCTTTTGCAAACTGAGCTCATGAAAAATATAACAGTACTTAACACACACTCTGTCAGTGATTGGGAGGTTTGCCATTTATTGCCAAAGCTGATTTGACTTTATCTTTTCTTTATCAATTGATGTGGCATACTTCTCAGCCATGAATGGCTGGCTAGATAGGAGTGAAGTCTGGTAACACAAAAACACCGTTCTCCCATGCACCAAATTGACAGGTTGTAGAGACTTTGAAAGCTGTAAAATAGCATTAGTCAGAAATAATAAATAGAAATTTTCCTCAGTGTTCATTAATAACATGGGAATGAGAACAGTGCTAGCTTTTTCAGAGATGGGAATATAAATGAGAGGAAGCAAACTACATTAAAATGCAACATCTCTTGCCAGATTCCAGATTATCTATGGTATCAGAAGAAAGCTCCTAGAAAAAATGTTATAGCATATTTTCATTCCATATTTGCTATCCCACTTCATGCACCTCGGTGAATGTTTCATGAGTTAATGGCAAACATTCTACATAGCTATTTAGATAATGCAAAGCAAGAAGCAATTATTTCACTAGTAAATATTTTTGGCAGACTTTTTTTAGTTTCTAGCAACAAATGAGAATAATGCACTTTCAATTTAAAAGAGCAACAGGGTGTCATAAAACACAGGATCCTTAACAAAGGTTTCAGGAGACTGGATGTAAGTGAACAACTGTGGGAGACAGGCAACCTGAGCATGAAGCTGGAATGTCATGGGAGGACACCACTGTCTAAGCTAAGGTGAGAGACTGGCACAACTTCCCATGACTCTCTGAGTGTTAATGTTAATATGCTGTTGTCAATTGACTGCTGTTGATCCCCCAGTTCAGAAAGTTCTGTAACCCTTGTTCCCCCATTGGCTTTCCCTGAAAGACCACTCCCACTCTCCTCCCCCATTGGTGTATTCCGTGTTATCCCACTTCAGCTCCTCCCCTGACTCCCTTCCCCACTGGATAATTTGTACCCTGACCCCGCCTACCCTCTCCCATTTATATAACCTGGCCCCATCCCTGCTTCTGGCTCTCCGTCCCTGTTTCCCTTTAGCTGGGGTTGTGTTCCTAGATGCTCCTGCTTCCCTCCTCACCTTTATGCCACCAGGACCTTTGGATCTTCCCTCAATAAACCCTGTTGGATCTGCCAGGCGAGGAGTCCTCTCGTTCCTCTGGTGAGGCTTTGATTACACCATCTGGGCTCAGGCGTCTGGTGGGCTGGGGGAGTTGTCGAGGTAGCCCAAAGTAGAGACACTTTCAGTGCAGCAGGCACCCCACAGCACCTGCCTGGGGAATCAACTCTGGCCACCCGCAAAGGACTCTAGTACAAAATGCTAAAACTAAAAAAAAAATCAAAAAGTAACACTTTAAAAAAACTCACAAACCACACTTACTAAGGTTGTTCCTGATACAATTTTCTGCCAGCTGTTTCTTCTTTGTTGCTCCACTGAGAAATCTAGAAATAATGAAAACAGAGAGACTATTATCTCAGAAGCAAATTTTAGGAAAGAAATTTAATTTCATCCTACCAAAGTAAATTCAACTCTCAATGAAAATACCTTTCAGCAGACAGGTACAATTCTCATTCTAAGAGATGAAGGCAAAATGTATATCTGATAGATGGCACTAATGTCCAAAAGCTTAGTTGCCATTTTATCAGCTTGATTACTCCTCATTTCAGATCCTTCCTCATTTACATACTCAGAATAGCATGGTAACAAAACCTTGATCATTAAGACTATACCACACATCTTGCAGACCACTTTTTCAGTGTAAAATTAGAGTTCACAGCTATGATATCTAGTTGTAGAAGAAAACTATATCCTTGGTTACATGCCTGAATTTGCTTTTTAGTATAGAGCATAGCTTACATTAATTTTTCTATTTGTAAATTATTTCCACTAGACAAAATCCAATTATTATTTCATCTATTTTGCCTACACCCACTACTGTGTTACTACTTTGTTGATGCAAACCATTCCCAGGTTCTTTAAGTCCTGGTCTCAGAGCTAAAGCTTGCTGTGGCAGGGTGTGAGTAGTGAGATCAAGAGGCAACTTAAAATTTGTGTGACACTGGTACAGGTACAACTTAAGTGGAAACTTACTGTTTAAAGTCCTAAAACTGAGATCAAGCTTTGGCAAATTCTCAAGAGCCAATCCCTAAACAGTTGGCACTATGTGCCTCCATCTCCACATCAAACACAAACAGTCATCTTCAAGGCACATATTTAGTCTAAGCCAAATATCTGGTCTGTCTTTGAGATAGACCTTGATTTATCCTTTGTGGCACATGACAGTAGTTAGTCTGATTGAGTCGCTCACTGCTCAGAAAATTAAAATACAAAATAATACAAAATAAGGCAAACTAAGAAACAAAAAAAGTTCTCATCTCTACTACCATATAAATTCCATAAACAAGAATGCAAATAGCCAGGGACTGTTACATGGCTGTTACATCAGCAGCACAGCTGGATGCAGCATCAAAGTCCTCATAAAGTAGAGGAATTGTTGTTGTTTTGCTATGAGACTTAAATAAGAGTTTAAAAGTAGCACTAATTTTCTTTATTAAAGATTAACAAGGCGAAGTGCTTAACTGGTATTTTAACTGGATAGCAAGGAAATAAATTATGCATGTTGGAATTTATTGAATTCCATGGATCATGAGAGCACAGCTCTTTGTCTAATTTAAAATTAAATAGCTATCTCAAATTCCATTTATTTAAGAACATGTTGGTTTTGACTTAGGGAAATCAGGGAACCTGATAAAAGTTTATTTTGATTCCTAAGCTTTATTTCTGTGTCAACTGTTTTTCTGCTTCTTAGACAGTAAATCTGGTGTAACTAATCTATGAAGTTTAATGACTTTTCAAGTTTGGCTCAAAATTTTAATGATGTTGATATAATTACTTCATCCGTGTACTGGTGTCCTCTTAAGAGCCCTGAAAGACCTCTTTACCTACCAGCAAAACATCTTCCCTCAGTGCAGCAAAATTTTTGTTCATAGGATTTCTAGAATTTCCTTCTACCTATGAATGAGGTTTATCCCTTTTCACAGTTTTCTCCTGTTCCACCTGCATCTTTTTTTGAAATAAGGTTTTTTTTTTTTCTTCTTTGTCTATAATTTCCTTTTAATTTAGGTGTTTAATTTGTCCTTGTCTAAGAAAACCAAGAAACAAACCCTTATAAAACCTTGCCCACCTCTGAACTGGATGCCTCACTTCTCTTGGTTTCACTGTTCAGATTCTGCTAATTTTGTCGTGTTCTGTAGCTCAGCTTAGTTCAGAAAGTATCTAACAGGCTAGTTCATTGTCTTACACTGTTTCTGTCAGCAAACTTGGCTCATTACATTGGGATGAGACATGAAAGAATTTCTGGCTACATGACTGGAAAATACAGTGCCAAAGTGATTATCGAGGAGCAGTTTTTATAACAGGAACATAATAATTTCCCTAACTTCAACGATAATTCATACTTTGGATGGATTTGTAAATTGTATTAATTAGTTCAGATACCTGTCCATACTGTAGTTCATGTCATCCAAGGAAGATTAGATGAACACAGCTGTATTTTTATGACTTAAAAGTTTGTGACTATTTGAATCTGTGAAACGTCCTAATAATTTGTGTTTGTCAAGAGGCTGCTTAAAGAAAGTTTTATTGGTTGGTAATGTTACTGCTTAGAGAAGTTGCTTGCTTTTCAAACTTTACTGCATAGTAAGATTGATTTGAAAGATGAAGCTATGCAACACATGTTACAGTGTCTGGAAATGGATAAAATCAAGTGTTGGATTAAATACCAGTCAAATAAAACTTACAGGCAAAAATAACAACATTCTGCTTTCAGCATCTGTAGTGGCAGATATTGATCAAACACCATGTCTTAATAACATGATCATGAAACTTTGTTAGATATGAATCAGATTCTCTTTCCCAAATTTGTTTAAGGTAGATTCTGCTTGGTGAGCTCAAACCTCACTGTCAGTAAGAAGTGGAGCAGAGGGCTACTTTCCTTGGAAGATGTGAATCTACGTTGTGTTCCCATGCTCTTTTTTTTTATTTTCAGAAATACCCAGCCTGTAGGGATGTGTTTTGTTTGATTAATATGACTGTTGTTTGATTTGTAATTTCCTTGTGCTGCCCTTTGGTTTCTGGCTCTTCTCCCAGAACTTCCTTTACTCCTTCTGGCAGGAAATGTCTTTCTCTCCCTCAGAAAACTGCCTTCTCACTCTGTCAATTCAGCATTTCTCTAAACTGTCCTTTTCCCTTGGGATTCTTCATTGGTGGAGGTTTGAATGCTCACCTTGTATGTTATCTATAGTTCTCCTGTTTTGTTGAATTCTGTATCATCTGTGACCCTCCCCTGGTATATAGGCTATTGTCTGCCCCGAGTTCGGGGTCCTGGAGAAGCAAAGGAGAGCGGTAACATCAAATAAAAGTACCCCAGGATCCGTGACTGCTGCTTCTGTTTTTGCGCCATGCCTTCCCTGGCAGGTGGGAGATCAGCGGAGCAGAGAGGGGCTGTGGCAGCCTGACACCACCTAGCCAGGCAAAGCTACAATAGCCCAACTCAGACCTTTTCCAGGGAAGTAAGGTAAGGAGAATCAAGGTATTTTCCTTTACGAATAATGTATCTCCTTCTGAAAGTTGTTCTGAAGTCCTTAGATTTGTAGAAGTAGTACCATCAGCTCCTCTTTGAAATAAAAAATAAACTGAGAGGGCAAATGGAGCAAAATTGTTGGACTTAGTTTTTGATACTGTAGTAGTACTCAAATGAGTAAACCTCAGAAAAATTACCTATAAGAACAAAGAGTGATGATGATGATGTAGCCAGAAATTCTTTAATGCCTCCTCCCAATGTAATGAGCCAAGTTTGCTGATATGACTGGAAAATACAGTGTCAAAGTGATTCTTGAGGAGCAGTTTTTATAACAGGAACATAATAATTTCCCAAATTTCAACAATAATTCATACTTTGGATGGATGTGCCAATTTTCTTAGTGTTTTTTGGGTTATAGTCAGTTGCATTTCATTTGATCTTATGTCCTTTCCACAAAGTTTGTAATCCTTTCTTTTCCGATTTGCAAGAATCCATTTCCCTTCCCGAAAGAGAAACAGAAGAGAAAGGCTTTAAAACAGTCTGGAAAGAAGATAGGATAAAATGAAATGCAACTGAAAAAAATCCCAAAAATGGCAGAAAAGTGGGACATTTATTGATGATCAGAAAAAAGTTTTGGAGGAAATCAGGTGCAGTGCAAAATACCAAAACATGCCAAAAGGAAAGGTCCACATGCTGCAAAAGCAGGAAATAAACACAAGGAGAAAGACAGAACATTGAGGGGAAGAGATGAGAGACAGGGCATGGATACCAAAAAAAAAAGGAAAAAAGGAAAAAAACTCTTTGCCAAAATGAAAGGCAGCAAAAGACATGGCATGCCATCAAGGGCAGAGACATGGAACAAAGATTGCCCAATTGGTCCTGATTGAAATCGCAAGATCCCGTTTCCCTTCCCGGGAAGGGAAACGGGATCTTGCAAACCAGAAAAGAAAGGCTTCCAAAGCTGCTGGAAAGGAGATAGGATCAAATGAAATGCAACTGAAAAAACCGCAAAAATCCCAGGAAATTGGCACATTGAGTGCCTCCCAGAAAATGGTCTGGGAGGAAAGGAGGTGCAGTACAAAGGACCCAAAGATGTGTTAAAGAACCTCAGAGATGCTGCTAAAGCAGGGTAGAAAAATCAAGGAGGAAGCGACAACTTTGAGGGGATGATATGAGAGACTTGGCATGGAGTCTGGAAAAAAAAAATAAACCTTGGCCAAAGTGAAAGCCATCAAAAGGCATGGGATGCCTTCAAGTTCAGGGACATGGACCAATGATAATCCAACTGGTCCCCATTGAAATTGCAAGATTCCATTTCCCTTCCCGAAAGGAAAATTCATTTCCTTTCGGGAAGGGGAACTGAATCTTGCGAACCAGAAAAGAAAGGCTTCCAAAGCCTCAGGAAAGGAGATAGGATCAAATGAAACGCAACTGTAAAAAACTCAAAAAACCAGAAAATTTTCAAATGTACTGACTACCAGAAAATGGTCTGGGAGGAAATGGCATTCTCCAAAAGAAACTGTGACTGCCTGGTCATGGCTTAGACTGCAAAAGCAAAGCAGGAATTTTGAAGCAGATTCCACAATCCTGTGGAAGGAGAAAAGCCCCACTAAACATGAGTCCTTTTAAACTGATGGATAAAAAAAAAAAAAGCAAAAACAGAAACAACCTAAACCATGCAGCTGAAACTCCTGAAGGTGTTCCTTGGGAAGTAAATAGAGTCTATGACAAGCCTCACTCCAATGCAGGGCAGACCATTTCTAAGTTGCATTTAATCTGTGTTTCCCATGGAAATGCAAGACAGTCTGGAAAGAATAGCCTCACTTGGAAAGATAAGAGAAAAATTTTAGCTTTTGAAAGCTACATTAAAAACACTGAACTTTTGCAAGTTGAATGATTCAGTCACTGAAGTAGTGACACTGAGATGCAGAAAGCATGGGCTACATGACATGCTTTATAGTGAAGTAAGTTGTCTCTTTTTTACTAAGGTAGACCAAGATTATAGGGCGTTGAAGTGAGATTTTCACCAACTTAGATTATGAGTTTTAATTAAGCACAAATGGGTCCTGATTTCTAAACAGAGTTTAGTTTTTAAAGCATCTAAAGTAGAACATATAAACACGTGACTAAAGAGTATTTCACAGGTACTTCAGGCCAGCTAAAATGCACTCAGAGGTTATGTATATTTGTGTCAAGTGTTGGTCCTAATGCCTTTTTGCCATGAAAACATGGGCACTCTGTGTGACCACTATTAAAATAAAACCAAAGCAGTGTCTAAGTTAATCTTTGTACGATAACTTTACAGGTAAGAAACTTAATCAAAATAAACGGGAAGAAAAAATAAACCAGCAAATCCAGCACATCCAGATGTGCCAGCTACTGAGGGAGGAGGATCCAAGGGGATGAACTCAGAGCTGGAGCCCTGGAGGTGGCCACACCACGGCTGCCAGCGAGGTGGCGGTGCAGCCCCAGCCTGCCTGCTTCTGCACCTCTGGGCACTCAGGGGCCTCCTGACCCATCCCCCCACCATGAGGTGACAGGGCAGCCAGAGCCACAAATGGGAATGGTGCTCTGTGCCCTGCTCCTGGCCTCTCAGCTTCTCTTCAGTAGAAATAAACTTGAAGCAAGCAAAAAAAAAAAAAAAAAAAAAAGGCAGTTACAGTGTCTTCCAGCAATAAAAAATGTTTGAGACAACAGCTGGAATCAGAATCAATATACTTTAGAAGAATTTTTGTTCTCTTGAAAAGAAAACACTGTTGTCCTGAAACAGGTTCTTTCACCCAGTGTGCAAAAGGCTGAGCCATACAAAGTAGAGGTATTAGATTTATTTTCAGTTCTGTGCAGAAAAGGCTGGTAGGCAGTAAATCCACAAAGCTGGCATCCTGAATATCAAAACTTTCCAGACACTAATGTTGGTTGGCTCCCAATTACACAGTCTTCTTATTAATTAAGATTCAATCTTCTATTGGTTGAATGATTCTCTTGCTTCATATGCTAATTAGCCCACATGCTCCATCTTCTTTCAAGCTGGTGCCCACTTTTCTTCAGCTGATGCCTTCCCTTCTTCAGACAGATCCTTTCCCAATCCAGTGGGCATGATCTACTTGTGGAATTACCTAGTTGAAGTTTGCCTTATTTTGTTCCTCATAATCTGGCATTATATTGGTCATTTCACCAAGTGTTGCTGGTTCAGCACTCTGTTATGTCTGGTTTCAGTTATGTGGTTAGCTTCTTCTTTTTTCCTATAGCTGTTACAATTAGTGAGACATACTAAATATAACTTATCTATTTGGGAGCCATACGTTACAGTATGTCAAGTACACTGAAGTCAAGTATCACAGCCAACTGAGGGCTGCAATTTCTTTCTTCATTTCCTAATAAGGGAAAAAAAAAAAAGAAAGACAAATTAGGAGTCAATGTGAAGCCTGAGAACCCTGATAACTTCTTCATCAAAAGCATCAAGAATCTGTACATACATATAAGTCTTAGTAATATTTAGCCAATACATGTGCCACCACGATCATGTCTTTCTAGTCCCACTAGCTTCAAACATGTCCTTAGGCACCAAAAACAGAGAGTAGGCCAGAGAAACTGCAGGGATCTATCTCAAGGAACAATGGATCTCTATGAAGGTGCTTTCAACAATAAAAAAGAAGACAGTTCCTTAAGAGCCACTACTGAAAGCTGGAACTAAAGCTAAAAGTAGACATAGAAAATGAACAAAAATTCAAGTCCAGCCACAAGAGCCCACAAGTCCTAATATAACACAAACAAATCCCTCCTCATGCTAAAACACATTATTTTGCGAGATGAAAGAAAGGCCTTTCAGGAATGGCCTCCTTGGCTAAAGAGAAGAGGCTTCCTCTTTTTTTTTTTTTTTTTTTTTTTTTTTAAGGCAGACTTAAAAGCATAAAGAAATTTATGTAATTTCATGCATAAGCATCTCAAAGACAAATGGATTCAAGAACCTTAAAGGCTGAATACTCAATTTATCTAAAACAACTTAATACTGAGAATGCCTGCCTGGGACCATGGGTGCCTGTGGAAGACTTCTGCCGAGTTCCACAACTCAGAAATCCTATCTCAGAGGAGGGTATTAGACAGTTGGACTCATTAGCATCAAAGCATAGTAGGCAGAAAGCTCCCCACATGTCATATTAAAAATGCTTGAGCCATGCCAAGTTAAAAATGAAGTCTATTGAGCCTACAGAAAATCCTGAAATTCTTGTCATGTTTCATATTTAATTTCTTTTCAAGAATGGAATGAGTGCTATCCAAGTATTACCATGTGTGCCTGCCTGCAAGGGAAGAAATAGGAAGTGGCAGACTAAAAAAAGTGCTCTCCTTTCACAGCCCCCCGCTTCTTTATAGAACTGGAAAAGTTCTTCAGAAAGACTAGTGACAGATTACTGGTTTGAGAGGCCTGGTGGAGCCATTGCCTTTCTCTGCCAAAATTACCAACAATTATGTCAAATTCAATAATGGGTTTGCAATATGAGTAGATGTCTTCTATCCTGAAATGAAATTCTTGTAACACAGGCAACCAAGCAGTAAAGAGTGATAAATAATTGTGAGCACATACATATGCATAACATACATACACATAATACCATGTGACAGAAAGTGCTATAAGACAAAAAAATTACCTCCACTAATTTGGTTTTGTCTGGATTTTCCCGCTGTTGGTAAATGCACATGCTAAGAACAGAATATAGTTTTGCCATGCTCGATATACTGACATTCTCAGTTGCTGCGACGACAGCATCCAGCACTTTCTGAAGAAAAAAAAAAAGTGGAAACTACAATTCAGAATAGGACAAGGTATGTCCTATTTTCGTATCTTGTTAAATAAAAGTGGCACTTCGGAGAGTTGATTAAATATCTCACAAGATTTAACTGGAGAAAACAATTTCTCACACTTCAGACAAAAAGAAGGTAAAAGTTCAGATGATATTTTCTTACTCATCAATCTATGACATCAACGATCATAACTGCCAATCAACTGCCTCCAGAACAGCATGGAATGACATCATCCACTTTGTTATAGAGTAGCTGCCACCAAAAAGCCACAGTTGTATTTCCTTAGAAATGCAATACAGGGCCCTGGAAAGTATGTCTTTGGAAGCCAGGCTACAGATCTTCTAGATACAGCTGTGCCAGCTGGAAACAGAAGCTCCTTAGGTGCTCACCTCTACCCATTAGCTGGATGTTACTGTGCCAAACACCAGCTAGCTCCTACCTTTCAACTCAAGAGTGAATGAACTAGCAGAATGACCACCGGTAGCAAATTACCAATCTGTCACACAGTCCCTTCTGTGGAGATGTGAATGTGATAATCTGTGGAAATGCAACACTAGCAAGCTAGTGGCACCACTGCTGTCCAGTAACTCTGTGTTGTGTGAGGTTGTGAAGATATAGCTTAAGAAAGCAGCTGCACCAAATGAAAATACTACTGCCTCACAGCTGCTTCCATTAACTCAGCCCTGCTTAGATCAGTTAGCACAACATTCGAGTATTTCCCTGAACTTCCTTCTATCCAATGTGCAGCTAAGAGGCACAAAACCCACACAGCTTTCAGCTGCTGCAAACACAACACATAGGACATGACAGAGGTGCATGGCCAACATCTCCAGTGAAACGACTTCTAATTGCTGCCACACAATTGAGTGCATGCTTTTCTATTTGTTCATCAGGTTCTATGCCTATTACCAAGCAAATAAACAGAAACTGACACCAATCTAAACCAACTTAACAAACCCAAACAAACAATAAAAGAACCCTATCCCATACAAAACCATATTTTGGAGCTTCACCCAGATTACTGACTTCAGTAAAGTTCCAATGAGATTCTCTGGTACAAGTGTCAAGTTCCAGTGACACTCATGTTAAGGAAACAGGTTTTCTAAATAGACATGTTTCATGACTGTAGCTTTCTCCTCACAGCTGAAAAATATATATAAGCTGAAACATCTATAAGGACTCTACCATACCCTTTCTCCAGCTGGAAATAACTTTGGAGCACATGCTATTAGCACTCTGACTCTAGAAAAACCTATGTGCTTTCTCTACGTATGCAGGGAGATGTGAACAACAAAATCCCCTAAAATTTGCTTCCTTAGGACACCATCCTTAGAAACCTAGTTTCACTTCTACAAATTATGTCACAGAAATTGTGTGGACAAGCCCCTTCATCAGAGAATATTCCTCTCTGGTCATATTCTCCCCATACAGAGGAAACATTCAAATAACACTCCCTTTCTCAGAGAGATAAACAGCAACCTCCTCTACCTTGACCAAACTCCAGGACTTCAAACTAGCAACTTCCCAAATTTTCACCCAAGCAACACTCCCTGAAAGTCAGGTCCTTCTTTTATACCATCTCCAGTTCAAGCAAAGGAACTTTTTACTCGCTGCAGCTAGGCTCACTTTTGACCCTTTCCCCAGCTATGGCCTAGGATAACAACTTCTCTCCTACAGGGGATTAGAAAAACCTTATAACTCTGTAACTGTAAGAATGTAAAATTCTAACACTGGATTTTGAAAGAATTTTGGAAAAGCGGGTATTAGTATTTTATCCAGTATGTGCTTTAGGTCAGCCTGCTAATTTCAGGTTTAAAGCCATAACTGCTAAAAATCAAGGTCCTTTTCTGATTCTCAATACATGAAAACCTGCAAACAGAAAAATGAAACAACCCTATCCCAATCCATCATAAAAACTGCATTAATTACTAACAGTAATTGAAGGTTGTAAGTGGGCTATTTTAAAATTTAACAAGCCCTTTTACATTAAAAATTAGTAAGAGAGCCCCATCTTCTAAAATACAGCAAGAGCAGCAGCTTACACCAGTTTCTGCAGCTGCAGAAACAACTGTCATTGTCCCTTACAAGCTGAATTATTTCACAAGCTATATATCCCTCTCATAAATTGTTTGAACTGGCATTGGTTAACAACTGACTTAATTCACAGCCATAAAGAAAATGTCCCACTTCCGTATTAACAAAATTGAAGTTAGACTTACTCTGAGCTCAGAGTAATCCACAAACACTCCTCGTTTTTTAATTTTGATTGCTTTCTTGTCCAATACTTGTGGTTGCCCATCCACCTGAGAACATCTCACAGAAGAGTGTGCCTGAGAATCTGGAATAACGCAAATTTAAGTCAGGATTTCTCTTAATGTGGACTAGAGTATCCACTAAGTATCCTGTACCTGAATAGGGTATCTCTCTGCAATAACAGAGAAAAATTTTAGTCAATTCACGGTGCTCAAATGCAAGTACATGAAAGATGATTGACAGGAGAATTATCACCAGAGCAAATACTGTATTAGCTGTTAACTTACAGTAACAAAGTTTTATATGCAGAAAATCCTGACCTGCATTGTTTTTTGATGCAGGGGCTTCAGCAGCTTGCTTCATAATCAAGTTCTCATAAAACCCTCTCCTTTCAGCACAGGTAGGCCGTGGGATATTGAAAACTTCTTCACGATTAGTATTAAACAATGTTTTTATCTAGACCGTGAGAAGAAAAGAGATTTCAGAAAGAAGACCACAAAAACTTTTTATTTTCTATTCCAAAAAGATGAGTGCATTTCTAAATTACACTGAATACTCATCTAGATAAAACAAGCTTTAAAAGCTAACTTCTTGGCCTTAAAAGGCTGGATTTCCATAACACTGCAGACTAAAATACCTTCTCTAATCAACCTTCTTGAGTTTAAGATCCATGAAAAAAAGTATGATAACCTAATCAGAAAGGGGTGACATTTACCTCTCCAAATACTGCTTATTGTACATTTACCCAGCTTGATGTCCTTTAGCTTGAATATTTTTGACAGTTACAGAGGGAAGAGGCAGGGCTCAGCAGACAAGTGACAACTTTTTGGTAATGTGGGAATCTTGGGTTTGTTTTTTATTTTAGAAGGCACTTATTAATTTTGTAAAAACTTTGCTAATGAACACTCTCAGATTCTAGAAAGCACAGCATGTGTTCTTAATTAATTTTATTACAAAATACAACTAAAAATTGATTCCCAAGTTGCTTAAACAGAAGTTAGTCCTTAGCTTTTTAATTTGCCAAGTTTCCACCTAGATCAAGAAATCTATTTTTTTGTGAAATAATTTAAATTAGAAATTACATTCTATCACTAACAGCATGACCACAGCACTTTTTCAGTAAAAATGTTTTCAGAAAAACAATCTTTTTCACAGCTATCTTTCAAGCTCTGTGTATTCTTCACTAAGTACACACTAAACCATCTTGAAGCTACTGAACTGGTTGTCTGAAATGCATCTATATGTCTGTCTAGTAAGTGCAAGTGTGTGAGAAGGGAGAAAAATTTGGGTCAAAGTCAATCTCTTCACTCAGACAACACTTTAGACAAATGCTTTCAGCATTTTTTATTCTAAGAAAATTTTAAGAGGTTCTGGTGCCTGAATATAACAGCATAAATCTGCTTAAGAGCAGCACAGTACTCCAATGTTGTAAGTTAACAAGAAACTGAGTAACAAAGAAAGAAAAGTATTGACAGAAATACCTCTTCAGGGAGATCTTCATGTGGCACATCAGATGTTGCAAGGAGCAAAACTGGAGCAAAGTATGGAATGTTATTCAGCAATCCTGTAAAACCAGCTTTCAGCGTAGGTCCAACAGCCTCCCACCACAAAGAGATTTGTGGGATATAAATTATACTTGGTGCTGTTCTCTGAGCTTCTCGTATCAACTGGTGAAATGAAAGCTTGGATAAGAAAATTGCATCATGTAGAACAGGCCACAAAATAACTACATACTAGTCAGACTATCTTGTGACATAAGAGTGCATAAAGCCAAGATATCAAGACAAACCAACAAATGAACAATACTTTAACAATAAGGTAGCATTTTCACTTTGACTCAAACATAGACATTACTATGCAGACAGAAACAGAACTGAATCAGATTTCAAAACTACTTAGGGATAGGATAACTCCTAAAGATTCTCAAAACTCAGATGATGTGATGATGTGCCTGAAAAATCAAGACTAATCCTTCAGCGAGATGTATGAGCCTGGAGAAATCACTACACAACTGCAACTGCACCATTTCCAGTTCAGTGTGGGCCCATACCCACATTAGACTGAAGTGCAGTCTGAATAGAGACCTATGTGAAAAGATGAGGGCTAACACAGTAAAAGAAGCCTGGTCACAAATCATAATTTCAAGAACATTTTATAAGAGGTGCCTAGCCCGTAGCCTGCCTGAAGAGCTAAATTGCTCAGAGCCTCTCATTCCTGTCATTATCAAAGTACCCATCAGACCAGACAATGTGCTTTGAAAGACCACAGACCACTGCAGATGGCACTTCAATCACAGAAGAAGACACGAATCTACTGCATGAGAGAAGTGGCAACAGTCCTTTCACATGGCAACTTTCTCCATGCATCATTTGAGAGTAACAATATGCAGGGAGTTCCTGTCACAGACCTGTGGTGTATCCATGCAGTACACGGGGTATTTATATAGCCATAGGTGCAACCATGACATAACAAAAAGAGAATTGCTCCTCCTGTGTGGCAAATGAATATCCAGTCACATGATGTGTCTGTCCTGATTTGTACAGCTTAAAATGCTGCTAATAAAGATAACAAATATTTTAATACAGTGATGCCAAGTAATTAAATTGATTTCCTGCCTAAAAGTAAAAAATCAAAACTGCAGTAATCTGCTTATATTTTTTTTTTTCTAGTTAAGGGACATCCATCAGTTTGCACTTTTAAGCATTCCATGAATAGGAATGCCTTCATTGCATTTCACTGCAGCAGTACAAACCGTATATGTACATTCAAAAAAACTTCTTTTCACAAAAACTTTGGCTGCCTTACAAATACAATAAAAAGAATGTTACAAAAAGTGCATGATGACATCAGGCTGATGCAGAGCCAGCTTCTGGGAGCACAGAGACCTAAGAAGCAACAAAACCATCTTTCTGGATCCCATCCGGACCAGCAGGATTACTCGCCACAAAGAGGGGCTTATTAGCAGCACCGCCCATCTTCCCAAGCTGCTAGCAACATCCACCTTCTTTCCTTTCAAATAGAAATGAAACATGGCTATGTACAAATGTCCTTATCCAGTATCATTCCATCTACAAGAAAAGTGAATTTTCAGACAAAAGTAAACACATAACAGCAAATTCAAATCAGGCCAACTCCATTAACAATGATTTGTGCTTATTAAACTAGTTTATATACTGTCCAAGAATCCTATGAGAACAACAACAGCAACAAAAAAAGATACCTGTGAACAAGTTTCTTCCTGTGATGCGGTGCTAACAAACAAGGTGGGTAGATCTAGTGTATAAGCTGGAAATTTTTCCAGGGCATGTAATATGGCAGGCGCCAAATCAAAAGCCTGCCCACATCCTGGCTCTTCAACTAGTAGGAACCGTGGCCTGAAAGATGTTGGCTGGTAAGAAGGATTTCTACAACAGTAAGAAGAAAACAAGTTTAAAAAAGAGTGATGAAGAGGCACACAGATTGTTAAATATTTTCCCCTTTTTTTTTCTTTTTTGTAAATATGCTCCATATTCTACTAAATAATAAGCTGGTCTGTGATTCTGTGATCAAGAAGACCAGTCTATTTATCAAAGTCTATTTTCTCAAAAAATGATATCACTCTTCTGCTAAAACATCCTGCCACTTCCCAGCATGTCTACTATTCCTTTGGCTGGGTTGAGTAACAGCTCTTAAATCCCACAGGGGGAATGTCTAGAAAAACACAACAAAACATCTGGTCAGTAACCTGATAACAGGGCAAAATGATAATTCTTAAAGCTCAAACCAGTCTGTGTCTCTTTACTGTCCATACACAACCATTTTCAGCTTGTTTTTGACTTTAGTGAGATCTCTACACCTGTCAAATTTAGCTACATTTGGCCACAGTTCCTGTAGATGGTGGGAAGAAAGGGGCAAAAACACATTTCTAGGAAAAAAACTAATGTGGTTAGTGAAACACATTATGCGTATCTGAAGAAGAACATTATTTGATTGCTTAAATTACAGCACTACACTAAATATGTGTAAGATTTATATTAATTTTATTCAGTCACTCTAGTTGTTTCATCTTTGACTTGAGCACTAATTTCCTAGTCATCTTGCTTTACTTGCATGAAATACACTTGTGAAGAGGTTTGTGCATTTTCCCACCACATTACTATTGTACCTTTACTTGCTGAAGTAAAAGATCCTAGAAACTTAACCAACCTCAGCAAGTCATATTTTCTGGGCAGCACAGCCATAGGAAGGGAGAAAAATATTTAACAATAATCTATTTTTAAAACTATTGGACTACGTGACTACCACAATTAAAACAAAAGATAGTCAAAGATTTTGACGACCACAGTCAAAAGATAACAAAAAATCAGTAGGGTAAAAGTATAAAATGGTGGCATCGTTTAAATATTTCTCCCAGCGATTTAACAAACAACTTCTTGATTTTGTTTCTGATACATAATTTTGCTACTGGTTCAACCATCTTGGAAGGTAGAAGAGTAAAAGATGGCTACATAAATCCACAGAGGTTTTTTAAGCTAAAAGGACAGAATGAGCATTTTTTGGGTCTTGAATCTTTGAAGGAATACTATGGATTAAACCAATTTAACAGTCTGTGAACCAGTCTGACTTAGTAAAAGAAGGCTGGGCTGATCAGTTTGACGAGTTAGGGCAGTGTAGTCACAACAGTTAGATCTAGTACCAGTTGGATCTTCACAGTTGAATTTTTGAAAATATTGATCACCCACACACACCCTTAACTCCTTCATCTAGCAGCCCTAAAATATTTATGTAACATTTTACAGATGCAGCCATCTCAAAAATGTCACCATAAAGAGGACAAACATGTACCCGCTCAAAGTGCGGAATTCTGCCTTTTTGCTGTCAGGCTTCTTTTCAGAGACTGATGGTGAGTTGTCATCATCACTGTCAATCCCATCATTCCCTAAAATAGTATTTAAAGACAAGATAAATTTGTTAATTTTTACTGAATAGTTCATATCTCGCTCTTGCTTTAATACACCTTTGAAACCAGTGCTGGAAACCATTTCTCTTGCATTTTATTATTTTAATGCTATTATCTGAAGAGCACACCCTACCACAGATCTAAGGAGATTGTACAAGCCTATACAAAGCTGTCCTATATCCTATGATTTGCATCAGGTATTATCTCTCTATTGACAAACACTTGGGAGGTTTTTTCCTTAGAATTAAGATGATCAGGAACAACTTCTACAGTTCTTGGATAACAGAAAAACCCTTCTCCCCTCACTTATGCATTTAATTACTATATTTGTAATAATTATTGATTACATCAGTGGACAAAGGAAGGGTTACAGACATCATTTATCTGGACTTCTGTAAAGTTTTTGACATTGTCCCCCACAGTGTCCTTCTCTTTAAATTGGAGACAGATGGATGAGTGAGGAGTGGACTATTAGATGGATAAGAAAGTGGTTGTATGGTCCCATCCAGAGGGTAGCAATCAATTGCTCAGAGTTCCAGTTGACATCAGTGACAAGTGGTGTCCCTCAGGAGTGCCTACTGGAACAAATGTTATTTAATATCTTCATTAATGACGTAGATGAGGGAATCAAGTGTAACCTCAGTAAATTTGCAGATGACACTAAGCTGAGTGATGCAGTTTACACAGATGAAGGATGGGATGCCATACAGAGGGACCTGGACAAGCTCAAGAACTGTGACAATGGGAATTTCATGAGGTTCAACAGGTCCAAGTTTAAGGTGCTACACCTGAATCAGGGCAATTCCCAGTATCAATGCAAGCTGGGAATGAACAGATCAAGACTGAATTAGGGCTGCTGGTGGCTGAGAGGCTGGACATGACCCAGGAATGTGCTCTTGCAACCCAGAAAGCCAGTTGTGTCCTTGGCTCCGTCCAAAGCAGTATGGGCAGCAGGCCAAGGGAGGGAATTCTGCCCCTCTGCTCTGGTGAGACCCCCACCTGCAGTGCTGCATCAGCTGTGCTGGGGTACAGAAAGGACATTGACCCGTTGGAGCAAGTCCACAGGAGGGCCACCAAGATGAAGAGAGGGATGGAGCACCTTTCCTATGAGGAAAGGCTGGGAAAATTGGATTTGTTTAGCCGGGAAAAGACAAGGCTTCAGGGTACCTACTTTTAGATTTCCAATACCTGAAAAAAACCTACAGGAAAGATGAAGAAGGACTCCTTACAAGAGCATGTGATGGGAGGACAAGGGGAAATGGGTTCAGACTGAAAGAGAGTAAGTTTAGATTGAATATTAGCCAAAAAATTCTTTACTGTGAGAGTGGTGAGGCATTGAAATGGGTTGCCCAGAGAAGTCGTAGATGCCCAGTTCTTGGAAGTGTTCAAAGCTAAGCTGGATGGAGCTCTGAGCAACCTGATCTAGTGGAAGTTGTCCCTGTCCAAGGCAGGGGAGTTGGAACTAGATCACCTTTAAGGTCCCTCCAATGCAAATCATTCTATGATTCTACAACTTGGAAAGAAGTGCCTCATATGTGAAACCTTCGATCCGTCTCTGAAATGATTAATGGGATGTGAGCTACTGTCAGTAACAGGGGGCTCCAGTAGAGAACCCACAGTTCTCCACTGACACACAGCTCCCACTCTGCACATGCAAAGTATAACAATTAGATGTTATTGTAGTACCTTGGGTCTTCAGTGCAAGCTTTGCATGGGGAAACGGTCTCTGCAAGGCTTGTAAAATTCTTTCCAGGGTGTTTTCTAGCAGCGGCTTTGAAATAGATGGTAGTGCTCTCCCAGGTGAAGCCCCAGCTCTCTGTGATGCTGGAACAATCTTTTGCATGGCCATGGCAAAATCCTTTGCTGTCACTTTAATCGATCTGGCATCTATCTTTAGTCTTTTGTCACTTTCATGTATCTGCGGATAGCGGCGGCGCAAAGCACAGAGCCCAGCTTCAACACATAAGGCTTTAATATCAGCACCACAGAATCCTGACAAACAAAACAAGAACCAAGTGTTACATCAACATATATTTGTGTTATATAGGTTAAAAACTGCCTGGATGGCCCGGCCATGAGTGCTGGTGAATGATGCTACATCCAGTTGGCAGAGGGTTCACTAGTGGTGTTCTCCAAGGCTCTCCAGTACTGAGTCCAGTCCTTTTTCATATCTTTATCAATGACATGGATGAGGAGATTGAGTTCACCCTCAGTAAGATTGTGGACAACACTACCTTGGGTGGTAGTGTTGATCTGCTGGAGAGCTGGAAGGCTCTGCAGTGGGATCTGGACAGGCTGGATCAGTGAGTATGAGGTTCGGCAAAGCCCGGTGCCAGCTCCTGCACTTCTGCCACAGCCCCATGCAGTGATACAGGCTGCAGGCAGAGTGGTTGAACACTGCCCAGGGGAAAAGGATCCACATTGCTTTCAAACTCACCAACAGATTTCTCAGCCAGGTCTTCAAGTAAGTTGTCTGATGGCTTCAGGGTCCAGTCTCGTGTGTGAATTTTGAAAATTTCTAATCTTGCCTAGAAACAAAATGGTTGCATTTTAGTTTGCCTTAAGTTTTCTCTTAAGAAAACAACCATAACACAAAACCGCCAAACCTCTCACACTAGTACAAATACTTTTCTTGTCTGCTAAACTTCTAAGTACTTTAAACGTCAGTTATTAAAACATTCACTGCTTCTTAAGCAGGAAATTTAATCATTCTTAAATTCCTACATCAAACTCTTGTGGGAGATGCAGTGAAACAAAAGGCAGGTGCATCTTCCATAAAAAGTGAGTTTTATAAGCATGAGGCCTAATGATTTTGAAGAACAAATTGTAGTAAAAGCCTCATCTGCAAATGGACATTTTGCGTCAAAGAAAATTTTCTCAAATTTAGCAAAATTTTGCAGTGAGGTTTCAGTCGTTCATCAAATTTGCTTTTCTACCAGTTGATCCAAAGAAAACAGTCCTAGTCTCTTTAAAATTGCTACAGTTGCTACTAAGAACAAAAACTATGACTCAAACTACTGTCACTCATCCAGAAAATGTCAAACATGGCCCATTATCATCTCTGATCTTAGCAAGACTTTGAGTGAAGTATCTTCTGGTACACAGATTAATTATGGCACACTTCTAGAATTTTTCCACAGCATTAGATCTGTTTCATGGCACCTTGTCTTTTGTTCCTGAGAGCATATAAATACTGTATACAAAGGTTTGTGCTAAATGCACTGTTTCCTGCACTTTTACTAGCCTTCAATCCAATTAGCCTTTTATCTTTGCTCCAAAAAATGCCAAGAAATATCAGTGATAGTCAGAGCAAAGCCACAAAAGTAGGGTTACAGTTTTGCACACCATCTCTCTCCCACACATCCCCACCCCAATGTTTTCATTGCTATATAACAAATTTCTTTGCTTAGCTATTGCCATTGAACTCGAAGTGCTGCACCTGTGCAGTGTAATTTGTATCTTTTTTCCAAGAGAGAAGCAACTACTTGTGGGCATCATCTTATTCCTATATATATTCAGTACCAGGTTTGCCCTTCACAGTACAATGGAATGTCTCCAGATATCTCTCTTGTGTC
Source organism: Motacilla alba alba (assembly GCF_015832195.1). Classification (NCBI taxonomy): domain Eukaryota; kingdom Metazoa; phylum Chordata; class Aves; order Passeriformes; family Motacillidae; genus Motacilla; species Motacilla alba. The sequence goes on from NC_052017.1 coordinate 124,855,659, forward strand.
CAAGCTGTACACTACAGATGGAGACTTGTACTGCTCCATGATGCTGCCTTGTTACAGGGGTTTGTTACAAAGAAGGACTTTGCCACATCAGATTGATTTGAAGTTCTGACCTCTTTGTTTGGCAAGTTGAAGCGGAATTCTCGTTCAAAGCGCCCAGGTCTTCGTAAAGCAGGATCTATGGAATCCAGTCTGTTGGTGGCTCCTATTACCACAACCTCTCCTCTGCTGGCTAAGCCATCCATAAGTGTCAGAAGTGTTCCCACAACAGAGCTAACAGAAAAATATAATTTTCATTCACTGGTTTAGTAAATTTTCTTCAGTCCCACATAACCTTCTCCACCGATCATTCAAAAAGGACAGGTTTTTATTGACAAGTGAAAGAATTATTTTAATACAGCAAAATACAGATAAGGTCAAGCTTAGTGAATTGTTTCCATTTATTTAAAAATCATCTGAAATTCACTAGCACTGAATTACTAGTTTTCAGGTTAAATGAAGGTGCCATATCAAGATAAATAGGTTGTGGTCTTCTTTTCACAAAGATCAAACATGTCCTACCTGTGAACCTGATCTTGTTTGCTGGACCGTACAGGAGCAAGAGCATCAATCTCATCAAAGAAAATAATTGAAGGTCGCATCTGGTAGGCCTACAAATAAAACATAGGAACACCAAAATCAGGAGAACAGTACTACTTGAAAGAGAAGAAAGACATTATGGTTGGAAAGGCACTGGAACTAGATTTTTCATCAGGGATCTCTGCTAATTAACCTAATGTGAAATAGCAGCTTGTCAACAGAAAACAGCAGCCTGTCAACCCACTGAGACTGGGGGACAGGAAACAAATCATACCAGTAGTTTTTACTGCTATATGGCAACCATGAGAACAGACAGGACTCAAAGTTTCTGGAAGTGACCTTCCATTACTAATTTAAATGAACATGTTTGCACCCTGCATCTGCTTCCCTCCCACCTAAAGCTACCATCTCTTGCTTCTTGAGACCATTTTTGTGACTGAGTTGTGTGTATGGTGAAGGGTTTTTTGAGGGTGGTGGTGGTGGGGATTTTCTTGTTTGCTTTACTAATCTTTTCAATACATCTCAAGAGACTCCACTGAGAAAGGGAACACTGATAATCCCACTTCAGTGGAAGATTACAAAACATGAAAAAGAGTGAGTTCTTGACCACAAAAAGTTAAGTTACAATTCTAACAGAACACATGGCATGTTTCACCCTTACCTGCTCAAACACTAAACGCAGCTGTCGTTCAGATTCTCCTACCCATTTACTCATGCAGTCAGCAGCACTTCTCATAAAAAAGGTTACTTTCCTGTCACCTCTGCTACATTCATTAGCAAGTGCACGAGCAACCAGCGTCTTTCCAGTCCCTGGTGGACCATAGAATAAACAGCCTCTACAATTTAAAAGAAACATTGTTTTTAAAAAATCACATAAGAAAAAATGTCATGGAAAAGTATTTATTACAACCCCCATCTCTAAAACACACAACTCTGCTCTCCTAAGCTGAAGACTTCATGGATTAGACAGTAACAGCTGAAATGTGAGAAAAGTCAGAAATGTTCCTACACAATTCTGCAGGCCAGGAAACAAAATGAATAAAGAGAATAATGCAGATGTACAAAATCTTGAAAACACATAGTAGCATCCCAATTCTGACAAACCAACAGAGATGGTTACAGTAGAGTGGAGCAAAACAAGACCAAATTTCCAATGCAGAATCTGAGACTGGGCTATCTTAGGAATCATCAGTTTATTTTTCAATGATAAACTGCATATTCATTCTTGTTTTCCCAAAAGTCAAGATTTGAGAGCAAAGCATTTCATTCTCCCTTAAAAAACTTTGAGTTACTGGATTTGGTCTCCCTTTGCTGGTAATTAAGGAAGAGGAAGCAGTCTAAAAATGGGAAGGTATTCTGCATTTCTGTATTTCCATCAACTAGAAGAGTCAACGCACTGCTGCTTCAAAAATAATATCAATTAATAAAGAAGCAAAACACATATTTACTTTTGTTTGTAATACTTTTAAATTCAGTGGAAGCAAATAATTTAAAGTCCTATTTCAATATACAATGACCGAGGATATATAAAGCTAATGAATCTCCAATAATTTCATTTCATAACACAGAACTCACTTAGCTGTGTAAGAAGGGGACAGATTCTTATTTTAGCCCAAACATAAAAAACACTGCAAAGTTCAAGTCCCATCAATTGTAAAACTAACACCTGAAAATACTTGAGAAAAAAAAAAAAGAGTTGGTGTAAGACAGAACTGGGCTTCCACAAAACAAACTACAGTCAACTAGCAGCAGATAATGCCTTCCTACTCACAAACTGATCAAATCCACTTGCATGCTGGACTCTAAAGAAAAAAATCTCTAACTCCACTTTTTAAAGGCTAGTTTTGCCACACAGTAAATCTCTGAACCTATATATATGCTGAATTCTATCTTTTTTTTTTTTTTATTACTTTTTATTAGTGCTAAAAAGAATCATAAACACTGCTGAAAATGTTGAAGAATGGAAGCATGTTGATACCCCAGTTGGATATTCTCCTGAAAATAACTGAGGTAAGAACTTTTAGTTTTAAATGGTGTCTCTTACCTTGGAGGTTTAAATTTCAATATCTCAAAGACATCAGGATAAAGCAATGGCAAAATGACCATCTCTTTTAAAGCTGAAATGTGGTCAGAGAGACCGCCCACACCTTGAAATTGTGCCTAAAGATGAAGTCAACAGAACACATGTTAAAGAAAGATGCAACATCTATAAGGTTCCATCACAAACTAGATGTAAGCACAAAGAAAATGTTAGTGGCAATTTGAAATTGCTTGAGAGGAAACTGTAAGTCAAGGGAGCTGCAGATGGCCCGTTACTGGAAGCTTCCATAAATACTGCAAATGTCCCACTGACACCATGAAGTAAAACATACACTTACTGAACCATCTATTTGCATTTGCTCCACACCAGCCAGGCTTGCTCCAATTTTCATGTGATCGTTGTGAACTTCATTTAAGTAGCCTTTCCGAGTAGCTTCAGTTTTTGTGTGATCATTTGGAGTTCCCTTTATGTCATCTTTCTGAGCGTTGGCCGAAGGAGACCTAATTTGAATTAAGGAGAAAGAAAAAGGTGCTTTCTAATTTATGATGCAGTTAGGTAATTTTTGATTTTGTAATGATAGCAAGTGAATCCAAAACACCTTATAAATGAGCATAAACTTCCTAAATAGTTATTCATTCCAACTGTTTTACATTTAATGGCCATGACTAAATAAAGAACTTTAAACTGAGTTAATTATTTAAGCAACTCTTAGCACTTACAAATATGAGTATCGCAACTTATAATTTAGAATTTCATTAGGCATTTTTTCTTGTATAAGGATAGTTTCATAAAGAAACATGAACTCTCTTGAGTAACTGAATAAAAAAATCCATTTAAACTTCCATACAGGCTCTCTCTGTAAGTTGTCTTCAGTTTTAATAAATTGTACCCTTCAAGATTAAGTCTTAAATCCTAATTTGTACACCCTTTAAGTCTAAGATTTTTCAGAGGGACATTATGGCTTCCATTCCAGAAAAATGAAATTTCAGTTACACAATCTCAGCCACAACCCTCATCACTACCTTATCAGTGACCAAAAATACAGCATTTTCAAATAAAATCTAAGGACTAGTAAAGAGGATGGCCTCCCCTGCAGTGTGTGTTTTCCTTATACCCTCAGACTACCACAATAGTAATCTGCAATTATATTAATCTCTAATTACTACCAGTCAAATAAACCTTGAAAGCATTATTCAGTCATAAGAACAGCATAACACATCGGCACATATCAACAGCAGTCTTATAATGGAGAACTATCATAAACCATATACCAACCTTTTAGGTTTTTTGCTTGAATCTCTCTCTTTGACAGGTGAAGCATAGTTGGACGAGCTTAGATTACGTTTTCTTAGATCTGTTGAAAACAAAGAATTTAGAATTTGTTAAAAACAAGTTTGAGAGAAACCAGAATAGTCAAAGGCAGAAAATGGGACATGTATCATCCATCTCTAAGTTCAGGGAAAGTTTCAAGGAGGGGCTGTTGGGTGGTTTAATCAGTGCACAATAGAAGTAAAAATGATACACACCTGACTTTTAAGAAAAATCGAAAACCCCAAGAGTAAGATTATTAAGTCTCTTTAATTGATATTATTTTAAGCATACATAGGTAATTTTTTTAACTGAAAAGCAACAATAAGGATGCCAAATTGCACGGAAAAAAAATATAATGCACACAGGATACATGCATTCAATAAAATTTACTGGCAGAATGAAGTAAGAAATATAAAGAGAAGCTGTGTGCATGTATTTTCATTTAAAAAAAGAAAACATAAACCAACAACCTCTCACTTTCATACAAGAAATTAGCTCTCAAGAGAAACTGTATAATATATAGTATTGTATAGCATACTGTATTGGGTCTGTCTGGGATAGAGCTAATTTTCCCCAGAGTAGCCCTCAAAGTGCTGTGCTGTGCCCTGGAAACTGGAAAGGTGTTGATAACACACCGGCGTTTTGGCTACTGCTGAGCAGTGCTGGCACAGCATCAGTGCTGTCTCCCCAACATTCCACTCCCAAGCAGTAGTCTGGCAAGGTCCTGGGAGAGGACAGAGCTGGGATAGCTGATGCAAATCAACCAAAGGGATTTTCCACACCATATGCCATCAGCTTAGCTATAAAAGTTAAGAAAAGGAGGAGGAAGGTTGGGCATTTGTTTTTTAAAATGTTTGCGTTCTGGAGCAATCACTACACGTGCTGAAGCCCTGCTTCCTGGGAAGTGGCCAGATGTCACTTGAGGATGGGAAGTAGAAAACAAAACCTCTTTTTTCTCTTTGTTTGTGCACAACCTTTTTCTTTTGCTTTGGTGAACTGCCTTAACCTACAGGTTGTCTTCCATTTTATTTTCTTTCCCCAGTTCAGCTGAGAAGCCAGAGTGATAGAGCAGGTTGGTGAACAGGGTGTCCAGCCAGGGTCAGCCCAGCACACCTACTTTCCAAGGGAGATTCGTAGCGCTCAACAGCTTTCCTCTGCCGGAAGGAGCGACGCAGGCCATCGCCTTCTCTTCCTTCACTTCTTTCTGGTGAAACCACTACACATCAACACAATGTTAAGTCATGTAAGTACTGTTGCAAATGTGATGTATTCAAAACACACTACATGACAAATTCCCACCTGTCCACAACTTTTTATCTTGCAAGCATTTCAGAAAAACACATGGATTTTTTTTCCTCTGAATACCTGTGCTGAGCTCACTATAGTACAGCCCTAGAGCTTAAAGTTTATAATGGAAATAGCAACATAAATTCTTTTATAAATGAAAAACAACAAGTAGCTCAGCCCATCTCAATAGGTAACGACAAGGCCTTTGGCTACAGTATAGTCAAGAAAATTTAAAGCAGAAATAGCCTACAACACTACCTGTATCATCACAATTTTCATTGTTAGTTCTTCCCATATTGAGGCTTTCCTAATTAAGAGAAACAAGAAAGATCAGTCAAAAATATGCAAAACACCTGTGGGCATATTTGGTACTTATATAGTAATATTTTCAAGGCACTCCATATATACAAAAGATTAAATTAGGCACAGGAGGAGAGAATGGGAGCATCTCTCTGGTACCCAGAATTAGTAACAAGTTTTTCTGCTCTAAAATGGAGTTTAGTGCACGTGATAGTTAAACACTTCACCAGATGCAAAAAAAGAGTGCATCAATTAATCCCAGGTAAATAATCCAAGAGTATAGCAGAACCTAGGACAAAGCAATTCCTACCAGACCCCCCAAAAAAATCATCTTGGCATCTGGGAGACGATAAACAAAGTACTGTGGAAAAATCAAAGAAAGAAAGAAATGAACCAAAGAAAACATAAAGGAATTCAGATCTGAACAAAAAAAAAGACCTATCAAAACAGGCTATGAAAATGTTCAAAAAACAAAGCACCTATCATTCAAAAGGACAGAGGACTAACAATAGAGAAAAACTAAGATATATGTATGAGATATGGCTGCTGAATATCACTTTAACATGAGTTCCTCTCACAACAGAGGACTACTTGAGCTCACAGATGAGGCTGGCAAAAAAAAAACCACGGATAAAGCACGCATCAGTTTTTAGTAAGATTTGAAATGAAAACTCAAGCTCTGAAACAGCTGTTCATAAGCAGAGTCCATTCAAAAGTCATAAGGCAATTCAGAAAACAAAGTTTATGGCATGTATTGCAGCATTTCACTGCTATTTTTCAGTTTCTTCTTAAGAAGATATTCCTCCACCCTTACAGCGTAGAGATGTGACATGACTGTAAGGTATTAAACTGTAACTGGAGAGCAAAAATAAAGGGTTTTCTAGACTAAACTGTGCTTTGGAGGAAGTTTGTTGAGCTAAATTTAAAATACCACTAAATAATTCCTCTACATGAAATACCCTACAAATCTTCTCCCTGTCATCCACTTTTTTGCAAGATTGCTTCTGAAGTACAAAAAAACTTCATTGAAACCAGCACACATAACAGTATGACATTTCAATATAGTGTGTACAAAGCAAGTCATTGACCTCCAGCCAAGTTTTTCATCACTACGTAAAATTAGGTTAAAATGTTTACTTTTTTGCAGAGAGATTTAAAAACAAGTGGTTAAGCATTTGCAAACACGCACCATTTTCAGGTTTATTTTCCTCTCTTGCTGAATGCAATTTAAAAAATCTAATTTATCAATTAAAAAATAAATTCTGAAGATCATATTAAGATAACAGAAATAAATTATGGAAGTTTGTTATCATACTTAGGTTGCTCTGCACGATAGCATTAAGTCATTTTTAGTTCACAGCCTTCCTCAGACAACAAACTCACAGAGTGTGTTGGAAGGAAGCAACAAGGACCATCGACTTCAACTCTTAAGATTGCTTATTCTTCTTGTGACTGGAATTAAGGTATTAGACTGATTTTCTGTGACTGTATATGGTAAAAAAAACATCCCATTGCTGTTACACTTTGCAAACCTTTCTGAAAACAATGTTAGTGTGGGCTTCACAAAGAGAAATAAGATACAGATACACAGACAGAAACACTGGTACTGTGTATCTACTTTGTATCCAACTTTCCACTGTGTCTTAACTTGACTAGGCATTACAAAATTAGTTTTAAGCATGGAAGAAAAATTAATTAAACATCAAGGTGCTTCTCATGCAAGAAAACTGATTTAGAAAAAAAGTTAAATCTACTCAAGGTCACAACATAAAGTCACTGTTTTGGAGCACAAGGACCAGCCCACACATAACACAGGCTCAGGTGTGATCTCTTTGCAACAGGCAATCCCAAAATGAGGACACCAGTAGCAAATTTAAACTTAGCTGCACCCAAATTCTTTACACATGAAACACCTGCCAAATACATCCCTCTGAACGTACTCAGAAGTCTTAAACAACCTCAAGAGCCTGTTGCCAAAAAAAGCTCAGGTTCAAGAGCTGGCCTGCAAAGTGCAAAGGCCAACACTTTATAAAAACTAGCACTTTAACAATAATGACAGGACATACCCATGCAGGCAGAGTGAAAGAGAGGGACCCTATGTGCCAACTGCTGTGGAATATTTACAGAAAGTCTGTGAGGTTGCTGAGCAACAGCCCCTCTCCAAAGTTCCAGCCTTGGCCACGCCCAGTCCTGGTGCAGCTCTACTATAGAAAGTCCCACTTGGAGCCTAGAGCGCCGCAATTACAGAATCATGGAACGGCTTGGGTTGGTGGGAACCTTTAAAGATCATTTGATTTCAAACCCTCTGCTGTCAGCAGGGACCCCTTTCACTAGACCAAGTGGCCCATCCAAGCTGGCCTACAATGGGGCACCCACAACTTCTCTGGGCAGCCTGTTCCAGTGCCTCACCACCCTCACACTAAAGACTCACTGTATATGTGGGGACACGTAGGAAAGTCTCAGCATAAACACATTTATTTCTTGCTGCCAGGTGCGAGTTGCTGTCTCTTCTTGTGCCGGCACCACCAGGGTACCTTCAGCACTGAGAGTGTCTCCTCCTCTGAGCCACTCAGTAACTCCTACAGCCCACCTTCCACCCAAGCCCGGATGGAGTAATCAAATCGCTACACCAGAGAGAGATGAGAGGACTTCTTGCTTGCTGAAACCAGAAGGATTTATTTGGGGAAAAACTCTGACAGCTAGCTGACACACAACCACAACTGAAGAGGAGGAGAGGCAAGAAGCCCTGATGCTGGCAGGGGTCAGCGTATATAAGCAAGGGGAAGGTAGGAGGGGTTTGGATGGGGTGACATAATTGGGACCAATGGGAGAAGAAGGTAGGAGTGGTCTCAAAGGGGAGCCAATGGGTAACCGAGAAAAACAGAACTTTCTAGAATAGAGGAGTGGGGAACAGATGACTGACATTTTCACTCTGCCTGGGAACATGAGGCATGATGGGAGCTTGCCTCAGACACTGGTACTTTCCCATGGCATTCCCATGCCTGCCTCCCCCTGGCCACCTCCCACAGCCAGGAACAATACCTTTTTCTGTTGTCAAAAGAAGGAGAAAATCCCTAGCCAATATTATGCACAAAGACTTGCTAATAGGGGTCATTTAAATAGCTTGGCAAGATGATTAAAAACCCTAGTCGCTTTTAAATTTGCCAAACAAAACATTGATTTGTAGTGATGTAACTACTTTGTCAAGTGCGCAGCTTTGGTGGACCTCAAAATCACCTTTTCTTCAGCTTTTATCCCAACCTGTACTACAGAAAATATAATGTGAAAGTGGTTTAATAGGATTATTTTCCATAAATGCAAATGAACTGACAATAATTCTGCTACTTGCTTTTAATTAATTATTAATTCAGTTTTGTGTTATCTGTTGCATTACTTTTTCCAAGGAATTACATGACGCTGACAGGTCTATAATTTCCTGAGTAATTTCTTTTCTTGTGTTTAAATATTGGCATGTTACCTTTCCTTTGCCCTCCTGAAATTTCCCCTGTGTAGCAAGAGTTGCTGAAAATCAACATTACAGTGCAGCTCTTCAACAGTGCCTCCAAATTTGTAGGATACAGCTTATCCAAACCTGCTAATTTTAAAATGTTTCATTTCCTGTTCAAAGCAAAAATAGTTCCTGAAGCAGATACAGCTCTTGTCCCTCAAATCAAGCTAGTAAGAATGGGAATGCCCAGGATCCTCCATCACTTGAAATAAGCCATAGAAGAGAATGACAGGAATAACTTCTGTGATACAGAGGACAACACCACAAGTGAATGCTCTTTCACCCATTAGTTGTTAAAACACTGTTGTTTCTGGTTTGGCATATGTGGAAACTGAGATGTAGGCAATCTTAGCAATATCCACAGTACATGTAGCAAACATAAGAGCAGAAGTTGGGAGGTCTGAACAGCTCATGGCCTAACAGCTACACACACATCCTCCCCTATTAACCCAGAGGTTCCAACCAAATATCCCACATCAAATCACAAAAAAACATGTACAGCTGTTCAGCATTAGCTGATCATCATTTTATTGGAATCACAGTTAACACTAACTATGAAAAGGAAAGTAAAACAAATAATTGCTGGGTTTTTTCTTTCTTTGTACAATTTCTGGGGTTTGCCTCAGGGCGATTTATTTTTTTGTAAAGCAGTCAGCACACATGGAATTAGCATGATGCATAATTGCAAGTAATTTTTTTAATAATACTGATAATAATTTTGTATTTTACATTGTCTTTTTAAGGAGATAAAGGACCAAAAAAAAAAAAAAAAGGCATTGCAGGCATACATAAAAATATTGTGTTAGAAACCTAGAAAAACAGATAGGGAGATTACATGTCAAAATGGACCAGTCAGTACAGTATTGATAAAATATTATCCACATTCTATCTTTACTTGTTGTAAGGCTGAAGTTCTGAAACATGCAAGTGTGCATAAGCATAAAAGAATTCAGAAGTCAAAGACAAAAAAAATTAAAAAGAAATAAATGTCTGATACAGTCTAGCAATAAAAGTCGCATATAGCATTTTCCATATAGCATTTTCTGGGATATATTCAAGTAGGAAAGCAGCTGAGACCAACTGAAACAAGCTATAATGTTAAAATATTGAATTGCTCTTGGTCAGAATAGCTAACATGAGTTATAAATTTGAATTCTATTCCTTTATGCTTACTGCTTGGAGATGTGGAATGAGCCAGCAACAATAAGAAATCTTTATACATTTAATAGTGTATTTGCTTCTTTGTGATTTAGCATTCTGAAACACTCAGGCAAAAGAAAATCTGCATTAAGAGAACATCAGTGACTCATATTCAGGGGATGGGCAATACCATATCTGGGATTGCTTTTATAATGCTAATTCAGCTCAGCTGTGTGAATCCCTTTCCAACAGGGGTCATTTAATGAGAGCATTCTTTTTCAGAAAATCCTGTCTCTCTCAGATCTTGGAATAAGTCAACATTTGTGTTGGAGAATATGCTAAATGTGAGGCAGCCAATCCCTCATTTGCTGTAGAAGAAGAGGAATTTCATGTCATGAATGATGTAGCACTTGCAGAACAGTTGCTGGATCTAGGAATTTGAGTATTGCCCAGAAGAATACACATTGCTCTTTTTTTATAAAATTCCATGGCCATACTGGAATAGTTTAAATCACAATTTTTGAAAATTGCAATTAATTCTGTTTTCCCCATTATCTATACCAAACTTTAAATCCTCATGCTTGATTCATGGAATTTTAGAATCTCATAGCTGTAATTTAACATTTAGTAGACTGCAAGTCTTAAAGGAATTGCAGCTACCCACAGTTAGTCAGAAGTTGAGGAAAAGGATACCAGCTATTCATCTAAACCAAAGTGGCTGTGATAATTTGTCCTCTTTTCGTTTTTATAGTATTCTTGGAACTTAGTTCCAGGGGACTAAAGGCAGTCTGAACTTACTAATTACTACCAAAAATCAGCTCCAAGGTACCCCATCTTAAGAATCCAAAGTTAGTGAGCAATTTTGGTCATACTTCCTTTGTTTCCATCTAAAAGCTGGAATGAAAGAAAATGGAAATCTGTATATAGTGTCTGTATAGTGTATGTTCACCAATTCCCTGGTTCTTTGCCCTGTTCCTAAGATAAACATCCATACTTGGACTTAATCTCCATATATGCTTTTCCATCCAGGTATTTGAAGGATCTCAGGGAACATCACAAAACTGATTTCTTGTGCAACCGACACATCAGCTTAACTTACTTTCAGCAAGCAAAGATGATAACACTGACACAGCTCATGACAGTCAAGAGAAATTAGTGGTTGGTTGTGAAGTGCCTAGGTGCTGTCATGAGGAACACCATAGAAAAGTCTGTCAGATATCAACAATGTCTATCAAGAGCAGCATTTGAGCATATAGTGGTAAACAAAATGCAAGCTCACACGCTGAAATGGGGAGAAAATGATAGTGAATTATTTGGCACCATCCATTCATTCAAATAAATGAGGTAAGTGTATTTAGAAAGAATAGTTTATGATCTGATTATGCAAGGCCATTGAAAGATGCCTTTGCAGAGGGGCTTAAGCCTGCATGGACATTTTTAATTCTGACCAATTCTAAATCTTCTCGTCTTGTACGTTTATGTGCCATTTTCTAGATTTTTGTTAAAACAAAAACTATCTACTTCATATTCTAGAAAGATACATAAATGCAATTTATTTCATATTACATTTCATTGGGACTTTAGAGTTCCCTGACGGGTTGGAACTGCTAAACCTCTATATTTGAAGTTTGTATCATTAACAAATACATGCTCCAATTTCCCAAACATACCCTGACATATGTTATCAGTGGGTACCCAACTCATTAGGGAATTAAATAGATAGTTGACAAACTGACTAGAAATTACATGGAAACAACACACTCAAATGAGCAATTTCCCCCTGATGCTTGCTTTTCCTAATCATCTGGTGTACAACACAGTATTATTGTTACATAAACTTTTTTTCCTTACAGCTTCCACTTTTCTTTTACATATTAAAATATAGATTTAAATAAATTACTCATAAGTTCAGTTGAAAATCTGTGACACTGCCACACCTGTATTTACAAATCACTGATGGATGATTCATCACAGTAAAATTATTTCTTCCATTTACAATTCCGCTTTTAAAATATAACTCCTCTACAATGTTGATGAGTCTCATGATGTTTTGAATTTAAATAGAGAAATGTTTCTCCAATAGCACTATTAAGTGAAATTAAACATTGATTCCTTTGTTGCATTCAGCAGGATCCAGTCTCCAGCTCAGCTGTATACACTGCAGTCCTCACTTGTATGAACTTCTCTTCACACAGCTTGTTAAAAGGCATAATTTTTTCTTCAAATTTTCATTCTGTGTGCATTATCACCTTGATAAAAAACACTTTCTACACGTTTTTTTTTTTTTAATTTGGGGGTTCATTCCAGCGCAAAGTCAAATCCTCTTAAACCTTCAGTTGATCTCTGGTTTTATTGATGGCCATCCTAGATTTTGGGTAGCTATGAAGAATTCTTTATCTGTCATTCCAATCTCTAAAATTGTTATACATCAGTGAATCCAGTATTGTAGCAAGATTTTTGTCATTCTACTGTGTTATAATACAGTGCCCTGAAAGACAGTTTCACCAGTACAACATCCTTCAAACCAGAGATCAGGGTGTAGAGTGATGTTCGGCTGGGGCCATCTGCTGGTTGAGCAGCTGATCTTTCATTGCCAGATTTGGAAAATCACTTTACATTTGTAATTCTATTGTAATTATTTAAAAAGCAGCATATATTAATAATCACCTACATACATGATGGGTTTTATGTACTTTTTATGTATTTTTAAGATTAAATAATCTGTGAGCTTTATATGGCCCAATTATCAGAAGAAAAAAGAATTAATTTATCTTGCTTTCATAAACAAAATAAAAATGGAGAGGAGGAGGCTTAAAAAAGCTCTTACTTCTCAATAACACCAAAAAGAAAGCAAGGAGTAAAGTAATATTAATGCTAAGGTGTAAATGATTTAGTAAAGGAATCTACATATCTTTAGTTTTTATTTCTGTGATGAAAATTATAAATAATTTTTATTGTCTTACTTGATCCATTGAAGGTTTTTCCTTGAATTTGTATGTGTTGTTCTAAAATAGCTGAGATGCACCATGTCCAATTTTCTTGCTATTTAAAAAGATGAGTCAACTTTATGACAGTCTTCAAAAGTTTTTATTAAAAATAAATTAATGCCAAAAAGTAGCAGATGAAAAAAATATAAAGTCGTAAAAACCAGAAGTTCTAATCAATGAGCTACTGCAAACTAAGAATAATTGAGACAATTTAGTTCAAAGTGTGAGTGTATTTTTATTATTATGCTATTCTGTATTTATTCACTTATTGTATGATAATACTGCTAATTATTTGTGCTTGTCTGATTGAGTCTTATTTCTATTATTGCAAGACTCTATGCAACTTTTAACTGTGTTTTCAGGAGCAGAAGAGAGCATTTTACATATTTTGCAAGTTTAAGAGAGATCTTTTGCACCTATTATAATATTATGCATATATATTTATGTACTTATACAAACAAAAAGAAACATATACATGTTAACTTATTATGCTAATGCCATGGTTTAATTGATGAGGAGGTATTTGCTCATAGGTTTGACTTGATGGTGTCAAAGGTCTTTTCCAACCTAGTTCATTCTGTGATTCTGTGCCTATACGTACATATATCTGCATGTTTGCAATATATGTGTATACATCTGTATATGTATATGCATGCATGCATACCTGTGTATCACACCAACATCTAAGTTGTACTGTTTACAGTCTTGGTTAAACAAAATCCTCTGTTGGCTCTTAGTTGTACTGAGATTAATTATCTGCCATTATTCACATTTGCCCTCAGCAGGTCCATCAGCAGGACAGACTTCTAACAGGAGCTGTAAGTGGCAAGTAATTTTATCAAGAAATGCAAAATGCAATTTAAAGTGTACAAAAGGCAGATAAAAAATAAGACTTCCAAGCATAAACAGGAAAGCGTAAACATATTGCATGTTTGGAGACCAGACTATGGGAGCTAGAACTAGGAAGAAAGACATCGCCACCATCATAAATGGAACTGGTAAAAACACCTGTAAGAGAAAGAAAAAAAGTAAGTTAGAAAATAAACAAACCAACTGTGCTTTTTTTTTTTTTTTGCATCATTCATTACAGTAACAACGTGTTCTTTGCCACAGTAGAGTACCAGTTCTCATGCTGCTATAAATTCACCCAGGACAAGAGTCATCTGACTCAAATTGCCTATAAGAGAGGAATCTTTCTAAAAATATTTCTTTAGGCTCCTTCTTTTGTCAAGGGGGAGAAACAGGCAGGAAATCCATTTGTTCACATATGATATTGTGGGTTCCTATATGACTCAGGGCAGGGTGCCTGGAAGCCTTCACAATGAACATACACTTCAAACCCAGCTTTCTGACTGCTGGAGTAAGAGGAAATTCAACCTGTCTTTAATGCCTGTGATTGTATAAGGGAAGATGAGAGCAGATCAAAGTTTAATGAACTGAAGGGCAATGGGTCCTGTACTGTTCTTGTTACTACTCCACAGTGGTATGGTCCCACATTGTTTGCACATCTCCCCCATTCTGCAAAGAACCACCTCATGTTTTCAAGTTCTCTGGGCAGAGACCATCTGTTTGTTTCTCTTCTTTTTATAGTGAAGCAAAATTTTCAAGTAAGGCTCTAAGCATGGAGATTATTATTTGTATTTTTATGACTATCCACTTTGGATTTGGACTTCTTCTTTAACTTTTGCATGCTACCCAGGAGTCAAAAAAAATTATAAAAATATTTTAACTTAGATCCATTTACTTTGTATGGTCGGTGTAGATGAGGTTCCCGGTATCGAAGTACAATCAGGCTTGCACAAGTCAATCCAGTCATAAGCCAGGCAGAAAATCCAAAGTAATTTGTTAACATAATAAGGTCAGAGGGGATGATAAAAATGGATGCAATGGTGGTTGAAAAAATCATGGCTGGTGCTGGCGTATAGGAGTGGACATTAAGCATGGATATTAAAAGAGGTAAATGTCCTGACTGACTTCCAGCATAGCTTAATCGACCAAGTGTGAACATGCTGCAGTTGAGGGCACCAAATATTGAGACAGCAACAGAGAGAGGAATGATCCAGGCAACAGAGGGGATCACTCGATCAGCCCAAGTGACTGCCACAGCAACTGCAAGAAAGCAAAGAATTAGTGTAGTGCAAGTGCCATGTTCTGAATAACTGACAGACTCAACAGGAACAAAACTTAAAATACAAGAAACACCTATTATTTACCAGCAATTCCTGCTTTTTTGTTGCAGTAGTCAAACACTAATCCAATCCTAAAGGTATTTCATTCAGGAGCTAAACATTTCCTAGGAGGATGACAGCAAGAAGGAGTGCTGCCTGCCAGAGCAAGCCAGGGAAACCTGCTGGGATCAATACCACAGTCATGGACTGCCCAGCAGGAAAGAGCCACATCTTCTCACATCCTGCATCACAAACACACACACCTGGGCAAGGAAAGAAAATTAACTTCTTGGTCCCTGGTGTGGCCACGGTGGTGACACAATCTGCTGTTACAGCAAACTGCCAACAGGAGGACATCTATGTTCAGAGATGAGTCAACAAATGTGCTATTAATGAGATTTTGCTGTGGGTGGAACTGGGAAATGTGAAAGATTGTTTCCAAACAAGAGATATTCAATATTGTTGGAGATAAGCTATGTCTAATATTGTAGTGAGGACAATATTGAGTGGGTCTATAACCAAATGCCATGAGGAACATAGGTCTTGCAGTGTCCTGTGCAGCATAGGAAGTAATTAGAGATGGAGAAAATAGAGACCCTCCCCCACCTACAAAAAAAAAGAAAAAAAGTAGCAATGAAGGAACAAGAAATGTTTGAAAAAGTGCTATAATTTTAAGGTTATCTTCTCAGCTGGCACAGATAAACACAGTTCCCCTGGTAGGCATGGAGCTGGTCATGCCAGCTGGCAGCTGCTATTCATGGATAGTCTGGTATTTGCTGCCTCCTTCATTGTAGCATACAAATGATCCATCTCTCCCAGCAGACACCCTGACAATGGCTGAGTGATAATATGAGGTTACTGAGTGACAGGTACACTGTTCTCATTTATATCAGTGAGCTTTTTTTCATGGGAAAAAAAATGATTGATCCATCCAAATGAGGTATGGTTTTTTGTCAGGCCTGTAGGCAAGGTGTGACAGCTTTCATTGTCTCATGACAATGAGATTTAAAATGTGCTGCTTGGACAATCAAGGAGAAATATAGTTCCCTTTGGAGTTTTACATGGCCAGCTTATTGATACAGGATCTGAGACAGGGTTTACAAACACTGGAATTTTGTATAGGCTCTTCTGAGAAGTCACAGTATTTGTCATGAATAATACATACCCTAAATGGCTACATTTTTGTGTCCATAGTCTTTTCTATACTACTGAACATGTTAGACCTGCCCACCTCCTAAACAGTAATGGCTTTAGCCTGAGACTCAATGAGATAGGGAAAGAAGGAAGAGATAGAATTAAAACTACAGGAAAACAAAGATCATCTCTGTGCTTGGGACCTGACTTTCACCTTATTTTCCAGGTTTTAATACACTTATGATTTCTTTTTAGACAGCGTAGGGAAAAGCCAACAATTTCAGCAATCTTCCTGCATTCATCCAATTTGTGTCATACAGTAAAATTAAAAAAGAATTCTCGGTTAAAAGAAAATGAACCCAAATTTCTGGACTGTGAAGTTAGATGAGCAGAAGTAACCCAGGGCATTGACATCAGATGGATATGTCAATGGACCAGTCCTTTTTAATTAAAAAAATTAAATACATACCTGAGGAGACAATTTCCTTAGGTGTGAGGACAGTCAGATATGAGATGTTCACTAGTAAATAAAAAACAATTACTGCAGGAACAGCAGTCATCACAGTTAAGGGGATATTTCTGCTGGGGCATTTCATCTCTTCTGAAAAATATAATTTAAAACAATAAATGAAGCAAGCAGTGTAGCTTCTGCAAGTGTTTTTCAGTGGTGAAGCTGTGCAGAGTTTGACAAGATGCCAAAGTCCTGCCCCAATCCCTAATCATGGCTGCTAAATTCTCTGCTTGTGAAGTCCTACAGTGATTCTCAAATAGGTTAATATCAAAGATTCTTAAACAATTTTTTTACTTAGCTTTTTTAACTATTTTGGAAGGAGAGCTGGATGAAGAGCTGATTGATTCACAAAATGACAAAAAGAGTGATAATTTCCCTTTGATTTGATTAATCCCATATTTGACTTACATTAGAAAAATGATTTGGTAGAAAATTTTCAAGTAGCCTATTTGAAAATCATTAGCTTCTTAAGTCCTATTATTTATTCTTATGTCAGTCACTTCATGAATCCTGATTTGAAACTTATTGAGCATATCTGCCTATTCCTACTCAGAACCCTTCTCTTTGGTCTTACATCAGAAGTAACAGAAAAGACTGAAGGTATAGACGTAAGAGCAATAATGCAGTGGCTTTAAAAGGGAGCCATTCCCAGATGGATTCTGTTGATTATTATCTTTCCCAGGGCAAAGATGGTGTAGGAAAACTGTTTAGTGCTAAGCCTGATAGCTTAGAACTACTCTTACCAAGCAAGAAAAAACCAAATTTTGCAGGTGTATAACTCAGGCACTGGCACACATTCCTGGACATGTCATAGTCCCAGCAAAAGATGAAGCTGGTTTCCAGAAGTTTAATCTCAATCACGATCATCTCAATCAAAAAGATTCTTTTTCATTTCTTTCACTCCTTGCTCTTGTTCCCTCACCACTTCCCACTTCCCTCAGCATTTACAGACAATTTCCTGAGTATTACCAGCAAATAACTGATAAGAGGGAAGAAATGAATAGTCGAATGTGCAGCTTATCTAAACTCCTTTTAGGAGACATAAATCTGTTTACTCCTTCACATTTGATTTCTATCTTCTGCTCAGGACATCAGCCTTGAGCCATGATCCCTATGCTGACTGTAGTGCACAGAGACAAGACTGAAGGACCACAATAGTGGAATTTGGATACCATCAGAGAATTTGGGATTTCAGATATAACAAATACACTTAGTAATTTTCAGCTTGGAAGAGGATAATCACCAAATTTGCCAATTTAAATTTATCTTTCCATTTGTTTTGTTGCTTATTGCAGTCTTGCCAGCCAGCTGGCACCTGACCCATCAGCTGAAGCCCACAGAAATGAAGTTATTGTTGAAGCATAGGAAACTCAGTTCAGTTCAGAACTATTGCATAAGTTACATCTGTCTAAACAGCTGTGCTGCCCAGTGTATGGCATTTATTAGTACTGCTAACTAATCAGAATAAATCAGTATTTTACCATAAGTCTTCTATTTTCTCAGGCTTACAAAGCCATGTACTTGTCTTTAAGGAATACCTAAGGTTTCCATACTTTCCTCATTTGTATATTTTTTTAATTTATTTTTTTTTTAATTGCAGCCTATTTTTAAAGCTGGAGTACCTGGATTATAAAGACAAGAGTCAGGTTTTTAAACATTAACCAAATTTTCACACTATCCTCACCACTGAACTTTGTGGTATGCATTTGACACATTCTGTTATTTAATATTTTACATGACAGAGGTCAATGGATACAAATGGTTAAAGATAAAACAGCAATATCCACTTGCTTACAATAAAATTCCATTAATCTGATGATACTATAAAACTCTATTGATTTAACTTGTGATGTGAATACCTAACATTATGAACATCATCTCTGTAGCTTTCATGCTCAGTTATTACTGCCACATGTCAGCAGATACAGAATAGGGATATTCAAAAAACCTTTTGAATGCTAAAATTGAGTACAAATTCTATGAAAAAAAATCGATGCCACTTTCCACAGACCTCTCTTTACCTTCTATTGGACTTCAAAAGTCTATTTTCCCAGGAAAATATATCCCATAAAATTACTACATTCTAACAAAAGTCAAAATTAATTTGACCATGTTCAAACCAGCTGCATAAGCTCAGATAAGGCACAGATATTTAAATAGAAATTACCTATGCACGCATAGTTTGGCATGAATAATTGATACTTTCCTAAAAATACACTGACATGGACACTGAGAAAGACAAAATGCAAATGTTTAATGTATGAAAAATTCTGTTTATGCATGAGATTTAAAATTAACTATTATGATTTCTCTTCTACTTCCCTGAAAATATCAGCTTGATTCTGCACAAAAAGCAGGAATTTTCCCCAGAGAGGAACAACGCCTCTTCTACCAGCCCCAACAAACACTCATGTAAAATGAGAAGGGCCCTGTGGTCTCGAAGCAGAGACAAGTTCTTCCAAAACAAGCTGAGGAACACAAGAATGAGAACTGCAGAACTAAATCTAAAGAAGAGGAGTGGAATACCTGCCATGTAGTTGAGTGACCACCAGCCCCCGTACGCGTACAGCCCCTGGAAGAAGGCTTCAGCAACCTGCGAGGCGTTGGGAATCTCTGAGCTGAACATGTCCTCAAACCTGGCCAGACTCTCCTTTTGCCTTGTAATGAGGAGAACTATGCCACCGACAGCAATCACAGACAAGGCCATCATCTTCAGCAGAGTGAAAACTGTCTGCACCCATGCAGACATTTTGACACTGAGGCCATTCAAAATCCCCAGGGACCAGAGAACGGCCAAGGCCAAGCACTTCTTCAGCACATCTGGTGCGGGACAAATGCCATAGAAAGGCTGCGTGGCATATTCAGCAAACAGCAAGGCTCGAGCAGCATTTGATGCTGGCTTGGTGAACATTGATGTCCAGATAAACACGAAGGCGGGTAGGGATCCAAGGCCTCTTTTAATATGGCTGTATTCTCCTCCAGAGAAGGGCAGAGCGGTTCCCAGCTCCGCATAGCAGAGGGCACCCATCAGAGACACCAGCCCAGATGCAGTCCAGATCGTTAGTGCAACGCCAACATTGAGCAAGGAATGTTTTAACACCCCTGTGGGAGACACGAAGATCCCTGCTCCAACAATTGATCCTATAATAAAACTTACCCCATCAAAATAACCTATATTTCTTTTGAGTTGCATCTTGGCTTTTCCTTTTCTTTGCACATCTCTGGGATCATTGTTTTCTTCTTTTCTCATTTTTTCCTGGGTTTTTTTTTTCACAGCAGATTTCACTTTGTTGTTAGCAGTCTGTCATAGCCCTACTTGCTAGTGAAATGTTATGGGAAGCTTGGCTTAATCATTCAGAAAAGAGAGCATACCTTGGGTTTTGATGTCTCCTGTGTGAAGATAATTAACCAAATACTTCAAGAAACACTGGCAAATCATGTACATGTTGGTTTAATATGTACTTCAAAAATTATTAAGGTCTGCAGGTTTTTTTAAAAAACCAACATTAAAATTAATGCATGGCAAATGCTCATTTCTCAGATAATCTTAATCAATAGATTTCATTTTGTTTTATATACATCTTCAGAGACAACCACAAAGGTGAGTTAATGTGACTTCTACATCAACCCCAGGGGAAAAGGAAGGACATGGAAACATGAGGAAAGAAATCAACCTTCCATATAATCTTGACAGTGACATGGACATTAGATAGTGGCCTGCCACTATTTTTCCACCATCTATACAGAAAAGGGACAGTGATAACCAATGATCACCAGTATGCTTTGCCAAAATCTCATCAGTCACTGAGTATATTGGAGCTTGTTTATACTTCACTCATTAAACACTGCCCTAGAAAGAAAATTACCAGTTTTATTCCCAGCTTTTTTCTGAGCATTCATTGTTAGACTAGTACTCAAGCATGTCCTAAGATGGCATTAATCTTCAGACACTGCTCTGAAGGAGGGAAAAAAGCTGTATTATAATTTTCATTTCTGCACAGGAGCTATGGAACAGAAAGAGGAAGCTTGGAAGTTCCCACTGGTGTGGCATGTGTCTTTTAAGGTGTGGCTGCTGATTTTTCTACATACTTATCAATCTCTTGTATATTTTATGTTAGGAGCATCTCTTCTATCAGATGTGGAGATACCATAAACAAATTACTTTTGTATAAAACATGCAATTATTTTTTTAAAAAATATGTCAAGAAAAATGGGCAGAAAGAAGAAAACTAACTGAAAGGAAGCTCAGCATGAACCCTAAGGGTTGTATAAGTGCCCAAACTCTGCAAAGTTCTTACTTTTTGTCAGTCAAGTTGCAGAACCAGTTTTGTCCTGCAGGTCAAAGCTCAGCAGTGCAGTGAACAACTCATGCTTTTACAGGGGCCAACTTGAAAGACACAGTAGTCCACACCAGTCTTGAACGGCAGGATTTCCACTCAAATACAAAATAAATTCATCTGAAAATTAGTTTATATAGTATTCCATCATGTAAGACACCTTTGGCTAAAATAGGCATGTACACAGACTGTTCTTTTAATTGTTTCAATGACCTCAAGTGGGTTTCCTTCACCACACAGAAGCTTTGCAGCATGGTCAGTGACAGAATCTACAGCCCCAGAGCAGCTTCTAATCATAAGAAAATTCTTCCATTTTCTCCAAATCCCTGCAGTACTCTCTAACTACTTTCACCTTACAGACTACAAAAAGTGTGGTTCTACAAGAAGCACACCTCTACTAACTAAAACTTGCATACATTTTAAATTGCATTTATTAGTTTCATGAATTGTAATATGTATTTATGTGTGCATTTACTATGCATTATTAAAATTCATAATAATTGAAATATTAATTATCTAGTATTCATGATTGGGAAATTCAGCATGGCATATGTTTTACATGGTTAAAATAAGTAATTTCTTGTTTTATTTTCTGAGTCTCCTTCTCTATGTGTGTGAATGCACACATATTATTTGATATCCAGCAATCTTCCAACTCTCTGTATTCTGCCATGTACAGCTGCAACTTTTTTCACTGATCATCCTAGTGTACAATTTCTAGTAAAAAAAAAAAAAAAAAAGAGCATTCACAGAATCTCCCAAACAGCATCTTAATAAGGATTTTTTATTTCTGACAAAGCCACCTAATTTCAGAAAACCTCACTGACATTATCCCTTGGTGGCTGGGTACGGGATCAGGCTCCCCAGGCAGCGGTCACACCTCCAGGCCTGACAGAGTTGCACAGTGCTCCCTGGCACACGGTGCGACTCCGGGGAATGGCCGTCGATGATCCCTGTGTGTTTCTTCCAGCTCAGGATGTTCTGTGATTCTGTGACACTCTTAACACCGCGTGAGCTCTAAGAAACACCAAAGCCCCTCGCGCGTCCCCTCGAGAAGAATGCGAAGTAGACCAGTTTCTAAACCCGGCCCCTTCCTGGATCTTTGGCAGGAAGAGGCAGGAAGAGGCAGGAAGCGGCCGGGGCGGCGGGAAGCGGCAGGAGGGCGTGGCGGAGGCACGGAGCCCGTTCCCCGCTGCCCCGGGCGATCCGGCAGCGCCGCCTCCCCGCGGCCGCGCCTGCCCGCGGCGGGAGCGGGACGCGGCCGGAGCGGAGCGCGGCGGCGGCGGGGCCGTGAGACGGGGCCGTGAGACGGGGCCGTGAGGCGTTTTGTCCCGGCCTAAGGCGGGCAGCGCTGCCGTGGGAGACCAGGGAACATTGAAGCCAGATGCGGTCAGCGCGGGGGCCCGGCGGCATGGCGGGGATCCCCGGCGAGCTCAGCCTCATGGATAAGGGCGTTAAGAGGTGAGTGCGGACGGGCCGGGGAGCGGGGAGGCCGCGGCGCAAGGCCGAGCTGCCGGCTGACGGTGGGCTCCTGTCTCCGCAGCCTGAGGGATGTGTCCCTGAGCTCGGACCTGCACACTCTCAACGCCCACTGTAACCGCATCGCCAGGATCCAAGGGCTCGACCACCTCCGGAATCTGCAGCACTTGGATCTGTCATCAAATCAGATCCGCCGCATCGAGGGGCTCGGTTCCCTGGCTAAGCTGCGCACCCTGAGCTTGTCCTGCAACCTACTAACCAAAGTGGAGGGTCTGCAGTGTTTATTTCTGTCAATTTAGCAAGTTACAAAGGTTTTTCTAAAAGTCGCCTTAAGGTTTACTTCTGGAATGTTTGCTTCTGGAATGTTTGCATATAATTAAGATTATACCAAGTTAGTATGTGTTAGTATGCCAACCATTTTATAAAGTAAATTTAAGACGAGTATGTATAGTCTTCATAAGCCTTATCATAGCAAAATGCCTTAATTTAGAAGGAAAACCTGATTTTTGTAATATGATTATAGATCAGTGTCATAATTTGTAGTTATGATCTTTAAAGGTTTATTTTGCAAGCTTTGAATTTGATGAAAGCAGAGCATTCTTCTGAAAATCCTCCTGTTTCTATTTTCCCCCTCATTTTGTTTAGGACTGGAAAAGCTCTTTAACTTAACAATGCTGAACTTGTCATATAATCGCATACATGATCTCTCTGGTAAGTGATGTTGCCATGTGCTGTGTGCTACAAAGCGTTTGTCTCACTTCAAATTTGAAAAACTTGACCAAGTGTATTTTGAGAAGTCTCTAGCGCTTCAAGTGCCAATTCACTGAATAATTCTAATGCAGGTGGCTATTGCTGCTCTTCTCAGCTTTAAAATTTTTAACACCAAAGATTGTTCTGAACTGGAATTTATTCTTCTGTGTTTGGTGAGGCCAAGCTTGTTCAGAAAGTAGTACAGTAAACATTTCAGACTTCCAAAATATTCATATCTTTCATTTTTATAGAACAAAAATGCAACTTTACATATGATGTGGATGTTCTCTTGTATATCTCTTTTAAAATGGTCAGTTCTTCTGATTTCATGCTACAAAATCAAGAGAACTTGGAGTGGAAAATTAAAAAAATATTGGTGGCAATTTTGTTAGTGAGCTTGTGTTATAAAATGAAACTTGAAGGAAAAGGTTTATTTTTACATGCTTTTTAACAGTCAGAAATTAATTTGTTTCTTTAAAGTTAGCTCACATAAGTAGGTTAAGTGTTGTACTTTTTGGTAGAGTGGCACTGGTAATTAACGTGTAGACAAAGATATGGAGCAAGTTTTGTTCTCTCATTTCTAGTTATGATATATTATTTACTGAATATTTTTCAACAAGATGCTGTTTGTTCTAAACACCATAGTCTAGGACTGTAGCAGAAAACATTACTTTGTGATTGTTTGGGGTTTTTTTTTTCCTGAAATTTCCAGGATTTCGATCCCTTCATGGAACCAGACATAAGATTAGCCACATTGACCTTCACAGCAACTGCATAAGCAATATTAGTCACTTACTTCAGTGCACAAAGGGGCTGCACTGTTTGACAAACCTCACACTGGAAAGAAACGGAAAAGCCAATCCAGTTTGTCACATAGCAGGTATGGATCTGATCTTATGTAGATAACTTGTGCTCATTAGCTCAGTGATTTCCTTTAAGCAGTGAGCCATTTTCTGAAGCTTGCAAATTCATTCATAAACTGGCCAGCCTGCAGAAATCTAAATTCTGTCAAAATGAATTCATTTTCCATTTAAAAAAATCCTTTTTTCCCTGACAGCATATACTCAAAATTGTAAATGGCATGTTTTGATAATGCTCAGCATTTTCACTTGTGAGCCCAGAGGAGGGCCACCAGATGATTAGAGGCATGGAGCACCTCTCCTATGAGGAAAGGCTGAGAGAATTAGGAGAAGAGAAGGAGAAGGCTTCAGGGTGATCTAATTGTGTCTTTGCAGTACCTGAGAGGAGTCTAAAAGAAGGAAGGAGAGAGAGGCTCTTTCCAAGGGCATGTAGTGACAGGACAAGGAGGAATGGCTTCAAACTGGAGTAGGTTTAGATTAGATATTAAGGAAAAATTCTTTACTGTGAAGGGTGGTGAGGCACTGGAACAGGTTGCTCAGAGTGGTTGTGGATGCCCCATCCCTGCAAGTGTTCAAGGACAGGCTGGATGGGACTCTGAGCCACGTAGTCTAGTGAAAGGACAGGAGTGTTAATATTATAAACTGGAAAGGTGGAGAACTCAAAGAATGTATGTAGAGATACTGAACTTTTAGGCAGAGGTCAGGCACAGGAAATAGGTAGTCTGCTACTGCTAGAGACCACAAGAGAAAGATCAGTAACAGTTAGCTTTTCCTTCTTTTCCCCCTGCTTCAGTTAGCAGTGACAGACTCTAGGATCCTCTGCAATAATTAACATTGTCATCCAAATAGGTGTCCAGTGTTTCACTAGGCAGCTTGGAGACAAGTTGGAGAATGCATGTGGATGCATCACTTTCAGTTGCATTTGAGCTTCTGGTTTGGGGGTAGGTTTTTCAGGCCATTAAAATGTTACAGTTCATTAAGATGTCAAAGTTCAAACAAGTTAAACTGTAGCATTTTATATTGGTGTAGGGTTTTGTTATTTTCTTTGTGTGTAGGAGAGGAAAATCTCTTACAGGAAGGTGGAAGTGGAGGATTGATGCTTTTGCGAGAGTTCAAAGGTAATTCAAAAAAGTAGGACAATACAAATTGAAGCCATACAAAATAGCAATCATATCATGAGCATACAATTGATACAGGTGTAATGTGTGTACAGTTAAAAAGAAACACCAGGTGTTACTGAGGAAAGCCAAGCAAGGTTTTAAGTAATGTTTTTAAATGCACTCATCATGTTTTACAAATACATTCAGGCACTACAGAAACAGTAACAGGACTATTAAATTTATCTGATTAACTTAGAAAATGTCACTAGTTTTCTTCTGTGAGTATTTATGTACCTCTTCATATCTATGTCTTTGGTGGCACTTTCAAAACTGCAGTGTTCAGTAGCCCAAATGCTAATAAATTAAAAATGCTAATTTCAGTGCTTTACAGTTTCATAATGTCTTACTTCATTCACTGACAAAGGATGAAGTTGTTTAAGCCCTTTCAGAACTTGCTTTGCCATTACATTCGTCTACCCTTCCACTTGGTACAACTGTTTGGGTGCAGTAGGCTGATGTTGAAAGGCTGTCTGTGCAATTGAGTGCGCTGATGGTGGCTGGGAAATCCCTGTGTAGATCAAGACTAGGCAGGCAGCTCCCCAGTTGATTTAATTTGTAAAGTTGTCTGTTGAAAGCCTTGGGAGGGGAAAGGTGAGACAATTGTAGATAACTCACTACTTTTTTTATTACATTAAAAATGCAGTGAATAATTTGAGATGATGAGGTATCTAAAATACACCAGGCATCTTCTCAGAAGGTTGATTTCAATTTAAATGTTGTCTTTTTCTCAAGGTTATAGAGAAACTGTTCTTCAGTCATTGCCCCAGCTAACAGCTCTAGATGGAAGAAATATTTCTGGTGAACCAGTGGACCTGGCAGAAGAAAACTGTTCAGATTTGCAGTGTTTAGAAGACATTTTGGGCTCTTTGGTTTCATCTAGGTGCCCTTCCTCCCAAGATCAGGTGCCATAGTTTGTGTGTACTGGTTTTAAAATTGACGCATTCTATTTTTATATTATTATAACTTATTAATGCTACAAGAGTTGTCTTTTCTTCTGATAGAACAATGTTCCCTTACTGCTGGCAACACCACACATCGACCAGGCGCTGGCTCAGTTTCGGCAGCGTTCAAGGATACCAGTGCAAGGTGCCACCAGCTCCTCCACAGAGCTTGTCTCCTCTTCTGAACCTGAAAAGATCCAGGTTGATAAAATACACAGTGAGATGAGGATTAAAAAAATAGAAGATCAGATTTTAGAGATACTGCAAAAGGTGATTTTTCTACTGTGATTGCTCAGCAAGTTTTGTTTGTAAGATAAGGTATGCCTTTCTGATAATTAAAAATTTGCTGAACCAGACTAAAGCATTTCTACCGGTATTATGAGCTGACTGTGGTAATGTGTTCTTAATCATTTTGAGAAGCCGGGAATAAAATAAAAACAAGTCTTTAAAAATGAAGATCGCACTTTGTATCGTGAATCATTCCATACAGAATAAAAACCATAGTCTTTAGGACTAACAGAGCTATCCGACCACGTTAGAAAATTCTTTTTATGTTGTTTTGGGTTTTTTTTATCCTGAAACCATCCATGTACTAATTGAACCAGAGTAAAGCATTAAATGCACCAAAGTGCCTGGATTATACAGGTGGTGAAAATTAATTTCACCAATAGGTCAACTTGGTCTGATATGCTTGTCATGTATTATAGTTTGTGTTGTTAACATAGATAACATAAGTTTGTCAGGTTTGGTACTGGTGTTTGCAAGGCTTTTTTTGGTTTTAAGTGCTGTGTTTGTTTTACATTTTTCCCCAACTGCCTAAGGATTTTACCAAAGTTCACGTATTTCAAAAGGAAACAACTACATCTTTTCAAGCACCCTGGGTTTACTTTAGCTTTAAAACAATAAAATACTTCAGCAAGGAGAGAAGGGATTGTAAAAGTAAAGAACTGGAAGCAATTGTTCAGTTTTTGTCAAAATTATTTTGTGTGAACTCTTTTAAAAATTGCACCTAAATAAGCGTTAGCCAATCAGAAATTGTAAAATTTGTATCTAAAACTTTGATCTCTTCTTAGGTATCTGATAATTCAAGACAGGAAGCTGCTCCAAGTGCCCTCAAAGCTAAGAGAGACACAGATCCAACTTCTGAGAGTGAAAATGAGAGTGGAAAAGAGAACAACAGAAAGGTCATGAAAAGAAGCAAGATCCCCACTTACCATAAAACTGCCTTATCTACAAAAAGTCATGCAAGTCATCTAAAAAAGAAAATTACTGACAGGTATCTCAGTGTTTACTATATAAAGCCAAAATTAATTAAACTGAATATTGTCAGCATGAACATAGTTTTAACTTGAAACATTTCACTAAAAGTGGTAGGTTGAGTAAATCAAGTCAGTTAACAGTACCCTGAAAATGAGTAGCTACTGAGGCTTCATTCAGTTGTTTCTCCACATGAGCTGTTTCTTTCTTCAGGTGAGAAGGAAATTGAACTGAAGATTCCAAAACAAACACTTTCAAAATCCTAACAGGTTATGTTTCCATCTTCATTTTAAATTGTGGTGGCAAAAGAATTCTCCACAGATGAAACTGGGTAATTAGAAGATTCATGGTGTCAGAACAGTGGTCAAGAATATAAATCTTTGATGAAGCTGAGGATGCCGTAGTGATTTGTTTGATTTGTACAGTATGAGTAGTACTCTACAGATGAGTAGAAAACAATACAAATTTGAATATATTTGTTCAGTCAGCCACTGCAGCTCTACAGCTACTCTACTCTTCTAAAATTATTTTGTGTGTATGTGATGATGAGATGGTTTTAGGTAGCATCTGCTAGTTGTAAGTATCTTTTTAGAGCTGAAGATTTGAATTCAGCTGTTTCTGTGGTGTGATTGCCAATTATTTTCTAGATAATTTTGAACTCTAGTATTTAGCTGCTGCACTAAACCACAATTTTTTTTTCATTTAAAAGTGTCTGAATCCACTGTTACTCTTTAAGCTCTGCATATAGGGAAGAGAAGAAGAGTTCCTCGAAGTGTCCATGCTCCAGTGAGAATGACACTCATTTTAAAGTAGTGGGAAGGAAAGTTGAAATACTAAGTGGAAGACAGAGCAATATGGAAAAACTAGAGGAATGTAATTCAAATCCCATCGAGGAATCAACATACCGAGTAGGTTTTGCATCATTTCAAGTTAAATATATCGTCATCTGAAGCCAAACATATGTCTCCTGGTCATACTAAAACTGGAGGTGACAAAAATAATTGCATGTAGATATTATCAAAAGTACTGGAGTTCTTGTAGTGCCAGCTGGGAGAGGATGTATTTTATTTCACTTTATGGGAGTTTTTGGCCTCGTTGCTTGCAGTTTCTTCTGTCATCCATGAATTCCAGAAAGACAAAAAAGTCTTGTTCTGCAATTATAAATATTGTTTATCATTTTTTGCTATGTTTGAATGTTTCCTAGTAAGTTGATGCTTATCACATTCTTGCTAAGGCACTGATTCAAGAACTGGATCAGGAGAAAGAAAGGAGGTGGAAAGCAGAGCAAGCAGAGAAGAAATTATTAGAGCATGTCAGTGAGCTACAGAAGCATGCAAAAGAAGAAAAGAATATTCAGAGTATGGCTTTATTCACTAGAGACAGGTAGGGAAACAATGCTATAGTCTAAGAGTTTTGTTGTGGTTTTTTTCAGTTTCAAATAATTCATTTGGTAGGCTTAAGAAACAAAGACAGCTTTAAACAATGTACTTGGAAAATAAGGCATCAAGAAGTAGTGCTAGAATTTCTCTCATTATTACCTAGTGAAATTCCCTTCTGCAGCTTTCTTCTTGTTCTTGTCATAGGACAGTATCACTATGCCACTTTCCTCCATTTCTAGCCATTACTTTCCAAACAATCTGTATCATAACTATACCTTCAGTTCAAGCTCTAGTAGCTGTCCCATATCATACTTCTGCCTTCTGTGTCCCAGTCTCCCTTTCCTAGAGAATACACCTAGAGAATTCTTTGTTTTTTTTCTGTGCAGCACATTAGAATAAAAATGTTTCTGGCAGGCTAGAGTTGGCCCATAGGCAATGTATTGTGCAGGGCAGGCCTAGCACATCTTCAGAGGTGGTTGTCACCATCCTTGTGTGTTCTGAGCAGCAGCCTTTTTTTTAAAAAAAGATCTCCTTATTCTTGGAGATGTCTGCTCCATTTGGCTTTTTCTTAATGTATTGTATTTATCAAAGCCACATTTTTGTTCTTTTTAGGAAAAACCAAGCCATGTGCTTCCTGAGTTACTATCCATGACTGACTGTGAATATTTCCCTTTTCTCCCTTTTTGTTTTAGGTTCACTTCCAGCCTTTATTTTCTATCCATCTACATTTATATGGTCTTCTGTAAGAGGCTTATAGTGTTCCTGTAAAGCAAAGTAATACTGGACTGTCATTTCCTAAAAGATATATCTGTGAGGTTGTCTCCATCTCAGGTTTTTTTAAACTAACCTCCATATAGTAATGCTACACATGACTTAATTAATAGTTTATGTCTCTTTAAACAGTTTTATATGACAGTGCTATAAATAGTAAAACACAGTAAAAAACAAGATGTGTTGCTACAATGGCTACTAATGCCTTTTTCCAATGTATTTGGCATGAAACTTACAAGTAAAACATTTATAATACAATGTCACTGCATTTATTTTCAGGTTAAAGGAATTGATATTGAAAGAGAGAGATGCCAAAGCAAGACTGCAAGCAGATGTCCAACAGTTGAAAGGTGAAACTGAAAGACTTACTAATGAGCTAAATCAGGCAAGAAATAAAGAAGCAGAATATCAGAAGGCCATGCAAGCTTTAGAAGAAACACTGTCCAAGATGGAGACTCAGAGGTTGCAGCAGCGAGCAGCAGAGGTAAATATTTTTCATGAGTAAATTATGCAATGGCAACAGGGTGACTACCATAGTCATTAATACAGAGAAATACTAGATTTTACCAACATTGAGTCTGAATTTTCCACAATAAAACCTGGGGCTCTTTTTCTGCATAGTAGTAGTTAATAACAGGTATCCATTTTAATTGTCAATTAATATATTTTATAAATTTAAATTTTAAATATAAATTTTATGGTGGCCTTTAGATATCTAGAGTTGCTAAAATCAATAGACATCTTACTACTGCGATGGAAATCTGGTGGTTCTGTTTATTTCACTGGTCTAAAGTATTAGATGCTTTTAATTGCAACCAGAACAAAACAGTAATTGCAGAGAACATGAAAGATTCTGGTCAGTTTGTGTGATGTTTTGTGTTCGTTTGTTTGTTTGGGATTTTTTTTTTATTTTTACAGCTGGAGAAGAGCTTTTGTAGTCAGAGGCTCTTTGTTCAATATACAAATATATAAGATCAAGATGTTGTACCAGATACTGCCACTATTTCTTTCTGTGAAATTAATTGCTGAATTTTCAGTGTCCTCCAATATCTACTCCTTTTGTTTGTTTATTTTCCTATGTTAGTCCATTCCTATGTCAATTGACTTAGAGAAAATGAATCTTAACACATCCATCCTGAAAAGTCTTTGAACTGATAGTGTGGTGCGCTAGGAAGTGTTGTTGTTTAGGTTCCCTGAAAGGAATGAAAATCAGGGAGTGTCCTGACAAACCCATCCTCTCTAAAGACACCCTCTACTTTAGGCTCCTGGTTAGGGACTTAAGTGGCTCTTCCATAGATACCCTGGAGCTATTATGGAATCTAGAAGTGACCTTCAGTTTAGTTCAGGTATCTGCCTGTCAGTTTGAAAAGTACTAAATTTAGTGATTTGGAGAACAGGATAGTGGGATTTGCGTGTGTGTGTGTGTGTGTGTGTGTGTGATATTTTTCTGTTCTGTAAGAATGAAAACTCCTTAATGATGTATGAGGCTTTTATTTTTCCTTCAATGAGTTTGTAGAAATAAGTAATCTCTTTTGGTGGTAGTAACATTGTTTTTATTAAGGGAAGGTCGTTCTTCCTGTCTTTAAGATCCTGTAGCAAATACTCCTTAATAATTATGTTTCAGAGAATAATCATGATGCTCTTGAAACTAAATCCTCTTTTTGAATGTTCAGATTTAACATACCTTTGGCCTATTTTATCAATTCCAAGATTAAGAAATTCTAGAATATTTCACAGAGCTTTCTCACTGTATGTCCCAGCAATTACTGTCAGTGGTAAATTATGGTTACTCCACGTAGCCACCACTATTTAAGGCCTTCAGTCAGCATTACTAGATGACTTCTTGAAGGGTTTCAAGATGAGAAAGTTTACTATGCATCTACATGCGTACCTTATTCCCTTGTTCTTCCTTGACTTTTTTGTCAAAATGCGTTCTTGCTTGACATTTTTAAGTGCTTCAATTTAGGAGAGAATTCCTTCACTTCTTCCATAAAACAAAGGAATACAGTGTGATGTGTCTAAAAGTTACTCATTAAATTATTCATGAAAAGGCTTAACATGTAGAACATAAAAACTTAGCCTTCTGAAGTGTCCTGATTTTGAATAACCTTTTTTTATAACTTTTTTTCTTTTTTCTTCATGTTGAATCAGAAAAGAGTTTTGTATTTAAAAGGCATAAGTCTATAAAATGGAATTAATAATAAAAGCTTGCATCGAATGGAGAAAGTGGAGTATGCCATCTGGTGTTTATACTGAGTCTACATTTTTTGTAAAATCATTAGAAAGCAGCTCTGTTCAGCAGCTCTAAACTGTACAAATAAGACAGATGGAGATTTTGACAGAAGTGGAGTGTTAAAAAAATGAAGTTAATGTTGAATACATCTAAAAATGTTTTGTTTGAAACTAATACAAGTATTACAATAAAAGAGTTTCTAATTGCAGAAATTGTTCTGCCAATGCACTTCTTCCAATTCTGTAGGACACCTTGAAGTTCTTTATAAATTAAGTAAATGCCCTTGGTTCTTTATTAAGGTTGCTTTTTGAGTTGTAGGAAGTTAAGACTTTATTTTAAACATCTTGTCTTAAATTTCTTCAAGTCTTAAAATATATTAAGAAAAAAACCAAACAAAAACTCTTAGAAAGCACCTGTTCCTTTGTGTTCTAGTATAAAATATGAAGATTAAATTACATTTTCAAGAAAATCTTGCTCTTGTCTTTATGCACAGATGAAACAGGTGCAAGAAGCAGAGCTTAAAGCATCAGCAAATGAAAGAGAAGTACAGTTACTTCGAATATCCATCCGACAACAGAAAGAGAAGGTAAAACAACTACATGAGCTTCTTGTATTAAGAGAGCAAGAGCAAAGGTATGGGGTCATTATTTTCTTTTCACAAATGAACAGAGATGCTTGTGTTGCCAACATGGTTTTTTAAATGTGTTCTGAAGTATGGATGTGTTTTTGTTCTGGTTTGGTTTGTTTTGGGTTTTTTTGATTAATGGGAGAGATGGTTTTTGTAAAAATGTAGGTGTCTTGCTACACATTTTCTTGCTCATTTAGGAATATCTTATAGATTCCTGACTCATAAGTTCATGTAGGCAACTTCCAGCCTTTCATGTGAAAGGTTTTTCTCTTATAATATGGCCAAATTCTTTTTTTTAAATACTTGATCTGTAATCCAGGAATAATCAGACAAAAATAAAATTGTATTTGAATTACTGACTGAAGAGCTGCATATGCTACTATAACACGTTGTTCTGCAGCCTCTGCAGAACCTTGCTTGTTGGGTGGAGTGTGAGTTACTTGCCTGGCTGTTTTCCTCTTTGAAAATTTCCCTTTTTTGGAGAATACTTGAGGCTAAGTTCTGTGGTGTTCAGCTAATACAATCAAATATGTGTAAAACGTATATCAAGAATACCGTGAGGTATAGTATTATATAAGGAAGGTTGTTAATAAAATAAGCTGCTTAAATTTGCTCAATTCTACAAGGGAAAATGTATTCAGTTACCAAGATAATGGCAGGTTTAGACGGGAAGAATCTTACAGCTTTATTTTGAGAACTTTGAATAATTACCTCATAAA
Organism: Motacilla alba alba; assembly: GCF_015832195.1. Taxonomy (NCBI): domain Eukaryota; kingdom Metazoa; phylum Chordata; class Aves; order Passeriformes; family Motacillidae; genus Motacilla; species Motacilla alba. Next base: position 124,889,136 of record NC_052017.1, read on the forward strand.
GCTCCAAAAGATATAATGTGAAGGACAGTGGATATTTTATTTTATATTTTTTTGCTTTAAAGTAGATGAACAGAGTAGTGTTGAAGTAGAGGGTACATCTGCTTCAACATTGCCCTTTTAGGTCTTTGTTGCTGCTGCTTTTCAGGTTTTGGGTGTGAGTGAATAGCAGCAGTTGTTGGGTGAGGGTGAAAGGAATGACTGACTGCAGAAGAGGGTGTCTGGCTGTACAGGGCTTTTCTCTGATTCCAGTGTCACTTCCAGATGTTTGCTAACAGCAAAGCATACAAGTGCTAAATCACAGCAAAAGCACAATTGAATAATTTCTACAAATGTTTGAATTAAAAAGTAAGGATATGCCTGTGGGTGTTTTTAACAGTAGTCAACAGAATTTTCCTCATGCTAGGGCCATTGTCAGAGAAGACTGAAGGCTGGCTGTGAGATGGAGGAATTTATTCCATTTATTATGTAATTCATTATCCTTGTTCAGTAAAACCAAGGAAATGAATTAAAACAGCATTGTGAGATCCTGCAGTTCATGTCTCAAGTGTATGCTTGGTAATTTCAGGAGAGAACTTGGAACCCGAGTTGCTTTAAATGGACCTGAATTTCAAGATGCTTTGTCAAAAGAAGTGGCTAAAGAGGAGCAGAGGCATGAACAGTGTGTTAGAGAATTGCAGGAGAAAATTAACATGTCAAACCAGAAGTACAGAGAGTTAGAAGATGAATTTCGCTTAGCTTTAACTATCGAAGCAAAAAGGTTTAAAGAGGTAAGACTAAGAGAACATTTCATTTCACACTTGGTGGGGTTGTAGTTCTCTTAAATGTGTGGAGTTTGGGTGGATATTCTGTGGTGTGGTTTTTTTGGTGTTTTGTTGGGTTGGTTTTTTATCCCTATGATCTTTGCTCCAAGGATTTATGCAAAGTACTGGTAAAAATGTTTGAAATATCAGTGATTAGAACAATGACAGCAAAAGCCAAGTCAGCATTCAAAAACCCCAGCATTTTTGTTCATTTGTAAGACTTAATCAAAAGAAATTTTAAAAACCCCTTCTGTCTGATGTTATTAATTTCTTTTAAAATGTGTTGACCTTCAATTAGAATAAATTCAATTACAGTAAAACCTCTTTTTTAGTTTGTGTTTGGATAAGATTATTGTTAAATATATATATGCAAGTGTATTTAGTAATATAGTTCCTTATTGTGTAAATTTTCAAAATTTAATTTTGGATATACATTTTGATACTCAAATTCAAAACTTGCTTGCTAAATTCCTTAGAGAATTTATTTCTATGGCTAGTATTTACATTTTTTATATGTTAAATAAAATATTAAATTCTTCACCTTAAAGTTGGTTTTCTTTGTTTTAAATAAGTTTTAGATAGATGGGAGGAGAGAGAAAAAAAAGACAGGGGTTTTGCCCTTCAAATCTTTTTGTTGCAAGAAAAAAATCTTGAATTAACTTTGTCCTTCTTTTACGATTTTAATGTCAATTTTAACAATGAGATTAAATCAAGGCATTGTTTTTAGATCCCAACTATGGTTTTTCTGCTCTGCTTCCCATCCACCCATTATTTTTTTTTCTGTGTGTTGGGGAATTTTTTTGTTTGTTTGGGGGTTTTTGTTATGTTTTGTTGTGTTTGGGGTTTTTTTACAAGTACGCAGCTGGGTAGAACCAGTTTTTCAAGTTGTAGTTTCATGAACACACCAGGAGAAAACCGGTTTCAGATATTCATTAATTTCCTATAGAGTTGATGAATTTTTGTGTCTTCACTTGAAATTCAGATGCCAGTTACATTTATATATGTATGTTTTTTTCCAAATGTTAGCACTTTTCAAGTCTTGTCTTATAAAATTTTAGGTAGAACAGGGGTTTGAAAAAGCTTCTGCTGATCTAGTTGAACACAAACAAGCCCTGTTTGAGTTGGAACAGAGAGAAAAAGACATGGCAAGTCTGATCCAAGACTTGACAAATTTAGTGGAAGAACAGAAAACAAAAATTTCAGAATTAACAAAATCAAACGAAGAAGCTACAGCAAACCTAAAGGTATTTGTTTCAAAACAGTTCAACTACATAGATTATTTTTTGTGATGTTTCATCTATAAAAGTTAATGATTCCTTACAAGCTTGATTAACTAAAAGACACAGGTTTCTTATTGCACTAAAACCCAGAAGTGCACGTCAGCCTTTATTCTTGCATCTTGCACTTCTGTTTCTCACAAACACTGCTCCCTATACTGAAAAATGTCGACTCACTCATGTTTTGGAAAGTGCACTTCTTGCCCTGTGACCAGTAGCAGTTTTTATTTATCAGTTGGCAATCAAAACTACATTAATAGCCCTGATTGCTTATAAATTCAACGAAATTGAACTTGCTTCTGCTCTGGTCACTTCTACGAATTAAAACTGTAATTGAACAAATAATGCAGTGTAGTTATTAGCAGCTTAGTATCTCCTATTTGTATAATACTAGAAGTATTATTCATTATCTACTGAGGGTCAGATTTTAATCTTAAATACTATGGGCACAGTTGCTTTGTGGTGACATATTCTAGTACTATTGTATTATCTGTAAATATTTTTTTTAATGTAAAGGACATAACTTTTGAATGGTTCTGAGATCCGGTTCAGCTTTGTGCTAAAACTTGGGTGGAATACAAGCCCTGCACAGCTGTTTTTAATCTCCCCCTACATGTTGTTGTTGTTAGGGTGCCCAAACATTTTGTTGTTGTACAGAATATTATTCTGCCAGTCAGTGATGCTTTTAAGAATAAAATTGAAAAGTACCTATATTAAATAGCTGTAATCTGTAAAACAAAATGTAGCTTGGATAATTGAAGGTACATATTTATCATTGGAAGTGAAAGTACATCCCAGCTTCTGTCTTCTGCTGATTCAGTTTTTAATATCTTTACTTTATCTTTTCCTTTTCTTGACTTGTGCATTTATAATTCTAAACAGGTTTTTATGATGACATTAATACTTTAGAGTGGGTATTTAGAAGTCAGCTTTACAGTTTTCTGGGATTGAAGTATGTCTATTTGAAGCAAACATTTGTGTTTCACAACTGGAATGAGATGCAGATAGAGCCCTGAATGCAAGCAGAATATTTCTCAGTTAACTTAATTTGGTGAATATAAGGATTACTTTCCTAACCCCTTAGTATTGTTTTGAAATTTTGCATGTTGTTTTAAATTATCTTAATGTCTTTTCCCAATGTTTGTTCATACAGTGTCGAACTGGAAAACTTGAAACTGTGATTGAGGAGGACAAACAAAAGGCTGTTCAAGTGGAACTTCTGAAAAAGGAAAATGTAAAACTTATTTCCCAGCTGACAGCCCAGGAATCTGTGATTGATGGATTAAAAATGGAAAGAAAAATATGGGGGCAGGAGTTGGCAGAACAGGGTAAAATAGTGGTTTTTTTTTTTTATTCTTTTGCAGAAAATATGGTGTTCAATATCTTACATTTCAAATAAACATTCCAGTAGAGTTTTAATCCAGATAGAGTTTAGGTCCTTGGCTGCCTTCCTGATCTTATCCAGTTGTGAAGATCATGTGCAAAAATAGATGTTCTGTGGCACATGGGCTGATACAGGATCTGTAACAGCAGCTGTAGGAGTCAGCTGTAAATACAGTTTATCTGTTTCCTGAAAATGTGAAAATGCCATGAAGTTGTACAAAGAACTTTTAAACGTGAAACTAGAAAAACAAGGATCTGTAAATAATGTTATGTAATGCTACTTGTCTAGCAGGGAAATCTAATATGGAAATTTCAGTATATATCTTAAAAGATTGTTAAATGTTGGGAGAAAAAAAGTTTGGACATTTTTCATTTTTCTCTATTCCTGTGATTCAGCACCACCTTGTGATCTTTAGGGGTCTCTAAGAATTATTGTCAACCATTTTTCAGAGAAGTTTTCATAAAGGATAAAACACAGACCTTCAGTTCTGCATTTCCTCTTAAGTGTTACCTACCCACAGATTGAATCCCTACAGTGTTTCCAATGGGCAAAACAGTCAAACCTTTGGTTTGTAGGGTTCCTATCTTTGCCTTCCCCAGCCCAATCTCCCAACATTCCTCATCTTGAAATCATCTCTAAAATGAGTTGCTCTAATGTGAATATCCTCTTTGGCCAGGAGCTCATCTTGCACAAGATCGGGGGAAACTGGAGGCAAAAATTGAAGTTTTAACAAATGAGATTGACATGTTAAAAAAGCAAAAGGAACAGGACAGTGATACCATAAAAATTAAAAACAAAATAGTGGATGATCAGACAGAAACAATTAGGAGACTAAAAGAAGTAAGTGCCGTATCTGACAATTTGTGTGCTTAACTTTCACTGCAAGTCTTAGTTTTAGCTATCACAAACCCTTTGATGAAGATGGGTCTGCACTTACAGTTTTCTGACTCACAAGTCACAATCAGGCTGTCAGTGGCAATTCATTTCACTGAGAGCAGAAGAGGGCTTTTTATTAAATAGATGCACAGTGATACTACTTTAACTCTCTCAATGAACCATATTTATGTACAGACTTTCTTCTCTTTGCCTTGCTTCAGTTAATTCTTGATCATGATTTTGAGAGAGGTGAAACTAGGACAGCATAATTTTTCTTGAGTGTTTAAAAGAAAAGGAAAAATAATTTTTTAAATTTTGCTTCACATTTCTTTTACAACATATATATTTTTTATTTATTTTGTTCTTGTAAAATAGTATTTTGGCAGCAGAGGTAATACGTTTTGTCCCAATAATTCCATTTGTCTCATTTATAGACTTAAAACTTTATAGCTTAATAATCAAAGTTTTATAGTGTGTTATGTCAGTCAGTTAGATGCATAAGTCATTGTTACACAGATTGCAAGCTCAGTGACTTACATATAAGTTGTTTATTCAACTCTTATGTAGAATAAAAGTTCAAAATAACTTTTTTATCTTGCTTTTGACTTCAGATTTATGTTTTGATGACTTTTTTTTTAAATTCAGACTTCTTTCAGATGAAGATTAAGTAACTGACTGTCACTTTACTAAGTGTTCTTCATACTTGCAGAAGAGTAAACTTTATGTTGTTCTCTGCTTTATTCCATCATAGATTAAACACATACTCTTAAGGGGTAACAATAAAGTTAAGGGAGTTTGTGTGTTTTAAAATATTTATCTTCTAAAGGGCTTACAAGAAAAAGATAAACAAATCAAAAAACACTATGAAGAAAATCGGGAAGCTCAGAAATTGCTTCAAATACAGTTGGATGAAAAAGCTGCTGAATGTGAAAAGCTAATGAAAAAAATAGAAAGGCAAAATGAAAGAAAAGAGGAATTAAAGCAACTGCTAGAAGAAAAGGAAGTAGAACTTGATGACATTAAGAATGCACACAGGTGATTCATACAAATCACAATAATTCTTTGAGATCATTGTATGCAACACTGCTCTGAAGTTATTCTTGCTTGCTATTAAAACCCACAGAAATGAGGAAAAAATGGAAGCGTGAGAAACTTTTCTGCCTTCCTAAGAAGTGGTATTTACATTCATTGTAAATATGTGCTTTTTTTTTTTTCAGTGCACTGAAAAAGAGGTGGCAAGGTAAAGGAGAGCTATTAAGCCAGCTGGAGGTGCAGGTTAAACAAATGAAGGAGAACTTTGATTTCAAAGAGAAGAAGCTGATTGAAGAGAGAAATAAAAGTCTTCAAACTCAAAGGTGAACAGTTTTAATAGTTTATTTTGTGATGACTCAGTTGCTGTAGAGTTGCACTATTAATAACTGTGCAGAAATGCTCGATTATGTGGTAAAAGAATGTGTAATACCTTCTTAGCTACTTGGTGAGCCCAGTTACAAACTGGGCCTAGAAGGAATTCTTGCCGTAGAGGTGACTTACTTTATGGAATTGGCATTCAGTTGCAGCATTCGGCATCTGAACTTCTTTATTTCCATTTTCTTTGAAAATAACCTCATACAATTGGCTCGTCCCATCAATCCATCCTGCCCTGATCCCTTCTGTAGAGCCTTCCTGCCCTCCAGCAGATCAACACTCCTGCCCCACTTGGTGTCTCTTAATCACTGTTTGTTTGTGACAGACTGTTTATAAATTACCTGTCATTCTTTTCCCATACAAATAGCAAGATTTTCAGTGTATTTTCTTGTTCCTCTGACTGTCAATTTCTTCAATCAATTAATAGTTAAATATGAGATGATGCCGAAACAAATACCCATAAGCTGAAAAATTATTTCATATGCTTCTGGAATGATGGAGAAGTCTGCTAAACTGATGATTTTTACTTTATTCTTTGGTCCCCTTCTCAGGTTTTTCTTCTTTCTTCCCAACTATTCTTGAGAAAATATGAGCTAGTTAATAAGACTGCATAAAAAGAAAAAACAGAACAACAGCAAATCAACAACAACAAAAAAAGCCAAACAAAACAAACCACCTCAAACAGTCAATAGTATTAGGGTTTGAAACTGTCAGAAGATCAATAGTGAAACTGAAATTTTTGTTCTAAATAATTCTGGTTTGTTTCAGAACTTTGTTGTAAATTAATTGTATAAAATAGCCTTGCATTTTGTTCTTACATATTTAAGAATTATCCCTTATAAGCAGAATTTGCTTGCAGTTAAAGAAATGCTTCTTTACGGTGAAGGAGACACTTCTGTTTCTGTGAGACACAGGCTCACAGGCTGTTCACAGGATCACACAGTTCATTCACTTCTTGGGAACCAAAAGCATAAGGAGATGTTTGAAAACAGGTGGAGTTCTTGTCCATGTTGACAGTAGCAAGCCCTAATCTTCATATCCTTTGCTAATGATTAAATGCCTCTCCTTAGAGAATGCCAGAGGTCCTAAACACACTGCACAAAGCTAGAAATTGTACTTGAGCAAATAGGACGCTTCTGATGCCAATATATAACTGTCTTCATGCTTAAGTTATTAAAACCTTATCAAAGGCAGAACTGGACAAAGCAAAATACTTCAGTTGTTTGCAGGACCATGATTTTTATTTTCAATACTTTTTCTTCAGTTGTTTGCAGGACCATGATTTTTATTTTCAATACTTTTTTTAGGATTGCTGTGGAAAAGCTTCATAAAATGGATAATGCCTTCAGAAAAAAACTTGAATCAGTGTTGGCAGCACATCAGGAAGAACTCTTGCACCTGGAAAATGAAAAGGAGAAACAAATTGAAGCAGCAAATGAAAAAGTAATTTTAATACTCAGTTTATACATTTATTGTATTTGCATTTTTATTCTACAGCTGCTGCAAGAGTGGTGCTTGGAAGTCTCCTGTTTAAATCTATCAGGCTGACTGGATGGAAACAGTCCTGGTTTAGTATTCAATCTTTGCACAGCAAGAAAATCTCTAGATTTGTGCCATTGTGAGGTTTTATATTCAAGCAAAGTAAAGCTCCATGCAATGCAGCCATTATGAATCAAGAGCTAAACATTTCCTTATCCATACAGGCAAGAGTAATGATGACTATGCCAGATAATCTTATTTAACTCACCTATGCCAATCTTAACTATAACTCTTTCTGTCATCTACTGCATTCTTCCTTAACATGACAACTGGTGCTTTTTTGCTTAGTAAGTTTTCTGTATTGATACAGTACTTACTACCTCCTAGCAGATTAATACTTTTTTCTAAGAAAAAATTCTGCTTCTGAATCCAGTATCAAGAGTAATGTATTGCATATACAAACATAAACATATAACTCTTGCCTTGCTTATCAGTGTAAAAATTGCCAAGATTATATGGGTTTAGGTGTATTAAGAAAAGCAAGAATTCTGCTTCATCTCTGTGTGCTCTTTCAGGTCTACTCTGTTGAAGAAGAAATGCGGGAGCTTCTGCAAGAAATGGCAAACAATAAAAAAGCCATGGAAAATAAAATACGACGACTTACAGATGCACTGAATGATATTCAGCAAGACTTTGAAGATTATTAATATTTATACCAAAAATGTATATTGCAGAAGCAGTTTCATCCACTACAATGCACTTTTCCTTATTTTCTAGAGAATTAAGTCTTTGTTGTATATTTTGATAGTTCAGGGAGCGGACAAATGTTTTTATATTATTTTCATAATAAATAGTTATTTCTAACCTTTGTTTATTTTTAACTGCTTTCAAAATGGATTAAAACATGTATAGATGAAAAGCATTATATGAAATTAGGAATTAGCATGTTTAGTAAGAGAAAAGGAAGTTGGAAAGTTCTACGCCAAAAGCTTGAAGCTTTGCTAACAGTGAGGTAAAGATTCTTGTAATGAGAGAACCAAGAATGTTGAATCACAGAAGGGCTTGTTTTGAAAGGGACCTTAAAGATCAGCCAGTTCCAACAACCCTGCCATGGGCAGGGACACCTTCCTCTAGACCAGGTTGCTCAGAGCCCCATCCTACCTGGCCTTGAATACTTCCAGAGATGGGGCATTCACAACCTTTTTGGACCCTGTTCCCTCGCTACCCTCACAGTAAGGAATTTTTTCCTATCAGCTAATCTAAACCTATCCTTCAGTTTAAATTCATTCTCCCTTGTCCTGTCACAACATGCCCTTGTAAATAGACTCTCTCCATCTTTCTTGTGCCTGAAAACAGGTTTCATCTGCTGCTGCTGGAGAATGTGCAACTCCTGCAACTTAGAGTGGCTTTTTTAGCAGCGTAGTTTGGTTTTCTCCACAGCAATAGGCTCCCTTCCAGGCTTTTGTAATAGAGGAGATAATAGAAACCTAAGAGCTTCTTCTGGAAGCAAAACACAACCCTTATGTTAATATATTGTTACACTTACTTCATGATGGAGGCTTGACTATCTCCACAGTATTCAGGTGTTCACTGCATTTGCTTGTTCTCAGAAGATCCTAAACTGGTACTGAACTACCCTGTTCTCTGAAGCATTTTCATGCTGCTCTTCTAAAGGCAGCCGTGAGCAGTAAAATCACAGGGACACGCTGGTACACCAGGTGGGGCTATTTCCTCTCCCCTTGCACCTCGCAGTAGCTACAGCAGAGTCGCTGCTCCAGTGACCACAGCAGCCCCTAAGCCAACTTTACCATCAGTGGTTCAGAACCTAGGCTTTAGCACATTGGCAGTGTGCAACTGATGGATGGTGCATTTTGGTGCATAGCAGCCCTTTAAAAGTACTTTATTTAGTGCTAGTAAAAAGCCCTGGCCTTTGGGTAACTGTGTGAGGCCTGCTGGGTTTGTTATTAATTTGTTAATGAAAGCTTGCTGTGTGAACCAGAGCTTGATACCAGCTGCTTCGTGTTATGAGGTGCAGCTCAGGGGATGACAAAGGCCCTGAAAACATGGGCACATGTTAAAAGCAGAGGCCATGGCAGTGAAAACAATATCCTGATGATCAGTGACTAGTCTTTAACAAAGCTCAACATTGAAATCTGGGAACAAACTCTGTTTTAAAAATGAAAGTAGCAGTAGCAAAATGAAATTTAAAAAAGGCAGTCTAATAACTGAATGAGGCACTGCAAAAGCCTGGGAAAACACCCCCCACTCTGCTTTGCACAGGGGCAGTTGTGTAGGGCTGGGACTTCTCTAGAGATTGCACCATCTTAGAAAAGGGTAAAATTCCTAATCTGTGGAGGGGACAGAAAACGGACACCTGCTTCAGCTCTGGCCCCCTGCATGGAGTTACCATACCTGACCCATGACAACACCAGGAGTGAGCCACCAGCAATAAGGGGATGACTGCACTGTGGTACTCTCAGGTAAGGTAGGAGAGAGCTGTTAAGGACTGTTTGCTTGGAATCTGTGCCATTGGTTCATAATATGTAAAAATTAAGAAATGTTGGTAATGGTAAGCAGGGTGTAAGAACAAACTAATTTTTCTAAAAGCAGAAGATTTATCTCTTACTGTAGTGCTCTTTATACTCTGTCCACAGTATGTGAGGGAAATGCTCACCTGGAAAGCTGTTCAATAGTACTTTCATGGATACCATTGGTGCAGAAAACGTGCACCACTTCAGAGTGCTTTTCTGGCATGTTGATCAAGTGTTTCCTGGGGCACTTTTTTCTTTGCTTATTATTTGACCAAGCTACACTTTGGGTGAAGTAATTGAATACCAGGAATGCACCAGGAAGGTAAAAAAAGAACTTATTCTTGCCCTGATCCAATTTCTTAATATCTCCCCTGAGTTTTAACTCCAAATTTGTTGTTCTGAAACTTTCTGATTTCATCACAGGGAGTTGTTAACAGTTTTAATGTGAATTATTTCTATTCCTTGCTCTTGGCTCAGGAACATGCATGTATTAGTAGTGCTTGGAACATTTGTTTTTCTTGCAGATGACTCCATCTTTGGCATTGTTTCCCTTTTTATACTTACATGGCTTCCTTTCAGCTTTTTATTAAGTGTTTAAATTATTTTTACTTTCAAAATGGTAAAATAATAAAGACATGGTGCAGGTGAAAGCTGCACCGAATTTGCCTAATTACAAGGATAAATTTCAACCCAGCATAACTGAAAGACATAACTTATAAAATATAATATATAATAAAATAAAAGATATAAAAAATAAATTTAATTAAATAAAAATGTAAACAAAATGTGAACACACATTGTCAGATGCAAAGCATGCTCTCGTGCATTAATCATGACAATTTAAAATTAATTCCATTATTAGACTTTGTTTTTATTTCCCGACTAGAGAATGATCTGTTTCAATCAATACTGAGTACGGAATCAAGAAATCCTTGTGTTACTTGAGACCAGGAGGACTGTGGTTCCAGAACCAGAGTGTGTCACCATGCACACGTTGCCCTGAACATGGGATTGCATGTGCAGGTGCAGCTCCTGCGTGCCACGGCACACCCTGTTCTGTGCCCCAGTGCCGTGTGTGATGCGTAGCTGAGGGTCTGCTCTTCTTTAAGCGGATCCCCGCAGTTCTTATACAGTCCGGACTTTAAATTTTCTCTGCTTTTATTCGATAGTTACTGAGGGAAAGAGGTGTACCTGAATTAAGGCCAAGTATATATAGACACCAGTGGAAGGGGCTGGGTAAGCATCCAAAATTCCCTGTGCCCCTGGCCAGATCATAAGCATGTCCTGTGCCTGGTCTGGGAGGTGTGAGAACACGGTCTGCAATTAATCGAAGTGTTTTTATATCAAATGCAAACGGTGAAATGAGCGACAAGGAGCGACGGAGGCGGGGACAGGCAGACTCGCGGTACGCATCTGGCCGACTCCACGTCTGCCCTACACATCCCGGGGGCGCTGAGCGACAGCGGGCAGCGGCCCGAGCCACCCAAGTGCAATCCCACCCTCTCAGGCCGCGGGGCCGCCCGGTCTGCCGCGGCCGGAGGGGGACGGGCCCGGCGCCAGCCCCAGCCCGCGGCCGGACCGCGCCGGTGTCCAGGCAACGGCGGCGGCGTCACTTCCTGCGGGCCGCCCCTCCCGCCGCCGCGCTGGGCCGGGGGCCGCGCTCCCGTTCGGGCCGTTGCGGCGGTCGCGACACGTGGCCCCGCCGGCGGCATGGCCGCGGCTGCCGAGGCGGCGGGCGGCGGCAGCAGCCGCCACGAGAAGAGCCTGGGGCTGCTGACCACCAAATTCGTGTCGCTGCTGCAGGAGGCCAAGGACGGCGTGCTGGACCTCAAAGCGGTGCGAGGGCGGGGGGGCGGCCGGCGGCACCGCCGGGGCCGGCCGGACACAGGGCCTGCCGTGCTGCAGCCGGGGCGGCGCCGCGCGGGGGCCGGGCAGAGCCGCCCGCTGCCTCCTTCCTTCCTCCCTCCCTCCCTTCTTTCCTTACCGCCCGCCCGGCGTGGCGGGGCCTCCTCCGGCCGCTGACGGGCTGCGGGTGGCCGGTGATGGCTGACAGCCGCCGCGGTCGGCTAAAACACGCGTTTCGGCTCTTTATAAATGGGTGTAAGGGGCGCCGTGTGTTGAATTTAACTTACTGAGAGTGGTCTTATTTATTATGCCCTGTTCTGGGTTCCTCAGTAGAAGAAAGACAAGGAGCTGCTGGAGAGGGTCCAGCGGAGGGCTACAAAGGTGCTGCGGGGTCTGGAGCATCTCTTATGAGAAGAGACTGCCGGAGCTGGGCTTGTTCAGTCTGAAAAGAAAACATTGAGAGCAGGTCTCGTCAGTGCATATATTTATATATATAGATATAGATAGATATATAGATATATCTTATTCCATGCCAAGAGGATGACGCCGGACTCTTTGGTAGTGCCCAGTGACAGGACGAGGAGCAATAACCGTAAACTAAAGCATAGAAGTTTCACTTTAACATGAGGAAGAACTTCTCTGCGTTAAGGATGGCAGAGCACTGGAAGAAGCTGCCCAGGGAAGTGGTGGAGTCTCTCTTTCTGGAGACATTCAGAACCCACCTGGATGAGTTCCTGTGCACCTGCTCCAGGAGACCCTGCTCTGATGGGGGTTGGACTAAATGATTTCCAGAGGTCCCTTCCTGCCCTAATAATTCTGTGATTTTTTTTTACTGCCCTGTGTTGCTCCCTGCACTGACTCAGTGTATGGGCTGCTGTTTAAAGCTTTTTTTTGCCCACCCCCCCTCCTTTTAGCAAGAGAAAACCATGTTGAAAAACAGACCATTGCCGCCTTATGCTTTCTGTTATGTGTGAATGAAAGAAGCTGAATTGGCATAGGAGTGACAAATCATTGTCACTCAGCTCTGCAGCCAGCCTGCTGCCTCCAAGGCATGCCTTGGTCTGCAGCGTCTGGAGCCTCTCCAGTCATGCCTTGGGACCAGCCCACCTTGGCGGGGTCCTGGTGCCAGGAGGTCACTGTGTTGCAGGAGGGATCCTTGCCACTGTGTTCTGCCAGTTCCCTGGAGCATGTTGCCGCACTGGCCCAGGAGCTCAGGCCCTCTGGGCTGTCAGGTGTGCAGTGCATTGATGCAAAGGTGTGTTAAACTAAGTGGTTAAGGTCATCAGTGAACAGCTCAGGTGTTCAGCAAAGTGCAGCAAGAGGCTGGCTTGGTGCTCTGCTTGAAGTTCTTTCTGGAAAACTGAGCTATTTTTTGATTACTCTTAATAGGCCCCAGGAGGTGAATGGTGTTCTTGGAGGGTTTTTTTTTGTGCATCCCTGTTCAGAGTGGATGCACTTTGGTGATGTTACTTTGGCTAATGAAACTTCAGGGTGAACAAGTTGATGAGCTCCTTACTACTCTAAAGAAGCTCCACAGTTGCTGCTTTATCTAGCAAAACAGAATGAAGATGTCTAGATCCTTGGGATTGTTGTGCAGCTTCTTTTACTGTCTGTCAATTCCTGAGAGATGTTCTAGGTAAATTTGAGAAGCAAAAAATACTCCGTTTGAAAGACGTCAGGGCCAAAAGCTTGGCTTTAAGTGCCAAAGAGGATTGACTTGAACAATAAAGTTGGGCTGTGTAGTGGGATGGAGCAATGCTTCTTGTTCTCTGTAGTGAGAAAGGTACCTACTCAGAGGGAATGAAAGGGTTGATAGCCACAGAAGAGTTAAGTGGGCATTGCAGCCAATCACAGGCATTTCTGCTCAAAACCTATTGGAGAATGGTTTCTGAATCGCAGGTTACAATTTGTTGAAAGTAAATACTAACTGCAGTGCATAAACTTGGAACTTTCATAAGCAGTGGATCAGAACATACATTTCTGAAACTGTTTTTTCCTAAATCAGCCATATATCTAAGGAAAAATGAAGACCAATTTGTGTGTTTGTGTTAAGCCAGTCTGCTCAGCAAACAGGACAGCCTTGAAATGGAACAGAGCATTCCAAGAAATGATTTGTGCAGTGAACACCAGTGTCTTCCTGCTGGCTGGTATTGACTGTCTGATGTTGTGCTGATTGGTATTTCTGTAGCAAAACCAGCACCAGAAAGAAAGTAAAATTTGAAATCAGGTGGATTTCCAGCTTTGTGATTTAGCAATTGAAAAGGAAAATCTGTTCTATGGGACATTTTCTGGTGATCTTTAATTCTTCTGTAATTATAGTTTAGCAGGGTGTAAGAGGAAGCTGTGAAAATGTTTTAGCTGGACACTGGTAACATCTGAGAAATTGTGGAAATGGAAGTGAGAATTTTCTTCACTTGAAATTTGAATTTTGTATTTACTTAAAAATCCAGCAGTGATTCTAAAATCATGATATACTTGTCATGGAATAGCCTTACATAAAGAAATCTAGTTATGGAATTAAGTTTAAAACACTAAGGGATGATGTAGAAGGGAAAGACAACTAAATTTCTATCTGCAGCAACCCATGAATTGCAGGGAAGAGAGAAAAAAAAACAAGATGAGTGAATAAGGGTAAAGCCACCTGAATGAATGCTGTTCATAGTGTACAGTACTTGTGCCCTAATTTCTTAAGTGGGCTTCGTTTCTAGCAGAATACCATCCCTGCTCTAATGATCTTTAAATAGCGTTTCTGATCATCAGTGCAAAACATGAGATATTCTAAAATCTACTTGTTTTAGAAGTGTACTGGTCAGGGGCAAATAACTGCCTTACACTTGCTGTACTCCACAGAAGAAGAAAGAGCCTGTCTGTTAGATTTTACATTCCCTTAGTGTTTATGTTGCAATGACATTCGGTACTTCTACATGCAATTTGGCAAGAGCACCATTCAATTTAAAACTCTCACCGAACTGTTGAGAGCCCTCTTGGGGGGAAAATGTTGTCATGTGGTACAGGCAGAGTTCAGAAGATGCAGGACCTCTTTCCTTTGACAGACTCGTGGAGAGAACAAGCAGGCAGTGCTGGCCCTTGTGCTTTAAGGTTCTCAGTAATGACTTTGCCTCGGTGCTCTATCGAGTTCCTCCTCTCTCTAAGGCTAATGAAGCACATTTACAGCTGATAATTTCTACTGCCTTTTGTCAGCTCCCAGGGAGCAAACAAGTTGGTGAGGGGGCTACAAACTCTCAGTCTTCCTTTTCCTGGCCTTTCTTCCTTATTTCTGGGCATGTGTGCCTGCCTGCAGCTAAACCTGTGCTGTACAGTGTGTTTTCTGTATTCCAGGAGCTGCATGATTGGAATGTATGCAGAACCATAGCTCTGTACGTAGATACTTTATTCCAGCTCTGAACCTGTCTATGCACTCATGAGTACTTGGCTTGAATACGTACTTAATCAAAGTATGAGGAAATGTTAGGAGCAATAATGATATAGTTCAGCAGCTTAACATTAGAAGGATTTTGTAAAAGAGCTCTGAATGTGGAAGCTATGTCCACCCATGTTAGCAGGGCCATTGTTGCAGATGTTCCTTTCTTGACACAGGCTAAGAAGAGATGAGTTTTTAACAGTGTTTTTGACAACAGATTTGTGTCAGGAAGCTCTTTTAATTATTTAAATTATTAGTGAATTGTGTATGTGGAGCACTGAACTTAATTTCTGATCCATATACCTAGCAGAAGGTATCACATTGATAACTGCTAGAATGTCAGGGAAGAACTTCTCAATTGCTTTTTAAAATATCTATGAAATTTTTAAAAGATAACTAGATTACAAGGTCTATACCTGAAAGCTAATGTATGTCTGGATTAAACTTCTCAGCTTGGGAACTGGCCCCAGCTTGTGTTGGAACTCTTGTTGTTAGTAGCTGAATTTCACAGAAGTGATTGAATTGTATACAGGGATAGTCAAGTCAAATACCTATGTAACTCTGCTGTTCGTTTTCCTATGAAATGAGCCCCTGTCCTAGGGATCTGGAGCTGGTAGTGGTGGATCTGCTCCTGGTGTTCATGGGAGCTGTGCTTTGGGCATACAATATGCAACAGCATTTAGAGTGGAACAGCTACTTCAACTTTGAAACATTTAAAATTGGACACTCAGAAGAAGTAATTTTTTTTTTAATATCTTAAGCTTTGGTTTTATAGCTCCAGATTTGTACATTGGTATCTTTTGCTACCAGTACAGTTTGAAAATACATTAAGATTAGTATATATATATTGTAGACAGGCCTTTGGGAAAATTTCAAGAGGTAATGAAATCTGTCTCCAGAGCAGTTTCTTCATTGTTCAAGCCATGACTAGTATACTAAGTCCTAGGTAAATATGTGGAGCAGTGGGAAAAAAACAGGAAGGTGAATAGCATCAAAGTGTGTGCTGTCCGTTCCTTGCACTGATAATAATGTAAACAGTCTCTAGAATAAGAGAATAAGTGAAGACTCTGAGATGTGTGGGCTACTAATTCAGCATTGTGCAAACGGCATCAACTCTGCCACTTGCTAGATTTTAAAGGTTCTCTTGCAGTCCTTGGAAGCAGTGTGTAGGTATGCAGCAGAAATAGCAGATTAAGATAGCAGGTGTGTACCTACTGAAACAAGTGATCAAAGAGCCTGCTTCCTTGGAGAGAACTAAACTGCACTTTATATGTATTTGCATGCTTCTTGTTTTCGTAGTTTAGAAAATGTTTTAAAAGACTCATACAGAAGACCATTCAAAAGATAAATGCTGCTGATGGTGTCAGTGGAAACAATGTTTAATGGGTATATCACTGTCACGGAGAAATAGCCATGAAGTACAAAAACTGCTCTAAGGGTATTTTTTATAATCTCTGTTCTTTCTTTTTATCCCTTAAACTTTATTTCAGTAGCAAAAGGCAATTGTACTATTAAGCAAAGAAATTTGGTTTTCCTTCCAGGTTATGGTTGTCTCCAGTTGTACCTTTTATTTAGACTGCTTACAAAAAGCATCCCTTTAATACATTGTTGGAACAAACTGAAATAAATCATTATGTTCCTGTAGTAGAAATTATTTGCCTTTAGGCATTAGTTCAGATTCAGAAGTCTTTGCTTACCCTTCTCTTTATTTTTCTTTCATTTGTTTAATATATACAATCCTATGTTATCATTGTATTTAAGTGTCCCGAGTAACTACAGAGTCAGACTCCTCTCTGCTTTCCCTTCTTTTAGTGAGTATTCTTTGAACTTGAGCTGCTTTTCAGGTGTAGAAGGCATGAGTAGCTCATTTGTTTTTTTTTTTATCTTAACTCTTTGCATCAGTTACACAAAAGTCACCGTGGAAAGAAGGAAGTAAGGCACAAAGTGGTTGCCTCTGCCAGATGCTGCTTTGCTCGGAGGGGTGAAGTGTGGCAGCGCTCAGACGCCCTGCACAGCTGGCTGTGTGTCAGCAGCAACATCTCTTGCAGCTGTACCAGGGTGTGGTACTTAGTGTGACAGATGGAGTGAGCCCTTGTGCCCTGCAGTGGGCATTTGTGCAGGGACAACACTGGCCTGAAATACTGCAGCTCTCCTGCAGCCACTTCGTGAAATTACAGCCCTGTTGTTTTGTATCCTGGCACCACTGAATCCAAACAAAGGCTGTAATACCTCGAGTGTCAGTGGAAGGAATGACAAACTTAATATGTCCTTGGCTTCAGAGGCTTGCCCCACTGCAAGATATTGCTGCCTGCCTTCCATACCTTTTCCTGCCCTCCAGAAAGAGCATGGCAAGCTCCTCCATGCAGTTGAATATGCTCCAGATACCAACTATGGTCTCTGCAACCCCTGTGAGCTCCTTTGTCTGTTAGGGGATAGTCTGCTGGCCTTCAGCCAGGGGACTGCTCCCTGTGCTTTGTAGCACTGCCTGCAGGTGCTGAACTTCAGAATTCGTGGTAGTATGAGGTTCTTGGAGAGTGGAACCTTCTCCTTTTGATGGCATTTTAGATGGCATTTTTCCAAGGGAGTGGTTTAGCTGTCTTTTCCCTCAGCATGCAAGTTGCTGATACTTGTTCTCTCAACAGGCTGCTGATACGCTTGCTGTGAGGCAGAAAAGAAGGATCTATGACATCACCAACGTTCTGGAGGGGATTGATCTCATTGAGAAGAAGTCAAAAAACAGCATTCAGTGGAAGTAAGTTATGCCAGTTCTACAAATTTTCACATGCCTAAGAGCAACAAGAAATTCCTCTTTCTACTTCTTCTGACCAGATATGATACCATAAAATTAACATTGTGCTAATCAGAAATGTGATGTTGTAGAAGTACAATAAAGTTGCAAATTAACTGTATTTGTTTTCCCTTTAACTTGTGTCTGTGATGTATAAAATCAAGTTTAAAGCACACAGAAGAGAATTTTTCAGAAAACTTGAAGTGCTGCTTTATAACTAGCACTTGTAGTTGAAAAATTCACCCTGAATGAATCTCGGAGGACTGTCAGGACACACTGTCTCCACGTACCTGCCCTTCCACAGTCCATGCCTATTTTCTCTTAGGTCTTTGAAGGTAAAAGCTCAAGATAAGAATTCTTGGGGAAGGAGCTAGGGCCTGCAAAACAGTTCCAACACAGCAAAGAAAAACCTTCCAAAAGAAGACAAACTTTTGTAGAGGGAAATTCTAAATTTAATCTGAATTAAAGAATTTTCATTTACCTATCAAAACACTACTTGGAGGTTAAATGCTCATTTCCTTAATATTGAATATTAGTAGATTTTCCAAATGTTGAAAATAGTCTTAAGAAATTATCACTGGATGTTTGCTTTAGATTTTTACTTGTGGTTTCATGAACCCTTATACCTTTTTAAGAGGAGTAGGTGCTGGCTGCAATACAAAAGAAGTCATAGACAGGCTGAGGTATCTGGAAGCTGAAATTGAAGATTTAGAGCTAAAAGAAAAAGAATTGGATCAGCAGAAATTGTGGCTTCAGCAAAGTATCAAGAATGTTATGGATGATTCTACAAACCACCAATATCCTTTTAAATGAATTGTGTGCATTTCAGAACTAGAATTACAGCAACAGTTAAAGCGTAGGTAACGGAAAAAGCATAATGTAACTCATTCAGCAAGGTAAGCCAAGTATTTTTTCAGGTTTTGCTTCAACAAAAGAAGACATAAATCTTATTTATACAACCTTTTAACTTCCATGACTGTAATTGGTAACATGAAAATAATTTAGCATACATATGTATATATATGTACAGCAGTAACTATTGAGTCTATAGCATAAACCTAGTGTCTTACTTGAAATTAGTGATACTGCTTTCCAGAACTTAAATTTATATTTTGTTACCAGTGCTTTATATTAATCTTTTTTGTTGCTTCATTCTTTTGAAAAGATTAAGCTGTCACCCAGAGATAAATGGAGTTAACAAAGTCCTGAAGCTTGCTGGGTTTCAAACTGGAAGAAAACATCCTGTATATAAATACCAGAGAGTTGCAGCTGCATTGCTTGCATCAGTCTAGCTGTCTTGCAAAACAGACACCTGAGAATGGGAGCAGGAAAATGCCCTTCCTATCTATAATACTACTGATAAGTACTTAAAAATTACTAGAGTTTCTGCTCAGAAACTGTTTCTGTAAAATGGATTTTGTAGCAAAGGAGATTGAAGTTGCCATGTTAGGAAAAACTTTTGGTAGACCTAGCACTGGAATTGATCTCCCAGGGAGGTGGTAGAATATCTGACACTAGAGGTTTTGCAGAAGAGAAAAGACAAACATCTGTCTGGAATGTCTGAACAGTGGATTGATCCTACCTTGAGGCAGAGGAATGGGATGAAAGGCAGATGAATTCTGAAGTTCCCTCTAGCAGTATTTTTGTGTGATTCTGGGAAATGCTAATACATGCCTGAATTCTGTATTGTCAAATTAGCAAGGTAAATGGTATTCTTCAAAACAAGATTTTACATGTTCTTTTTTAGAAGAATCTCTTCTCATTTAAGCTACACAACTATTTTTCTTTCTGTATTTTATTTGCTGATACAGGCATTTTCTTTAAAACAGAGAACTCTTGTTATTTGTAATGAGCCATTCTGAAAGTCAAAAATAATGCCTTGATTACACCTCTAACAATGATATTATAGCTTAGGCTCAGTTTGGACATACTTCTGAAGGGCAGCAAATTCTAGTTTTATATTGTTTTTAGAAAAATATTCCTTGACATAAATTACATTTTCATATGTCACCCATGAAGATATTTGCAACTGCTTCAATGGTAAGTTGCTGCTAGGCTGTATTTCTAAAGTGAGTGATTTCTTGAAAAATAACTTGCTAACTAACCCGCTTTTTTCCTGCAAGTATTTTGAATTAAGAAGTACTCAACAGTGATCATTACTAGGTAGAGGTCTCATAATGTTCATGGCTACCAAGTTCTGGCATTTTCGAGTTGTAGTCATAAATTGTATAGAATGGAAGCTCAGCTGGAGTCCTGCTTTTTGGTGTGTTTTTTGGTATTCATGCTTTCAGCAGCTTGCCATGAGCCATTAATGGAGCCAGAGACAGGACTTGTTGGTCCAACCCTCCAGAAGAACCACAAAGATCTAAATTTTGCATAATTTTCTGGTGGCAGCTGTGGTCAGACAGAGCTTGTGATGCTGTATAAATGGAGCCAGCGAAAGGTCAATGATGGGGCATTGCTACTAAATCAAAAGGATTCCTGTACAGGTGGTTTGAAGAAATTACTGGGAAGAGGTTACTTCCCTTGACATCATCTCCTGATCCTGGGACACGCAAGGGAAGATTGTTGTTCAGCCTTCAGCTATACTCAAAACTATCTTTTCTTTGCCACAATGAAGACTTTTTAAAATAAAAACAGAAGATTAGAAAACTACTGCAGAATTCAACCAAAATGGGCTGTTACTGAAAAGAGGTTAGTCATTATAAAACATGGAGGCAGCTGGCACGGTGCTCACGTAGTACTTCACCTAAGTGTTTCTTAGGAGGTAGAGAAAGAAAAGTGTTACTCCAAATTAGTTATAAACAAAGAGGAAATCATGTGCAGGTAAGCAAGTAACCTGCAGTATTGTGCAAGTGGTGTGCATGTAGATGTGGTCCCTTGATTTTAACCAACACATTTTAATGTGCATAGTAAGCCACAGATGAGTGTGACAGACAGCTGTTACATCCCAGGTGTATGTGCTGTGGAAGCCATGATAGATATTTGGAAGTACTGCCACTGAAGATGAACATTAACACCTCTTCTTCCTTCTGTTAAATCTCTGTAGTACCACTAGTCATCGAAGTCATAAAGTGAGCTAAACCAGAGAGCTGGTTTAGCTGAAGTCATAGGAGGTGTGTCTGAGGGAGCTAGGGTTGTATAGCCTGGAGAAAAGGAGGTTCAAGGGAGACCTTTTCACTGTCTACAAGTACCTGAAAGGAGGCTGTAGCCAGGTGGGGGTCAACCTCTTCTCCTAGGCAACCAGTGACAGGACAAGAGGACATGGTCTCAAGCTGCACCAGGGAGGTTCAGGTTGGACATCAGGAAAAAAGTTCTTCAAGAAATGCTGATTAAGCATTGGATCAGACTACCCAAGAAGGTGGTGGAGTCACTTCCTATCCATGGAGGTATTCAAGGAGCAACTGGACATGACACTTAGTGCTGTGGTCTAGTTGACAAGGTGATGATCAGTCAAAGGTTGGACTCAATGATTTTGGAGGTCTTTTCCAACCTAAATGATTCTTTGATTCTGTGAAAAAAGGAACTAGTTAAATATTTTCACCTTATGTTATATATACAACTAGAAGACGAATGGTAAAGAACATGGTAAATCTTGTACTGTTGTGCGAAAAGGTTTTTGCAACTATGATCTTAGTATTGGAATTCTATTTATACTATGCAATATACTTGGATCTTAGAGGGATTGCACATGTCCTACCACAAGTTTATATATGCTAAATTACCTAGTACTTTAAATGACCTTAGAGAATTTCCAGATCTCATTTGAGTGGATACTATACAAGACTCAACAAAAATACACTTAACACTTTCCTAAAAATTGTTCTTTAACCAGGAGATACACTTCTAGCAATTCAAGCACCTTGTGGTACACAATTAGAAGTACCTAGACCTGAAATGGTATGTACTGGTTTCTTGTTTACCGAAGTGTTCTAGAGCAATAGAGGCAAAGAAGAACTGTTTAGAGCAGAGGACTCATCTCTATTCATGTGCAAGAGGAGGGGAGAAAGGATTAGGATTGTTTCAGTTGAGAAGAGGGAGGCCGGACAGAAAAAAGTGGGTTTTGTACACTTAGATAGATAGACTAATGGTAACCCTGCCTTCTATTAAAACCAAAATACACAAGTGGGTTTCTTCTATCTTGCTTTTAAAATGTTGCAGCTTTCAAAATAATACATCGTTGTTATGAATTCTCTTGAGAACTCAGTGACTTTTATGTGTCGTTTCTCTATTGTTAAAATGGATCTCTTATGAAAAAGCCTTTTAGATTTAGTTTTAATATAATTTAGATTTGGTCTCATGGTACTAGACTGGATAGAGAAACAGACTGCAATCTCACTTTAGCCAAAAGGATTAAATTGGCAAGATTAAAGTAGGAAGCCAAATCTGTCAATCTTTTAACTTTTTTTTTTTTTTTGTTGCAGCGCTTGATTTTAAATAGTGTTTACATAGTTGGGAGAGAGCATGGTATGAAGCGTGATAGCCTGTGCTTATAGAAGGCTGAAATTCACCTGAGAAGTTTCACAAGATATTTTTAGTGAGACTAAGCACAGTCTAATATATCAGTAAAAGCATACAAGACTAGAGCCATGAAGCTGATCAGTGGTACTATCTTTGTTCATCTTTGTTGAAATCAGTTCAGGCAATGGTAAAGTTCTCTGCAGGACCCAAGTTAGCAGCTGTGATGTTGGATTTTGGTTTTTTTTTCTTTTTGTTGAGGACTAAAACAGCTGATTTTAGTCTTCATCACTTTGTAGAGTTCCAAGTTCTCAAGGAACAGTAACTTTCATAATACACCATCTTTACAGGGACAGAATGGACAGAAGAAATACCAGATCAATCTTAAAAGTAGTTCAGGACCTATCCACGTGCTGCTTATAAACAAAGAATCGAGCTCTTCCAAGCCCACGGTGTTTCCAGTTCCTCCACCTGATGACCTTGCACAGCCCCCATCTCAGCCTGCAGCTCCAGCGACTCCACTTAAGCCAGCTGCAGCTCCTCCAAATCCCCCAGAACAACATGACCCGAACCAAGGACAGGAGTTACCACCAACAGCAGCTGCGGACACACCATCAGGTGGATCCCGGGGTTTTCCTACCTCTGGTGGGGGAGGAAGGCAGCTGGAGGGAAAGAAGAAACTGTTAAGGAGGTAGACAAAGGAAAGATCAAGAATTTGCCTAGGGTAGCAGCTGTCAATTAAAAAACTACTCGAGGGCCTTAGTAACAGCTCTCAGGAGGTTACAGATGCCTCCTCCTCTTCTGTCTGGTGAAACAGATGCTTCCCTCACATCTTACCATCTTACACTGAACAGGTTTTGGATGTAATCCTGTTAATTATTCTGAGGTGCTTCTCCAGAATGCATTATGGAGCAAAATTGCAAACCTCTTGATGGAGGATATGATTTGAACGCGTACCTTTTAATGAGATTGATAATGCAGGCACCAGTTCCAGCTATTGTACCACAAGGTCGCTTACCTTCTTCCACATAGCCACAGTAAGAGGCTGCCTGAATATCAGGTACTTTTTTCATAATAATAGTAAATTAATAGGTAATAGGAAAAGATTGAAGAAAATGCTGTATTACAACTGCATTCCTGACGGGTCCTCATTACTTTCATTGACCTTAATTGACCTTCACTGACCTTTAATTAATTGACAATTAATTAAATTGTGCCTGTAACTGTGGAAGGGGAAGACTCCTCTCACCTCATCCCTGACATTGGCCATGTTCTCATCAAAAGACAAAGCTGGGGGGCAGGTGCTGTGTGTTCTGTCTCACTGTAACAGACTTGTGACGCGCCTTCCTGTCCATGTAGATGGCAGCGCCCAGCAGGACAGTGCAGCCCCTTACTCCAGCCTTCCGGAGCCAGAGCTCTATCCCAGCCTGTCTGGAGACAGTGCCCAAGCCTCGGCCAGCTCCAGTGACTACCAGAGCTTGCTGCCTCTGGATGTCAACTGTATTCTCAAGCCAAACTCATTTGACATTGCAAAGATGGAAGAGCCTGCAGGTAGGAAGCAGTAGTTCCTGTTTAAATATTTCACTGGTTCCCTGAGCTCTTCTTTGTGACCAAATTACCAATGAGTTACACAAAAGGGAAAAAAAACAGGTCTCTGTTTCTTCTAATGAAGCCACTGAGAAGCCTACTAATTTTGAGCGAATGAGTTTCTTTTCTACCAGGTAAGCCTCATGGTGTTTATAGTTCTTGGGTTTTAAGAGATAAGTGGGAAAAATTTATTGGGGGGGGGGGGGGGGAACTGAGGGATACAAAGATAAGAATATTTTGCATGTAAATGGCATACTATCTTTGCAGCTCCTACACTGCACCAAGTGTACTTGTCAATTCAATGTTTTAATGCAAAGAATGTGTTGACTGCTATAAACATGTTTTAAAAAACCCCACATACATAAAGCATGTGCTGCTGTCTTTCACAGGAAATATAAGTGGCGATATTATTGATGAACTCATGTCTTCTGATGGTAAGTATTTAGCATCTTTTCTAACAATCACAAGTAGCAGCATGGTTTTTGTGTGAACAGCACTTAGAAGGCATCTGTTGAATCTGATGCTAAGAGTCAGTATGAAACTACTTCTTTCCCGTGTTGCCTCCTCTGTCACTCTTGTCTTTGCTCCCCTTTCTATTCCCTGCAACAGTTTTATTTAACAGTCAAAACAGGAAAACCTTAATCCAACAAGCACTTTACCTGCATGAATAACCCACCAATACTTAATTCAGGGAAAAAGAAAGAGTAAACTGATGACTAGTGTGCTGCCTTAAAATATAAGTCTGGTTTAATTTTATTCTGCCTAAAGCTTTGAGCAGGTGCTTTGAGTAAGTATTTCAGAATATAGTTCTGGATGCAGACTGATACATGTCCATCTGTGGTACACTAACAGCAGAACAAGTGTCACCCATTTCTGTTCTTGCATGTCTTTGGCCATATGAGTGCAGCACTGAACCACAGCTACTACAGAATTCATGTGCTCCCTACTTCTGCCACTCTCACTGAGGTGGCAGGCAAGGAGGTGAACTCAACTCGCTTTGTTCCTTTTGCCCTGTATTCTGTAAGGCCTGTAATAATATTTGCCCCTCAAGCAGACCACTTCAGGGCTCATCCAGAAAGAGATGTGGTTGTAAGATCCAAGAGGCAAGATGGGATTCTGTGAATGTGCCAGTATGTCATTAACATGGAAACAGCCTCTGCTTCTAGACTAGGGATATAGATAAAGGAATATAAATACAAATTATGGCTTTCTGGTTAAAGTTTTCAAAAGCTGCTCAGGAACTCCATTGCTGCAGAAGAAGAAATTAAACCCATATTCCACCGCTATCACCCTACTTCAGCAAACTGACTTAAAATACCAAGCAAAAAATGGCAGGTACATCACTTACTGCCTTAGTTTGAATGCAGTACAGGTTTTCATGGTATCTTAGTGAGCTTGTCAGATTATCAACACTATTTTAATTATTAAGACTAACCCTTATGACAAACATACTGAAATATATGATAGGGCTGATTTTCCAAGTGTTTTAATTTAAACTAAACTGTTCCTGCTTTACAGTTTTTCCTCTCTTACGACTCTCTCCTACTCCCGGAGATGACTACAACTTTAACCTGGATGATAATGAAGGAGTCTGTGATCTCTTTGATGTGCAGATACTAAATTATTAGATACTATGTCAACCAGACTACTTATCTACCTCTAACTGTAACAATCTAGACTTCTTCATAACCTAAGTATTTGAATAATGAATGTATAACTTCTTAGTTCACTGACTCTGGGAGTATATTTCCTTTTGCTTCCTTTAACTACTTCACAAAACAAATTCAAGAACAAGAAAAAAAGGGCTCTTATCAAAAATTCTGGCACTTTTTCACCTGAGTGTTTTTCTGTCTAAGCCAATTGTTTGAAGCTTTCTGTAGTAAGAAAAGTGAAAACACTTTATAGCCTTTTGATCATTTTTTAAAAAATGATTAGTCTTCTTGCTCAGTTAACAGCATTTTCTTTGAAGCTTTACTGCCAAGAAGCTTTCTGGTTTTTAACTTTTCAGACCATTTTGAAGCTTTCACTGCCAAGTTGAAAAGTGAAGGGTATCAACTTGAGTTATACTAAACTGTTTCAGTGAACCAATTTTGTGAAGTGCCTTCTGTTTTAGCACTTTAAGTTTCTCACACTGACTTCTGACATTCCACTTTCCTAGATGATGGGAAAGGTCTGTTTGTAGTTTGTATTGAAGTGTGCCAATACTTGTATATTAACAAGATTTTTTTAATAAAATTGTGCAAACAAAGCCATCAGTATTTGTGGTCTTTCATTTCTTGCAACCCCTTCATTGTCCACTTTGCATTACAACTGAGATAACAGGCTCGTGGCAGTATCCACATTTGCTGGTTCCTCTTTCAGATTTGTGGAAACCTGGAAAAAACAAGAGTTTCAGTTTAAAGCAGAAAACAATTTCTTTTTATTCTGCTTGGAAAAAAAATACTGTTACAGCCTGAGCGATGTAGAGCCCTGCTAGCACAGGAGCAGTAGTACAGTCTGAATTCTTGGAGGAATAAATAACAAGCCAGCAGGGATAGGACCACTGGCTCTGACTGCCTCGGAATCCTGGCTTGGCTTCATCCTGTGCTGGCAGCACTGTCACTTATGTTTCATTTTTCCCTAAGCCTCTCCTTAAGGTATTTGACACGTGTTTAGTTGCTCCCAGCTGTACAGAAACTTGATCACCTCAGGCATACTGATAACTTATGTCCACCTCTCCAAACTCCACCTTCCTGCAACAGTAGAGATACAAGTTTCAAATCAAGGGGATGGAGCTGGGACTAAATTAAAAGAACAACTAGAAATCAGCTTGAATGTAATTTTAAAATATGCTTTTGAAGCATGCTTCAGTATGGCTGCCACCTTCTTCTCTACTTTAGCAGATATATACAATTTGAACATGCTAACTAGGTTTCAGCATTGCCACAAAAATGAAAGTCATAAAACTGGGATTCTAGCCTTAAATCAACTGCAAGAATTCAGATTCACACAATATTCTAAAGTGGAAGTGACCCACAAGGATCAAGTCCAGCTCTTAGGTAGATGGCCATTAAAACTGTTGAACTCAGCACCTTGGTATTACCAGCACCACACTCTGAGCACCTGAGCTAACTGCCTGCAGCCTAAGAGACACATGATAATGCTTTAAACACACACATTCTTTCATTCTTCTCATATTTTTACAAAGAGAAATTACCTGCTGAGTGTTCTGAGGTTCTGCCGTGGTACCTTTTGATAGCTGCCGGATCTCTTTCTGAACTTCATCAAATGCTTTATTTATTGTGCTAACTTTTTCAGCATTTTTAATGTTTATCTGGGAGAGAAAAAAATACACACATTGATATTTTTAACAAAAATTCCACAGATGTGAAACTGCCCCGTTTTTGTGCAATTATTATGCAGCCAGTGTTACATGCTTTTAGTATGTTTTACCTGTTACTTCATTAGGTCATCTAGCTGTGTACTAATGAGTTCAAAATTAAGAGTTAAACTTGCTCTGCTGGAATGGGAGCCCACAGTGATCCAGGAAGAGAACACAGAGAACACAAAAGTCAGGCTTCACAGGCCCTGCTACACCACCCTCAGCTCCTCTTAGCTGAAATGAAGTCTCAGGAAGGGTTCCTTCCTCTCTCTGATGAACTGACCCTGGCTGAATGCCAGGTGCCCACCAAAGCCACTCCATCACTGCCTTCTCCAGCTGGACAGGAAATATAATGAAAGGCTCATGGGTAGAGATAAGGGCAGAGAGAGATTACTCACCAGTTGCCATCATGGACAGAACAGACTCAACTCAACTTGGGGAATATGAATTTCATTTGTCAAACAAATGCTGCAGAGGAATCTCAGCTCAGACTCCTGGAGCACCTCTTCCCCCTCCTTCTTTACTGACCTTGGTGTTTGCAGGGCTGTTTCTTTTTAAAATTCTCACTCCTGTTCTGACTGCTGCTGGTGGTATGCTTCTTAACTACATCATCCCAGAGGCACTGGCAGTACCTGAGGAGCTCTGCCTTGGCCAGCAGCATATCCATCCTGAAGCCAGCTGGCATTGGCCCTGTCACACATAAGCGAAGCTTCTGGCAGCTTTTTAGAGAAGCCACGCCTGCAGTCCCTCAAACCAAATACAGTTTGTAAATGATTTTACTATGTTGAATTTCTTCCAGTAGCTTACCTTTCATCATCACACCTTGCATCCTAACTGTTTGTACTACAGAGCTGGCCAACAACAACGTCTACCAGGTTTTGCCACAGTATTTAAAGAAGCTCTGCAGCTGTAGCAGAGTGGAATGTGTATCTCAGGGCACCTCAGCCTCTCTTTCAGCCCAAGTCTGCCTTTTTAAGTTATTTCATCAAAGATTTTACTTTCAAAGTGGAAGTGCTAGAATATGGACATGTGTTGTACTCTGGGGACAACTGCCTGTGGTAGAGGAGCAGGGTGGATGCAAGAGGGCATAAACTCTCACCACTGCAGAAAAGTAAAATTGAGCTGATCTGAGCCCTAGCACCTGCTGCTTCCAAATTCTGGAACAGGATCATAGCCAGGTGATGACCTATTACACTGCAAACATTCCAGAAGAATGCTCATAGGTCTTCAGGCAACCCCAAATTTCAGGATACCTACTGCTGTTTCAAAGGCTACCCTGTAGTTCATCTCTGAGCAATTTAAACAGGCAGAAACAAACTGTGAATGGTTACACGTATTCATTTTACTTTCAAAGCCGCCATAATTTCAGAGCACGTATACAGTAACAACAATTCCATTCTGACTGACCACAAAAACCAGTATTAAGAAAGCAGTGGCAATAAGGATGATAGAACAGACCTACTCAGATGAACACTTTAACTGGGACGGTGACTGGAGAAATACAGCCCCAGCTCCCAGCTCTGATCAGGGTGGACGGACCGTTGGTAACGTGATGTACAAAGACCAGGTGTTCAGTCAGGGCTTGTCACCATATTCCAGATTCACAGGGATTTTAGAAGGTTCCAATCAGTTTTAATAGTGATATCCTCAAGTACTCAGACAGGACTCGTCGACAGAAACAGGCTCTATAGCTAGCACGGGTACCTACATCAAAAGTTGTCTGAACAGTTACAATGGGCTTTTAGCTAGTAATGAGTAAATGTATTTTAGCGATTTTTTTTTCTGAGCTTCTTCTTATACTGCTTAATGATAAGTAAATTACATTAAGCCCAAAGGCTTAATGCATTAAAGAACACAGCTTCAAACAGAGAATAAAATTTTACTCCTAATAAGCTTTTCAAGACTATGAAACTCAGACATTTCATGAATATTATTTTAAACCTGTTTCTCCCTTTATTATACAGAACAGTCTAGACTAAGAGGAGATGCAACGCCAGGAACATGAAATTGTTTTTTCTACAGTTTGTTACATTCCTGTCTGTCCACCAGATTAATTTGTCAAGTGGAGCTTCCAGGAGAAGATCTGAAACAGCCTTTTTTTTAAGAGCCATTTACTTGTGTTTGTCCAGGAGACTGCAACTGCATCAAATGGAGAAAATAAGCCACTATCTGCTCTTATTACTTTTATTACCAGATGCTTTTCTAGAGGGACAGGTGAACTCTTGCAGAACACACACCTCAGGCTGGAGGCAGGGTTTGAGAAGATACCATATAATGACTCACTGCTCACAACAGAAAAACTCTTGCTTAGATCACCCCCATCCCTCTTCCCCTACACTGCTCCCTGCTCCATGACCCACTCTCTCCCTCCTCTGGGCTGTGCTCTTCTACAGACATGAAAATAAGAACATTATTTTTGATTCTTTGTTTTTCTATTGCTTTAATATGTTAAACTTGCTCACAGAAGCATCTACTGAGCATCACAGCCCATACAAGGGGCAAAAAAGGGGCAGAGAGGAATTAAGAGCAAAACATCCAGCAGTGCACACTCCTAGCTCTGTTCACTGCATCTCACTGACAGTATTACTTGACAGCTGAAGCAGATAAACAGCTACTGGATCAGAAAAGGCTCCCTCTTTTCTGGTTCTTCCCCACCAAAACACTTCCCTCTGCATGCATTCATTCATTCATTCATTCATTCATTCATTCATTCATTCATCATTAAGTTTGTTCAACTCACCAACCGAGCACATAAAAATGCAAAATGTATTTTTAATGGCTTTTGCTGCTGATTTAGCAAGTTGAGTCACCTAGTGGGCGTAGAGTTCCTGAGCCAGCATCAAGAGAGCTGTGGGAATGTAGCCCAGAGCCTGGCAAAGGAATCCCTGGGACGAAGAACGTGATGGAAAGGAGCAGGACTTCCCCTTGTTAGTTGTACTAACTATGCCCGGTGGTTTGGATCAAGGCATTTTGTTAAACTCTACCCTGAATTACACCCTCAGCGACGCTGTGAACGCAGACCGGTGAACGCGAACTCGCTGGACTGCTGATGCGCCCTTTAGCATCGCATTCCCGAGGACAAGGAGAGATACTATCAGACACCTCCCAAACGACACCCCTCAAGCACAGCCGGATGCCTTCTATGGCATATGCCTGCGGATTAGTCAAATGAGCTTCTTGTGCTTCTCTTTTTCCAGATGATACATCCACATACAAACCTAATTTTCGGGTGAAAATCGAGCACTTTGCCATTTTGTGCCCGGACGCACACTGCCCCTACAACAGGTCGATTTAATCACTTCCGAGCGCTTGCTGCGCCGCGCAGCGAGGTCGCAGGGGAGGAATCCCCGCCGGGCCGAGGCCTCCCGCGGGCGCCGCAGCAGGGCAGGGGCCCTCCCCGTGGTGGGGCGCTGCCGCAGCCCGGCCAGCGCCTCCTCCCGCCGCAGCACTCACCTGCTTCAGCCCGGAGGTGACGGGCCGCGCCTTGCCCTTGGCCTTGGCCTTGAGGACGCCGCTGCGGGCGATGCGGAACACGCTGCCGGCCTTGGCGGCCCCGCCGCGGCTCTTGCCCATGGCGGCGGCGGCGCGCGGGTGGGTGACGTCACCCGGGGCTGTGACGCAGGGAGCCGCCAATGGCGCACAGCGCCGCGCGGGGCCGCCAGGGGGCGTGCGCCGCCTCGGGTGGGCGCTGCCTCGGGTGGGCGCTGTGGAGCCGCAGCGGGGAGCGGGACTGGCGGAGTGGCGCTGTCCCTGTCCCTGTCCCTGTCCCTTCCCGGTCCGGTGCCGGCGTCAGCCTCGGTCCCCGTCCCTGCTTGCCTCTTCCGCGTTTTCGCAGTCAGCTTTTGCAGCACAGGAAGGCTGAGGGCTCCTTGGCGCGCTCCCTCAGCCCAAGCGCTGAGTTCAAAGCTCCGCGTTGCCACAAGCGCCTGTCCACGGGCAGCCCCCGGCACACGCGGCGCTTGGATAAATTCCCAGTGGGTTGTGGGACACTCTCCTGCCTCACGGCCCCGCTTGGGAAAACGTGAAATCTTTCTGCAGCCTGTTCCTAAGGGAGTTGGGTTTACACCCCTGGGAGAAAAACGGGAGGGGATGCAGCGGTGCGGACTTGGCTTTACTTTCGGGAGTGGCGGGGGTGACCCCAGGAATAGGCACTGCCGTATTTCCGTGCCGCACAACTCGTGCTGTGGCGGGACGGGGACTGGTGGGGCCCCCTTCCCTCTGTTGGAGCGGACTCTTGAGAGATGGCACTGCGTCCCCCCAGGCCTCCCCGACGGTGCTGGGGGGAGGCTGGGGAGAGCCTGGGTGACGAGGGGCTTGGGGCGACAACAGGCACGGACGGCCCAGGCGGCTGGAGCGCTGCAGGTCTCCTTATCAGCGCCCGAGGATCGGGGCGTCGCCGCCCGTCGCCTTCAAATCGGGCGCAGCCGCTTCTCCCGCCCCAGCCCGTCCTATCCCATCCCATCCCAGCCCGTCCTGTCCTGTCCCGTCCCGTCCCGTGCCGGCAGGAGAGCAGAGCCATGCTGCACTGGGGATACGACGAGCACAACGGTAGGGAGCCGCGGCCGGGGCCGCCGGGGCGGCCAGCGGGGTCCGGCGGGCAGCACTTCCAGCTGCTGGGCTCGGCAGCTCCCGCGCCCTCGGGAGAGCTGGGAGAGGTGAAATGCTTTGCAGCGTGAGAGCGACCCGATTTTTGTCTCGGCATTCTGCAAGGCAGGTGGCTGAGAGGTGTCCTTGCGTGTGGCATCGCCTGCAGAGCCGGGCCGGGCTTGGCTCCGGGTCGGGTCTGCCGCGTTCCCGCTTGGGATTTCTTTCGCTCGTTTAGCTGAACAGTTGCGTGCGTGCACAGATCGAGTACGTGGTTGACAGCTGCACTGATCGGAACTGCCGTACCAGCATTGCTTTTCTGATTCCAGCTCTCTTGTGCTTCTACTACACGGTGGGAAATCCTAGTTACTTGACTGGGTTATTTAAATATGTAACCATGCACCTAAGAAAAGATGCTTTGGATTTTAGTTGTTCAGTCGTTTCCTTCATCTTGTCAGTCTTTGAAGTCCCAAGATGGGCTCATCAGCAGGCTCAAAGACTTGGCTCTGTTTTGCATCTTCAGTCATGCAAACGCTGCTCCAGTGTGCAGACGGTCTCACAAGTCATGCAAGTAGAAATTAAAGTGTTTTTGTAAATTGTAGGCTCAACTCTGATAAAATACCTGGAATATCTTATATTGTCTGTACACAAAGAAATGAAATGCTATGACAGTAAAGAGAGACAGCTATATATTTGCATATACTAATGCCTATAGGAATATGCTTTGTGTATATTATTACTTAGACTTTGGAATACTGTTTGTGCAAGTACTACCTTTCCTTCCTGGCCCTCTTGTTCCATCTTTTCTGGATGGATGTACTTTTCCTGAAAAACTGGGTGGTGGATCACAGGGATGTTGCAATGATTGGGTGTGTTATCTGTTGTTGTGCAGTCTACCCTACCCCTCCCCTGAAGACGTAAATGGGTCTTGTTTTTCAATTTTTTTTTCTCCATACGTTTCTGTGCTTTGAGCTTCACCTGCACTGCCCAGATAAGAAGTCCACTTTCCCTCCCTTATCCTATCTCTTCTTGTTTGCTATTCTCAACTTATAGAGAGGGGAGGCCGCCAGAATTTCTATTGGGGTGGCCCTGGACCATGCTTGAGGCCCTGTCTCTCCTATAAAACTCTATTTACTGCCTGCCTGGTGGCATATTTGAGGTGGAGTTTGCCTTTCACTCCTTTCTTGGAGGCCCACAGCAGATGTAGGGTGGATAGTTCCTCATAGTTCATGCCCTTCACCACACCTTTCACAGGAGATTAGAGGAGGGAGGCATGGATATCGAACATTTCAGTGCTCTTCCCTAGCATCCGCTTTATTTCTTAGCTTTTTCTCTTCTACTGCATTTATTTTACTGATTTTGTTTATTATTATTGTTTGATTGAGTAGCAGGTGAAGGAAATTGCTCTGATTCTTGAGAAATTTTTTTGCCTTTGTAGCCCTGAAAATCGTTTCTCTGAAACTAAGATTCCTTTTGCAATTCAGACAGAAATAAAGTGAAATAAATTAGATGTGGTGCAGTTATATAGTATGGTTGACTGCCTGAAGAGTTGAAAGATATCTGTGTATCTGTGTTCCCTCTGAGTTCTGCAAGTACTACTTGCCACAGTCGCAACATAAATCATTATGTGCATAAAGTAAACTGGCAAATATTAAAACATATGTGTCTGCATATATGGAATATCTATGTTTAAGGACATTAGCTCACTGTTAGGTAAAGAATTCAAAGACTTGGAAGTTGACACTGACTGGACATGAGGTGCCCACCAAAGCCACAGTACCAGTCCCCTCCTCAGCTGGACAGGGCAGAGAAAACAGACTGAAAGGCTCAGGGATTAAGAATTCTCCAGTTACTTTCATAGGCAAAACAGACTTAATGAAATTATTTTTATTTGTTGCTTATCAAATCAGAGTAAGGTAATGAGAAAATAAAACACCTTCCCTCCAACCCTTCCTTTATCCCAGGCCCATCTTCACTCCTTCACTCCATAGGATTTCTCTATGTCCTCTCCTGCACCAGCTGTGGTCAGTTCATCACATGTTGTCTCTGCCTCTCCCTTCTCTTTAGCAGCAGGACTACTCACACTCTGCCCCTGCTCCAGCATGGGGTCCCTCCCATGGAAACAGCCTTCCATGAATTTCTCCAATGAGTGCTTCCCACAGGCTGTAGTTTTTCACAAACTGCTCCAGCGTGGATTCCCCCGGGGGCTCCAAGTCCTGCCAGCAAACCTGCTCCAGCTTGAGCTTCCCATGGGAGCCTGTTCCACTGTAGACTGTCCATGAGGTCATACCTTCCTTCAAGACACACCCACCTTCTCCAGTTGTGACCCTCCATGGGCTGCAGGTGGATCTCTGCTTCACTGTGGACCTTCATACAGGACACAGCTGCCTCACCATGGTCTTATCTATGGTGCAGGGAATCTCTGCTCAGGATCTGGGACTATGTCCTCCCCTTCCTCTTGGTGTCTGCAGAGCTATTTCTCTTCCATATTCTCACTCCTCTCTTTTGGCTGTAAAATTTTCCCCGTCTTAAATCTGTTACCCAGAGATGCTAGCGCTGTCCCTGATGGGCTCAGCCTTGTCCAGCAGTGGGTCCATCCTCAAACCAGCTGGCACTGGCCCTGTTGGACATGGGGAAAGCTTCAGCAGCTTCTCGCAGAAGCCACAGCTGCAGCCTCCCTGCTGCCAGTATCTTGTCACACACACCTAATGCAGAAGTTCTCGGTTACTTTGATGCACCTATTTCTGAAATGCATGAAGGCATTATTTTATTTTGGTGAAAACCTTGGCCTTTTCTTTCTTCCACTTTTCTTACCTCACAGTTTTTATGTTGCTTATCTGTAGAGGCATAATACTGAAATCTTAAACATTGGCTTCAGTGTGGTATCATGCATGCTTTTCACTGTTGCTCAAGGTTCCTATCAGGATGGGAATATTCTTGCCCTTTGAGTCCTTTTTCGTTTACAGGGGAATTGCTTTAGTTAAAAGGCAAAGCAAAAAATGAGTAAGGTTGGAAGGGACCACAGTGGGAAAACAATTGACTTCAGTTTACTATTTGTTTAATAAAATAATGATAATTATTTACATGTATTGTCTGTTACAGCAAAAATTTCTCTTGATCTAGTTACTACAGTAATGCTGAGGCATTTTGTAAATAAAAGGGATATTAATTCATAGAATCATAGAATCATTTAGATTGCAAACGACCTTTAAGATACTTCAGTTGAGCCATAACTCCTTATACATTTTTTCTTACTGAGAATAATTACATCATTTCAATATCTGCTTTTTAAAGGGTGCTTAATTTTATGCATAATAATTTTTTAATTGCTTTTGTTTGAGCTCATCTTACTGTAGCCTTATATGCAATCAAATTACTTGCAAACCTAAGTTTATGAAATTAAACACTCTCTGATTGATAAACTGGGGAATGGATTCTCTTTAGAAATAAACAAGGATGTGATCCTGTCAAGGTCAGACCATACTAAAATAATGAATTTTCTATATATAATAACTGTGAAAAAAACCCAAACTCAAATCCCTTTTCACCTGTACATGCTCCATTTATGCTCATATGGAGGCTCACTGGAATTCAACTGTATCTTTCAGCGTCTTCACTGGGCTTGTCTCAAGTTGTCCTGTTGATGAAATTTGTAATCTTTAGCTTCATGGATCAAAATGCAGCCCTGTGAGGTGCTATAGTGAGTTCTGTTTCTTGACAAATTTCTAACTGCCTTCACTGTAAGACCTGTTTCATGAATTGGCTGTGTGCAATGCTGGTGAGTGGTATGTGCAGCAATAGCCTGACCTAAAAGTGTCAGACAATTCATTGCCTGTGGTAATGTTGTGTCCAAAATAAAGGCATGAAATCTTCAGAGCAGATGTTTCAGTTTTTTGTCATAAATCTCAGTCACAATAGCTTTGATTGTTAAGAGCTACTAGAAAATTGCCTCTAGCAAGAGAACATTTTCCCAACAGCAGGAGAGGATTTCATAAGTTCAAAAACTGATACATTAATCACTTTCATTCAGTAAAGGAAAAAAATGAAAAGAGGTGAATTAATAAGTTATGCTCCCTGGATATGTCTGAAAGTGCATATTTAGAAAACTGAAGTGTACATTATTTTAATATGGAGGCATCTAATTCAGAAGAAATTTTCACCCTGGGGACCCTGCTGGCTTAAATCTGATTATATGAC
Organism: Motacilla alba alba; assembly: GCF_015832195.1. Lineage (NCBI taxonomy): Eukaryota > Metazoa > Chordata > Aves > Passeriformes > Motacillidae > Motacilla > Motacilla alba. The sequence continues at coordinate 124,925,131 of NC_052017.1, forward strand.
ATGCATTTGAGTATCTCTTTCAACAGTAATGACTTTTTTTTTTTACAACAGTCATGGACAAAGTTGGCATTGGGCTGGGGTCTGTAGAAATTAATTGAGTCACAGTTTTCCTCGGGGGACAAAAGCATGATAATTGTACTAGATTGCTGGTAGATTACCTAGTAAGGAATACCTGTTGATATAACCTGGTGGTATAAAACGAGCTGAAGTTTCTTGTTACTTTCCTGTGTGTTTTGAAAGGCCAGATGTCTGGTAGTTTGGTTACCGGTAGATGTTTAATCACCATAGCAAACCAGTATTTTCATCATCTGAGCCATGAACAAGTGCCAAACCAGCAATAATGTAATTTTAGAACTGAATACTATTGTTAAATAATTAGCTAGTGACAGAATCACGGCCTTGGGTTCTCTTTTTGGCAACTTTGTATTATTTCTGAATGCAAGTCATCCATATTATTTAATTCAAATAACTATAGTTATTTCTGAGACAGAGCAATAAGAGACAAAGTAGTTAAACGCATAAATATATTTTTGGCTTTTCTCAGTTAAGGCGTATTAGAATTATTAAAATTAAGCAGAAATAAACTTGTTCTAGGAGTTCCAAATCATGGTAGGGAGGTATAAATTATGGAGTGGGGCTTCTTACAAATAAAATTTTGTGTTGCATCCCTAACTACAGGGTATTAGGATCTAAACACAGTTAAAATTATATTCTAAACTGTATGTCGTTAGAATACTGAATAGCTTTGATGACCATTCGTGAACTGAGAGGAATTAAGTTTAAACAGTTAAATGTTTCAAACCAGTAGGATTTTTATCTTTTGCCTTAGAAACTATTTATTTATTGAGTTTAGTTAATGAAGTAATTAACAAAAGTACTTTTTAACAAATCAAGACTGAAAGCCTTTGTTCTGAGGCTTAAGTCTTAGGCTATTCTTTACAAGTTTTTCCCACTTCTGTTTTTCAGTGCTGCTCAGAGGAGAATCATTCTCTGCCCAGGTGCTGTGCAAGCTGCAGCCCCCGGCGCTGTGGGCTCTTCCTCCCTGATTTACTGTTGGGGTGGATGGGTGCTTTTAGCACCTGTGAGTTTCTGAGCTGTGTTCACTTCTATTGAAGTCAAGGAGAGAAAACAATCTAACAATTTTTGATGTTAGGCTATTAACCACTGCATCATACATTTTCATCCTTTTTTGTCATCATTTTTATTTAAGTGTTAAGCCATCCAGAAAGACCCAAACCCAATTTTTGCACTGAGGTCAGTTACCTTAAGTGTAGGGAGTTAGTTATGAGGATTTTCAGTGATGCAGATTTTATTTGACTAGGTTCTGATGCTCATATTAAGTATTTCTTATATCCAATCTCTCAATTGATTTATTATGCTTTTTATCCATTATAAGCCTGGAGGAAAAACAAGTTCTGTGTTTTTAATACCGAATGATTGTTTGCCCTGCAGACTTTCATCTTTTTCCTTTCTTCTTTCCCCTTGCTCTCTCCTCCTTTCCATCCTAAGGAATGTTTTCTGTCTTTATAGAATATATTCCCCAGGCAACTTACTGTTCAAATTTTTCTTTACTCTCTTATCCAAATATGGTTAAACAGTGGCACATATACTCTTATTGTGAATTATGGGGAACTCTCTGATGCTTAGTAGGTAACAACAGATAACTCACACATCAGTGACACTTTTCTTACTGTTTTAGGATGTTATTTGCTTTTTGCTCATATCCATATTATTGATTTATTAGCTTTTCAGTTGACTTTTGGCTTAGCCTGCTTGGAGGGAGTAAGGTTGAGATGACTAGTATTGATTAACAGCTTCTTTAGTCCTATAATTTCTACCTAAGTCAGGTCAATGGCACTGCATCTGCATCTAGAAGATCCACTATCATCAGCTGAAGGCAGTAGAAATACAAACCTCATGCAGGCACCACTGTCCTCAGTGTTTCTGTTCTTTGTTTTTGGCAGTGCTACGCTAGTGTGTGTGTATGTGTGCCTGTGTGCATGGACACTTCATGATTAACGGGTGTCAGTCTCTCTTCCTTGTGACAGCTGATGAGCACAGTTGGTGGGAGGAGGTGATCAGGCATGCAGCAGTGTTTAGGTTCCAGGCACTGCCATCAGGCTCCAGGAAGCACTCAGCATTTTCTGATATCACCAGTCATCTTTCTTGACATCTTCCCCGTCTCATTCAGAGTGATCAGTGGAAGATGTGTTCTCAGGTCTTTTGCAGCAAATGAACGGAGCATTAAAAATTCTTAATGCAGGGATTTGCATAGAAAAGAGGTAATCCTTTAAGACACACTGAGACATGATATTAGGCAAAAATGGCATGTCAAAAATTTATTGGGACATAGTGCCCGTTGGATAGAGGATGCTTGATTTGAGTGAGCATTTGTTGTATGTGTCTTGTGCATAGCTGAGTCTTACCTGGGAATAATTACCTACATACTGTGGCCTTGTTTAAAGGTGCATGCAAGGTACATGAGGGGTTCTGAAGAACTGCTATTGCAATATGATGCAACAAAAGTAGCTGAATGTTTTGATCTGTGTTTTCCTGATGCATCCTTTTTGAATTTAAATGATGCAGATGAGGACAATTCCAGTAGAGTTTTCTTTCATAAGAATGAGGGTGCTGTCAGCAATTTAGACTTCTCCTCCAATGCATCGCAGGGCCTGCCCACTGGAAGGAGGTTTTTCCTGTTGCTAATGGAGACCGTCAGTCACCCATCGACATCAAAACTGAGGAAACCAAGTATGATCCCTCCCTCCGTCCTCTAAATCCCAGTTATGATCCAGCTTCTGCTAAAATCATCCTTAACAACGGGCACTCCACCAGTGTGGAGTTTGATGACACCGTCAACAAATCAGGTTTGTTCCTTTACTCTTGTGCTGTAACTTCCTCCACCAATTCCTAAATAGAATGCCTACAGCCTGGACACGTCTCACTGCTGGGTATGAACTCCTTATAAACAGTAAGGCTTTGCTCCTCTGGATCAGAGATTCCTTAATCCTGACTTTCAGCATGATGCAGTGTGGGAACATATTTGGACACAAGTTTGAGGTTGTGTTTCTCAGAAAGTGTTGGGATTCTCTACTTACAGGAGTGGTTTGATCCACCCCCACCAGCTGGATAGTGCCAGCCCCCTGTTTGAACAGTGTTGTGTACAATTTTTCAAATGCTGCTCTCTCTCTCTCACTGCAGATGAATCCTTTGTGTCTCATTACAGGTTCATTCCAACCAAATCACTCAAATCTCTTATCTGAATTTAGCTGCAGGTTTGGTTATATGTTTTTCCCCTTTTTACGACCTATACTCGGACTTCTTATGACAAGTAAGAGCCAATACAGAACAAATGAAATAGATTCCAAGTAATCCCTTTTCTTCTCTGAAAAGTATTATTGCCCAAGTATTTTTCAGGAGTAAGTAGCTTGCCTTTTTGCAAACAATAATTCTTATTTAGAAGTTCTGCAGTGTATTATAGTCTTTGTAATGTTACTGCCTTCATCTTTGAAACCTTCTCTTGGATTTTGGGCAAGACAGCCTGCTTCCTCTTCAAGCTATAGGAGTGCAGAATCTTCAAGCAATAAAATCATTTTGTGGCTGTGTGAGGCTTAGCTGAGGATTCAAGACCCTATGGTGCTTTCATAAGTATCAAAGCCAGAGAGAGATTAATTTTTTGACGACCCCTTAGTCCTGAGGATTTATTAGCCCATAGTGGCAAGAAGGAGAGACGTAGATGGAGACATCACCATGTTTTTGTTTCCTGAACAGTCTTAGTTTTAAACTTTCTGTCAACATTGGATGTTGCCTGAAAGCCACCAGCTGACCATCAATGATCAGTCTGACCTTGTGTCAGATGCTGCGGAACTTCCCAGAATTAATCTCTGCTTTGAGCCTAGTAGATGCTGGTGAACTAAAGCACATGTCTTACAAAAATATACAATCTTGATTTCAAATTTTCCAGCGATGCTGAACATACCACAGCCTTTGGTAAGTTGTTCTAATTGTTAATTACCATCACAGTTTAAAAGAAAAAAAGTTAATGAATGTGAAATCACCAAGAACCTCTTCCATTCTCTTAACTCCTTTCATGAAGTGACAGGGCCTGAGCAATATTTCTCTAGGCTTCCCCTGGTACCAAAGCAATGGTAATGTGATCCTCCTCTTACTGCTTTCTCCAGGCCATATCTCCAAGGATGTAGTTCATATCATGGCAAAGCACTGATTGATGTTGATCAGATAATTAACAGATGGAATGCACAGTCTCCTTCAGTAGACTCCATGTCTTCTATGCATGGACCAGATTCTTCAGTCCGCAAACATAAATTGAATAATTCACTATTTTCTCTAATATTTGTCACTGACAAACTTTATCAGTATTGTTTTTGTTTTCTTTCAGGTCATTGCTCAAAAAATACTGAATTTTCTAGGGCCCAAATTTGGCTTCTGGGGCACCTCTGTGAAGTAAGAACTCCTGCTATGTGTTGGTTTCATGAAAAAAAATCAAATTAATTGGTGCTAAATACATTTGCATCTTCTAATGCATTATTAACTGACTCCCATATGAACTATTTCCTCACTTTGGTCAACATTGGAACTGGGCTGTCAAGTCTGTAACTGTTTGTGTAAGTCTGTTTATGCTCTTTGGTACCACATTAGCTCCATTCTTTGAAATTGCTCTATTGATCTTCTTCCAATACTTTTCAAAATTCAAGATACTGATATTTGCCTTAAAAGCTTCTAACTACCCTCTCCCTTAATTACTGTTGGAATGAAATGGTTTTACCGTCACTGTGTGATGTGGCACAAATAGATCAACAGGCCATTTTCCACATTTTTCAGTATAAGTATTTCATGCTGGTGCATTTCTACATAATAGTTTTTCCTCAGCCAGCTAGAACACTGATCTTTACACTTTTCTAGGATCATTTGCATCGAAGTTTATAGTCCTTAAAAGAAAGAATTTAGAAGTGCCACTGCCCCATCTCCTCTGTTTCCTAAGTTTATAGGCTGTGTAAATGCATATTTTTTGAGTTGAAACTTTAAGGAAGTTAAATATTTTTCCCCAGAATAAACAGTCCTACTTCTTTTTCACTATCCAAGCTACTTCTGTTAGCAAATAGGCAACTTAAAAATTCTTCTTTCATCTTTATTTGGTGTATTTTGTTCCTAAGAAAGTGTAGGTTTTGCACTATACCTAAAAGAGAGAAAAAATTGCTCTTGTCCTCCCTTCCGCTCTTAATTTAAAAAACATCTGGTTAAATCTCCCCTCATTTCCCCTTAAAATTTCTGTACTGAGCCAGTAAACTATTCCAGACTGATTCCCAAACACTCAGAGGACAGAACTGGGAGAGTCGAGTGACGTGTTTTGCTGTGAATAAGGAATCTCTCTGAGTTTAATTCCCATTCCAGGCTCTGTGAAGAGATATTTTGATTCTAAGTCTGACAAGAAAATTACCAGTGCTTGCAAAAGCAAAATAATGAAAAGCCTACCCATATATGTGTTAGTTTGAATAGAATTATAGCAGAACATAATATAAATAGAAAGAATAGGATAGAGTGGAATAGAATAGAATAGAGCAGACTCTTTCAGTTGGAAGGGACCTGCAACGATCATCTTGTCCAACTGCCTGAGCAGTTCAGGGCTAACCAAAAGTTAAGGATGTTGTTAAGGGCATTGTCCAAATGCCTCTTAAACTCTGATAAGCCTGGGGCTTTGACAGCCTTTCTAAGAAGCTTGTTCCAGTGTTTGACCATCATTGTGGTAAAGAAATGCTTCCTAGCATCCAGTTTAAATCTTCACTGGAACAGCTTTGAGCCTTACCCATGAGTCCTGTCTCTGGATACTTGAGACAAGAGACCTGCAGCTCCCTCTCTGCTTCCCCTCCACAGAAGCAGAGAGCAGTGAGGACACCCCTCAGCCTCCTTTTCTCAAAACTAGCAAAACCCAAAGTACATAGCTGCTCCTCATAGGACATGCTTTCCAGCCCTGGCTAATTGTCAGTAATATTGCAGTGTACAATGCACATGTGGCATGGATTTAATTTTATTTATGTTAATATAAGCTCCTTTTCCTCAGGCTTAAATCTGATATAACTGAATCTAGTTGAAAATGAAGGAAAGAGCCCTGAAAATTTAAGCTCCTCCTATTTTCCACCAAATTTCAAAGATGAAAATAAATTCTGCTGACATTAAATTTTTATGATCCTGCTCCTTATTCACAAAACCTATATTTTGAGCTTAATTTCTTAGTGATTCTTTTGATTATAATCAAGATAGGAAACTCCAGAGTGTTGAAAAATAGAAGTATTTTCCCATTCTCTGAGAAATATCCAACCTTGACAATAACAGCATACCCTTTAGTGGGCCATAACCCACTAATCTGCCCATAAATGCAATTTTTGTAGTCATATCCTTGACAGGTGAGGCTTTCTGTAGCACTTCCAAGAAATGGAAAGCCATCTGAGACAACTTATGAGGAGGAGCAGTGGAGAGTCCGAAGACTGAAGTCTGGTGTGAGGTTAGAGGATGTGGATTGAGGCTCTTGTTCTCTCAGTGAAGCCTTTTCCTCTGCTTGGGTTTCCAGTGCTGACTGGGGGGCCACTCAGTGGGACCTACAGGCTGCGCCAGATTCATTTCCACTGGGGATCCAATGATGAAGCTGGGTCTGAGCACACGGTGGATGGGATGAAGTATGCGGCAGAGGTAAGGTTTTACATGGAGTCATCTGCACCTCTAAGCTTGTGATTAGCTTTCCACTGCAAGAATAATGTTGCCCTTCCTCTTCCTGCTTTTCACCTTCCCCTCATTTTATTGAAAGGCAAGTGGTCTTCCTGAAGTGTTGCATGTTTGGTCCTTTCTCAAAGGAGAACCTCTTTGAAAGCTTTGCAAAGGATTAAAACAGAAGTACAGAAGACAAGAGCTTGATAAGAGCAAGACTTAATGTTCAAGAGTTATTTTAAACTTTGTCTTTCATTGTTTCCTCCTTGGAGAATGTTTTCAAAGTCATCTTCAATGAGAAACCACAGAATTATTTGATTTAGGGCCTATGTAGTGTAAAGTTTATGCAAGACTTGGGAACATTACATTTTGTGGTGCGCTTAGCAATGTGGTGGTTATGACTTTGAGAACCACAGTTTAATGTCTGTGGGATGTCTGCTGTCTGTGGGGTGGCTGCTGTCTATGGGGTACTGTGCTTCAGTGGAGGTGGCGTGCCAAAGGGAGAAGTGCACCATCTGCTCTGGCATAGAGCTTTCACTCCTGCTCTGTCTCCTTTGGGGAATTTAAGTAATCTGCAAGAGGAAGTTCTCAGTATGAGATTTCTCTTTGTGAATGCAAGTAACATGGAATATTTTCAGGAGAGTGAGATCTTTAAAAACTTACGATTCTGACAGTATCAGAATTTTCTGGGGTAAAAAGGAATAAAAAGTGTAAAAATAAATGGACAAATTAAAGGCATAATATTACAGAAGAAAAAGATGTAATATATGTACTGTTGTGTGATCAGATTTTACTGGAAATGCTATAAGATATACTGGTCAGGTAAAAAGATCGGTTTTCTAACACTAATGGGGAAAAGTGACATTTGCAGTGTTTAAAGGCTTATGTTTTCCACAGGAACCAGGTGAGATGGAATATAAAGAATTAATAGAGGTGCTTTAGAACCATTAAGTACCAAACCCAAATTTCTAGCTGAGAAAATATATGTTTCCCATCTAAGAAACCAAATGGAAGGAGAAAATATCTCTGAATTTCTAGCCAGTCTAAAAGCCTTCCTGTTACCTGTTGGTCGGGTAACCCTCCACAAGAAGCTCTCTAGATGTCACTTTGCCTTTGGGATAAGAAACTCAGAATTAAAACCAAGGCTTCTGAATATTGTTCACACAAAAGAAAATATCTCAGATGGAGACATGAAGATGTTTTCAGTGCTCACCTTTGTAAGAAAGATGTGCAAGGTTTGAAGAAAAAGCATCGGCTGAATTGAAGAAAGAATTAATGTACAGGTAAAGAAGACTGCAAGGTTTGGCCCTTAAGCCCACCAGGAAGCAGAAGGAATCAATGGCTCCATTCTCTGTGACAACATACAGTCTGATCAAGGTCTCTCCACAAGCTGCAGTCACACCACGGTGGTAAGACAGGATATATTCCTTAGAGAAGTCACAAGCCATTGAGAATGGGTCTGTACCCAAAAGTGTTTCACACTGTTTGGGGGCTCTGTTTTTTGGAGGGTTACCTTCTGGGGTTTTTTTTGGCAAAGCTGTGAGGAAGTGGGAGTGGGCTTTTAGTAGCTGTGGGAATTTTCATTTTTGTTCTTTGTTGGGTTGTTTTTGAAGGTTTTTTGATTTTTTTTTCCAAATCCACAATAAAGGTCATTTCTGACTGAGAGTATCTGCTTCCTTTTTTGCGTATGTAAAAATGTAATTGCATAAAAGTTGTTCAACATAGGTTCTGTGAATTTGTAACAAGGAGCAGTGCAGACACTATGAACCCTAGGATATTAATGCACTTGAGAAAGGTTTAGAGGATTATGTTCTCCTCCTCATTTAGTGTATAATATTCTTAGCAACTTTCCTTCAGGGGTTTCTAAAGCTATAAGCCAGCATGTGTATCATCGTGGCTGTATTATTATTAATAATAATGCACGTGACATGTATTATTATTGATGACAGTCAATATTAATTGCTGCAAGTAATATTCAGCACTTTAGAGCCCAAATGCTTAAAATATTGATGTCAAGTAAGACCAAGTAAGAGTTCCATTCTATAGACATGGAAAATTGAAACTTATAGAGGTTAAGATAGGATTGATATTTAGAATAAAAATCTTCATACTTCTAGATCCCTATTTCAACCATGCAGCTATGTTGCTTTACGTGGAAATCCTTTAAAGCAGGTTTCAGCTTTCCTAAATTGTTCTTACTTTACTTGTCCTGTAGGTGCTGTATTCCAAAAGGACCCCTTTTTTCTCCATGGGTTCATCCCAGTTTAAGTCATTCAATGAGTTGTTTTTTCAGCATTCTTGAAGTTCAAAAGCTGAAGAGATGGTCACCAATTTTAGAAAAGCCAATCTCACGCCCTGCTTCTGAGCATGTTTAACTAAAAATTATGTGTAATAAGATTTACTAATCCATTGAGGATTTGTGAAAGTAAGTAATGTTTGTGAAGTAGTTAGAGTTAAGTGCTATATGAGTGTGCTCTCCCAGTTTGGCAGTCAGACCACCGCTCAAGGCTGGAACAACCTGGAACTTCTTGGAAACCAGGAGCTCCCGTCATGAGGTGTGGTCAGGAATTAGGAAACCTAATTTAACAGGAGGTACTTAAGTGGCATGGAAATAGACATCACAGGCTTTTCCTCTTCCCTCCTGGTTGGGTAGTGCCTTTAAGCTTCTTAAGCAAATATGACAGGACACTTCCAGAATAATGCATGTTGGAAATGCAAATGCTCAAACCTGAGATAATCAAGCTGCTTGTAAGGGCGTCACTACTGGTAGTCATAGAAAATAACATTTGAAAAGTGTCAAAAACAAAATGCTGATGTTCCCCTAAGATAAACAAGGGAAAGGGGGTCAGTGCAAGTTTAATGTGTATTTGCCTGTTTTCTAGCTATTTATGTGGATGATTAATGTTGCTGAAAGCTTGATTAAAGAAAAAGAGGAGTAAAATACTAATGACATCCTCATGAATTCCAATCACTTTTTAAAATCAGCTGTACTAAAAATGGATTTTAAACCTCTAGTTATATAACCATTGGCTTTTTTTTGTCTTAACTTCTCAGTTCAAAATCCGAGGACCCAACAGCAATTTGACAGGCACTGTGGTATGCTGATTGCTGCTAAATTTTTAATAATAGCCACTGGAAATGCTTTTGCCATTTGTGTATTTACTGATTTCATGAAATATCTGCATTAAGAACACGGAATGATTCTGCATACAAAAGAGTGAAATAGAGTGTCAAACCCAGAAAAGATGTAATATTCATTTGCCACTACTTGAGTTCAGTGAGAGTTGATGCTGTTTGTGTCTCTTGCTTTTCAGCTTCATGTGGTCCATTGGAATGCAGAGAAGTATTCCAGTTTTGTTGAGGCAGCTTGTCAGTCAGATGGACTAGCAGTCATGGCTGTATTTCTGAAGGTAAGAAGAGAATGCTTCAGCCCTCATAATAAATCTGCATTATAAGTCCAGAGAGATAACGGTGGTGGTTTGTGTAAGTATTGCTAAAGAGATACTTGTTTTATACATATTTCCTTCATTGTGTTTAGCTGCCAATATAGAAAGCTGCGCTTCCTTTAAGAATAAAAATATCAGCTTAATATATTTTTCAAAACAGTCAAACTCTTCAGTTTGCCTAGTCTGCAAACCCAAACAACATTAGATGCGGAACTTATTTCAGCTGCCCCTATTTGGATCCCAATAAGTTGTTATTGACTAGCGTGTTCCTTTAGGAGGACAGCTTGATTTAAATGGTTTTTTAATGGTTAGTTTCTGAGCTGGTAATTTCTTCTAGAAAATAATAATAATTAAATAATGCAAAACCAGAAACTGGAGAATTTCCTAATAATTATTTTATACCTTTTTTGTCTTCTCTACCTGCTCCAAGATTAAATTCCTGCAACAGCTTCATTGAATTCTGCATGAAGAAGCAGATGGGGAATTCTCACAATCTATGACAAAAGATAGGGCTTTGGTAAATTCTGTGGTTTCTGGTGGCTGACACAGCTTTCTGAGAACAGCTAGTACTGGTGCTGGCACAGTTAGAGAGCCATTCCATGCAGCAGTTGCAAAGAACTGTTTCAGCAATTCAGTAATTCTGTCTTTCCAGTTTGCATTACAGTGACTCAAGGGAAGTGTCACTGGATTTCTTAGCACACAAATTCAGTTTGGAATGTTCTCACGTCAGAACATTGTTTTCAATGTTATAAGCAGTTTAAATTTCTGATGTTAGTCTGTAACTTTTAATATCCCACATATTAAAACATGAAAGATAAATCGTTTCTATACCCCTGTACTGGAAAGTTTGTAATTCTTTTGTAGCCGAAGTAATTACTATGAGTAGCCAGAATACTATTAGCAAGGGAGTGAATCTCCTTAATTACCAGTGTTATTTCTAAGGACCAGCTAGTCACAGGCTTGTACTCATGAAATGCATCAGATCTTCCAGTCACTTCAGTTATATAAAGCAGTTTCATTATGCATTTGCTTTTCTATTAATTTTTGTTGCTTTTCTGTAGAGCTCCAGTGTTTCTTTTTCTTTGGTGTTAATAGATTGGTGAATGCAACCCTCAACTGAACAAGATTACGGACCGCTTGGACACCATCAGAATCAAGGTGAGCAAGTGCTTCTAAAAGAATGCTACTGGATATTGGTAGTTACTTTTTGGGGGATTTTTTATTTTTTGGTCCGTTTTTTTATTTTTTGAAACCTGGCTGCTACTTCCTGCACCGTCATGGTTCCTTATCCCTAGCGATTGATACCTGATTTGAGTCAGTTTATGTGCATTCTCTAAGTTGAAAACTAAGTAGCCAAAAAAAATATTTTTACACAGTAAAAGATCAGAGGAAATGGCTAATTACTCAAGAACCCAGTCTCTGACACATCTGTTGCTATGAGGATAGTAACAGGGGAAAATCATACTTTATGGAAAGCTGTAAAAAAGATGAGGGAAAGATTTCCTTCCCTGTTTTGCTGAAGTACAGGGTGAGAAATAACCTATTGCTTGGCGAGAGAAATCAGCCAGACTCTCAACATGGTGTCCAGACAGACATCTGTGGCCTGGTATCCAGTACAGGGGAAGGCAGAAGTAATTCCTGGGGGGAGTGGGGAGGGAAACAAGTGGCAGTAACCTGTGGGATTACTCTGCCAGCCCCACAGAGACCATGTTGAAAGTCGAACATCTTCTGTCTTCTCCCCACAACTTCCATCTCATGGTCATCTGTAACTTTGGGGAGCCTGTTCTAACAGGACACCTTTCATGGTGTCCTTCTGGCATCAAGGAAAGTCACAGCAAAGCTGTCACTGAGGTAAGAATTCATCAGAAGGGCAGCGATGAGGACCTCCTGTCATCACCCAAGATGCTGCCAGCCCACTTGATAGGGGAACAAGCTCTACCTCCTTTGGCATGGTTTACTTTGGCCTCTTGCTTTTAAATAATATTGCCCTGGTATTTCTTTTTCTTTTGTTTCTTTCCAGGGAAAAAAAGCACTCTTCACAAACTTTGATCCCAGCTGTCTGCTTCCCAAGTCCCTGGACTACTGGACATACTTTGGCTCTCTCACTGTTCCACCTCTTCTTGAGAGTGTCATCTGGATTGTTCTGAGAGAGCCCATAAGTGTTTGTTCTGAGCAGGTATCTTTGGATTTTTCACTGCTATAAAAATGTTGCTTTTGTAAGAATTGAAATTGTAAATGCCACCCAAAATTTCGTTTTTTTGCAGACCTTGGCACTGTAGACCTTACAAGATTTTCAAAAGCCAAAATTTGTATACCAAATTTATTCTGACTAGTTGCCTTTCTTGCTGTAACAGCTATTTATTATTCATTTTTTAAAAGAATCTACATAATGTAAAAATTCATAAACAAAAATAGGGAACTTAAAGAAAAAAAGAGTTCTGGTGATGCTTAGACATTCTGGAATTCCAGTTGATTTAATTATTTGCATATCCTGCTCAAACCTCATCTTTGACATTTTTATCTGGCAGACAAGTAGTAAATTTCTTCTTGCATTCTAAATACATAAAACTTTATGAGTTTAGTAGAATTGCGAAAAGGGAATACTATTGTAATAAGTTAGGGTTTTAGGAAAGCTGTGATTACACAAAAGAGAGTCTATTTGCATTTCTTGTTAAAGCTTCATGCTGTATCTTGACTTGGCAACAGTGACACCCAGCGGGCTGATCCTCTTAGATGTAAGGTGTTTCTGAGAAGAGAACACATACTCAGCAGAAATGGTGACTTCAGTCTTTGCTAAAAGTGTTAAGACATTTCCCTGGATGGGTGGCTTGTTGGGAAATGTCAAATTTCAGTTTGCAACTGATTTGAAGTAATTTATTTGCTCAATGTGTGTATTTTTCTCATCTGTATCTCTTCCTCACTCCCCTCAATCTGGCTTTGTAAGGCTCGCTGTAGTGTGTTTGGATCTAGGATTGGAAACTTGTGTTAAGGGATCAACTTTCCAAAGACAAGCCATTTCTCAGGTTAAAAGCTTCTTATTTAGGGGAATCTATAATAAATACATTCTTAAATGTGAAATACTGTATAAATGGGTAAATCTGAAATTAATACATTCTAAAATGTGAACAGCCACGTGTAACAGGCTCAGGGAACATGGTGTGGGAAAGTGTCAAGTATAGGGATAGTTATTAGTAATTTTTCATAAACTTTAGCTATATCTTATGTATTAAAGTAGAAATTGTTATATTCCTATCAATATAAACATGCATGCAGCTAAAGTGTTTGCTTCCAATAATGTCCACCATTGTGATTGATCAGTCAGCTCTGTGACTGAAATTGTTCTACCATTTAATTTTATTCCTCAAGTTTGTATTTCTTTAGGGCTTTAGAGTTTACTACAGGCTTTTTGTTGCACTTTTCAGGTTGAAAGAAATTAAAATAGCTTTTAAGTTTTTAGAAACTTACAGGACCCTGAATTACAAACATTAGCTTCAGAATGGGGTGAAGAAAGGTAGCACTGACATTTTTTGCTCTTAATGTCCTTAGGATGCAATGTGCCATTGCAACTAAACATTCTGTTATAATGGAATGTTTTTTTTTGTGCTGTCCTACTTTTGGTAACCTAGGAAGGAAGTAAAGTGATATATAGAAATAGTAACTATTGGAAAGATTAGAAATTAAACAAAATTCTATACTTAGGTCAGAAATCAGCCTCAGATTTCCCAAGGTTTAGACATGGAGCTCTGATGAGGTTTCTGCTGAGATCAGCATATGCTGAGTTATGAATAAGTGCTTCACAAGGGAAGAATTTGGAATCTCTCCTGGTTTGAGTAAGTGCTAGTTGCAGAACCACACCTGCAATTCCAGGTTAATTGTGAATATACTCTTTGAAGAAGGAAACATACACAGAATGTTTGTATGATAAGAAACATAATCTTATCTTTTGGCAAAAAGCATTTCAGAATCTCCAAACTATGAAATCCAACTAAAAAGATATAAACCTCCCCTGCTTTCGATTAGGTTGTGGAAGACAAAGTGTGAATAAAGGAAAAAAATAATTCTTATGCACAGTTTCATGTTGACATGTATTTTGGGATAATTTCTCAATAGTCATCCCCCTTTTCATTTACAAGGATAGAAATGGTGAAATTGCCATTCCCCTCATGACTTAATAAAATACAGTTCTGTTCTTTCAGGTGGAAAAAAGTGATAAGTGTCTTTATTATTTACATGCTTTTTCATGAGTATTGACATGAGGGTTTTCTGCTGATCCTTATGTCTCTTTTGGTTACAGCTGGCCAAATTCCGCAGCCTCCTGAGCACTGCTGAGGATGAGGTCGCCTGCTGCTTGCTGAGAAACTTCCGGCCTCCCCAGCCTCTAAGGGGACGAGAAGTCAGAAGGAATTGAAGGAGTAAATCCAGAGTAGGCTCCCTCTGAAACCAAAGGCTGAATTCATTTTAATAGTTAATATACTTTGTGATGTTTAATTTTTTTGTGAGTTGTTTTAACCAATAGGTGTTGTTTTATTAGTGGTTTCCATGCAGTCATTTCTCACAGGCACGTATGTCTGGAGTTATCACAGGTTCATTGATGTTAACAGGTCTGACTGGGTTTGAGTGCATTGGCTTGGAAGCACTGAGCCATCAGCATTGCATACACAGAGGTCACTGCTAATCATAAGGGACAAATATGGTGAAGGAGTTGCCCAAATTTTGCCACCAAATTATTGAGCAAGATCCTTGGTATTATTGACAGTATAGGATGTTCTGGGATTATTCTTCTGGTCTCTAGCATAACATTTAGCTTCTGTATAAACCTCACATTGCAGTTCTCAAGGAAAAAATATTTCAAGGATGATGTAATTTCATTGCTGACTTCTGCAATCATGTACTGATTGATAGTTTTTTTTTTAAAAATAAATAGTAGGGATTTTGTATATTGCAAGATCAGGTCAGGTAGATTAGGTATTCCTGAATTTCACAATGTCACAAGATGAAATTATCCTGAAACCTGAAAACTGCAAGGTGGAAGGGCATAGAGGGAGCTGTTTGTGCCTAAATCCAGTTTGTTGCACGTGGGGAAAAATAAGGGATTATTACACTGTATCCATGTAGCATCAGACTTTTGCCACTTATAATCAAGAGGCAGGGGTAGCTGTTGTTCCAGACTGTTGCACGCACAAGTGTGACCCACATGCTGCTTACCTCTCATCTCGCTGTGGAGCACAGTACTGCCCAAGTATAGAATGTGTCAAGGTGCTGGCTGATGTTCTGCTATCATAGGTGAACTTCAGTGGTTGCACTTTTATTCCAAGACCAAAGAGAATAATCAGAGAAAGCCAAAGAAATCAGAATCAAGTCAACATCTAATAAAAACCTCACCCCTCAATAGCAATATGTTGAAACTTCTGTCTTTATAAGTTGACTTGAGCCGGTGTTTCTCTCAGGAGCCTTTTTTACCTGAATATGAGTGGGGGATTTTACACCAAATATTTTTATTAATGAACATTCCACTCTTACAATGTAGCTTAGGATAGAATTAGATTTACTCTTAAACTGTGAGAACTACAATGAAATCCAGTGAGTGATACCTGAAAGAGGCAGCTAGAGGTTTTACTGGCAGCAACTAACACCAATCTCTATAGTACTTCTAACAAATTCATCTTCCATAACTGCTGTCCTTGAATTCATTTTTAAATAGGTTTTATAAGCTCTGCCTTTTACCTCAGTGGGTCATTTGACCTTAGATGAACAAACATGAGGGAAATCATGATCAGAATTGACTTTATATGCTGTTTTAGAAAAATAAATTAGACATAGAGATATAGATATTTTATCTTCATTTAAGATATATGGAATTCTTTGTTTTCTACTCCCCAGAATATAGCTATTATATTCTGCAAGGCCTCCCAATGCCTTTTGAATATTTTCTGAAGAAAAGAACACAAACAGACCATTGAAGAAAAAAAAGGCATTTATCAGCACTAAAAAGAAAAGTGAGAGTAACTTGGATGTTTTCACTCCCTTTTTTAGACTTAGGATTGGGTCTCAAATGTTTCCCTGTTATGTGAGTAGCTACAGAATGGGAAAAAATATTTACTAATTGCAGGAAGGATACAAAGGATTTGTTGGTCTCAGAAGAGAAAGGAATAAGGCTACTGCTTCATGTTGTAAACAGAAGTTTTACATATTTCTTACATATTGTAAACAGTAGAGTTGATTGAATTCTTTTATATTTTTAAGGGTTTTATCAAAATAAAATATGGATTTTATGAATGTGTCTTGTATTTTCTATTGAAGGGCCTAAAGTTTTACAGAGAAATCTATACTTTATAATTAACAGCTGCAGCTTTAGGTTTGGAAAAAATTGTCACCCATCGTTTGAAGTCTGTCTTTGGGTAGTGTAGTACTAGGTATGTCTTTATGTTCCAAATAAAATATTTTTGGTAGTGGTAAGACATGCAATCCATTCTTCAAGCTTCTGGTAGTGCATTTTTGAACTACTGACAATTTTTATGGTTATGCTAATAAGTTTTAGAAGAAGTCATCATTCAAGTAATTCCCCTTTGTGGAGATGCCATGTTCATGTTAGATTGGCCTAGCTGAA
The DNA here is from genome assembly GCF_015832195.1 of Motacilla alba alba. Lineage (NCBI taxonomy): Eukaryota > Metazoa > Chordata > Aves > Passeriformes > Motacillidae > Motacilla > Motacilla alba. The sequence goes on from NC_052017.1 coordinate 124,941,904, forward strand.
AGTTAGTGGTGACATCTGAAAAAGACTAGAAATGCTCAGTTATCTGAAATCCTTTGGGAACAGCTTCTCAGGTTATCCATCCCCTACAACTGTAAAGCGAGAATTTTGACACAGTCTCAGCTCTGAGCACTTGGTTGTGCCCTCAGTCACTAATTTCCTGTGTGCCCGAGCTACACTGAACCTCAGACTACTCAACATGCTCCCAGAGAATCTTATCTCAAGTATGAACTCCATATTGTCCTCCACAGCAACTGAGGCTGAAATATGTCATCATCACCCCCAGCCCCCTGCAGCCACATCAACTTTGATCAACTCAGCTCTCTGACACACTTGGAGCCTTTATATGAAAAAGAACAAAATGCTCAGTGACCAAAAAACATATAGAGTGCATTTGCTGAAAATAGTAGCTGTCAAGAATCATGGACTGCTGGAAGGTTGATCACCCATAAACTTATTCTCAGAATTAAATAATCCACAGCAGAGCCCTGGGGTCAGCTCTGCTGTTTTTGGCACAGGAGGGAAGCAGTCTGCTCTGCTATGCTAATAGCATTTGCCATCATTCTCATGGTGTTTTTAATGTTGCACATGTTTAACATCAGCTGGGAATTTTCTTTATGTCAAACAAAAAACCTGAGAAGTAGCGCTTTTCCCTTCTGGAGTACAGTGGGCTGAAGATACATACGCCAGACATCTGTTTGATGCCATACACCCGTTTGCTATGTCCCTCAGTTTTCTCTGCTGATTTAGAGATTTGTCTCTCAGCTGCTTCCAGACATGAACTGTGACCTAAGGAATCCTAAGAGTGAATTTGAAGAAAAAAAACCCAAGTCCTCAATTAATAAATCTCACAGGAAAAAAAGGTGGAATATGGCATATGAATACAATAACATAAATCAAACATATATGTTATACAGCTTCTATAAACTTAATGAAAAGGAAATTCTGGATTTAGATTCTGGTAGCTTTAAATAGGCAAGAAGCAGATTACGAGATAAATCTTCAGATGTTAAAAGCTGCAAATAATGGAGAAACTTGGAGTACCTTCAGGTTGTAAACTTAGCATGAAGGTATGAATACCAGAGGAATTCTTTCTTTTACTGGCTATTAATTAATCTAAAAAAAGCATGGTGACAATTTCCCGTATCACTCTGCTTCTAGATGGACTGCAACTAACTTCTGACCTAGCTGTTACATTTTTTTGTTCTCCCACCCAATCTGATCTTGCTTTATAGTTATAGATGTGAAATACAGAGATTTAGTCTGTGATTTAATCTCTTAGATACTGTTATTTCTGTATCTCTTATTTGTGAAGAAACTGCTGAAACAAAAATGTTTCTAAATTCATTTTTCCTATTTCTGTCAACTTTTCCATCATTTATGCCAAGTACAAGTTTTTACTGTAGTGAAACATTTACATGTACGATCTGTGTCTCTTGTCCTGTGCAGCAGAATTTGAGGAGAGGGAATGTCTCTGACAAGAGAATACTGGATTTTCATGTGAAAACCAAGATTTTTCAGCCTCTGATTAACAGAGATGATGTTCTGTACTGTCAGTTTCTGTGTCTGTTTCTATTTTATCAAATTTCACCTACATACTTGGGTAGGTAAATTTGAATCTACTGACAGTTTCATTTATCAGATGAGAATCTTATAGGTTACATGCAACAGGTAGAAAAATATATGTTTTTGTGAAGATCTGATTTAATTATTTTTCTGTCACTGGTTTGTAAATATTTTGAATGAAGTATCAGCTGTTTAAATGCCAACAGTGCTTCCATTCTTTTCCTTTCTACAGTTGTATGAATAACAGACAGAAATGTGGTCTCAATATTTCTTCTTTTTTAGCAGCACTTTGGTGATTTCGAGGAAAAAAGTAAACCCACTCATTCTGGTGTTTTTCTGAGAATTTTTTCTGATTTATGTTTTCCCTTTGTCCTGTTGAAGCTTTGACCTTTTTATGGTTTATGTTTTCATTAATAAACTGGCAAAGGGTGCTGATGATATAAAATCTTCCCCTGTCAGAAACAGATGAATGATTGATTGAGAACAGAGATAACTGGGTTAGAAAAGATGATAACAGACTAAGCTGTAGTAAGTAATCTAAAATTCTGAACTGACTGTGAGAAACTGAGTGGTGAGATTTGGAGAAGATAAAGAAAAATGCTAAAGATAAAAGAGGTACTCTAAAAGCCTTCTAATAGGAAAAGAGTCCCTTTGCACATTGCTTTTGCCGATAGATGTCACTGTGAATAAGGCAATGGTCACCTGCCCACTGACATGACATCCTGAATGAGACCCACTCTGTCCTGAAGGCTCAGCCTGTGAAAGAAGAGTATGCAATATAACTCATGTATTAGGGATGTGCTGTTGATAGTGATTTTCTTCCTTCCTTAGAAGTGAAACGAGATTGTGAAAAAAAAAAAATCTGCAGAACAAAAGATACTCAGATTAAGAAAAAAACATATTTAGGTGAACCTGTGCATTTAAATGCTCCCCTGTTTTCCACAAGCAATCACTGTTAAATAGTTTCACACATGCCTAAAGCCACATGCCAGAAACAACCATCATAGGAGCAAGGTAAATTTTTCTGTGTTTTCTTCCATCTGGAAGTTTCCCCAGGCATTAAAGAAAAAACAAATCAAAGTAATTTGTGTGCAGGGAGCATGGATGGTGCACTGCCACATCAGCACTACCAACCAGGCTCTGTAGGTCTGGCACATTCTGGCTTAGCTGGACATCCCTGTGCCCATGGAAAGCCACTGGGCAAATCATGGGCAGCAGGGCAGGCTATGCCAGTGCCTTAAATTCTGGCTGCAAGCTCTGAGCAAAGACAAATTCACACATACAGTAAATACAGCTGAGCATAGATAATCATCATTAACCAGTCATGGGTTTTTTTAAAGGGTTCAGTGAAGATTCATATGGAAAATCTGATCAATTATTTAAACCAGATTCTGCTTCAGTTTTCTGAGTCAGGTGAATGGTGGTGCTCATTTCAGCCGTGGAGCCACTGTCACCTCACTCTCTGTGTGAGGTTCCAGAAAGGGCTTCTCTACCTGTCTCTCTCAGTCATGAGATACTTAAGTATCCCTGTAAGGACTCAAGGCAGGCTCCTTGGTTCACACAAGCACACTGTAAATGTGAATGTAAATGTGAGTTAAAAGAGCTTTTTGGTATTTCAAAAGTCACATCAGTCAGCTGAAGGCCCTGTTGTCTGGAAAAAAGGAAAGATTGCACCCATTTTTTAAAAGGGTAGAAAGGAGCACCCCAGGAATTACTGACCTATCAGCCTCACCTCTGTTCTGGAAAGATCATAGAAGAGATCCTCTTAGAAGCTTTGCTAAGGCATAGGGAGGACAGGGAGGCAATTTGAGATGTCCAGCATGGCTTCACCAAGGGCAAATCCTGCCTCACTAAACTAGTGGTCTCCCAGGTTGAAGTGACTATATCAGTGAACTAGGGAGAGCCATGCGTGTCATTCAAGTGGGCTTCTGTAAGACCTTTGCCACAGTCCCCCACAACACCCTTCACTCCAAATTGGAGAGGGATTGATGGGATGGGTAGACTGTTCAGCGGATGAAAAAGAAGCCACATATCATGCAGAGGTATTGGTCAATGGCCGAATATCCCGATGGACATCGGTGACAAGTGGTGTTCCTCAGGTGTCTATACTGGGACCAGTACTGTTTAGTGTCTTCAGCAATGTCACAAACAGTGGCATCAAGTGCACCCTCAGTAAGTTTATGAATGACACCAAGCTGAGTGGTGCAGTTGGCACAGCTGTAGGATGGGATGCCACCCCGAGGGACCTGAAGAAGCTGAAGAAGTAGACCCATAGGAATCTCATGAGGCTCAGTAGGATCAAGTGCAAGGTGCTGCACCTGTGTCAGGGCAACCCTTGGTATCAATGCAGGCTGGGGGATGAACAGATTGAGAGCAGCCTGGACAAGAATGATTTAGGGGTCCTGATAGATGAGAGGCTGGACATGAGCTGGCAATGTGCACCCACAGCCCAGAAAGCCAAATGTGTCTTCGGCTGCATCTCTTTGTTTAATTTATTTGCATAACTGTCATTTTTACTGCTTTGGATTTCCTCCTTCGTGTCAGCATACAGAAGATATACACAGCCTACATGGCCCCCACCTCTGGGTTATGGCAATCAGGATGTAATCTAGTAATCTACCCCTGCAGTGCAGCCATGGCCAAGTGGGAACACCCATGGTATCAGAGCTGAACAGCTCTGAACTTGGGTAAACATGCTGCTTAGGTGTGATATTGCATAAATAATACAGAAGTCTCATGATTGTGCATCACTTTTCCCTAATAACTAATGCATTGCATCCCAACATTGTGTTCAGAGGTGCTTTGTGTTCAGAAATGCTTGTAGAGGCATTCACACTAAATTCCTGCCAAACTGGGTTGAGATTAAAAAACAAAAAAACAAAAAACCAAAAAAACTAAACTAAGGACTTTCTCCTGCACCTTGCATCCAGTAATTCATGCAGGAGGAAAACATAACTGACTGAGCAGCTTTTTATTGAAATAGAGAAAGCTCCATTTAGTTTTCTGAAAGGTGTGTATTCCTGTTTAGTTGTGCTTTACATACTGTTATTTATATGTCTGTAGTGAAATCATTTTCTTTTATGGCTTAAGGCTCTTTAGAATCAGTAGCCATACCAGCCTGGGACAACTTCAGCTGCACATCTTTGAGTGCTAAGATGTGCTTCACTTCTAGTACCTAGCACTTTTCCCTAGCACTGTGGTAGGCATTGAACACACATGAGCTAATGCTTCTCACTGGCACTAAGTGTTACTTTTCTCATTTGGCTGTGGAAAATCTATCTAAGCCAAGAATAAAAGCACTAGCCAAAAGAGATGCTAGATGGCTAAATAACTATATTTAGTTGTATATTCTTGTTTGTTGACACTGTTTTTTGAGTTTGCAGCAAGGCATGAAATCACACTCACCTTGTAAGTACTACCAAGTTACATCAGTATTTTTACTGACAAAAAACCCCATTTTTAATGGTTCCTGTTAAAAAACAGTGTAGCTGTTTTTTGTAGCTGTTTCAAAGGCTGCCCCTCAGGGCTCTTGCAGAGGAAACAGGGATGCCTCAGGCTTAGCAGGGAAGAGCCACCTACTTCTTGAATTAATATGCTAGCTACCAACACCCCCTGCTTTTCCAGAGGGGAATCAAGCATGTCTGCTGTGCCTTGCAGGGAACTTATTATCTGTGCCTCTCAGGGTAAATAAAACAAGTCACGACTCACTTTCTGGTCTTGGAATAAGGGCCATAACATGTCCTGAGTTTGTGCAGCTGAACTTTCTGCATATTTTATTCCATACAATCTATTTGAAACCATCATCTCACTCGGTTTAGTGAATTTAGGCTCTCTTGCAGAGAGCTGTTGCTGATATTAGCTAAAACCACACTAGGGAGCTTCCACTTGACCATGGCCAAAACCTTCCTTCTCCTTGTTGGTATGGGCACAACTAACATTTCTGAAATGTGCTCAGGGTGACACATACAGCAGTGTGATCCAGGGCTTTACCACCCCCTCTCTTCTTTCTAAATCCCCCTGGAGTGGTTGTGTGACACCTTGTCCCCAGTCTGGACACTTGGGTCTCTACAAGCTGGCTGCTGTGTGAGCCCCACTGCACATGGCATTCCTGCACAACAGTGGTATTTAAATGTCTAATAAATGAGAGAGGCAGCCTGGTGTCTGCTTTCTGGAGTTCTCTACTGAATTTAGCCACTGGCATTCATCCTAAGTTTCATTACAGGTGCCAAATGCATCTTCTGGAACCTGTTGTACATTTTCTTGTGCCTTTCCTTATTTGCAAAATGGTGCATTTATGCTTGTTCCATTCACTGTTGTCTTGCATGTGGTCATCATGTTGTCTTTCAGCAGAAATTCCAGATTTTTCTGACTTTTGTGTCACAGAATCCAGCACTTACATGAATGCTGTTTACCCACTGTCTTTGGTAGGTATGCAGTCAAACTAGAACCAGCTGGTCCTGTGCTCTGAGCCAGGAGCATGAGGCTGAGACCAAGGATTAGAAATTGAGTCCCCTCTTCTTTATCTTTGGGCAAAAGTTTGCAGCATGGAAAACTGGATATGTAGAGGGAGGTGACTATATGCCAGGACAGGTCACATACCTGTTTTAGAGAGAGCCCTGAAAGGTATTTTTACAATGCTGTGTTTTAATGGTAGGTCTGCTCTAGGGGACTGAGCCAGGTCTAGGATGGGAGCTTTTTGCAGAAATTAATTTCTGTTCCTAACTTTGCCCCACTTTTCTTTGTGGCTTTGCAGGAGTCACATTATGTCAGTACTTTCAGACAGATACTTAACTCCTTTTTTAGCCATTTAAAAGAAGCTTTTAATTTCCTTGAAATACTGACTACCTAGAAGATCTCCCATTTAACAGAAGCTCCAGCTCTATGGATCACTTCTGTTGTGGTATTTAGAGATTTTAAGGCATAACCTTTAAGAACAAGAGCTCAGGAGTAGCTGCTGAGTCTTATTATTAGTCTAACCATCTCATTGTAATAACTATATTCTTGTATATTTGCAGATATACAGAAGAACATGAGTAAGAGCACAATATATCTCACAGCCTTCACTACAATTAAGTCTTCATATGTAGTCCTTTATAATTTTAATACTGTTCTGTTGAATAATTTATTTTAATTCCATCTATGTTCCTTTCACAACTGACACAACTTGCTGTAGTATCACAGAAATGAGATTTCAGAAGTATATCTAGAGCTTGATCTCCTGTACATAAGGGTCTGGTCTTGCAACTGCTTGAGCCAAGTATCTGTTCTCCACCTCTCTCTCATCAATCAGATATCCTCGAATGAGTTAAAATGTCAGTTGAGGAAAGAAATATGTCTAGAGCAAATGCTTGGAAGCAGAGCTAAAAGATCACAGGATAGGAGAGCAACATTCATGCCAGGGGAACCTAGGAGGCGAAGCAGGGTACAGTGAGTGAAATAGGAAACAATTCTGTAGGTCTTGGCGGAGCTTTCCTTTGCAATAGTTATCTAAAGCTGTCTGGAGGCTTTCCCTGGAGCCTTTCTCTCTCTTGACCCAATAACATAAGAATTCATGCTAGAAGCTTCCTTGTGGGATATGTAAAAGAAATGCAAACCACCAGGTTGTTGGCTGACAGCCTTGGGAAATCCTGCCTTAATGTTAACCCTGCAGGACTTGTTTAAGGGCTAAAAGCACTCAGAATAGCTGGACGGTGGCTGCTTCAGGCATTTCTCTTAAATACGTGCATTTTTACAGAGAGAAGACACAAGGATCCATTGGACAATAACTCCAAAACATGTAGCAGAAACAACTTGTATGATTCCATGAAGATAATTAAGAATAAAGGGTCTTGAGAGGCTGTTAGACTACACTTCACAGTGGCGCAGATCAATGCAAGAGCACACAGTTTGGTGAGGGACAGAGGGGACATGGAGATCTGGCCTCCCCTGAGGAGTGCAGGGAAGCCCAATCACACGCACAGAGAGGGCTGTGGATGTCCCCTCCTTGCTCTTCCTCACGGGGAACCTCCTGATAACACAGGGGTGGTTCTGTTGTATCAGTTGCTGACAGCTTTTTGCGCCACTACTACCAAATCTGTCCTAACACATTTTTAAAGGGTAAATCTAAACATTTCCTGATGTCACGTTGCAGGGGTGCCAAGGGTTAGTATTTCCTTATCATGAGGAAGCAGTTTGGTTTCAAGGGACAGCCCAGATGACCAGATTGTCCCAGGCCTCAGCTGTCTCCTGGTTAACACCCTCCAGCTGGAGGATCGAGCTTACAGCAGGGTAGAAGAAGGTACGATCTGAGTACCATTTCTAAAAGCATTGGCAGTGCATGTCTTGGTCTTTTATATCAGAATCACAGAATCATTTAGGTTGGAAAAGTCCTCTAAGACCAGCAAGTCCAACCATTAGCGATTCACATTATTGCATTGCTCTGGATGTTGAATGTCCCAAATTCACCTAAAATTTAATTGCATTAGTCATGCCAGACTTTTGCAGTATTTTGGCGCCATTCGCTTTTTTTATCCTGTTCGGCTGAGGTCAACGAGCAGTTTGCTAAAGACTCCAGTGGCAATAAGAGCAGGCCAAATCACCAGCACACATCAAATCTGTGGTCTCAGAAAAGCACGTCCTTGTGCCACTGGGTTTTCTGTGAACTGGTGCTTTTGTGACCAAAGGGTCAAATATGGTGCTTAGGAAACCATCTCACTTGGTGCTGAGAAAGTCAGCACTGGTCCCACAGGGTGGGCCCAGCAGGCTCAGCTGTGGCTGAATTCAGTGGTGTGGGCCTGGCCCGGGTCACCATGGCTGTGTGGGAGAGTTTTGGCAGATACCTGCTGCTCCCCTGCCCTGCTGTGTCTGGTCTGGGGCTTTTCCCAGCTCAGTCTTAGTTTTGCACCCTGGTGTGTGCATGTGTATGAGAAAATTAAGCAGAAGCTACACATCGCCCAACACAAGAAATATCAGAGACATAATGGATATCCTTGGAAGTGTTCAAGGCCATGTTGCATGGGGCTCTGAGCAAGCTGGTCTAGTGGAAAGTGTCCCTGGCCGTGGCAGGGGGTTTCGAAATAGATCATCTTTACTATCTGTTCCAACCCAGGCCATTCTATGATTCTATGATTCTAAGATATTCCAGCTTCTAGAGTTCCCAGATTTATCAAATGTGAGCAGTAGCTCTCCAAAATAAAAATGGGAGGTGAAGGTAATGGATATCTCAAGGGTGATCATCAGGTGTCAATAGATTGGTGGTGAGGGAAGTGCTCATTTCAGGCTGCAGTCCTTACAGTGTGATCTCTTGGTTACATTAGAGCATTACAAAAGACTTAATGACTTAAACAGTAAAAAAAAAAAAAAAAAAAAAAAAAAGGAAAAAAAAAAAAAAAAGCATCTGAACTCTCTGCTAATGCAGAAAAACTTCAATAAGGCCTGCAAGAAAGCTAAAATGCATCACCATAACATAGGCAGCCATATACCTGGAATCCTGGTGGTATTTTTCCAGATCCTTGCTTTGCCTCGCCCATTCAAATTACTGCACTGGGTGATCTTCCTTTCCACCTCTTTTATATTGCCAGTAAGCCCTATTAGATGTCAATATAGTGATAGCTCTATGTCCTAAACTGCAATCCTGTTTGTATTTTATCTTTTTTTGCTATTAAGATAAGAGAACTCTCCTACCCAGCTAGTTGAAGTCTGGACATTTTGTGAAATTAACTTGCCTTTCCTTGATCAAGTTAAGGACATTTCCTTTTCCTTACTATTTCCTAGCCTCTCAATCACTTATTCATTTTCTGTCATCATAATCAGATCTATTCGATTTTCAAAATTGTTTCTACTTAATGTTTTCACTTATATTTTATTAAAAGTAATTTCTGAAGGAGTTACACTAAAGGATGAAGCGTGAAGTCGTTGTGTTATGAAATGAACTTGAGACAAACCAGGTGCAGCTGCCTACTTCCTGTCACCCTTGTGCACACATGCAAAGGTCTTCAACTCATTGAAATCGCAGCTTTGCAGCTTGGGTCCACTCTAAATCTGAGAAATTACAGGACATAGCTATTTAGAGACATTTGAAAGGTGTTCTAAATGAAACAGTTTTGTATGGAAAGCTGTTGCTCTGCCTAACAGATTTGTTCCTATTGCTCAGTGGTGATCTCTTTGTGGCTTGTGATCTCTTTGCAAAGTTTAATTTTTTTGCCATCATAAGGGAGGTAATTGCTTTGAAACCAGCCAAAGTGATGTACCTGTGTCCCTGTTCCCTTTTTTTTCCCACAAGCACCATCAGCTTTTTTTCTGAAGAACTTAGAGGAGTGAAAATGATTATTCTTTGGTTCATGACAGTTAAAGGGATGATACTGCTGCACTAAGGCAGAGTAAAGCGCTGTGGTTTCAGGATTGCTCATAAAGAACATATCCGTTACCAGAGAGAATTATGGGCCTCTTCATAACTGTTTTTGTTATGTTTTCTTATGAACAGGAAGAGGTATTTTACTAGTTTTGCTTAATAAGGTAATAGGATGAGGATTGCAGGAATATCTGACAATGTTACTTGCCTGCCTTATAATTAGCATAGAAGTGGAGAATGTTTATGAATACTGAATTCCTCACTCCCATGTTCATGGATGAGCTCCCATTTTGTTCATGATTCTGCATCAGAGATTGATATCATTAGGAAAATACACTTTTTTGACTAAAGAGAGATTTTCCTTCATCAAGGTGGAGGTCTAAGGCTAAGCTGAAGTACTGCATTTTAGCTGCTATGTGCTTATCTGCTGTTTGTGCTCGCTCTTCTGCAGGAGAATAAGACTAAATGATCTCTCCTTTTTTCTTTTTTTTTTTTTTCAGGTGTAAATTGCTTGTGATATCTCAAAATCTGTTTCATATGAAAAATTATCTGTAAATGTAGTGCCTGTTTTGGAATGGAATAAAGACAGGGCATGGGATGATTTCATTGTGTTTCTTAAAAATGCATTACATTGAATTAAGTTAGAGTATTGACTTCTGTCATCATGCTGTCAAGCTAATGGTACAAGGCAGCAATGTTACACAAGCCATCCAGGTATAACATAATTTCATTCATTTCACAGATTCTGATATAGCTGTGCTATTACATTGTGACAGCAAGTCACTGACCAAGGCCTTGGTGATTCAGTTGCTGGCTACACACATTGGTTAGCTGAAAAGGTGGTCCTGTGAGTATGGCTCACTAAATGAAGCTTATTGCAGTAGAAGTGCTATATTCTGTTGAAAATGATTCAGCTTTCAAGTATGTTTGGAACAGGAATTTGATATTTCTCTGTAGTTTATAGTGGAAGTGTGAAGACCTGTAAATGTTTACACTGTGGCCATGTAGTCAGAGGCATGCAAATGTAAAAGAAGCAGCTCTATCTGTGGCAACATATGCTACAAAACCCTAACAGATAATGTTTGCTGACATAATTTAAGGCAGGTACTAAATTTCAAACAAAAACCACATAAATTGCATAGTGGGGTTGACTAGAAACCTAATTTTTTTCCTAATGCTTTATATTGTTCCTTGTGGAGTGTATCTGTCTGAGAAAGTCCATATTTTTGTAAATGAGGTGGAAAACAAACATGAAAGGTGTGAACATTTCCTGTTACAAAAGTAAATGAAACAACACAAGTTCACTAGCACCCATGGTTTAAAATACAGCTCTTCTTGAGGGGTCTGTGGTTTCACTGGGCATTTGGGTAAAACATCCATCTAGAAGCAGTGACAAAGGTGGAAATATTTGCTATATCAGCATGAGGCAATCAGCTCCACCTGCTTAACACAAAGGTGTATTTTTTCTAGTCCTCATCATTGCAGCTTTGATAAGGAAAGGGATGAGAAAGATATTTGTTTTCAGTATGTCAGTAACCAGCCTCCAGGAAAACAGTGACAATTGCCAAGCTATCCAGCTTGTTGAAAGCCTCAGCCACATTCAAATTCTTGTCTGCCTTTCAGTGAATGAGATAAAGCTAAAAACCAATTAACAGGATCACTTTTGCTGGTTCTATTACAGAGGAATGCCACAATCTGTAAGAAATAGAAAAGCCACTCTGCACTCTTAGGGTCTGACGAAACTGAAACATGCTTGTGAATGCTTGCAGATTTATGGTGGTCAGCTGAATTGCCCCAGCATTGTCAGGACTCACTCAGGCTTTACCTTGGGTAAGCACAACTGCAGGGATTCCTGAAAACAATTTAGGGGTAAGTACACAGAGATGTGGACAAGCACAGCTTACAAAAGACAGACCTTTTTCTGACTCTGCTGCTAACAGTTTGCAGTGCATGCCCTTAAAAATGTAGTGCATAAACAGCATTTTGAGGAGTGTAACCACTTTGTTACCCATGGTGCCATATTTACCTACAATAGTCCCATTTACTGCAAAACATTGATGGCCATGAACATCATACAGTTTTAAGGAATTTTGGTTAGTCTAGTGCTGTATATTGTATCTTGAGCTTTTTTTTTTTTCCTTTTTTCTTGTGGAATATAAACTTTTAGTTTGGAAAGCATAAGAATTACTTTAAATGCTATCTCACCTATGAATATGCTTAGCAATTATTAGCAATGGCAATAGACTAGTCCTGGATTACTTGTATAATGTTTCAGCAACATCACAAGAGAAAATATAAAATCTTTTTAAAATACAAGGAGGAGATTCTAAAATATAGAGACAGAACATGGAAATTATCATGTAATAGACATAATCCTAAAAATCTGATTTCAATCCCTTTTTGTTTCTGATTCCATTTAATTTTAAATCTGAATTGCTGTATTTTCAACTTAACATCTTTACTGTTTCAATGTATTTTAAGCTATTGATTCAAAACAAACAAACACCTAATCATGCACTGCTTAAACGCAGCTGAAGTGCACTATCTCTTTAAAACTGAAAGCAATTCTAAGGGGACACCCCTTTCTTATCTTGGCTGTATCGAGTGAGATAACTTGATCACTTTGGCAAGAGAAAAGGGAGATAATTCTGGCTGTGTGTTCCTAATGCCTGGATGAAAAATGTATAATCCATCTCCTTAGTTTGTCATGTTGGAATGTTCGTAAAATCTAAAAAGCTGCCAAAGATAACATTACATGGAATCAACATGAATACTTTGTGTATGCTGATGACTATTAGCAGAACTTTAAGGCACTGGAAAACAAATAAAACCTGTTATTCTAGAGATAGTTTTAAATTTTTGTAAAACAGACCTTGCTTTATTATCTGAAGACATGAAATGTACTGCAACAGCTGCTGGGGCCCTTACTAGATAACTTTTTTCCCTCTTTGCTTCATTAATTTCTTCTGTGTTGCCTTCTTATTTGCTGTCCTTGAAAAGCCAGGACCAAACCAACAAAGCCAACCATCTTGCAGAGATCAGCATGCTTGCAGCTTTGAGGAGCTCCAGCTACAATTATAGAGGGGCATCGGGTGATCAGGATCTCTGAAAAGCAGATGATGTAGTATCAAGCTCAATGTAGTTGTAAGCTGACCTTTTAAACATTTACCAGAGGTTATTTACTTTTATACCTGTACCTTACAGCCCTATTTCACTATTTAAATATGGATTAGATTACCTAAATTTAGCTTAATAAGCACAGTCAACATAACCCAATTTGCTTTTGCAAGGTCAAATTTGCACATGCAGGGATGGTATTGCTTTTGTAAAATAGAATAACTACCAAAGCTATCTACAAATGTTTTTGTTTTTTTTTTTTTTTCTTACACCGCTATGGATGATATATGTGAACAGACCTTAAAAACTTGACTTTGTCTTTTCTTTCATTGACTCTGCCTCTGAGGCATATTTCCTTCCATCCACTGTGTGCTCTGAGCCTTGCTCATTAGTTTGGAATGGAAATGAAACTGATTTATGTTCCAGAGAGGGGTCCTCCAGTCAACCTTACAAATGCATGAAATATGGTAAAAACTATATCAATCAATAAAGTCTTCCTGACAGCCAAGTTATAGATTTCAAAGATTTTTATACTGTGCAAGCAGTTTTCTCTCTATTCACACGCTTTTTACATGAGATTGTTTTTAAGTATCTAGAAAAAAAAAAAACCTGACAATTTATGCAGCTAAGCCAAAGTCAATTAAGGTTTTAATTCTAGGTATGTATAGGAGTGCATCAGTCAGAGTAAATCTGAAAGTCTCTTTGACACAGTTTCCAAATTCAGGTGAAATATATGTGCATACATCTTCTCCTCCAGAGAGTATGACAGTGTTTTAAAGGTCTATTTCTTCACAGAAGTAACAGTTATAGGTATTTGATGTTTTCTGAATTTATAGTATGAGCTGCCCCAGGTGTATTCAGATGTTACTGACATTGCTTATTGGTAATTACCATTAATTCCTTGCCTACAAACACATAAAAATGTATTGATTTCCACTGTAGTGATAGGCACCTGTAACTGTGCATGATGCTTAGAAATATGTACCTGGAGTTGCATTTGCTACATCACACATCTGCAGAAAGAAATCTCCTTTGCTATCAAAGTAATAGGATTCTCCAAAGGAAAAAAAAAAAAAAACAAACCTTAGTCCAGAGTGTTTTCATATGGGTTAATAGTATAACTTTTGCATATGTATAAACCTCCCACTATAGATTAAAAAAAAAAAAAAAAGGCATAATTGAGTAATTGTGTTTAGAAAGTCTCCTCCTACATTCCCCTCCCCAAACCATTGAGTATCCTGGAGCTTTCCTACTGGGAAATTACCTTTTACCATTGACACAAGAACACTTGCCAACAAGCCTTAATTTTAAAGAACATAATTTGGATCTTCTCTGACATTTAAAAGGTGTTGCCAACTAGTATAACAGATTTAAAATGCACATCCTAACCTACATAAGTACTTCTGAAAAGAAAATAGGCTTTCTATGTAATTTTTTAAAAGACAATGAAAAAAGAAATCTTGTATCCCCCTCTTCAGATCCCCTTTTTACTTAATTTCATGTGGAATGAAAGTCCAACACTGATGATCTCTTTGCATCTGGAAGGTTTCCAAGTGATTAACAGAAGACCCACAAATTGATCTTTTTTTTACATATTTAGTTTTAGTATCTGTAGGAGACTGAAGGTCTCCACTGTCAATAGAGTATAACATGTGCCAGTGCTCAGGTCCAAGGCAAAATAAATAAGTGAAGTTTTCTGCTTCTAATTCTGTACCAGTACTAAATTGATGTCACTTTCCCATGTAATTGTATACATGATAAAGATACTTGGTATATAATCCATGTAGCTTATTATTGTTATAACTAAAATAAATATACTATTAAAAATCTGGTTTTATGTTAAAGATTACTTTTACCACTGTTGTCTTGATAACTGCAGCTCAAATTTGCCTTTTTTTTTCTCCTTGCAAGGTGCCATCCTCTTTTAAAAAATGCTACTGGTGCCACTGAAAACTGTTAAGAAATGATCTTTGAATTGAATTTCTTCTGAATTTCTAACTTATGTAAGGGTTTTTATATGTCTGCTCAAACAGTAAAGACGTTAGCATTTTCTAACCAACCTTTATTAATTTTATATGACTCAAAATGGCATGAGAAACTATTGTTAGAGGTTGTAATAAGGCTGTAATAAGGAAACAGTGTGGCTTGCACAATCAGAAAATCTTTACTTTTTGATTCAGTACAAATATTAAAACAGACGTGAGTTGCATGCCAAATTAAAATACAAATCATTCTAACTGTTCAAATACTGTCCAAAGACCTTTACTCTAAATAACCCAAAGGATAATTATACTATACTATAAAATACTGTACTATACTAATATACTATAATTATACTATACTGTAAAGACTACAGAGAAAGCAGTGGATGCTCAGCCTTTTTAAAAATCCATGTGATTTAAGAAATTTATATGTGAATTTTAGAATATTTATTTTGAAAAATCACTAAAAATAGTTTATCTCCATAACTCTTAGTGGTGTCAAACAACCTTTAGTGTTCAAGAAAATGGTCAATATATTATTAAATACTACATTAATACAACCAGCAATGCTTAATAAGAAAGGAGGTCCAAAACCTACTAAGTCCTACCAGCTTCAGATGTTTTGGGAATGATGTCATGCCCTATATATACTGCTGGGAATCTTCAATGCAATCTTTTGGGGATTGACACCTGATTGTTTTAAAGGTAAGTTCTGCTAGCACATGTGGGATTTTGCCTGGCTAAACTCTGTCTCATGCATACTTAAAAGCAGGATTGCATTTTTGGGACCTTATGCTTGATAAGTACTGCAGCATAGTTAATTGTGGTATTACCTATATTTGTAAACATTTCAACTGAGTGTACGGACTAATGATTTCTATATAAAACAAGGTTTATCATAGATTATGTAAGTCATGCCTTGTCATCCTGAGTTGCAAAACTGGAACCTGTTGACATTTTCCTGTTTTTCTTACAGGCTTTTCTCAGTAATAGGAAACTACTGATATCTGCCTTTGCAGATGTCCGCAGCTGACGTCAGGAATTTCAGGCACCATTGTGCAAGTTGTGTTCTAACCTGTAAAACTTGTTGCAGTGAGGACTAGGGATATGACAACTTTCAGGTACATCTCAGTCATAGGCAGATAGCAATTTTCTGTTCAATTTTTTGGGTTGTTCAGAAATTATGTTTCATCAGAATAGAAAATGTTCAAAGAAAAATAAACACCACAAAGTTCTACTGAAAGACAGCTTCGACTGCTTAGTCTCTGATCCAAGTCAGATTACTAAAATGATATCAGCCATTTTGAAACAGAATGTGCATCTTGCAGAACAGAAGTTTTGACTTTTGACCAGATGTGGTATTAACTATCATTGCTCCCTTGGAATAATGTAGAAGATAAGTTCCTTCACTTCTAAGAGAACCAGAGCACCAAATCATCTGCAGCTCACGTTCACACTCACAGCAGGGTGAGAGAGACCCCTCATTTTCTTGTCTGCTATCAGTTATCTGTAGACTGTGTTTGTTACTGTGAGTTAGTTATACAGAGCTATCAAAGTTACATAGTTATATAGTTATAGATCTATGTATAACTCTATATGTGGAGTTATATGTAGTTATCAAAGACCTTCTGCCTGCAGTCAAGAACTATCAGCTGAACTACTGAAAAAGAAAGTGACTAGTTAGATGGGACTAACCCAGACAGATCTGAAAATGTATTATGGTTTGTGTGAAACAGATGGTGCATTACAGCATCATAGATGGACAACAAAATATAAAGAAATTCAGTGACAAAAATACAAAAGAGTAGTGCAAGGTAATTTTAAATTTTCTAAGAAAGGAACAAAGTTTTAGGAATAATGCCAAAGGAAAAATAAATATTATCTTGTTATACAGATGCAATGAGTATACAATTTGGAAATATTACCACAGCTTCTTTTGCTTGATCAGATAATCAATGTCAATTTTACGACTATGAAAAATATTCTTTCTGCACGAGGTGAGGATGGCAGAGATTCAGTAAAATGATCTCTTGGAAGAGGAGCCAAGATTTCGGAACTGTGACCTTTTCACTGTCACATCAGCCTGGCTATAAAGTAATTCTAGACTCTGGTTTAATGCAGCAGCTTGTGTGTGACTGACACAACAACTGCTTTGCTTCTTGAAACCCAACACAACTGGCTTATGAGTCCTGCTATTACTGTTTTCTGTTTCTACATCCTTTAGTGTACTTCACCTTTTAGCTATGAT
This sequence comes from Motacilla alba alba, assembly GCF_015832195.1. Lineage (NCBI taxonomy): Eukaryota > Metazoa > Chordata > Aves > Passeriformes > Motacillidae > Motacilla > Motacilla alba. The sequence goes on from NC_052017.1 coordinate 124,959,143, forward strand.
CCCATCACTGTTGTTAAAATATTTAATTACAACTATTTCTTAATTAAAGAAAATTAATTCTGATTCTGCTGTTTCTTAAAACTTTAAATAAAAAACTGTCTGTCAACTCATTTTCCTTTTTCTTCTGCATGAATGAAGAGAGTAAGTTCAATGTTATGAAGGAGCTTTTGACATCATGCAAAGTCCAAGAGCCAGGATTCAAAGAAAAGAAGTCCAGTGTTTTTTTGAATAGCCTTCCCAATTTTTTTAATTCTTGAAGTTACAGTGTGGCTGTGCAATAAAGGCTGTTCAGCCTTTCTTGAGATGGCAAAGAAATTAGGTTTGACTTTAAAGAAAGTCCTAGAAAAAGGCAGCTTAGAAAGGGTGACTGAAAGCTTACTGCTTGTTGCACAGCTCTTTCCATTTGGGCAACTTCTTTTAGATCCCTTATCTAGCTGATAAAACCCATTTCAAGGCTTTTTTCACAACAACTTCACGCTAGGAGGAAATACTTCAAAAAACTCAAAGAGCACTGAGATCTTTTTTCCAAAATAAGACGTTTTTGTAAATTGCCATAGGGATGGAAGCAAATTTTTTAAAAAATTAAGGTAAAATAATATGATTTAAAAGCAGTTTATTTCTGTGGCTCTCATGCATTCCTCCACTGTTCTTGTAGTCCAGATGTTGTCATGTTTTTCCAATACATTAGAACTTATGGGACTAAATTGCTGAGACAGAAACCACAAAAAATGCCCCAGCAGCACAGGGCATAGGAAGGCTGAGGATAGTGGATGTTAATACGCTTCTTAAAACACAACCCTGTATTCCATCAGCCACTGATTATTGTCTACACATTTTAGGCTACCCCACTCTGCAGGGAAAGTGTTAGCACCCTTCCAGGAAACTGGGATTAATGAAATGTGATAGCCTTGGCAAAGCCTTCACAGTATAAATAGAAGTGAATCCCTGGCTTTCTGGATGAAAGTGTGCAAAGTTTTAATGTCTAAAGCTCTGAGCGTACAAAACATTATAGATGTGTTTAACTTTATACATAGCAAGACACCTACTGATGTTGAGTGTATGAAGTTAAAAATGAACATAGTATAGAAATGAATGAAAAATAGTCTTATTTTAAGGCTGCTAGTAAAAAAAACCCAGAAAGCTCTTCTGAAAAATATCACATTAATTGTATATTATATTATATTATATTATATTATATTATATTATATTATATTATATTATGTTATAAATATTGAAATTATTTTTTCATTTTGTAAGTTTCAAATACAACATATCTCAATAGTGTATTGATTTTTGAAAAAAGCCCTGAAAATATTCTTAATAAATATTTCATTAGCTCTCATAGTGACCTTTTTTACTTAATGTTTACAGAGAATCAAGATACTGTTATTCATAATGGTCTGGTCAAAATTAAATATTGTGTTAGACAATCTTCCCATATAGCTATTGTAACCAGTGGGGGAAAGTTGCAAAGTCATGAAAGTTCAGGAGTGAAATAAGAGGGTGCTTCCAAGCGACCAGTCACTGCTTGGTCTGAGGAAGCTCTGGCCATCCCGGTGCAAAGTATTGCACAGGGTGCAAGAGATAAGGATCACCTTAAAAATAAAATAGGTCATAGTAAACATTGGTCTATGGCATAAAGGTGTGAGATAGGGTCCTGATGGTTATGGAAGAGCTTTTGTCTCATATTACCCCATACCTGCTGCATGCCCTGGGCTTTGCTAATGTCAGAGATACAGCTCAGTTTGTGTGTGCACAGCTGGCTATTGTGGGTAGGATCAAACCTGGCTCCTCTGCACCAGGGAAAGTGTCTTCTTAACTGGGGAATTTTATCTGGCATGGCCTATAGTTTTAGGCTTTTAATGCTAACTGAGCATCTATTTTAAGTTGTGAAATATAGTACACCAATATATATAAAAACTATAGAACTGCAGCCTGTAACTCCCTGTCCCAATTAAAAGAACAGCCAAAGTCTGAAGCAAGGAAAAAAATTGTGTCCAAATAGTGACGTATTCAAAATCCTTCCTTGTAACTGGGTGCTAGGAATATGTAGTCCATATTTTCTAGCAAATAAAAAACTTTATGGTTGTCATCATGCACCTCGTATTCAGGGAATATATTTCATTGCAACCAATATGTATGTTTAGATAACAGAAGAGATTTGTAAGTGGACAGGGAATGATAATAAAAACAAATTTTATGTTTTGCAGTTATACTGACACAATATTAAGTAATTTATATTAGAAATGATGGGGTAGTTCTATGATTTTGTCTTTTCCTTTTAACTTTGTATCTTAACATGAAAACAGCATATATAGTGGCAACAGACTCACAGATTTATAGATATAACATATGAAAGAGAAAGACAGACTGTTATGTTGGTATATTTTACTTTCTCTACTTTAGGGGTTTTCACCAAGCAGGCTCGTTCTTCTTGCTTGTCTTTCACATTTAAAACAATCCATAGACCCCAGAGTTTTAGACCTGAAGTTGAAAATCATATTTGTGTGTCAGGAGATTGCTGAAAATTGTTGCTTGAATGACACATGTTCATGATTTACACATTACATACAGCTGGAACTGCTGATGAGTTTGAATGTAGCTTTGCCATTTTGTACGTACACACACACACACACACACACACATATATATATGTATATGTCACTGCTATTTCTTGAGAATCAATTTGAGCTGTATTTGTGGTACTGTATGTATGGAGCAGATGTTTGTCCAAGGTAACCAAATGTATTCAATTTTTGTAGTTCCTAAAGTTTTGGTTCTTTTTTACAAGGCATGTCGTGACAGGACAAAGGGAATGGCTGTAAACTAAGAGAGGGTGGGTTTAGATTAGATATTAGGAAGAAATTCTTTACTGTGAGGGTGGCGAGGCACTGGAACAGGTTGTCCAAAAAGGTTGTGAATATCTGGAATTGTTCAAGGCCAAGTGTTGGATGTGGCTCTGAGCAACCTGGTCTAGGGGAAGGTTCCCTGCCCACACCCATGGGTTAAAGATCATCCATTTCCAAGAGCTGGAACTGGATGATCTTTAAAGTTCTTTCCAAACCAATCCATAATCCTATGACACTTTAGTGATTTGTGATAGCATTTCTTTTGGAAGTTGCATTAGGCATTAACTAAATCTCATTATTTTGTACAGAATTGGCTGCTGAATAAATAGCACAAGAGAAATGCCTTCTTTGAGAGGTGTCACTGACTGTTGAAACTGCATTGTTTTAATCAAAACGTTGCTCCTGATAGAATATATTTTAATCAGAACAAGGCAGAGTCACACTATCTCCAGCTTGGAGGCTTTCAGTGGGGAGCTGTGCCCTCTGCTGTTGGTTTGAGCACAGTGAAGGAATAGCAGTAAGCTGCAGCCTGAATACTTTTGACCTGAAACGGGTAAAATGGAACAGTCCAAAAACATCTTCTAACATAACTATTTTTATAAGGTAAAGTTGTTGTCCAAAACCTTTTTGTGATATAGCATTTTTTTTCAAAATACTACAGAATATTTAACTCAATTTTCATTGTAAAAATATTTAACTCAATTTTCATTGTAAATTGCATCTGGTGGCCAAAGATATTTTTTTGGTTCTTGTCACCTGAGAGATTCATCAGTGAAAAACAGGAGCAACAGAACTTTGAGATGGATTTTTTTTTCTTTTCTCAGTGATGAAGCATTAAAATTCATTATTTCTTCTGAAACAATGGGTAGAAAAAGTACTAACTCTTCTACCAAAACAGAAGTACAAAACCAAAAAGTATATTGTTCTTTTAATTATTGTTGAACCTTTTTTTATCAAATACTGCTTAAAACCCAATTCAAAGCTTATTTGTCTATATTACTGGCTGACTATTCTGCCTGTAATTTGCCATACCTTTTAATTTTACTGTCCACATTGGTGATAGTCACAAAGAATAATTTCTATGAGCCAGTGAGGCATGCAGTTCTTCTTTCACAATTTCTCAAATAGAGTTCTTAATAACAAAGGAACGGGGGGGAAAAAGTCATAATTTTGGTTTCAACTGTTTGCTGCTATTCTAAACTATTTTTCTCTTTGGGATACTGAGCTGCTGGAAACACACCTTCACATGCAACACATTAAAATTTTGTTACAAATGTAAAATTCAGATGTGTACCTATGCAAACAAGCATATTTCTGCATCACAGTGGTACTTCAGCTGATTTCCATTCTAAGATTTTATTATACAGGCAGTGTTCTCTCTTGTTATGTTTCACATTAAACTCCACAAGCATAGTGCAGGTTGGAGAAGTATCCAAACTGCAAAACAGGGTCTAGAGGAGCAAAATCCTTCTCATGGTTAGAGATCAGGTTTGTGACCACTTGAGGAACCTAAACATACAGTAGTCTATGGGATGTTGAAATACATCCTATTATATATTATATATATATATATATATATATATATATATATATATATATATAAACCCTATTCATATATCTTGCCAAGCATCTGCAGCTTTGGGGCATTGGAAGATGTGCTCTTAAATCCTTGCCTAGCTTACAAAGCCAGTCACTACTATTGTTCCCTTGCACTGAAAGTAAGGTTGCTGCCTCTGCCTTGGGATATCAAGCATGTAACAATGACAATTTTTCTGGCTTTTGCATCCTTCACTGGGGACATTTCAGAAGGTCCTGCCAAGGCAAAGCTGGGGCACAGCCTCTTGGTGTTACTCACAGTGAGCTGCACTTAGTCACTGGTTGTCATACTGGTATCTTTATTTACACATGAAGCTAAAAAAAGATAGTAAGATGACAAAATCTGTGTCTTTCTCATTTCTGTCTCTGAGGCAGTATCTTGGTTTGGAAATAAGAAAACCCTGTAGGTGTCTGGGTTTTCTGGGGGAGAGGCAAGAAGAGAATAGTGGTGCCTTTTTTTTTTCTTCTGTATTTATGCTGTCGAATCTTAGTGGTACATCAGCACTGGTGAGTTGTTGAAATCCTGAGGGAATTGGCTGATGTAGCTGCCAAGCCACTCTCCATGACATTTGAAAAATCATGGCAGTCAGGTGAAGTCTTTAGTGACCGGAAAATTGAAACATTGCACCCATTTTTCTGAAGGGCAGAAAGGAGGATCCTGGGAACCACTGTCTTGTCAGCCCTACTACCTAGGTAGGGAATATAAGGGAACAGACCTTCATGGCAGCTATGCCGCATGGAGGACAGAGAGGTGAATCAGGACATCCAGCGTGGCTTCACCAAGGGCAAGCTCTGCTGGGCAAACATAGTGGCCTTCTGTGATGGAGTCGATTACATCAGTGGACAAGGGAGGAGCCATGGATGTAATCTGTCTGGACTTCCAAAAGGCCTTGGGGATAGTCCCCCACAGCATCCTACTCTCTTAATTGGAGAGAGATGGATTTGATGTCTGTACTATTTGGTGAATGAGAAATTAGTGGAACCATTGCTGGAACATCCAGAGGGCAATGGTGAAGGGTTCAATGTCCTGATGTATGTCAGTAAAAAACAGGTGGTGTCCCTCAGGGGTCCATATGGGGACAAGTACAGTTTCATGGTTTTTAACAGTGACATAGGCTAAGGGATCAAGTGCACTCTCAAGAAGTTTGCAAACGACACCAAGCTGAGTGGTAGGGTTAACACATCTGAAGGATGGAATGCCATCCAGAGGGACCCGGACAAGCTTGAGAAGCCAGCCCACGAGAATCTCAAGAGGTTCAACAAGGCCAAGTGCAAGGTCCTGTACCTGAGTCAGGGCAAACACTAGGATTATATAAACTGGCGTATGAAGGGATTGAGAGCAGCCTTGCCAAGAAAGGCTTAGAGCTGCTGGTGGGTGAGAAGCTGGAAATGTCCCAGCAATGTGTGCTCACATCTCAGAAAACCAACCATATCCTGTGCTGCACCAGAAGATTGGCCAGCAGGGAGTTGAGTCTACTCCTCTGATTCTATTCCTCTACTCCTCCATGAGATCCCACCTGGAGTACTACAGTTTACTGGAGTACTGGAGTACAGCCCTAGGAACCCCAGCACATGGAGGACACAGATCTGTGGGAGCAAGTCTAACACAGGAGAGCCACAAAAATGAATAGAGAGCTGGAACACCTCTCCTGTGAAGAAAGGCTGAGGGAGTTGTGCTTTTTCAGCCTGGAGAACAGATGGCTCCAGGGAGACCTCACTACAGCTATTCAGTACTTTAAGGAGGCCTATAAGAAAGATGGGGATAAACTTTTTAGTAGGGCATGTAGAAGTAAGACAACAGGTAATGTTATAATAAAAAGAGGGTAGATTCAGATTAGATAAAAGGAAGAAATTCTTTACAAAGAGAGTGCTGAAACACTGGCACAGATTGCCCAGAGAGGTGGTAGATGCCCCATCCCTGGAAACATTCAACTTAAGGTTGGACAGAGCTCTGAGAAATATGATCTAGATGAAAATACCCATGCTCATTGCACAGGGGTTGGAAGTAGATGACCTTTAAGGTTCCCTTCCAACACTCTGTGATGTTATGATTCTATGATAAGTGTATCCACTTGTTTGATGGTGCATGGATAGCCTGGCACAATGTGACTTGTTCGTACCTTTCCTTTTTCACTAGGGCATGTTTGAAACCTACTGCATATGCAACCCAATAATCATATTTGTTAAGAGCCAGAAATAGCTTTGTGAATGTCACAGAATTCACAAGCACCCCAGAGACCTTAGACCAACTCTGTCACCTACAGACACTCCATTTCTGTATTTGCACTAAAAACCCCCTCACCTTAGCCCTGTGTAGAGTTCTTATAGATGTGCAACTAACAAGAATTCCAATTGGGAAATTCTAGTGTGTAAACTGAAGTATGAGAATGTAAATAACGATCAAGATTTAATGAGAATTGTAGAGAAATTGAGCAAGGTTTTTGCAAGAAATCATAAATGTTCCATAACCATCTTCAACAGTGGGCATCCCACTGGGATGTGAGTGAGCTTTGTGATGCCTCCTCCCTATTTTTGTGATTTCCCTTCCTAAACAGGAGGCAAAATAAGTTGTTTTTAATAGATTAATCTTGACATGTTTCTATTCTTAAATGAACATCTGCTTTTGCAAATTTCTGATAAAACTATGATGTGACTCAAAATGTCAAAAGATATGGCATGCTTGCCCTGTTTCCCTGAGTTCCTGCTGCAGTTTAGCATATTCCATGCTCCCTACTACCATGAAATCACACTTGGTACTACCTAGCTATCCTACTCCTCTCACAGAAGTATGAAAAAATAAACTCTGGTATACTGCCAAAGCATCAGAGAAAATTGTGTGAGTCCCAGATCAACAGAGCAGGCTGCAGGGCTCCTTTCAGTTTAAAGTAAGTTTTTCCATCTGTTTTCTTCTCAGAGATGGCCTTGAAAACCTGAAACAACGTGAACAGATTTAAGATGGAGGCAAGCAGCCAAGGAGTTGATCTCAGCATGACAACAGGCAGTTGAGTGTTGCTGAATGGAGACAGGGGCATGATGGCAGTCCTGCACATTCATGCTCCTCCCTATTCAGAAAAGAAGAAAATCCTGAAAAAATCTCCCTCCCCCTTACCATCTCCCTGGCCATTGTCCTTCCCATTGCAGGCTGACAGAGCAGGAATGTGGGAGACCATGAAGAGGTCTCCCTGCTGTTTCACTTCAGCTCTGAAGAACATCTTTAACTGACAGGACAGATGGCTAAAAAATCAGAATTACTGCCTTTGTGAAGAACTGATATTCTGTTTGTTTCTTTGCAGTTTACCTCAATTTCACGCTTCCCGGTAACAGTGTCTTGAAAAATGCCCACTCTTATTTGAAAGGATATACCCTTGTGTTTCTTTAGTGGAAGATTAAAACCACTCTGATGATCTCAGTAACATCAGTCTTTGACAGCTTTTTGAAGTGACAAGAAAACAGATCTCAATAAAGATATTTTGGCTTCTGTGTTTTAGAAACTGAACAAAAAAAAAGTGAAGAGGATGCTGTAAGAAGCAAACGAGAAATGGAGGATTTATAGAAAAGTATCTGTGTAGAATAATATGGGACCAGACTGGATCTGAAGATGTGGGAAGATGGAAATAAATATATGTTATGATAACCTGGTGAGATCAGAGTTCTAGCTTGTGGCTGCCTCACTTGTACACCTTGAGTAGCTCTAATGTGTATACACAGAACAAGGTTATCTTAGCTTCATTCGATGGCAGAAACCAAGTGTTTCTGTCCTTTACATTAATTCTTCTGTACTTTGATGGAGATACTAATTTTCTATGAAGGATGGCCCTTCTTTTTCTCATCTTAGTATTGCTCTCTGCCACATACAGCAACCACTGAATTTGAGTTCACTGTTTTTCTTACAGAAGTACTGCTCTCAATGTTTTTTTAATTGGCCATATGATGCTATTGTTGCCTTTACACTAAAATTTGCTGTACTTGTAGGAAGGTTAATTTTGTCTAATGCAAGAATTTGGACTTCAGATATGTTATTTTCCCTCATTGTTTTACTCTTATTGAACATCAGCATATGGTGTACATTAATAGTTCATGTACATTAATCCTACATATTTCTTTTTACATGGCAAACCATTTTGAAAGCATATTTCATCCAGAGACTACTGAAAACACTAGTTCTTCTACTTCTTTCCCAAATTTATATCACTAAGTGAAATTAAATTTTTGCAAACATTTTAAGAATGAATTATGAAAGCATCTCTTATGCTAAGTAAAAATAATATAAACTATATTATTATATTTTCTGAAATACATGTGAGATATTTTGAGGTTGTTATTTCTGCAGGAGATTGGACTAGATGATTGTCTCAAGTTCCTTCTAATCTGAGTTTCTTTATGGTTCTGTGACTGGAATGTTATAAAAAACTTCTCTATCATTATAAAAATATAGGAACACTAGATAAGACTACTGAGTTTCTAGTTTATTCTACTTATTTTCTATGAACTGATTCAGGAATTATAGATTGTGCTGTATAGAGAATATGTCCAGAATTAATGACAAGAAGAATGAGTCAGAGATGTGGGCATTGCCTTAGGAATTTTGAACATGCATGCGCAATGATTTTTATAATTCATTACATTTGGATCAGAACATACATAGATAATGCCTGCTCTCTGAATTTTTATCTTTGGTGAAAATTATCATATGAATAAAGTGAAACAGCCAGCAGTCCAAAACTTATCACTTTGTTAAGATAAACTAATAAAATTGAGAGTTCAGACATGTATATTTATAGAAAAAAAAAAGTATCCAGTAAGTGATGGTGTGGGATGTTGCAAGATGGGGATGATCTTATTTTACAGTTATTACAAACAGGAGACCAGATCTAAATGAAGGGGATTATAAAAGTTATAATTAGCTAATGCTTCCTAAAAGCCTAACCTAAACTGTTGAGGTTTTTCCATTCCAATGTGCATTACTATAGAGAGATCACATATCATGTAGTAAGTACAGAAAGAAAAACAAATCTTAAACAAACAGTATTGTCTTCAATTATTTCAGAGCAATCTTTTAAACTTTCTGGAACAGATACTTTTCCTTCAATGATGCTGTGATTGCTGAAGGACTGTTTACTTTTTATATTGGAATATAACAAACATATTACAATTAAATGTCACCAAGTTATGTTGATTTTATTTACATGCTTATAGATGATGCTTTAATCTCTAGATTGTGCTGTAAATTCTATGAGTTGGTGAAAAAAACAGAATCCTTTGTCTCGTAAAAGCAAGCTTACTATTTTCAGGAGTGATTTCAGTGCTGTTTTACTTATTGTTTACAAATATTCGCGTGTTAACATAAAAACTCGAGGAAGAATGGCTGTGTCTGTTCTGTGTGAATCGTATTCTGTGTGTAGAGAGTTTTCAAAGTCTGCAAATATGCAAGGGTTCAAACCCTGACTGAGAATAAGTGAAGCAGCATGGGAGATCTTTCTTTTCACAGAGAGCCAGCAAATGTGTCTTGCCCTTTACTGTCAACACATGGATAACAGAGGGAAGCACCAGAAAAGAAGGAGGACTATGACCAATGCCAAGACTTTTCAGAAGTGTGGTTAATCCTGTCTTACACAGGACAGGCAGTTTCTACCATCTGCTAGTGATGTCAGAGAAAGAGTGCCTTCCTGAGACATCCATAGACTAAACAGGGAAGCTCAGGCTTGATTCTCCCAGGTCTCCCCCTGCACACCCAAAGAACATCTGGTAAGTTAATTCAGTAACAAGACCGAGTTACATTAATTTTTAAAATAAATTCATAGTTTCTTCAAATGCAAAGCTTTATGTGACTTTAAAAACAGACAACTGCCATCTAATATAAACCTCCAATACCTAGAGTAAGTAAAAATGTTATTTACCTGAACTGTATCTATAAAGTGTACAAGTATGAGCACTCCAGGATCTGGGGATGAACTTTAAATCCTTCATGTGCTTAAATTCTTGGTTAGGCTGGGCTTTTGTACTAGCTGACTTAGCTGTCCAGAAGCAGTTTGGAAGCAGAGGAAGGTCCTGCAACCATTTCGTCCTATACAGCACAAAATTCTCACTGTTACAGTGTATCCGTGGTCCATTGAACTCCTCTTTCCTCCCCCATTGTACTACATGAACGAAAGCTTCAGTTCTCATGCCATAGAAGCAAGTGACTCACTGAATATTTGACTGTCTAGCAAATCTTAGTATTTCTGAGTCAGTGTTAAGAGTTGTTTTCTGTTTGAATTATATACAAATACAGCTTCTGTCTATAATCCATAAGGAGGTTTCCTCCACCAGGAAGATGTCTTGCCTTCACGGAGGCACTAAAGCTATAGTGGTGACTGTTGAAGAAAAGACATCAGTTTCTAATATATCGTTTTTCTGAAAACCAGCAGAACTCTCGTAATACAAAATGGCTCATCTTTATCTCCACTCTTGCCATTGGGATCTGTATATAAGCATGACTGACTATTAAAATATAAACCTATTGTGGAAAAGTACGTCCTGAATGTCTGTATTTCAATACGACAGGATGTTTAGTAGCCACTGTTATTAGGTGTTAGTCTGTGTACTACCACCCAGAAAAGAAAAGCCATAATATTGCCAAAAGCAAAAGACTGCTGTCAAAGCTGATAAATCCAGAAGGGCTTAAAGAAGGTGTTGTCTGTCTATGATGAAACAAGGAGACTTGGTTAGATCATTGCTAGCCCACATCAGATTGCTTTAACTCTCAGAAATTGTGTTGAGTAAGGACTGCTTGACTTCATGGACTATGCATCCAGTTATTGAAGTTAAATTCTTTTTATTTCCTTGTGGTTTGGATATATTATGGTTATTTTACCATAACAAATATTTTTTGTGTGTTTTTTACAAGATTACAATTTATTATTTTATTATACTCAAAGATGTTGTCAAATTCAGACCTTTTAATAAACTCAGAGAAGTAAAAATACAACACATTCAGCATCTCTGAATTTATAGCTAAACAAATGGTATTGGTCTTGGAATAAACAGATGAAAATTGTTGGCCTGTTGCCCAATCATGTGTGTAAGACCTATTATTGAAACACTAGGTTCATTGCCCCTCTCAAAAAAGGTATAGTGATGCAAGGTTAGAAAAATATGTTCCATGTCTAATGCCTTAAAATACTTTGCTGTAATTTCTGTAGAGAGCCTTTGCGAAAAGCACGTGGTTAAAGCTGGAATGCCCAGCCAGAAGCACATGGAAGAAAACTGAATAGTGAAACCAACTTTACAAACACCAGTGTTTAGGGACACAAACTGACAAGTATTAGCACGAATTTCAGGTTGTTGTGGATGCTTGATCTGCTGTTCATTCCACCCAGCATGCTGCTTACCAACTACTACTCTGCAAGAAAATAATGAAATAGATTGGTGATGTTCTGCAGTGGGGACACCCAGAATAGGCCAGATTTACCCCTTCAATAAAGGTGTTCCTGTAACAAGTAGTCGGCTAACATTTAGCACTTGTGTGGCTGTTTTGATGAATAACAGAGTTTGCAAGAATCATATTATTCATCTTTAAAACAGTTCTGTGAGTTAGAGAATAGGGTGCTGTACTCTCTGCATGGCTACAGCAATGTGAACACTGGCCAGGGACTGACAACCACAGCTCCTCAGAGGACATCACTGTTTGAGAAGGGACTAAATTTAATAGCTTCTCATTTTTTGTCATATCCCTTTCATTACAGGTGAGCTGTCCTGGAGGAATTTGTATTTTGGATAGATGGGAAATCTTTCCTCTGTCCACGTGGGATGTTTGAGAAATTGGCAGATGCTGACTGACTATACAAGCTGCCAGGATTGATGGGCTTGAGACTTCTTATATGCATTTCCTGATCTGTGATTCTTCATTATCACATATTTAATCCTTATTTCTCCATTTCAGCTGAGCGTATTTATTAAAATCAACCAGTAATGTCTACTTATGAATGAGGTCTGTTTCATTTTGTATCTGGGTTATGCAGTATGAGCTGGTGCATTATTCATGTCCTCAGAGACTGCACCTGAACACAAACATTACATTGATCTCAGTTCTGAGCAAATCAAAAACATTTTACAAGTCTAGAATGGTTGACTGTATAGAGAATTTCTTGGCATCACTAGAATTGAGGGAAAGACATCAAGCCAGCACCAAGCAAATGTGAAGAGCCAAAGAGAATTATTTATATTCTCAACTGTTTTCCACAGGCAAAAACATGTTCTCCTCCAATGACAGTGACCAGGATCTGTGCCTGTGACAATCTGGGGAGGATGTACAATCACCAATGCTGGCAGGGCCAAAGTCTGTAGATCCAGATGGCTACCAGCATGCTCTGGGTTAGCAGCTCCAAGCTAGGATAATAAAAGGCATTTTGTTGTTCACTATTACTGAACTCTTTATGTGTTGGATTATAAGCCATGACCATTACTGCAGTAGCAGTAAAATAGCAAATATCAGAGGGCACCTCTCACAGTCACTCCTTGGTAGGATGCAGATAGTGTTTTCAAAAAAGTCTGAAGTGCAGCCAAGTCCAACAGTAGTCACTGTCTTTCTTACACAGATGAAACATAATTGCCTTATTTACCTCTAGTTTGTCATATCAAAGCCCTTACTAATCTTTTCAGACAGTTAGGAAGTTAGGAAGGACAGAGAATTCATGTTAGAAAATATTCTGTTCTTGCCTAGCAGGAACAGTTCCACAATGACATAAAAGGCTTACTAACAATAAACACCCCTCAGAATATTCAAACTGGCCTATTACATTTGACTGCTTTTATAGATACTCTGAAGCATTCTTAAGTCAAGAGTAAAGAGCTTAATTCTGAAAAGGTCTGAGTACTTTGTCCCGGTACTTCAAACATATTTCTGTACCTCAGCACTGCTGTGGGTATGTGAATAAGTTCACTGAAATTACTATAAGAATGAAAAAGTTTGGTTGGATTACTTAAAATATGTCTGGCATCAATCTTAAACCAGCCATGAAATCTTGATATCCATTCAGGTCATTAAAAGAGTAGGATTGTGTTTTTCTTTTCAAAATACATGATGTAAAGATGCATTAAGCAACCAATGTATTTGTAGAGAATGGAGAGTAACACCACAGAGAAATTTTTAAAAAGAGGCTGAGGAACATGAAGACAGAGAAAGGTAGGACTAGTGAAAGACAAACTAGCAAAACCTTTTTTTTTTTGCACTGACAAAGCACTGTGCTGAGTCGTGCTAAAGTGTGAGACAAACAGCATTTCTGTTAACTGCACTGGCATCTTTAAAGTAGAGATGTATTTTAGAATCCATAGCCCAAGCCTGTATGTGGTTTTTTGGAGGAAGCTGAATATTGCATTGGAGTACATCAAGATCCATCAGTATAAATTCAGATAAATGAGACTTAGAATGCAGAAGATGGAATCTGAGGATTTTGTCTGTAATGTACTACCAACTGCAAAATGGGGTACTGCTCTATTACTGTATCCCCAGATCAATTTTTAAAGATCAGATATTAGGATCATTGCATATCACTCTTTCAATCTGCTTCTGTCAATTCATGATAGAATCAGATTGTTATTTTCTCATACTGCTCCAAGAAGAACAGTAACACTTGCAGCCAATATTGTTTCCAGGGTACTAAAGGCTTTTTGTTACAGTTTTGTTTCGCCTCTCTTCTGGTAATACCTGCTGTTCAGTAAGTGTAACAAGCATGGGCTTCCTAATACTGACTCCTTTTTTATTACATACTGCTTACACTTGAAATGCACACATAAATGCTTATACTTACACACATCCAGTTACCTTTTCATCATTGACCGATTATTCTTTCAAAGGTGCTTTGTGGCCTCAGAGTGAAATGTTGACTCCATTTAGGTGAAGCACAGATATTGATAGAAATGGAATGTTATGCTCTGACCTTTCAAAGTGCACAAATTGTATGGGTTCAGAAGGAGTGACTTTCTGAAAACTCTGGGAAACAAACATCTCATGGAATTTCTGGAAAATGTCTATGAGATGAAAACTCTTCTGCCTGCAAAGACCATATTTCAAGGGCTGGAAACACATGATTTTCTTATAAAATTCACTTTGAGGAGGATATATCTCACTGGAAAATATGCATGAAGTATTTCTGGTTTGGTGCATCATTAATTATATCATATATTTCATAAAGACGCCTCTTATAGAACTTCTCTGAACTCCTCCAGCCGTGTTAGCATTTCTGTGGCCTGGTTAGGACTGTTCCCAGGCAAATGCTACTGCCAGAGTATCATGCAAGATAAAGGTCATACATAAAACTCTACCTCATTATAGAAGAGTTGCCAATCTGCTGGAATTTCCAAACAGGCACATACGGATCTTATAAAAGCAAACAAGACAGGTCAAACTCCTGCACTTGGATTATTTCAAGTCAGACTGTGCCAGTGTATATAAAAGTAGACAGCCCAGCTCAGATTTGGATTTCAATATGATTGCCATACAAAAAAAGCCCTATGGGAATCAAGAGGAGAGTCATATTCTGGCAGAGTTTATCTGTTTAGTTTTTCAGATCTGGAAGAGGTGTCTGAAATACACACTGTATTTTTGTTGTATCAGATTTGTATGTGATAAATAATAAATTTTCTCTTTTTTCTTTTATGCTAGTACTTGTCCTTCAATCTGTTCTCATTTTAGTAGTAGACTGCTACAAGGAAAACTTGTTCACCTTTTTGTTCCTTTTGCTAAATCTACAGTCTGGCTTATTGTTTTCATGTTAGTTGTATCTCACGGACTAAATATTAAGTTTTGCAAATGGTAATACAGGTTCCAAACCACAACAGAAGGATGATGGGAAAGTTCCTAAAGTCTAAACTGCAGACTGCTGAGTTACACACCTTCTGAACTTGGAAGATGCAGTGAAAGTCTGCCTAATATTTGTCTAGAGGTGCTACACAAATAAAAATGTTAATGTAACTAAAAAACTCATTGTATATAAAACCAGCAAAATCTACCCAATATGCTTATTTTCCTTTGGCAGATCTTTCAGTAAGATCTGGCTGTCAGTAGGGGTTTCCATTCATTCCTACAGTGTTTTCCATAGCATGGCATCTCAGTGGAGGCATATGACAATTTAGCTTTTTGGCTGTGGCATGCCACCATGGCATCCCTCAATCAAAAGCACTGAGTGACATGCTTTTCTTGCACTGCCTGGCATGCAATGTGCAATATGTAAAAAAACACTGCTGCCCCTTCCATACTGTGTATTATCAGATTCCTTTTTGTTGTATTGTTTTCTTCCACAAGCTATTAAATATAGTAGAATGTATTTTATATTTAGATTGGCCACAGGCACTGAGTAAATCTTCTGCTCATTTAACAGTATACTCAATGTGGGCACACTCTGTGCTCCAGCAAAGCCCTTTGCATGAAATCACCCATGGGAAATATCCCTGAGCATGGTGAAACTTTGAAAACCTTAGCTTCGAGCAGAAGCATTCTTGAATTACATGCTGCTGGCATATTCACCTCTGTGTATCCCCTCACAGTCAGCCATTCCTAGCTCTCATGCTGGCTCCTGGAGAATCTGGAAATTGGCATGCTGAGGTGAAGCAGTATTTTGGTTGTTCTAGTTATTTCAAGGTATTGGCCAAGTCAGTCATGGCTGGCAGAGCTCAAAACTGCTGCCAGTCACTTTTCCATGCATCATTCTCCTGTACATGCTTTGTGTGCTCTGGGTAAAGCCATGGCTCTGAGCCATTTTCCAGACTCTGCTTATTCCTGCTTTCCATTCTCAAAAAAGAAAGTCTCTATGACTTAAGGTATTTTTGTAAGTGAGATAAGCATGATTATGCTTTTTGCTTGTTTAGCAGAAGCAGATGCAGCATCTGAACTGCACATCCAACAGGTGGTGTTCCACAGGTACAGCACATCATTTGTACTGAAGCCTCTGTTTCAGCCTTTCATTTAGGTAACAAATCTACAAACCTCGCTTTTGGATGAAGACCACCTAACACAGGTCCAACAGGACCACTGTGTTTTACTTATTTTGATAATCTTTTGAATAAGCTGTTATCATCAGGTGCCCAACAGTGACTCTGTGACTGGATGCCAGTTTTGGGCACGGCCATGTCTGCAATTACTGAAATCCTAAACTTCATTAATGATATAGATTGATCTTGCTATGGTCTTGCCTTTGTTATTTCAGATGGCTGACGGCTTTTACAAGCCCAAAGTTTACAAAAATAGAAAGAAATCCCTGCAATAAAGTTGTGAATGCACTAGGTAATACCGCTCCTACTAAAAGTTTCAAACTGTGACCTTTTCTTAGTTAAAATGGCATTTCTATGACAAAACTGTTTATTTCTTAGAAAAAGCAACTTTTTACAAGTTATATGATAATGAATATCTGAGGCAATATCAAAAGAAAAGAATAAAGGTAGATCCTAAGGAATGCAAAAATAATGTTATTCTGATTGTCTCTTAAGGCGGGTAATGCTACTACATTTGCTTTTTGCTCTACCTTTGATGAGGAAAGCAACAGGAAAAGAAAGCAGTCAGTGAGACACCATGGGACAACTCAGCGCCTGGGGCTGACTCCAAGTACCAACATTTGTCACTTGTGTGTAAGTTACTGCCTTACATAGGAAGGCACAGCATGTAGAAGCTGACAAAAAGATGCTCCTCTGGGTGCAACAGGACCAGCTCACTGGAAAGCTAAAATATGTACACTTTCACTATTGGATGGGACTTTTTAATAAAGAAGACTGTAAAAAATCTCACATAGAGCAATGAATTCAAATACTAGGGGAAGAACTGACTTGCATCTTTTTCTGTGTAATACAAATCCTGTTCCTCACCTCCACAAAGGGCTCCAATAAGCATTCTTTGTGTGTATGAAGTTGATTGGAAGTCTCTCTGAGACTTCCATGAACAAGTCCACTAAAGCTGTTGGTTTATACTGACAGAAAATGAGCTGCTTCAATTAGAATTTCATGAACTCACAAGTGTTTCTCTCTAGACAGATAAGGTAAAAACCAATTCAAAAGGATTAAAGTCTAAGCTTTCTGAATTAAAATTGCAACAGGTGTCAATTTTACATGCCTGCCCTTCCAACAAATGTGACATTATCCATTTGATTGATGACAGAGTAAAAAAAAATGTTTTTTTCTTTTGTCCCAAAGTTCTCTTTTGAAATCAAAAATATGTATTCTTCCATACCATTGTACCCAAGTCACCTCCTCATATTTTCTTAATTAAATTCTGCCTAAAGAAGATATGAGGAACTACATGTTTTGAAGGACACTTTGATGATGAACACGTCTCTGTTCCTTTAAAGATAGTAAAAGGATGCATCTTAGAATATTGTGTAAGTTGCTAAGGTTCATTGAGTTACAATTTCATGTATCTTATCTATGTAAAAATACTATCTACATCACTACAGAAATTGTCTCAAATGCAGATTCCTAAGTGAGACATCTTGTCCTACCTTTGTCTCAAAGACTAAGGATGTCTACTTACGATTATACTCAGAGTAAGAAGTATTTACTAAACAAATTGAATAAAGTAATTTTAGTTATGCCAAACAAAGTCCATATTTAGATATTTATTAGCTTAGCCACAAAGCAGAACTAGAAGGGGAATCTTTTTCTTCCATCTGAATTTGGGATATCAAATAAGACCAAGTTAGTCCTAAGCTCTGTATATGGCAGCTTCTCACTTCAACCTTTTTCCTGTACCTCACCTACACAAAGGGTAGAACCCCTCAAAGCTGCAGGTTTATTTCCATGCTGCATTACAGTGCTGATAAGTAACAAGGAGCATTTGAACAGGTTCACTGCACCTGTGTTGGAAATCTCCATGGTTTGTGATGCTTCTTGACTGACTCTCAAATATTTATCTTGGAATAGTATGCAGTTTGAGTTATGTAGTTTGAGTTTCAAGCTCAAAATAGACAGAGTTGCAGCAGTGTTAGCAGGGACTGACAAAGCTATGGGAGATCACAGCAAAGCTGGCATTTGAGAGAAAAGCTCTGTGTCCAAAACAGATGTGCAGACAAAGCCAACTAACACAAACATACTGTCACTAACTCCCCATCATCTGAAAACCAAATGCTTTCCTCACTAAAATACCCACTGCTAAGTTACCTAACATGAAAAATATATTTGGTGTAAAGCTCCCTGCATGAATAACTGGCTGGACAACACCAAACCCAAACTTGAGCCAATGGTCTGCAATGGCCTCCTTTGGGGCTGGCAGAGTCTCCCTTTGCTCAGTGGTTTTGCAGGCTGTGAGATATCCTTTCAGGCAGACATCAGACCTTTCTGAGCTGTTGCATGGGAGCGTTTGTGAAGGCAGGGAGGCGGCAGTGGGGGAGCCCGCCTGCCCTGGGAGCCCGTCCAGAATCGCCGGGGGTGCTTCACGCCCGCGGCTCTGCCCGCGGAGGGGAGAATCGAGTTCCCTCCGTCCGCCCCCGGCGCTGGAGCAGCAGCTGGGCGCTCCAGGCAGCCTCTCCTCACCCGAGCCGGACGCACGGCCCCGGGGACTGCGGGGCGCTCCCTCCGGCCCGCCCGCGCCGTCGCACCCTGTGTCCCCGGGCTGAGCGGGACGGGCATGGAGGGAGCCGCGGCGTCCCGCCGGCATCCCCCTGCCTCCTCCGCGGGAGAACGCGGCTCTGCCCCGCGGCCGCCCCCAGCCCTGCCCTGCCCATCCCCGCGGGGAGGACGCGAAGCCGCGGCGCTCTATAAAAACCCCCCGGGCCGGGAGGGAGGCGACCACGGCAGCGGGACGGGGCGCGGGCAGCGGCACCATGGCCCAGTCCGTGTGGGGCTACGACAGCGACAACGGTGAGCGGGCTCGGGGCCACCGCGGGGCCGGCATGAGCCCGGCTGAGCAGGGGCGACGTTTCTTTGTCTTTGTCCCTCAGGACCCGAGCGCTGGCACGAAAATTACCCCCTGGCCAAGGGCGACAAGCAGTCGCCCATTGAGATCAACAGCAAGGACGTGCAGCACGACTCCTCTCTCGCCGCCTGGCACGCCAGCTATGACCCCGGGGCAGCGAAAACCATCCTGAACAACGGGCGCACCTGCCGCGTCGTCTTCGACGACACTTTTGATCGATCAGGTCGGTTTGTATTTTTTGAGGGTTGTTAGGAATCAAGGTTTGCAGAGTGCCAGGTATCAAAAAGCATCCTTTAGTATCCAGCCTGTGCAGGCCGGCAGAGAAACGCTTCACTTGGGAACGTAAAAAAGGTGTTCCAGGAGTTTATTCTGGTGGATCTGAAGTGGGACAGAAAGGCTGTTGGCTGCAGGGTAACCCCTGAAATACAGACTCAGCTGGATGGTGGAGTTCTCCCTATGTCACCTCCTTCAACACAGACACGACATCTTCAGGGTTTGTGTAAGGGACAAGAGTGGTGCTCAGAGAGGTTTAGAACGCTCTGAGGCACTTTGTAAACCAAAAATTTGTATATACATTTCTGCTGACTGTGATCATGATTTATTCTGCATGGTAATTCTTCAGGTACTTCAGAGCCTGAAAAAGTTATGAAAATAGCATTTACGTAAATAGCATTTTATAGTTTCTGGAAAACTATGAAATGGCTTTGTCATTTAATGAGAGCGCGCAATCTCATAGCTCTAAATTAATTTGTTCAAAACTTGATTGCAGAGCTCTATCTGTATTGCTCTGGAGGCAGATAGGCAACAACTGACAAAATGAATAATAAATTAACAATATCATATAATGCAAAGACATCTCAAAAGCATGCAGTATTGATTGGTCCTTCATCAAGAAGGAAAGCAATCTAATTAAAGGAAAACTTCTCTTTGTATTTCTGTGCATCTGTTTTGATGGCACTTGTATTGAGATTTTGTTTGTAGTCAGCTATATCTCTCATGAAATATATCCATAATACATTGAAAGATCACTTTCCTGCTTATCTTGATGAGGCCCTTGTTTCCTGGATTTCTTTATTTATCATTACAGCTACTTGTTATTGTTCCACGTCTCTCAGATGGAATCTCAACTATTTAGAATGAGGACTGTCCCTAAGTTATGTATTTTTATGGTCCTTTAGTATTCATTACCACAGTTTCTACACAGTGGTCTCATAAATTGCACTTTTATTACCATAGAAACACAGAATGGTCGGGTCTGGAAGCGACCTTAATGATCATCTAGTTCCAACCATACCCTCATCACCACCTTCCACTAGACCAGGTTCCTAAAGATGCATCCAGCCTGGCCTTGAACATTTCCAGGGATGGAGCATCTACAGCTTCTTCATGCAACCTCTTCCAGTACCTCATCAACTCACAGTAAAAAATTTCTTCCTAATATCCAATGTAACCATACTCCCTTTCAGTTTGAAGACATTCTTCCCTGCCCTATCACTACTTGCCCTTGTGACAAGTTCTGTTTAAAAGCCAGAATGCTGTTCCAAAAGCTCTGCACAAAATTAATGGCATGACTGAAAGCATGGGAAGGAAAATGGTGATGAACATTTTCACATGGTAGTTCTGTTCTTTCTTCTTTACAGCTTCCTAAAGGCTGAAATGTTTTAGGCTGCTCAAGAAGTTGTCTGCCTCAAATTTGGCTGAACCAAATGCAGCCCTTGGTGCAGCGCTTCCTCTAAATTACCTCCTTACATTTCCTCCCTCCTTACATTTTCTCCCCTCCCAATCACCTCTGTTGTTTCAGTGTGTGCAGTCACTCCTGGCTGCCCTTACTTTCTCCAGGTTGCTGGACAGCAATTTAAGACTCAGTTTTTCATAGGCACATGTCTGATCAGAATCAAATAAAATGCTTCACAGTTCTGAAAGACCGCGAGGAAGAATTTTGTAGACATTTTATTACCTTCATTTAATGGCTTCTGCAGTGCTAAGAGATGAGGATAAGAGTCACAGATTCCATTTTAATTGGAAAAAGAAATATAGTTGGAGATATTTTTTTTTCCAAACATGTGGAAAAATTTGAATGTTAGAAAGATTTGGTTTTATGCTAGAGAGATGTGTATGCTGTTATGAAGTGCTGCTTCAGAGTGATTAGAGTATTTAGAGCATTTAGAGTATCTTGGCTCTGGAAAGGGCCACCTGTAAGAAATGTGTTTCCAAATCTGACATTGATTCAGCATTTAAATGTAAGTAGATCACATAAATTCAACTCCTGCCTCCCACTGATTCCAGTGTAAAATGGCAACCAAATCCTTTTGAGGAGCTGGGCCTTTGATTATATGCCTTTTTGGTCCTATATTTGAGAGTGAAATAATAATAATAATAATAATAATAATAATAATAATAATAATAATAATAATAATATTTTCCATTGAAGGCTTCTACAGAAGTTTTATTCAATATTACTCAATACTATACTGAGTTATGATTATTTATGTATGAACAAAGTAAAGAAGTAAGAGGAACTACATGCTTAAGTCTCAACAGTGTGTTTTTTTTTTTCTGGCCCTCTCCTTGATGGTTGTGGCACCTACCAACTAAAAAGAGAAAGTGCAAAGTTAAACCTCTTGCTCTGTGTAGGTATTCCAACTTGTAGGATATCAAGAATTCATTTGAGACCATTGGGCAAAAGAGGATTTCAATGTTAACTTTGAACTTCAAAGCTATTGGTAGAAGTTCAAACTTGAATGCTATTTAAACAAGGCCTTCTGGCACTGCAGTTGTGAACTACATTATCAGCTTTCTGTGTAAGGAAACACGACTCATTCCAACCTTAGGTAATGAATGAAAAATACATTTGAGAGCTTATCCTCTAAGCAGCTCCTGCTCAAAAGAATCTCCAGGCTGAAAGAGCAGGTGTGATGTTTTGAAAGTCAGAGTTGATGTCAACTGTCAGACTGATGCATGGTCAGCATTATTTGGCTAAGCACAGCAGAAGTAACAGCTTCTTAGTTTCCCCTGTTGGTGGCTCAAGAACAATTTTCTAACTCACTTGACCTAAACTTTATTGTCTTCTCTCACTTCCAAGAAATAAATAATTTTAAAATTTTTAATATTTTCTTTTTAGAAGCAGCTATCTATCTGTAACCATTGTTTAGCTGTCTTGATGCCTTGTGAAGGCTGACCTAGAACAGAGACTAGGTGGAGCTAAAGAATAAAGTAGGTATTTATTAGAATGGATATACCTTGGGCAGCACGAGGTGACCTGTAAAAGGTATGCCAGTCATGGACTGGAGGTACTTTTTGAAGCACCTTGTGGTTAATTTAACAGCCCTAATGCCAATCTTTTTTAAAAAGACCCTTCTTTGACAAGAATCACCCCTGAACATGCCCCTTCTCTCTCCATACCAGGAACTGTAGTGCATCCACTTGCCAGGAGAAAAGGGCAGGTTGGGCAGCTGGGGTTTGACTCTGTTCTTGACTCTCAGCAGCCTCCACAGTTTTCCCATCAAACAGAGCTCCCGACAACAGAATTTAGCCGCAGCCACGTACACTGGCGAGCGTGGCGGGCGCCTGGCGGTGGGCTGGCTGCAGGAGGGGACCCGCGGCGTGTCCCCGCGGGGTGGTGGCGGTGGCGGTGGCGGTGCGGTGCGGTGACGGGGCTGACGCGGTGTCCCCGCAGTGCTGAGGGGGGGCCCGCTGAGCGGCGCCTACCGCCTGCGCCAGCTGCACCTGCACTGGGGCTCCTGCGACCAGCACGGCTCCGAGCACGTCATCGACGGCGTCAAGTACGCGGCAGAGGTAGGACGGGCTCTAAACAGCGGCGTTCCGGGCTGGAATTGGACTGATTTTGCATCTGAACACATTAACCATCCTCCCTCTTGGAAGTATTCAGCTACTGATTCCCTCCTGTGAAACTTGTGGATACTGCTTAACATGCAGTGGGATAACTTGCATCTGCCAACAAATGCATCCCTGCAAGTATCTGCTAACACGGATTTCTTTTCTTCATGCCAGAGTTTTTGCTGGTATCTTAGAATGTTTCAAAAATATTTGCGACAAAGCAATCTGTTATTTCCAAATAGGAAGAGCTGCTGAAGTCTTTTTGGCTTTTAGTCATTTCTGGTATAGCTTGAGTTACCAAGTTAGTTTAAAAAGAATAGAGAAACTCACTAAAAGCACATTTGATAAGCTGACATTCAAAATTAGACCCATCTTAAAACTGATTCAGAGTATGTTTTAGTTTCTTAACATCTCTGCTGTAAAATAGGTGGGTTTATTTTCAGGAAGCAAAGAAAATATAATGTTTGGGTTTTGTTTATTTGGTTTTTATATTTTTTTATGTAAACCATTGCAGGACTGTTGTCCTAGTTTGTTAAAATTCATGAATGCTTTAGACCCCGACGATTTTTTCAGGTTCTAAATGTAAGTGAATTACCTATTGATGGTGCAGAATTTCTAGCAAAGGCTGCCTCCTTCCTCCAGCTTATTTGAGAATAGGCTCAAAATAAATACCTATGCCCACAAAAATCCTGCAGTACGGTTCTTCTGCCTTCCACCTACACTCTCAAGGCCCAGAGCTTGGAGAAGCTTTGCCCAGCTCTCACAGGACAAAACTGAGGCAGATATTTTCAGGGTCAATGTGCACAGACATTGCAGAGAGGACTGCGGGTGATGGCTTAGGATTTTTTTTCCCGTTCCTTAACCACAACTAATCTTTGCTGGTATTCTGCTTTTTTGTGGTCAACTAAAGAGAAAAAACCTGCTTCCTCAAACTATTTCTTGACTAGTTCAAGCACAGACTTTTTATGTTACTTTTGTTTGCAGTACTCATTGATGGGAGAAGGAAGCCTGGAATATATGTAAGAGCTAAAGAGCTATATTGTAACCAAAGATATATGGTTGCTCCAGCTTTATTCTTAGCATTAAAATCCTTATCCTCAGCATTAAAATCCTTATCCTCAAGAGAAAAGAAACAGAGAACAACAGATTTATTCATTTTCAAGACAATTTTTTAGACTTTTTTTTACCCCCCCCGTATGACTGTGTTCCAATGCTCCTTAATCTGGGATTACACACTGCTGGTTGGAGCATTTGTAGCTATATGTATGAGCTAGAGATTTTCTGGACAGGGATTTTTGAAAATATTTTTTTAAAAAAATTTCAAATATTTTCAAATATTTTAATGTTTAATATATTTAAAATTTTAAAATCTTTTCCAAATATTTTAAATATTTTAATTATTAATTTTCAAATATTTTTCAAATTTTTTTGAAAATTAAAATATATATTCTGAAAATACAGCATTGTTGAAAGTAGATATGAGAAAAAAAATCAGATTATATCCCACAGTAGATATGAGAAAGAAATGTCAGATTATATCCTCACTCCCTTCCCATACAATGTGCTGAGAGTAGTAAAAGATACAAACCAATAATGTATGCATTACATACAACCCAGTGTAAATCCCTGAGCTGACATCTGCATTACCTGAAGATCTAAAAATGTACTTGAGGTGAAGTGCATGTCAGTAGGTGTTTTATGCACTGCATGTGTGCATGTCAGGTGCTTGGATTAAACTATTTATAGTTGCATTATCTGATATTGTGTGGTAAACTCAATTTTCTTTGTCCTGTGCTTCAATTAAATGCAAAGAAATGCTATTATGGAAAGCATGAGCACATAAAAGCATGGGAACAGCAGTAAGAAATACTTACATAGAGTTTTCTTTTTCATGTCCATTCCTCTACTTACTATGTACCAGAATATTTTCTTAATTTAATTTAAAGTGAAGATTGTGCTGTTGACAATTTCTTGTATTTGAAACTGACGTTTAGTTGAATTTTAGTTAATTGATTTTTAATTATGATTTCAGTTACATATGGTGCACTGGAATCCAAAACATGGTAATTTTGCCGGAGCTTTAAAACAACCTGATGGTGTAGCTGTTGTGGGAATTTTTCTGAAAGTAAGTGGCAAATATTCAGTCTTTGTAATTTTTTGTATTTTTCCTCTTTGTATAGTGCCAGGAGAAAAGTTACCACTGATTTTTCCTGCACAGCAGCCCTTTCCTGTGGTGTGCACTGGGTGAGGAGGAGGGTCTGCATAGGCTGGGTGTTTCATCTTTTGTGTCTTTTGTCTGCTAACAGGTGTTGTATCTGCCTGTCAGCAAGGTAATGTTGACTGATTCCCTTCTCTGGTCTCTCATTGATTCCCACACAAGCTGGAGATCAAAATGAGTTCAATGAACCTACTCCAAAATGAAAAAATAGATGGTAAAATACGACCACTCAACATTCTAACCTAGAAGTACAGAAAATTTTAAACAAAATAATACTGTACCAGTATTTTCAGATTGATTTTTTATAAACTCAACAGAAAGAAAGTAATCCTTGTATCAGATCTGCATGTGGTCTAGGATGTTGAGAAATGCTCATGGGCATACAGCCTAATAGTGATAAAGTACAGAAACTTCAGTCCTTTTAGCTGCAGGTGGGCATTTCAGCTTGAACACATCATCAGGGAATAGGTGTCCTTTTATTGTTTTATCACTAGTAAGTGGCATTTGTACAAGCAATAACAAGGGGATGTAATTAATTTTGCTACAGTGTCCCTGGACAGACTAGATGCAGTGTCATTTTAATTCTATTACACTGTGAGCCAACCTGACCTTTTCTCTTGTGGTTAGTTGAAATTGAAGGTCAGCACCTGTCCAGATTCTCCCCTATGACTACGTTCTTCAATTATTCTTCTTTTTAAATTCCTTTTGGTGTATTTTAGGCTAAAGTTTTATGTTGTCAAACACAACTTACAAAGTACACCGCTATAATCCTATTAACCATGCTAAGGTCAGCTAAAAGGTCTAGAAAGTAAGTCTTCTCTGGTCCTCTTTCCCCATTTCCTTCCTGCTCTTTGACGAAGAAGCTGTTGTCTTTCTCTGAATTTGTCATGTTCCATTACTGGGTTTTTGGATACTACTAAAACGGGATTGAATTATCTTCTGAGGAACTGAAGTTAATCTATTTTGGAACAAGACATGGCAATAACTGTACATCGTAGGCATACTGCCTTCACTCTTCTGTGATGTGAAAGGTTTTGGAAATGCTAAATGTCATGAACACAATGAACACAAGCAATAAAGTGACCCCATAGCTTGAGGCCATCTAGACATGAATTCATGACATCTTACATCAAGTCTGATCTGACTGTGTGTGTGCTGCAGAATGAAGTGTCTGCAGGAACTACAGCTCTTCAGGCCCTCAAGATTTTGCCAAGTGCTCAGACATCCCACAGTGGCTGTGGGTTGCTTTTGAAGCAGGAGCCAAGGGCTAAGCCCTGGGTAGTGACACTGAGTGTGCAGTCCATTCCTCAGACTGGCATGATGCCTTGTAGGGTCCTTCAACACATGTTCAAATTGCAAAGCCAGGTACTGGAGTCTGCTATTTTGGATGTTCTCTGACCACACATAATTTTCTGTCAGTCTCTGCTGGATTCTCTGAGACTGCTGTAGCCTAATGTGACAGATGGGATGTGCTGAATTTATTTCAAATACTGTGGAACATGATGAAAAAGATACAGTATGAAAAACATACAGTATTTGTGCTTTGCATTACAGGTTGGGCAAACTCCCAAACCAGAGATGAAGAGAATTCTTGAAGAACTTGAAAACATTAAGACCAAGGTATCAAAACAATTTTTTGTGACATAATGTAGCTGGAAAGCCACAGAAGCAGACATAAGTAGTTCAGATTCATATTTTGGCATAATTTTGATGCCAAACCATAGCACCAGAGATTATACATTGGACTGTGGAGCAGGATACTTTTTTTTGCCTAATTAAATATTTAACTCCTCACTTCTGCAAGTATTCTTGTTGAAGGTGATCTTTTAATCAATCCTTGCATACACAATTGATAGTTTTATTGGTACTTCTATGTAAAAAATATGCCAGTGGGCCAATACCAAGAAGAAATTAAAAGCTTTTTGAATTTGACGACAACAGTGGCCAAAAAAATGTATATAGCAGAGTCAGAAATTTAATTAGCCTAAAATGAGAAGAAACTTGTACCAATTATGGAGCAGGCTCCCAGTCAGTGTAAGGGAGATTAAAAATGTTATTAGTTTTAAGAAGGAACTGTCTTTATAAAAGGAACTATATGGTGCAGTTTCTGCACCAGTCCTAAGTGATCTCTTCCTATGATACTAGCACAAATAGCATTGCAAATATATTCTAAACTGTTTTTCAGTTAGATTAATGATCTAACCATACCTATTGCATAGCTACAGCTGCTGAAGAGTTATTTGCAGAGAACTGCAATATTGCACCTATTGTCATTTAGCATTATCATTTACAATGAACCTAATCTCTAGCTATACTTTAGCAATTCTACTTCATGATAAACTTTGTGATTCTAATAATGCTAAAAGTTGTTGTTTCTGTTTGTTTTTTTTTAAATTTCACTTCGAACATGAGACCACAGCACCAAATTTGTAGGCATTTTCTTACAAATTAGCCAGAATTCCTTGCATTTAATGTATGTATGTGTGTACTGGCTCTGATGTGCAGCTCTGAGCCTGACAGCTCTTCTCTCCTTTGTAAGAGTCATATTAATTTTATTTTTTCAACTCAGTTTTCAAATGCAATTAAGTTGTTTCTGCTGAGGCAGCTGAAGGTTATTTTTTTTCACCCTATCCATGCCCCCACCTCAATGTGTCAATGGTATCTTTTTTAATGGCTTTCTCTCATAATGACTATATAATTTTTTAGCCATTTACATGTAGCAGTTCTGGAAAAAAGCAACAGTTCAAGTAAAGCAGAGAAAGATAAGTGCATATGCAAAGAACCACATGTTGTATTTTATGTCTTATTTCTTTTCTGTCATCACAGACATTTTCCCAAGATTACTTATTTTTCAGAAAGATAAATGGGTGGTATCACTGGTGTATTTATCACACATGCAGTTTCTATTGCTCTGATGCATTACAGGTAGAGGAGTTGGTCACTGTACTGTATTTACTGAAAAAGCACAATTTTGTGAATTTACTTGCAAATTCATGTGGAACTTACAGCATAATCTTTTCAGGAGAATACAATTGGAGTAATTCTTTCTGCTCTCAATTTGTGCAATGATGCACGGAAACAATTTCAGCTTCTGCCATCACTTTGTTCTAATCTAGAGAAGATTCTCCATGATAGAAGAAAGAAATGGGAATAATATATCTTCCTTCCCAGACCTGTATCCAAAATATCAATAGAGAAGTGAAATGCATTTCCTCGGTTAGTTTTTGTTGCCCAGAGGGAACAAGGAATACTCATCACAGTCCTGTGGAGTTACTATCCTATTTGGTGGCAGACTTAGCAGGAAATGTTGTCTGATGTCTGCTTTCTCCCTTGTCTGGTGGTAATCGCCTCGAACTGTAAGATATTTAGGACCCAGTACTCTTACAGGAAATATTTAAAATTTTTACTAAGTGTAACAGCACCAACAAAAAGACTGAGAGTGTCACCATGAATATATAATTAGAGCAAAATCTTGGGAGGAGAGAGGTGCAGATTTAAATTCCTCCAGACAGAAGACTATAATTAGTCTTGGATAAATGTCTGGCCACTATCCTGTTGGATAAAAAGGGTAAGAATACCAACACTGCCACAGGCTTTAACTTTTATCCCAATGGCCCAAAATAAAACACAATTTGGATAATTCCAGAATAGAAAAATGTAAAAATGAGTTTGCTTTAATCCCACACAATTCAGTTTGCAACTTCTTTTAATTTATGAATGTAATCAAAATGTCAGTTATTATTAATTGCTGGGAAAGTACTTGACAGGAAGAAAAGGAGATTGATTTCTTGCATGAATCTTGGTATTTAATTGCTTCCTTTATTATAACATAGATACTGATAACTTTTAAGATGCAGATCTCTAGATTTACTGCAGAGAATTTTTTTGTTTCCCTAAGGGGAAGGAGGCTCCTTTTCTGCACTTTGATCCTTCAATTCTTTTCCCCAAATCTCGTGACTACTGGACGTACCACGGTTCATTCACCACACCCCCCTGTGAGGAGTGCATCACTTGGATTCTCCTGCGGGAGCCGATTGAAGTCAGCTCAGACCAGGTAAACTTCAGCCAGTTCTTCTGCCCCTTTTCCAGTTCTCAGCAGTGCCTCAGTATGCCAGGGTGATGATTTGCAAGCCGTGTGTTACCTTGCACTTTTTGGTAGGGAAAGCTTTAGCTGTGGACAGTGAGAAACTGCCTGCAGAATGGACTGTTGAAATGGGCTGTGAAACTTACCCTGAGAATCAGGTGCTCAGGAAGCTTGCAGGACGCTTCTTGGAACAGCCTCAGCAGTGGTGTTCTTGGGATGCAGAAAACCCCCTAAGGCAGAAGTGCCCCTGAGCCTCAAAATTCAGCCACCACAGAAGCCTCAGTTTATTCTGTGAGCTTTACAATTAAGCAGAAAGTGAGACTAATGTTTTGCTGGTTTCCTGGTTTAAGAAATTGCTGGTCCAGACCTTGACTTCTTGAAAGCTGTCAGTGAGAAAGATCAAACAACCCACAACTTACAAATATAAACATTCATACAAATTAATGTACCACTTGGATTCACATAGCTCAAATCTGCATTCACAGAGGGAAAAAAAAAACTATCTAGATAAGGTGACACTTTTAGTTCTTGTGTCAAAAATTTTGGCTATTTATACCACTTTCTGCTTCAGCAACACAAGTCAGGGTATATCCTTTCTACTGAAATGGCTGTTTTCAAAATAGGTTTATTTTACATTTGTATGAAGGAGTAACAATTAACAACAATTATCAACACTGAAATTAGGTTAATTCGAATAACAGCATCTGAGTGCTGAATTCATGATTCAACTTAATAATCCAGTTAATCCAGGCGTATCTCTGCCTTACAGATCAAAATACAAACTTCTGCATCAGCTTTTTCTATCACTGCTTTGCACTGACATAGGTCTGGATCCTCCTTCACAGATAGCTGTATTTTCACAAGGTATTTGGCAGCTGTCCAGCTCCAGTTGGGTCGCAGCAGGGCTCTATTCTTTTTCCACACTGTGGGCATGAATGAGAGATAAAACCAAAAGAAGCCCAGGCAAGGATCAAATGATGAACTTTTCTGTGCATGAAGAGTGTGAGGATCCACAGAAACAGTAGAAGCTGCTGGGCTGCAGCAATCTTTATCAGTAATCTCAGTATTGTTAGCGACTGTCATTGTCATTGTGTGCTTGTCACTGTACATTATAAAGAAAATTCCTTTTTCATCTCAGAGTTGGTTCTAGGCAGTAAGGTCCACAGAACTTCCACATGGACACTTGAATTTTTCTTCCTTGCAGATGGCAAAGCTCCGTAGCCTTTCCAAGAATGCTGAGAATGAACCTGTGAGCCCTCTTGTTGACAACTGGCGGCCACCGCAGCCTCTGAAGGGCAGGATAGTGAGAGCCTCATTCAAGTAAAATCTCAAGTCTCACTCTGCTGAACCTGAGTGAGAAACTCCCTACATCATGAAAGTGTAGTTAGTTTTTTGCTGTCTACTGCTTTTCCTCTGGATCCAGGTCTGTGTTTCTCAGTTTGAAATTCTGAGTGGTAAATCTGTTTTTAAAAGCAGAAGAATACTGTATGCAAATACTAAGCATAATAAGCAAATGTGAGAAGTAATGATTCTCGACCACAAATGCCACAGCATTTATGGTTACTTCTCTGCCTTGTAGTCTTGTAAGAAAAATAAGCTCAATTTCAATATTTAAAATTAACTTCAAAGGCAATATAGTAAGGCAAAAAATGAACCAGTAGTTCATGAAAGCAGAAGTAATGGTAGATGAACAGGAGGGAAATGCCTGTCTCTACACTGTGATCTTGCTCAGACACCCCACCCTCAGGAGACATCCAAAGAATAAGCACCCTTTTAACATACCAGGTTTTCCCTTCCTTGTCTTGTTCATAGTTTTTTATCCAAGATTAGATTAGTGGTCTGAGGGTAAAATCAGGCATACTCAGTTTCTGTGTGAAGAAGAAAAGAGGCCTTGCTGTCATTTCAGCATTTGCTCTCTTCAGCACATCCTGCTGCTGCCATTGTTGATCTTTTCTTCTCTCACTGCTGCTCTTACTTCACCCACCCAATGTAGAGTCCTGCTGGTATCATATTGCCTTGTATTTAGTATACCAGCTTTAGTATTGCTGAGGGAGCAGCCTTTCTTCTGCTGCTCTATGTTATCTCCCAGAATGATAGATTTTTGATGCTCTGCCTGCTTTCTATATTTGACATCTTAATAGTTTTGCCTGTTAGGGATTTTGTTGCATATGGAAGGGATCTTTCTGGATGATTCATATGTGTCATTTGGGAAAAATCCAGATTAAGTCACCTGTTTGTTTATTTGACTCTGTAGCTGGAGAATATAAATGGATTCTGTTTGGCTCAGTTCCTTTGTGGGGAGACACATCAGCTTTCAAATATGATCCAAGCAAGGAATCACTGGCAGACAGAAACATCTGTATCAACTTCCCCTGTCCTTCATCATGTAAACTTTGTAATTTCAGTGTACAAGTACCATCTAGGTTGAACTCACACACAGATCATGTGAATAAAGACCTACATTATATTCAACACCCAGGTGATTATTCAGTGTTGGATATAGAGGAGATTGCATGGCCAAAGGTGGTGCATAAATCCCACTGCACAGGCAGCTTCTGGGTTCTCCATGTTCCTGCAACTCATAGGAGCTGCTACTGTAGGTAGCAGTGGGTGTTCTTCTGGAGATGTTGCCACAAACATGTTCACAGCAGCATTTATAAGGGATATGTCAAAGTCTGAAAAAAACGGACTACAAATGGCTGGAATAGGCATTTCCCAGTTCTCCTTAACTATTTCACTTCCACTTTATTTGAAAAATGGTGCTCCAACAGGGGAGTAAAGAATGGGCAACACTGGACAAATTCTGCTGTTATTACCCGCATAATTCAGTGAGAACGCAGAAATTAAACTGAGGCAGATTTTGATCCTTTTTATTCATTTAGAATTGTTCTAAGGAATACTAAATTCCCATTGAAAACTAGTATTTTAGTTTATTAGGGTTGTATTTTGCTTAGTATAAAGCAGTTTCTTTTTAAAAACTAAGTTCATGTGAGAGGCTAAAGTATTGATTGAATCCTGTTTACAAATGTTTTGGCACTGGCTTAATTTTATCAGAAGCTTTTGATATTATGAGTGCAACACTTGCAAGGGTATTGATTTTAGGAGTCCCTTAGATCTTCTTTAAACTCTTGAATCTAAATCTTCTCAACACATAAAAATGTTACTACAGAAAGCTCATAAGCAACAATTTTTTTTTTTCTACTGTACTATGTCTTACGTGTAAAATGTCTTCTCACATCCATATGTAGTTGATCTTGGTGATGAGAAAATTTTAACACAACTGAGACAAGGGTTTGAGTCTTTCGACCTAAAAGCCATTGACTGTGATGTTTTAATCTCTTGTAATTGAAGCAATAAAACAAGATTAGTTGTCTGCACTTGAAATAACTGCTTTTATGTCTTGAGAGAATCAATAAATTGACTTACATAAAAAATAAATTGATTGCTGTTTTTATGCCAAGTGATGACTGAAAGTAGAAAAAACTTAGTAGAAAACCTTGCTTCTCCTTTCTTTGATACATATACTTGTAATATAAGGGGAACAGACATTTTAGTACTTTTTAGCTGTTGGAGATTAGTACAAGAAGCACATCAATCAGTTAGCTAAAATGTTACATAATTCTGAAAATTCCTGATTTGTTTATACTTTTGAAGCACACAAACTTGTTAAAGAATCAGTCTGCAAAACAGACAATGAGTGCACTTTGCTGGGTTTGCATGTTTCCTCTACTGCTTTTGAAAGGTAGAATAGCCAGAACTTTATGAACTACTGAAATAGTGGTTTTGGTTCCAACAACCAGCATTTGGTTTGCATGTTGGCAAAAAGGAAAATACAGTCAGAAATTTATATTGCTTCCTCATGCATCTCCTCTGATGCCATTATCTCTTCAAACGATTAATACACAAAATCATCAGCCTCACTGAAAATATGCTTTAAAGTTTTTTTTCCCCCTTGAAGAATAAAGTGCACACACATTTTTCCACTGCCTTTCTTCCTTTGATGAATAGTGTAGCTCAGCATTGATTACCTTGGAGACAAAATCAGAATATATGGATTCTAATCCCGCTGCCCCATGTATCTTAGAGAAAAACCAACAAACAAACCCAGGGCCTATAATGTATATATTAATTGCAGGAGGGCAGCCAAGTGATTTACACTGATTACCACCTATTAGGTTTTGACAAAAATTGGCCAGTTTCCCACACCTCACAAGAGAAATTACTAGAAAAATTAAAAGCCTATTCCTGTAGTTTCAAAGCTTTTCTTTACCAACTGAAACAGGTGTCACCATCTTTCAGTCATGTATAAATTTGTAACTGAAGTCCTAATTCCTGGTATGGCACTCGTGTACAACCAGCTATGATGCTGCATTTTAAAAAATAATTTTCATATTCATATTCATAACATATTTTAATTTTTGTAGTAGACTACAAAATGAAAAGAACACATATCTTTTTTTTCTGTATCTCAAAGAATGATGCTCCTGGATGTCCCTGCTGATGTTTTTCTGCTGAGTAATCAGTGTTGAAGAACATTCATATTGTCAGGGAGTTGGACAAAATAGAACAATATCTATTTCTTCCTGAGGCATTTTGTCCCATGCCTCAGTAAACGGAGCAGTTGTATGGTGTGTGTTCCACCTTGTCTATCGGCCTTTCATCAATGAGTTCTGGCATTTATCTTTGTCAATACTGGAGCACAAAACATGTATTCAGGAATTATTTTCTTTCCAAGCCCAAGAATTTAATAAAACATTTTATAAGATTCCTCACTCCCAAGAATTCATTAGAAGTTTTTTGTAAAATTCTTCACTCCCCTAAAAGGTAATGTACAACCAACGATGAATTAGAGATCAAATCAGACTCAAGTTATTTTTTAAAAAACATATTTTTTAAAGCATCTTCTTTTCAGTTTACAGCTGCTGTACACGTTGATTTGCAAAAAAAGTGCAATAACATTAAATAACGTACTCAGGGTTATTTGTGATGGAGAGACAGAAAAACTGTAGAGTTTTGTGTTCATTAAAACACACAAACATATTTGAATACAGATGAAGAACTTGTGATATTACTGCAACCAACACTGGTGATATAAGCACCAACACAGTATTGCTATTATAGAAAATTTTAACTATATTTGGACTGAATAGCACAATACTTGCAAGAATGTCCACGAGCATAAATGAGCAAGACACTTGTAGAATCATAGGCCTGAGCTGGACCTTAAAGACCATCTAGTTCCAGCCTCCCTAGTTCCAGCCCCCATGCCATGGGAAGGAACACCTTCCACTAGACCATTATTTGGAAAAAAATACATAGTAGATAGAAAATTTTCTGTAAAACAGGAGGATGGAGAAGAAAGAAATGCAATTTGTACTGTAAACTGATGAAGTGAAGATACAGGTCCACAGTCTAAATTAATATCTCACTTTCAATAAGGACAACTGTGAAGAACATGAGTGCAAATAAAGAAGGTTTAATAGGAATATATTAATATATGTGAGAATGAAAATTACCATTAAGTGAGATGGTAAATCAAGTAGGACAGCAGAGCAAACTTCATACAGATGGAGTTGTGTCTGCTTCAGAAAACAAAAAGATTGGCATGGTAAATTGCAACCCTTCTGTTGAGCACTCTATTTCACAAGATCTCCCTGGAGACAGCATCTTGCCTCTCTGCAGGAAAATCCAGCAAGAAGGTTGGAAACAATGAGGCCATCAGGTGTGCAAAAGAAAAGTTTCAGTCACTAATGAACCACACCTGTAGTTAGCACGAGCAGGAGCATTGACAGAATGTTATCTACATGGGAATTCTCAAAATAAGTCTCGTTGATTCTGCCACTAATTCTTTAAGTCAGAGGTTGACATTAACTCATGCTTTTGCAGTCCTTTCATGCCAACAGTAAGCAGAATATTCAGTAGGTGTTAGGAAAACATGTGCCTTTGGTAAATTTGAGTAGCACACTGTCACTCTTTGACTGTTTCTAATATCTTGCAGAAGATCTGTCAGAGAACTGTTGAAGAACTTGGAACTCCTTCCTGCAATTAGACCAGTTTCCACATTGCTCTAGACCAGCAAGCCCATGGACCAGTTGCCTCAGACCTTCATGGTGGAGATAATACATCTTTACTAGACTAAGATTTTTAATTCTTCCAATTCCCATTAATTTTTTCTCTCTTTTTTTTTTTTTTAACTGACATTCCCATGTTTTATCCTACCTTCACCCCATAGACAACACAAACATTCCTGCTGAAAACTAAAGTGAAGGATGCTGCTTCTTGCTTGGCTTAAAATGGTCATTTTCCAGAGCCCACACGGTGGAGCCAGTTCTTCAACAGTCACCTTCCTGGCACCACTTCCAGCTAACAGGAGGCCTGGGCAGTGCAAATTCATCTAGTCCTGCACAAGTAACTGAGCATTGAAACAAATGCAGTTTATCCAAGTTCTTCTTGAGCTACAGGATCTAGTGTTTAAATAAATATTGATAGTAATGGACTGGCATTCATTTCTATCTAAAAATTTTCTGTATTTTGTCTGCATGTTTATTCATGCAAAGTCTATGTAAGGAAGTGCTTTTGTTTTTACAGGCTGAGAATAGTCCAGATAATTCCATTCCTAAAGCCCCAGAGAATCCTATCGCAAGGTAAGAGGAGTTAGAGGTGAAAATCTCCCCCTGGTATGTACTGAACTGGTTCCTGATTTAAGTAATTACGAGACCAAGACTGCAGGATACATTACCCTCCACACCAGCAATACCCTGGCTGAATAGCAATTTCAGTCTATATGGCCCTTTTCTCTCTGCATGTCTCAGTCATCCTTCATGGTTATGATAATTTCTACACTGAATTAAAAAGCAAAGACATTTCCATTAAGGTTCCCTTCTTTCAGAGAACAGTGACTTTTTCTCTTAACACTGCAGGCTACCAGCCATTAAGCCCTAATTTAAGAGCTCCCACAATGTTGTGAATTGTCTGTGTAATAAATCTCTGCTGGAGAAAGAGTAAAATCATTAAATATTTTTTCTTGTCAGACATCATTGAGCAACAAATGGCAACAGTGTCAGCAGCCTATCTAAATTTACATCTAAGCAAATGCTACTGACCCTCGAATACACAGATGAAAGTTGATTTGTTGCCCAACAGTGTGTAAGATCTATAATTGAAACACTGATTTCATTGTCTCTGTTGGGAAAGGTAGGGAATGCAAGTTTAGAAACAATCCTTTCCATGCCTAATGTCTTGGAGCATTTTGCTGAAACTTCCACCACTGAAAAAATCTGTGAAAGGAATAGAGTCCATGTAATCTAAATAAAGCTGAGGCTTTGGAACATTTCTTCTGCCTTTAAGGTAATAATTTTGCCATGACTTACATTAAATTACACACCATAAATATGGTACAGTATTAATTAACAGTGAAAATAACTATGTTCTTATACTGGTGTCCATCATCAGACTATTTTAATGCCAGTGTAAGAAGTCCCATAAAATATTTTGAACATTTCCAACCAGATTTCCTATATGTTCTTCCCACAGCCTCAAAACCCCTATATACCCTGTGTATACAAGTATCTTCTCCTCATCTTAAAGGAATGGGGGGTAAAAGTCTGCTGCAGACAATCTTGACTGGCAGTTCTCTGTAAAAGCAACTCCTTGCTGGGCTCTGATTGTGACCTTTTATCCTGGATATGATTTGAGTTACAGTAAGGTTTGCTTTCTGGTTTATGTTTCAATCAATTTGATCTTTTAATGGTTAATATTTAATAGCATACAGGAATTAAAATTGTATTCGTTAAAGTTAATAAAAGTATGCATTGCCATTAAATAGTAATTTTTGGAATCCTGACAAAATTTGCTGCTTTTGCTACTCTGCTGAGCTTGGCTGTTCTAGTTAGTCTCTGTCACCCTTTCTGGAAGCACAGTGTTCCTTTTTACAGAATCTGACTGAAGGGTTTGCCATTTTTACATAGGTTTTTTGGTGTTTGCTGTTTTTCTTTGTTTAAATGCTGAACCAAAAGCAACACTAGATTAGAGCTCTCTTTTTTTTTCTTCTTACTGTACTGAAATGTCTTTAATAAGGAAGTGAAGCCCCATGATTTGGAAAAGATCTTCCTGGAACAACTTTACAATATGCATAGAACAATAAAACTTCAAGTTAAACAGTGAATCCATTACTTGCATTTGTAGCTTCACATCACAGGATGTAGGGTACAGCTCCTGATGCACCTGTTCAAATGAGCCATCTCTTCACTCGGCAATATTTACTGTGACTGAGCTGTTGAATAAAAGACACGCACTGAAATTTGTAGCCTGGATAGACTTCATGAATGCGGGTGCACATATTTCCATGTCAGCAAGGGAACTCAAGGAGTAGATGAATTCCATTTATGCAAGCATGGAGAAATTTTTGTGACCAGTAAATAAGCACCATAGCAGTGCCTGGTTATAATCAGACAGAAGAAGACAAGCAGTTGAACATCTCCTTGCTCCAGCTTCTGATTCACTCTGTGGTCTATCTGATGCACAAAAATGTCAAGCTTTCCTAGTTGGAACCGGTGTAGGGAATGTGTGAGAACATTCACATAGTCTTAAACTAAGATGCAGAGTTTTGCCAAACAGCCCAAGGCAGTACTACCTGCAGAAACTTTCCCGTCTGTGCCTTGTCACAGGGAATCTCTGTATAATACATCTATCCTGTTAGCAGTTGCTGGAATTTATGATCTGGTTCTAATTTTTTTTCCATTACTGCATGGACACTTAATTAAAGCATGCAAATTACTTATTTACACTTACTTCATTTGGAAAACACCCCTGGTTGCAACTGGGGAAGGAAATGGCAGGGTCTTCACCATCAGGCTAAACCCATCTCCATATACATGATTACACTGGCCACAGCCCAGAAATCCCTCTTGCTTATGTTTCCAAAATAATCTATGAATCAGTGTTATACAGCAAGCATCAGATATTGCTGTGGACATGCTTTCTCCTTGTGCTTCTTTTGTATGTACTTGATAAGATCTGCAGAGATTATGCCAGCCTGTCTCAACCACTGTCTTACTGCTTGACTTGTGCCAGGGCTGTCTCGAGCAGCGGGGGCTGTTCTAGACTTTGCCTCATGGATGCAGGATTTGGGGGGTGCCTTCCACCTTTCTCCTGGTGATGCTATCTTGGTTACCCATGTCTGGTACAGAAACAGGCTGCTTCTTTTTGTGTAGGAGATGGTCACTGCAGGCTGCAAACTGAACTGGCAGAGCCAATGTAGACTTGTTGGACTTTTTGTCCTAGGAGGTGGACAGAGTTGCAAAACTCCCTGGCATTCTTTAGAAGTTCCCTGCACTAGGCAGCTGTCTGGTTGACCCATCTCATCACCATATAGATTTTTGCAGATACAATCTTTCTACAGATGCATGTTTCTGGATTACCCTGCACTGCCATCTCAACTGTACCAATGACAGAAGCTGTTATCCCTAAGGTGCTTCCCCACCCATCAAGTAATATGCTTCTTGGGCACACTGCAGTTGTTCCATCTAAATTGCTGTACAGTCACTGCAGTGAACCTGTTGGCTCCACAATTAAACTTGGGTGATATGAGTGTGCGTGTGCTTGCAGATGCAAGTTTTTTCCAGGGCTTTGAAAGGAATTGAAAGGTAGCAGGCAAAACAATGCAGTTGACAGAAATGCCTGGATGGCATTCAGAAGGTATCCAAATGAGCTCACAATTATGTGTTGTAGCTGCACTGCATTGCAAAATGGGTAGATGGGAACACATGCTGAAATAGGCCAAGTGTTTTACCCGCATTCCAGCCGAGAGTGCCAACACATTTTTAACATTCACCTAGATAGGTTTACTTGGGATTTTATTTCTAGCTTATCCATGTATAAATTTTTTTTACCTACAAATGTGACAAAAATACTGATACTAACAAAATATGCTTCTTTTTTTTTCTTGTTTCAGTATAGATTTTTGTCTACGTGGACTCTTAAATAATGTAAGTGGCGGAGCAGAGCGTGCCATAGCAACTCTTTGATTTTGTAGATGAGTAGCAATAAAACCATGATAAATCCTGGTAGAAAGATATTTTATAGGGCTATCTACTCTTAGTCTGTAAGTATCAGTTCTTTGACAATAGAAACTGTGGGGGAAAATGGGGATTGTGACATAATAGCAAAATAATTCAACTCAGCATGTCGTTTTTCTTATTTTGGCAGACAAAGATCTTGCTGTTGATAGGTTTCCATTCATGCCTACCATGTTTTCCATTGCCTGGCACAAATTTCAGTGAAGTGGAAGGCATATGACAAACTGGCTTCTTGGCTGTAACATGCCACACCAACTATGGCATGCCCAATGAAAAGCACTGTGTGAATGTCCTTTGCACAGTGCCAGGCATGCTATGCGCAACCCGCTGCAAAACAATACGGTGTTTTCTGCAGCTTCTTTTTTTTTTTTTTTTATATTTTCCACACATTCCTTATAAAAATAGAACGTAGACTGTATAAATATTTGCACAAGGCACAAAAGAATAATTCCAAAAGAGTTCTGTAATTTGGTGCAACTGCTCTGCAGTCTGGCACTGCACTGAAACACAGTTAATGCAGGCATATCTCAGCCTGCTCTACTGACTGAGCAAATCTAGTGAGCTCTGATTCTCCTTGCCCGTGGTGCTCCAGCCCACTGTCTTGCTGGCCCTCCACTGGATTTTTAATGCTTATTCAATGTCTTTCTTGCAATAGCAGGCTCAAAATTGTATTCTAGAACTACGTGCACTAGTGTTGAAGATGGAAATTATCATTACTGCAAACCTGCTGGCTACACTCCTGTTAGTACAGCTCAGTGTGCACCATGGCAAGGGTACACTGCTGGCTCAATTCATTTGTTGTCCACTAGGATCTCCACATGTTTTTGTGCAAAGATGCCTGCTGGCCAGTCAGCCCCAGCCCATCCTCCCCAGGTGTAGGATTTGGCAGTGCCTTTGTTGAACTGCTTCAGGCTCCTGTCAGCCCATTTCTTCAGCCTGTCTAGGCTCCTTTGGATAGCAGCTCATGATTTCATCCTTAAACTTGCTGAGGGTATGTTCTATGCCATTGCTCAGGTCATTAAAGTTCTGCAAGTAATAAGAAAAATGAAATTTCCTTCCAGAGGAATAATGGATATTCTTGTGGAGCAAATCTTGTTCATCGTATCTGAATAAACTTAATCTAAATTGTCACTGTCTGTTTGACTTGTCTCTTTTTGATCATAGGTGTACAAAATTTCAAGGATGGGGACTCTGTGTATACTGGAGCATTTTACCAATGCATCAGTACTTTTATAGGATGTATTTACTGGCCTTGCAATTTAGTCTTGTCACTTCTCCATTCACAGACATTGTAATCTGCCTTCATTTTCTCCTTTCTGTTTTATCGACTCCTGGCAACGAGGAAATAATTCTTGTATCACAAATATTTTTTTCAATTTTTTTCTTCACTGTTCTTCCTTACCACTTGGCCTCCTTTCTCTTTTCTGCCTGCCCCAAGGACTCATACCAGTCTCAGTAACCCATTTACCATGCTTAGTTCCCATTCTCCTTACAAGAGCCCCATATTTCCCTTGTCCAGGCTATTCTCCTCATGACACAAGAGAGGCTTTATAACCCTCTTCTTCCCTTCATTTCCTTCTTCTGTCTTGCTGCTTGGCCAATAAATCACTCAGTGATTTATCAGTAAATATGCCTATTTGGGAAGATGAATAAGGAAGGCATTCAGTTTATAGCAGGGCAGAACAGTATTAACTGGTGTGACCAGCTGGCTGTTTATTTGATCTGCAGAAAACTGCAGAGTTATTTAGGCTACTGGAGTGCTACAGTACTGCCCATTCCATCATTATCACATTACTTCCAAGCAGAGAGAAATGTCATCAACATGATGTCATAACATTCAGCCAACTGGCTTATGTGATGCTGATGCAAACACTTTTTTGAAATATGCCACAGTTCTGAGGCTGGATCTTTCTAGGTTAGTTTTAGGCTAGCTTATATATATCACAGGTACTAAAAGACCTCCCATTTGTCAGCACATTTCCTTCATATTTTTATTCTATTGTATATGCATATTTTTCAGATTGAATAGCACACCTACTTGTAGCATTGCAACTGGCCACCAGTTCAGTAAGAACTAACAACACTGGGATTTTATTCCAGTTGGTTGCTTTTTGTGTACAGATGCAAGACTAAAATGTCACTTTCTGAGTGCATCCTTTTGAAAAGCAGTGTTTCATTCACTTTCCAAAAAGATCATGTCATTGCTAGCAGCAATATTCCACTGTGTTGACTCATAATAATGGAATGACAAATGTTTGTTTAGTATCTTTTAAGCCAATCACTCTTCTGGCTGTGATCAGCTATTTTCAAGTATTTGTGTGCTTATATTCAATAAGGGCATACAATTGAACTATATCTGCATCTTCCTTTCTTTAAGTAAAACTATAGATAACTTTGTCTGCTTCCTTTAGAAGCAGCTGATAGCCATTCTTGTGAAGTGGGACTTCATCCCTTTCTCCAGGTGATATATCAAGTATGACTTTATTGTTCTCTCCTGCTGATCCACAAAATATTCAGAGGACTTTCAAATTCCCTCTACTTAAACTGTTATGTATATTCATCACAAAACTTAACATTTAAGGGCTCTTGATGCTCTGAACATAGTGTGAAATACCTGCTGTACCCTCATAACTTGCAATTTGGGAACCCCTGAGAGGTTGGATAATTTTCCCACAGATCTCTTCCCTGTTTCTTCTAGTCTTGCATCCTTCCAGTCCAGTGTGGCATTTTGTAAATATTATATTAAAAGTTTATTTTGAGGGTTAAATGGCTATAGAAGGGTGAGCTGGCATTCTCCATTTCTTGAAGAAATGACTCTAGAGACGCAAGCATGGCCTTAGTAAGTATAGCCTTTTGGCAAAGGCTCAGCTCCTCAGATCAATGCTTTTCCATTGCCTTGTTCTCCCTTGTACAAAGTACTATAAGGAGGAAGAGACAAAGAAAATAATAATAATAATAATAATAATAATAATAATAATAATAATAATAATAATAATAATAAAAACTGGGACAGAATGCTTGAATTAATGACACAGTTCGCATCAGTGTTTTTATGAAAAAGCAAAAACTGGAGTTGGGGTTTGCTATATAAGTGGCAGCATGTGATGAAAAATAGGTCTGATCTTACTTGCAATTTCTACTGATCAACTGGTAATGGAAAAAGGAATTTTTCCGTCTTAATAATGGACTTTCTCAATCACT
This sequence comes from Motacilla alba alba, assembly GCF_015832195.1. Lineage (NCBI taxonomy): Eukaryota > Metazoa > Chordata > Aves > Passeriformes > Motacillidae > Motacilla > Motacilla alba. The sequence goes on from NC_052017.1 coordinate 125,001,879, forward strand.
CTATTTCTTTCTTCACTTATTTCTAAATAAACAGGCAAGAAACAAGATTCTTTGGATGAGAATCCTGTAATAACCTAATACAGCAGAAGCTGATTCTTCCAAGACCTCATAACAGAAAATTCAAAAGTACCACAGAACTTTCCTAAACTTCCGTTATGCAAGAAGGTGGCTGCTATTCATTAACTTCTATGGTTACACATTAGGTCTTTTCACTGACTCTATAACTTGACCCTCTGTGTGGCTAGCTTGTGTTAGAGCTTTCTCTCTATTTTATCATTTTCTCAGCAAAATGACAGGATGTGGAATTTTTGTAGATAGAGATGAAAGCATCAGAGTTGCTGAGATCTGTGGGAGATACAGAGATAACCTGAAAGAATAAAATTACCTTTATATTTATAATCAAAGCAAAATGTAGACATTCTGATCTGATGAGTTTTGGGATTACATATCTAAATCCAGGACTGATGACACAATTACACTACAGAGAAATTACACTCATTCTTAGATTGATGAATATATCAATCTGATTTGAATGAACAGCTTTTAACTAAAGCACATTTGTCTATGCCCTGTACCTAAATTCAGAATAAGCTTCAAACAGTTCTCCATCCCCACTGTCAAATCCCTAGTTTTAAAGGTGATTAGTATTATGTGGAAAAATATCTATCTGAAGTGTAAAGTCCAAGCATATGTCTGAGAAGTAAATATAACTGCCCAACCTAAATCTCTCAGCCAACTATGTGGCTTTGCCTCTTTGAATAGGAATTATCCTTGTACTTGGTCAAAATGAGACTACAGGCTCTTGTGTTAATGATTTTTCACCTCATGCATCTGAAAGAAGAAGTGAATAATCATGAAGGATGGAAACAATATATAGAGGTGATAGTCTGCTAATCAGTCAAGGATCTTGCAGTAATTCCTGGTCCCTTGAGCAAAGCCTAAATAAAGTCATTTGGGAGGAATCGCTATGTCAGGATTGCTAGAAATAGCAACCTCCTCCACCCTCTGGAAGTGAGTTATGAAACAAGAGCAAACACAACCTCTTCATCTATTTCTGGAAGCAATTTTCATATCTTTGTCCCCAGCACCATCAGTAGTATCAAGGCTTTGGCTGATAGATCCTCACAATTGCAGATCTTCCCTCCCACTGTGTTCCTCAGAGTTTTTTGTTTGCTGACACAGAAGAAGCTTTTGTGAGCACTTCTCCATAACATGTAAGGAAAGAGGATTCATGCTGCACTTTCTGTCCTAGGACTTTGCCTCTCATTATCTATACTACAGAATTGTTTAAGTTCTGATATATTTCAGCCCTTCTATAAAGGTAGGTAAGGTGCAGGATCTGGACCATGATCTGAAAGTGCTGAGGTTCACCTTACATCAAAACCATTTCATGGAATATTTAAAGGCATTTGAACCATAAACGTCTTCTGATAAAGACATGCTACAATGACCAAGGTCAGAGGAAGAGCAAGAGCTGGGGCATTTCAGACTGGGAAGTGGGACTGCTGTTTAAGTTTATAAAAATTGTGGGTTTCTCTTCCAGACCTTCTTTATGTGTGTTTGGATCTTAAGACTAAGAATTTTATCATATCACTTACTACCAAAGATTGAGAATAAATGGCTTATACAAGCTTTAGATAATTATCCTGGTAAACTTAATCACCTGTTTAAAACTGGACTAGTCTTTTCATTTCTGACTTCTATTTTAAATTCAGTACAAATGAATATAAACTATACCTAAGTGAACAGAAACAACAAAATTGTGGGATTTTCACAACATGCACACTTTGCTTTTATGCAGTAATGACGACATTTTTACTTAGTGCCAGAGCACACATGAGCAGATTGATCCATGCTTAAATGGAGACTTACATTTCAGCATATATGCCATCTGGGTAATGCTTGCAGCAACATCACAATGGCTAACTAACTAGAAACTTTATAGGAATCTATATACTGAATTTGTGTGTTTGTGAATTTTAATCTCACTTCCTGAATGATCTTCATTTCTGAACTCAATGATAGTCCTTTAAATAACTTTAAAATTAGAGATGAAGCCTGTCTTACCTTTTTTTTTTTTTTTTTTTTTTATAAATCTGACTTTAACATTATCTAAAGCACCAGTACATTTATTAGTTACAACATAGAGAGGGGACCTGCTAAATTCTGACCTGTGGTCTGCCCTGAAATAACTTTCTGTATCTCACCAAGATATAAGAACAACAAAACTTGTTGGAAGTCAAGGTTATAGGAATTTTTGTGCATGGGGTGAATTATCAAGAATCCTGGAATCCTATTTCTAACTCCCTCATTAGTCTGCTTTGTAACAATGAACACTCCCAGTGTTCCTGATCACCTAGCTGCTTCCCTTCTCCTTTTAGACCACCTCTGCTTGAGACCAAATTCAATCTTGACCTTGTCTTCTATGTCATCTATGCATTTTCTTATAATACTTCTCTTGTACAGACCACATTCAATAATCAAGAGCCCAACAAAGACTTTTAAAGTCTTTCTTTTTACTGGCAGAGAAAAAGAGTGTTTTTAAAGGATTCTACACAGGTCTTTTCTGAGAATGAAGTATTTCATCTGGAGAGAGGTATTGATGGACACACAATACTCAGGCTTGGGGAAACGAGTAAATCCAGAAGAAAGGGATAAGAACACTGTTTTCAATAAGGGAGAAGATCAGAGTTGAAGAAGCCAGAAGAAAGCCTCCTGTCTCACTTGGTCCTCTTAATGAAGTCCTCAAGTCCTAGAGAAAAAGAGCTCAGTGAAAGCAGATATACAAGATATTTGTTTTTCCTCAGATATAACTTATTTATTTGATTTAAAGGTCTGAATTAAAGTGTCTAATGTTACAGTATTTTCTTAAATTGCTCCTTCTTTCTTTCCACAGTCATTGTTAGGTTATCTAAATGTCAAGGAGTTCAGAACACACACTCTGAAAAATTGCTTTGCCTGAGAGCTCAGGACAGAAATTACAGTATCTAAAAATTCCTTAGTCTTCCTACCCAGGCCATAAAGTACAACCTAAAATCCGTCCATTAAAGTCAGTTTAAAAGACACAGTACTTTTATGTCACATGCTCTCCATCTGGAGATTTGTCTGTGGGTCATGGCAGTGAGAAGATGCTCACAAACGGAAGTGAAAACTGAGGAAGAGGTGGGAAATAGTATGTGCTCTGTCAGATATAAATACAAAGCTCCTGTGTACCTTGTTCATGTCTCCACTTTTAATACTGCAAAGTCACTGGAATACATTGGGTGATTCCAAACCTTGATTTGTTACCTTGCCTCAAATTGTTCATGGCAAAGTTATATGTAATTGTCCATTGGCTAACACTTCTCTTTAGCTTCAATAACTCTTCCAATTTGTGGGTGTTTACCTCTCTGACGAAGTGCATAGAAAGACAGCTGTCACTTACCCTCTTAACATTTGTTTGCTATGCAAAGCACACTAAGCTTTTATAGTCTCATCTTATAAAAGAGGCTCTTTAATGGCCTTGTGTCCCCTGCACCTGTTGCAATTCATCGTAATTCAGCTTCATGAGGCCAAACGACCTGTCTCAGAGGTCATAGCAGGGTCTCTTCAGCTCCAGTGACATGTCCTTGGTTTGTTCCTGGGTTTTTCTGTGAGCAGTTCCTGTCTGGTAATGCTTATTGACATGTTATCACCAACAGACCCACTCTTCTTCCTTCTCTTTCACTTCCCTTTAGTATCAGAAAAAAATCTATCAGCCAGGGCTATGATTCAAGACCACCGTGTATCACCTTCAGCTACTATCACCCACTGTAGTTTACACAACATTCAGGGATACTGATTTTTTCTGCACTGTGAGTCCACACTTCCATCCTGCGCTATTTGCATTTTTCTTCAACCAACTTGTACTTTTTTACCTCACTTCATTACTAGCAAGTAAAATAAGCTAAATCCTTCTTACATAGAAAATTTAAATCACAGTAATTCATCTTTCAGTCTAATGTTTTGTCTTCTACTTAGTCAGCCCCTCATCCATTTTACACCATTGGTGCTAACCTCTGTCTTTATCTCACCTGGCAATTCTCTGTGTGTCAGAATAACAAATATTTTTAGAAGTAATTTGATTTCTGTGTGTCACATAAGGAACACGTCTGCTAGCAAGTATGCTTACAATTTTAAGTGCAATCTGATGCATAACACCCTGCTAAATGAAAGGAGAATTAGAGCTGAAGCAAAACAAACAAATCCTATGCTTAATTTGATAATAACGATTTTATCTGGAGCTGGCGGGAACTGGATCTTCAGCTAGTTTAATGATTTCCATTTACCAAGAAACATTGCAGTAGAGGAAGCAGCACCTTTTTAAAGGCTGGAGCAATTAATGCCACTGAATTTTTGCAGGGAAGCTGTTTATGAAGGCAACGGGAGACCGCACAGCAGGGAGCAGCGCTGGAACCCAGGCGAATACACGGGAATTTCCTAGGGAAGGGTGTGAACCTGTGATAGCCATTTGCACAAAAGCTGTTGGACTCATAGTCTCACCCCCTGCTGGCCCCTGGATCACGGCTGCGCCACACACCCAGGAGGGAAACACGGCTCCAGGGCGGCCTCCTGGGAAGACACCCAGCCCCTCCGAGCCGCACAGGCCTTACGCCAGAAGAGGCTCTCTACAAACAGCCATAAAAAGCCCCGCCAGCCTGCCTGAACCTGCACATTTCATTTCAGCGGGGAGCCTGGCTGAAGCTCCCTGGTTGACCTGGCTGCGCGTCCGCGCATGGATGCGCACCTATCTCACTTGAATTAGAAAACTATTCCTACATTGCCTGTGCTTAGTGCGGGGCATTCGTGCTTTTCTATGTTCCCATCTCCTCGGCGCAGGGGCAGGCGGTGGCAGCCCTTTCCCCTCGCTGGGCATTCCCGGCACGGTCCCGGCCGGGTCCTTCCCCCGCATTCCCGGGGGACAGCGGGAGCGGGGCGGGCGCTCCGAGGCAGCGCGGCTCTCCCCGCCCCCGGCTCCCGGGGCCCTCCCGGCCCTCGGGCGGCGGGGACGGGCATGGATTTGGCGGGAGTCTATAAAAAGCCGCCGTGAGGCGAGGCCACCGTCTTGCCAGAGCCGCCGGCAGAGGCTGGGGCGCGGCGCCGGCACCGCACCATGATCAACCCCAACTACTACCCCTGGGGCTACGACAGCGACAACGGTGAGCAGGGGGCCGCGCCCGGCCCGCTCCTCCCGGCACCGAAACCCGGGCGAAACGGGGACCCCGCTTCCCGAGGGAGCATGGCGGGGATAGGGGCTCCAGGCGGGCCCGGGGCTCTGCAGGTGGCGGGGCCGAGGCCGCTCGGTTGTCGCTCGCAGGCACGGAAGAGACGAAGCTGGCGGAAGGAGAGGTCAATGGCAGGGAGTCTTTGAGTTAAATAAAGTCAGTTTTCCTACTGTTAATGTAAATTAAAATTGGACATGGCAATATGTCCAATTTAGGCCGGCTCTATTGCAGGAAGAGCAGTGCTGGGCTGTAGGCCCAGCCTGCCTGGAGAGGTTTGGGTATTGGTGGTCTCTTGTTCTTGCTCTCTCTGCTGCCGGAAGAACAGTTCAGCATTGGTCAGGCTTTTTCCGCATGAACTTCTAGGTAAAACCATGATGATAATTAAATCCACGTTTCAAATTCTTGGCATGTCCAGGGATCAGTGGCCTTTTCTCCATATGGCTACATGGTGCCATATTTCAATTATTTGGGTATATCCCATCATATTTCTAGCCGCTGCTGAACTTGGAGTATACACCTCTGGTTTTCTTCCTTGGCATATTTTCATTCTCCTAGTAGTCAGTCTTGAGATTGCTGTAAGAGTTTAGGTTCAGTTGAAGGACTTGAAGTATCCAGTATTCCAGCTAGAAATCAATCTGGTTGCTTTTTATACAATGAAACTCTTGACAGGGCATGAATAACAACTAGGCAATTACTTATTAATGCACTTAAATGATGTTCTATACTTAAGCAAAGCTAAGCTTGTGTTAATTGTAACAAGTACAATTCATATCTCTCTGGAAAAGATTTTCCTGATACTTCTTTGTACTTTTTTGTAGGACCAGATCAGTGGCACAAAAATTACCCTTTTGCAAAAGGACGCCATCAGTCACCGATTGAAATCAATAACAAAGAGGTGCATTATGATAGTTCTCTACTACCATGGTTTGCTAGTTATGACCCTGGTGCAGCTAAGACCATCCTCAATAATGGGAAAACCTGCAGAGTTGTGTTTGATGATTCATTCGATAGATCAGGTCGGTTTTGTTTTAATCTCTGTCATTACATATAAGTGACTGTTTCTCAATTTGCATGGAAGAGCCTGCCGTGACTGTTCAGGCTCCTGGAAGGGTGCTGTGTACTGCCTGTGTGTGATGTACAGGTTTCTCTGACTGGGTACCATGTGGTGCTGCTGGAAAAGTCTGGGACTCCTTTTAAAGTTCATCGGTAAAATCCCAGGGAATGGAGAGAGCCGCAAAGAAACTTGTTACAAGGTGAATTAAGGTGTAAGATGAATTTCTGGGGCTGCAAAAAGTCCTTGCAGTTGTGTTGCTTTCCAGGATCAAGGAGGCCCAGGCTTTTTCTGTGAGAGCTGAATTCCATTTTACCTACTTGAGATGCCCTGCAGAATATCTTAAGTTACAATATTTAAAAACTCTATCCATGTAATTTGTGATAAATGAAGTAACAAACCAAATGTTGCCACAGCGTCATAATATTTTATCAGTTTAAACTCTTTCTGGCATTAATGAGGTTTTGCCTTAATGAAGATTATAGGGCTGATAAATTTAACTGTGTCAGCTTTTATCCACTTGCATCTATGACAGTATACAGTGTACAGACTTATTTCTTACCTGCATTGAAACTTACACTTTCTATATGACTAGGACTGACAGCTCTAATTACTATGAGAAATCTTACTGCTAGATTGTTGCATGTTAAGTATATATGGACATGGATTTGATTTAATTTAATGGATTTTAACTAAATACTTAGGTTTCATGGAACAGGATCAAAATGTATGTATGCTGAACTAGTTATTATACTATCAAAACTCACAAATTACTATGCAGTAAAGAGTTTTGTAACTTTTCTAGCAAAGTGGGAATTTTCAATGTTATTTGAAGAAAAATATTATTAATGTCAGATAAAATGATACACACATAAAGGAATGTAGCTGTGGCATCTGAGATCTCCATGACTATTACCATTTTTACCGTCTGTTGTATTTATTAGAACAGCATCAGATATACCAATGATTCCATCTTCTGCATAAAAATAAAAGTGTGAGTATTGTGAACTCAGATTTTGAATGGGAGGGAGCATCGAGGCACAGCAATCTACAGCATGGATGCAACAATCACCACAAAGAGCAGAAAGTTTCAGAATGTTCTGAATTTTTTTTCAGCAGAACGGCTCAGTAACTGTTGTGTTTTGATCTCAGAAATAAAAAGCGACTCACTAAAAAAAACGTAGGTGTGTATCTCAACTCTTTGAAGTCAAGAAGCATTCAGTGTTTGTTGTTATGTCTCCTTTGTTATACCATTGCCTGCAGAGTCTGTGGGTGGTGTTCTTTCTCTAATATAATGCTAATTGCAGGACGAATTCCACTGTGCATACTCCTACTGACTTAAACACATTTTCAGTTTTTTAGGATATGTACAATGGCTTATTTTTTATGTAAAAGAGCCACCAGCTGCACAAAACATACATATGCAATAGTAATCATATAGGAATGAAGCTTTTATTCCTTTGGACAAAGATACTCATTCTCTCTTTGTCTGTGTATGTGTCTATCACTCTGTCTATCTGAATTATTTCTGAGTTAAGCAAAAAACTAAACATTTATTTTCCTGACTTTTTTCAGTTATAGTGGTCATACCCATATGTGTACTTCTGTCTACATTTTCATTAGCTTGGATAAAATAGATTGCTGAATAAATTACCAAGGTGAGGGATAAAATCAATTACTTTGGATGTCTCCAAGTTTTACATCGATTGTGTATCCTGCCAGGAACACTTGGAGAATTCACAGTTCAGGATAGTTTCTTAAATTCTGACAATTAGAGTGTCATCCAATGTAATTCAGGTATTATGTTGAAAAAGGCTTTATTACTTTTATGTTTAGGGTTAGCATAGTGAAAGGGATTGGAGAATTTATTTCCAGCTGTTTATAAAGTCTGATTGACTTTGAGAATCTGCTACAAAATCGAAAGCTTTGCTGACTTTGCTGACAGATGAAGTTGCTGTAGGAGCAGTATCATGCCTCTGCTGCCTATCCATACAAGTCAATGGATTCTTGTGGACTCAGTTTCCTGTCTTACTGTACCCATGTAGATGGACCTTATGAACTGTAAAATGATTGCAGGTGGGGTCTCGAGTTGGAAAATTAAGGAAAGAACTGGGAGCTTAAATCAAACCTTCTAGGTAGCTGGGCTCAGTAAAACACACCAGAACTTGAGTACTTTGGCAGCCTACCGCTGCTACGTTTTCTTGGCCTGACTGGCAATTCAGATACTCTTTTAGATCCAGCAGTGACCCATTTTTGGTTTGAATTAGAGCTGAAATCTTATTTCCACTAGTAGAATCTGTTTATTTCTAAAATTTATAAAATATTCATGTCCGAGAAGCATCCTGAGAGCTTCTAGCTGGCGAGACTATTGTCATGATGCTCTTTGAGATAGATAACTTCCTTGCAGTTAATGACTCTTTGGCTATTGTTGTAATACCTTAGTTAGATGGTTACACCAATGTTTGATTGTTTGAGAAACAGTAAAGATGCAAAAGTCTGGTAATGGAACCCAGACAGAGCAGCTGGACAGAGATACACTAAGGTCACATGGATACTTGCCTTCATCTTCCCTCTTTGTTGTTTTTGGTGGCACTTCCTATGGACATCCATCAACCAAACAGATTCCTACTTCTTTTACTGGTTTTTGGATGGGTGACATGGAAGGGTTTGGAGAACCTCAGTGCAGGCACACATTCTTACAGGCTTACCTTGATGCTGTTTTCAGAATCTTTCCTATCAAAGAAATGTGTGGCTTTGAAAGTGGATGATGCAAAAAAAAAGAAAAAATATTAGAGACAGTTACTGTAAGAAGTTGGAGCTTGTTACTAATCAGCTCTTTTAGCATGACTGGGGCTTGTGGCCAGAATTTCCTCAAATACCTCTTTGTGGGAAATCTCAATTATTTTTGCAAATTAAATTTTGATTATCAACTTCTGGTAAATAAAACATTCATTTTTTTCACTGGTTATTGAGTGAGGACAAACCCCAGTAACTTTAAACCAGGGGGAAGTCTGTCCATAGACATCCAGTTTTGGTTGATTCCTGCAAAATGTTACTTAACATTTTGTCTGCTGAATTTACACTAGAAAAAATCAGTAGCTGTTACAAAAATAGCACTACTATATCCCAGTACTTTTGTAGTTGTGGTACCACTCAATGGCTGTACTGCATAAGGCAAAAGGCAGCAAAGTTAAATTCTTCCTTCAGTGTAACAACACATCTGTCATTTTTCATGTCTGCATGAAGATATTGAGAACTCCTGTACTTGGGTACAGGGAATTTAGAATTTGAGCTTCTGTTTACTTGGAATTTCCATTGTTAGCATTAAAAGTGCTTGACTTTTAATTCTAGTCAAGGGCCTGCTGAGGCTACAGCTACACAGAGGACTGTCAGTTTTCTGCCCCTGGAGGTGGGGCAGCCACCCAGATCACAAACGAGGATGCTTTGGGAGCTCACTGATGAACAGGCTGTGATCTGGGGGCACAAAACTGGCAAAGATGTGTTACAGTGTAGGTGAAGGTGGGTGGCAAGGTGACAGACTTCTGTCTGGCACTTCTCTTTCCCAGTCTGTCCCTAAAAGAGTACAAAGTTCAAATAGAAACAAGTGTTATCCTGCTGCATATCTATTCAGTGCTTGCTTAAAGAATATTTCAGTGAGAAATGAAATTTGAGTTCCAAAGGCTTTTAGGAAACACATTTTATCCCTGCAGTTAGCTGGACAGTTTCAGTACAGAGATCCTCTTCTGAGCAGAGGCTTCTTTATGACTTTTAAAATGTGACACTGATGTGAAACAACTGTGGTTTCTGTGCTGCACTGTTAGATTCTATTATGAAGCAGCATAACAAAGGTAATGTGTCTTTTCAATTGTCATACAGTAGTACATTACAAATTTAATTCCATTGGGGTTTACCAGTTCATTTCATGGATTTGGCAGGATGCGTGATCTTAAATCTTCCTAGAACAGTAATTTCTTATCGTGTTTATAAACACAATTCGTTTCATGAGTCTGCTTTGTTCTCTGTGGGTTTTTTCACCTGCCTTTACAGCAAACAGGGAAGACTTTTGTGTAGGCATAACTTTGCCAGTTTTACTTTTAGCGAGGGCACATGACAATTGACACTAGCACAGATTAACAACCAGACCTCTACAGAAGCTGCTCAGCAAGCAGATGCACATATTTGAAAAGCTTCTTGTCACTTTTCTGTTGTCAAGGGCACCCAGCTAGCTAAGGTAAAGTGACTGGAGCAGCCATCTCCACTCAACTGCATGACACCTTCATTTTGCTGTGTCACAGAGTGAGAGACAGGTTTTCTTGCCTTAGTTACATCCTCCTGTGCAACACTTGCCCTAGTGATTACACTGAAAGTGAAAAAAAACCTGTTCTTTTATTAGCTCATTTTGTCTCATGCTGCTCAGCTGATGACAGATCAAATAAAAGGTGAGCTTTTTTCCAGAGCAGATGTCCATGTGTGTGTCCGTGTAGGATTGTTCCGTGATAGATCATTCTTCACTGTGGATGTGTGAGGGGCACAGAATTTGGGCAAGACAGACTGACATTTTTATGTCTGGGATCAGGCACTGATGGGTCATTGAGGGTGATGTGCAAACTCGTTTAGAATCAGTCACTGAGCAATGGGATGACAGTTTGCAACACTAAGGCACCAGAAAGGAGTGAATACTTCTCTCCCCTGTCTTCCTGAGCTGGTTGGTGTATTCCTGCACCTGGGCCGTGTTACTTTAATGGCAGCAAGTTAAAGGAGTTACATTTTGGTAATTCTACCACGACTCTCAGATATTTAAGGTGAGCATTTCCTGTGTAACAATTGTCAGAAAAATTCCTTGTTACACGTAAATAATATATACTAACATTGCTGAAAAGTAATGTCAAGATACCAGCTCTTCTTTTATAAACTTTATTTTTAATATTCTTTTTCTGTTATGTGGTTGTGCATTTTTATTTGTATAGTATTGAAGCCCAAGAGGATAAAGATATATTTAGTATTTAAGTTCCAAAGCACATGCTTAAAAATAAAAAAACCTTACCAATTTTGAGCTATGCAGACATAGTTTGGGATTTTTAATGTTTTAAATATTGGAGAACTTAATTCTTGTAATGGTTTTGTTTATTTTTCCCTTTTTAAAATGCAGGAAGATTTAATTTACTTACATTGTCATTTCATGTATTTATATGTTTAATACTACACACTTGTAATTAAAAGAAAGGAAATACCTTTTTGTCCTTCAAGAGATGTTGTTTGCATCATTCTGCTTAAAGTGTGCTAGGTAAAAGTTCCTATTTATAGATGAGTGAAACTGGAATGTGTTGGCATGAGATGATGCAGAGCTTCACCTAATGCCCAATCAAAAATGTCTGCTGGTGGCCTATCAGTGGAAATAATTACATACTTTTACCTTAAAGAGGATTACTTGGCCTTACAGATCTATTTTAATGGAGAATTGATGGCCTTGTCAGCTACTACTCTTACCCTGTGTTCACCACAGTTATGAATGTCTGTGGGAAGAAGTAAAAGGCTGAGAAAAACAGCTTGCTCAACTCTTAGTGCTGCATTTCTTGAGATGATAATGGCTTTAATTATTTTCAGATTGAAGTATATTTTTTTCTGGCATATATAGACCAGTTCTTGAGAACGGCTGAAAGTTTTATATGAATGCTATAACTTCTATCCTCAAAAAAAAGTGAGTGAGAATTGAGTATCTTCTAGTATTTGGTGAATGTAAATATGTTTTTCTATTTCATTGATTCTTTCAAATAGACCACCTTCATTTACAATATTATTTATAAATGGTAACATTATTTAGAAAACTAGATTTCATTCATCACTGGCTGGACTTTTCTTTAGGAAAATAGCTTGCATTCTTAGTGTTTGCTTTTCTTTGGTTTATTTTCTGCATTCTTTCTCCTCTTCCATAACTGGAGGGAGCAGCTATTAGAGCAGAAGCAGCATCAGTGATTTCATTTCAACTCTTTAAACAAATAAGTCATAGCCTGCAGTAAGATACACAATTTTGTAGTGTTTTCTGGGATTTTTTTTTATCATCTAGCACTTCAGTAGTTGATCTTAATTGTGGTTATATTTGTGTACTTTCACATCAGCACATCCTAGATTCAATTCAGGGGGAGATTAAGACATCTAAATTTAGGTGTCTTTTTGTGGTATTTTAAAAGTTGTTGGGTTGTATCTAAACTGCCATTTGAGGCAACAAAGTTGCAGTTCAAGGAATCCATAGAGCAATTCGGTCACGGTTGAGTGTCTGCTTTAAGGCAGGCAGAATTACTTTAGAGGTTTGACTGTTCTGATTAGGGGTTACTTCAGTTACCCACACAGGCATCCCGTGACATGTTTGATAACCTAATCTATTTCCCCTTGCCTCCAGATATTGGTTTAGAATGTACAGTTCTTCCACAGATCCTAGACCAGATCTCTCAGTCCTGTCCAGATGTGTCTGCACTATTCCAGAAAGTACAAGGTGCACATTTATGCAGCTGAATTAAATCAGTGATCTCTAGTGACTGTAATGGAAGCCTAGACACAAAAGTTCTCTGCCTGTAGGTGCTGAAGGTGGTTGCCTGACGTGTGGCTAAAATCAGTGCAGATTTTCAGAACATAGGGCATCTGTACAGCAAATATGTAAATACATGAGTAAATATTGTAGATACATATGTATTTCATTTAAAAGAATTGAGAGATCCTTCAGTCTGATGCTGTTGCAGATTATCAATTGCAGTGCTGAGAGGTGGGCCACTTCCAGGAGTCTACAGGCTGCGGCAGCTGCACTTCCACTGGGGCTCATCTGACGACCACGGCTCAGAGCATGTCGTGAATGGAGTGAGGTATGCAGGAGAGGTAAGACTCATCACTTCTTGCTTTAAAACAGGGTGTAAAATAAAATTGGACACTATTGTTCTGGTGGGACAAAATTTGTCATTTCTCTGTTTTTCTGGGAGTTTTTTCTATTTATTTATCTGTGCCTTTTTATTCTTACTCCCATTGATTCTTATAAACATAAATCAGGCTGAAGTCATTCTCACAGCAGGAGAAAAGAAGAATTCTGGGTGAAACGAAGGTTTCCATGTTCTCAAACCAGTGTGGTGTAAAACAGCACAGCAAGACTGAATTACTCATGCAATCCAAACTTACTAAAACAGTATTCTGAAAATACAGAATTATAGTAGAAGTATAAAATTGCAGTGGTAGAAAGGGGTGGGAAGAATGAAATACCTTGGTTCTTTAGCACCTTAGGATTGTAAAGAAAATGAGAAATGTAGACTAATAATATACATGAATGATATTCATATGGATTCTTTGACAGAATTGCTGTAATTCGAATGCCAGATGGAAATGAATCACATATCAGTTGATGATGTCTGAACTGCATGACAGTTACCTGATTACTTCAGCAACTTTTCTTTAGTTTTAAGATGAGATTATGGTTTTTTTTTTTACATTTCTTATTATTTATAGTTTATTTTAAAGCAAATATTATAATTACGCTATTAGATAATTCAATAATTAGATGTAACTAATAGATGACTTTTCTGTCCCTTTTTTCTCTCTTTTTTGGAAGGACTCATTATCATTCCTTGTTGCCTCAAACTGACACAATTATGTGAAGAACTGTAAATTCAGCCTTCTAATGGCTTGCTGTTAAATAATGGGGTTTTTTTCATGTTTTTCTTTGTTTCAAGCTACATTTGTTACACTGGAATCCCAAATACAGTAATTACCTTGATGCTAAGAGGAGAACTGATGGGATTGCTGTTTTGGCCATATTTTTGCAAGTAAGTAGAAGCATGCAACCTTTTTTTGCATTGATACTATGAAGTTTCTATTCTTAGAGGGTTAAAAAAAAAGCAAAACTCTCTGGTGGATATGTTTTCTAGGGATCCTACCACAATGAAGGGGTTGGCTTTCAGTAATGTATCCCTTTCAAGTTACAGAGCATGAGTCATATTATCTCAAGTGGTATCCAAAACTACACACACTTGTCCCTGCAGCTATTGTGTCACTATGTGGCTCATGGAATGGGGACATGTGTCAGAAGTGGCCCTCTGACCAACAGCAGTCAGCTGTCTTTTGCTAACTGGGGACAGATTTCAAGGACATATATCTCTTCTAGGTATTTCATGAACTTTCTCTCAAATAGAACTATCTCACAGGCAATACATATTACTCATCCTTTTTTTTTTAAATCCTTTTAGGTGCATGCAGCCTTGGCCTGAAATATTAGCTGTTGTTCTCTTGTTTAATTCATATTCACTAGACACAGAACGAGAGATAGAAAGCTGGATGTCTTCTTTGACATCAGAAATTGCAAACAATGTATCTACCATGAAATCTGTGTTGTGAACTTACCTGTAATGCTAAAATTTCTGTACTGATACAATTTCCCTCTTTGTATCCTAACATCTGTTGGGGTACTGGCAGAGGTAACAGACAGAAGACATAGCTTACCAAGCTGGTAGGGGTGATAGATTGGGTTAATAATGTATTACAATTTTATAGTTGATAGATGTTTAGATAGCTGCTCATAGTTTTACAGTTGATAGATGATCATATAGAAAAATAGGAGAAAGAAGAAACCTGGTCAAGCAGAACTCCTTGCTTAGCTCACACTTTGTTCTTCACAGGTAGGGGAAACTCCCAAACCAGAGATGAAGAGAATTCTTGAAGAAATAAATGCTATCAAAACAAAGGTAATGATGTTGGGCTTTTCATTATAGGAAGATTGCTCAAAATCTGAAGACAAAAAAAAAAAATAAAAAAAAAAGAATAACAATGTCTGACTTTCTAGTTTTCAAATTCTGCTCTGCAACATTTCTAGAATCTATTTGGGAATAAAACCATGAGTAGTTTTTCCTTAACATGAAAAGTCCTTTATTCCATTTACACAATGAGCTTTCTTTGACTTTAGCAGGGCATATGAGTTTGGCGAAAATGAGCAATTTCCCCAGTCTTTGCTCACCTGAAAACTAGGCATGGAACCTTACTGCCTCAGTTGGCAGTACCAAATAAAAGGCACATTTATAAATTGGTCCATTTGGTCTTAATATAGGCTGCCTAATGGATCTCTG
Source organism: Motacilla alba alba (assembly GCF_015832195.1). Lineage (NCBI taxonomy): Eukaryota > Metazoa > Chordata > Aves > Passeriformes > Motacillidae > Motacilla > Motacilla alba. Next base: position 125,017,268 of record NC_052017.1, read on the forward strand.
GAAATGCCACTGACTAGATATTTGTGTCTTAAATAACATTATGTGATAAATCTCTCATTTCATAGACTGTCTTGCTTGTTATTAGCACAAATATTATAAAAGTAGTACCTGTCTCACTTTGTTATATGGTGACCTAATGCAATATTCAATAGATAGAAAGAATTTCCATAAAAAAGGAGGCCAGAAGGAAGAGTGTTTCTGCACAGAAATGAGTGAAACACATTGGTACTGGACGCCACTTCACATGAGTTAACTGAGGTACAAGAAGCAGCATCATGGAGTTTTCTGTTTTGTCATTCTTCTCTGGGCCCATCTCTGAGGGTCATTCACTTCCCCTGTTTCACTGCACCATTATATCTTATGTAGATCTGTGCTTACTTTCCTCAGTTCATACATTTTCAGTATCTGAGTCACTCCGTTTCTTAAAATAACAGAGCTGCAAACGGATCTTGGCTAGATTTGTTGAAGTTTTCTCTTTTGTTTTGTTGTGGTTTTGCTTTTATTTTAAAGGGGAAAAATGCTCCTTTTCCAAACTTCGATCCTTCAATTCTTTTCCCTAAATCTCATGACTACTGGACATACCATGGATCTGTCACTACTCCACCTTGCGAAGAGTGTGTTACCTGGATTATTCTTAGAGAGCCCATCATAGTCAGTTCAGACCAGGTAAACTTCCTCCTTCATTTCATTTACATGCAATAACCTGAATTTATTCTTTTCACAAGGAAAACAGTAATTGGATTTGTGAGAAATTGCAGGATTAAAAGGAGAGTGAAGAACCACCCTACATCCAACACCATGATAGATCAAGCCCACAGACATCAGAAAGCTTTTTAAATCAGTAAAAACATACCACAGTGTAGATGGTCAGGGTTTTCTTTCAGAAACACTATTTTTCAAAATACAAATGTAATGGGATTGGTGATTCTATCTGTCCTGTATTGCAGATGGGAGTGTAAATTGGAAGTGTTGAATTACATGCTTGATACCTGTTTCTGGAAGGCATATCAGCTAAATTTTCACAAACTGGAGCAACATCAGCTAACTATAATTTATTGTTAATGTCAAAAACTTCTTTGGTCACTTACTGTAAAGAAGTTTTTATTGTTAATTCCTCTCCTAATTTCCCCCCAATCCACTTACAGGAATTTGAAGGCCCTCTTTCAGCTCATTTCAGCCTATGATTCTACTCTTACCACACTCTTATTCACATAAGTCAGTTCTTATTCTTACTCACACAAGTCAGTTTTCTCACCTGAGGTTATTCCCCTAGTCAGCAGACTATAATAATGCAATACCACTAATTTCAGGGCTCCAGGATACAAAGCACATGAATATTAATCAAGGGACTGACATACTATGTAGGTATTATATTTAGATACATAACTTCTCATTTTAAGTTTTCAAGATGATAATGTGTTTAGTGTATTCATTGATGTGCATCTTATCACAAAAAGGAAATATTTTTATTTTCTAGTACTTTGTATTTAAGTGGCTTTTTATCTTTTAAGTAATACAACTCAGGTATGATGAGAACCTTAGCTGGCAATAGATGAAATATGGTAATGTGTTCGAAAACCTTACAGCTGTATTTTCAGAGCTTATTGAATTGCTCTTCCATTTCCTTGTCCATCCAAAAATTAAAATATGGGGGCTATTTTAAAGTGGGTACTTCTGTGAAAAATACAAATATGATCTGACTGGTTTCCACAAAATGAATCACCTTAGATGTTATTACAGAAGGTCAGCTACAGATTATATTAGGAAAAGTGTAGTCATTATTGAGCATCTCTGATTTAAAATGCATTTTTAAAGAAATAACTAATCCCATTATTGATCTAGCTTCATGAAAAGACTTTTTGACTACTGTTGTGTTGGGGTCATGGTCTTTTTCTCAGCTATTCTAAAAGTAGTGAGTTTTGGGTAACGTGCAGACTGTTCTTTAACTCTCCCTCCTGTAGAAAAAATGAAACATTTAAGTTAAAGATGAAATTACTACATAAAGACGAGACATTGTCTCTTACCCTGAGGTAGCTGCTTTTCAGGCAGAATTGGCAGCATGCGTGAGTTATTGTCTAGAAATACAATAGAAATACTTCCCTCACTCCAGAGTGCCTGCACTCTAAATAGTGTATTCATAAGAGGATTGTGTTGTCAATTATTTCTAATCCTAGACAGTGTAGTACCATGGCAGCCTGATTAATAGTGATTATTTTAAGTGTGTGTGCATTTGCAGTGGATTTCTTGGATGCTTTTGCAGCCAGATGGTAACCATATATTAGCCACAAGGGGAAGTGCAGTCGCTGCAAATCAGTGCTCTGCAGGAAAATCAATTCACCAGAAATCCCAGGGAGATAAAGTGTGGGTGGCCTAGCTGCTCAGATTACTTTTAATGAAAGAACAGGAATTTAACTGTGGAATAACTCTGTCTAATTGCAGACTAATTTTTTCATTTTTATGTAATCGTAGCCTGAATACATGTTGGTTTTTTACTGAGTAGAGCAGATCTTCCACAAATAATAAACTCCAGCACTCTTCTCCAATTGTAATTTATCAGTTTTAACAAAACTGAAGAACAGTTTTCATCTCTTCCTGTACAAATTATTCTTCTTCTGAAATCTGAAATTTAATTTCAGAATATTAATCCAATGGATGCATATTATGCTGGTTATAAATGTGATCCCATCGTTGCTCAGGCAGACAAGATGGCTGGCTTTCCTGAGCTGTTCAGTGAAGAGTAATGTTGAGATGCCCAAGTTAGCTCAGTCCATAAACTGGAACAAGTTTAATCACAGTGAGCCCAGGTTTTACAACCTAGACAGAATTTCTGCTTATATTGGCCTTGAAGTCTGTACTGACAAGTAGATACATCAGCATATTGAAGCTTCTGGCAAACAAAGGTGATGCATGCCCTGCGTGGGGCTATGTTTTGAAGTTACACATGGGAAATTTGTGCGTGCATTTCACAGTAAGTCATTCAGACAGGGACAGGTTCAAGTGTCTGAATCACAGCTGATGTGCTTTGGGTCTAGTGCAGTGCATGGTAGTGACAAGAAATGAATATAGGGTATTGTGTTGCATCCTTGGAAAATCAGAAAACAGTAGAGAAATAGTATTAAACAGTTTTGACAATTATGGGCAGAACTCTTCATATGGCATCCCTCAAAAAAAGAAAATATACCTTGGTATGAGTCAGGCTGTAGACCTTGTTTACAAACCATTTGAAACCTTGACCAAGTCTTTATCTGGATTTAAATTCCAATTCCTGTTACTAATAATGAACTTCTTGTGTAACTGCAGTAAAATATATCCTCTGCTGCAGACCTACCACGCACATGAACAATTATTTTATAATTCAACTTTAAACCCTTGTAATTCTAAAGGATTCTTAACAATCAGGCACTAAGGCAGGCTTAGAGGAGGAGAGGTTTATTACAGCACATGCTGCTGTATTCACATTTTCTGAGTGCTTCCCATGGTTTGTGTCTGTACACAGTTCTGTAGACAGTACCTAAATGACACCAGTTTCCACAATCCTGTTCAAATAGGATCCTTTTTTTCTTTTGATTATTGCTAAGAACATCACTGCTGGGAAAAGAACAAAGTACAGCTCTTGTGTTGGTGGGGTGAAGGACATCTTCACAACTTTGAAGGAGACCTTTTTCCCTAGCTGGACCAGCCTCCTTAGTTTAATTGTTGGGCTGTGGATTTGATCCCAAAGGATTTCCATCAGGACACTTCAATTTTTGCTCTTCTGCAGATGGCAAAGCTCCGCAGCCTCTCCAAGAATGCTGAGAACGAACCCGATCACCCCTTGGTTGATAACTGGCGCCCGACTCAGCCGCGGTATTTCAGGATGGTGAGCGCGTCGTTCCTCTAGGACCTGGCTCCTGTTGGGTGGCTCTGAGAGAGGCAACCTCTAGAAACAAGAGGTGTTTTTGTTTTGTGTCTTTTGCTGCATTTACACAGAGCTCCAGCTGTACGTCTGGAGGCTGAAACTTGAGTTGTGGAATGAGAATTTCACTTTCAGAGGATAACATTTGTTTAGGCAAATCCTACTGTTAAAATGGAAGTAGAGAGTCTGTTTGATTCTTCATAACTGCTTTAACATTAGCTTTTGTTAATAGTTCAAAGGAAGAAGGAAGATGCTACTAATAATTACAAGACAATTTCCTATTGTGCACATGTCCCTTGATGCTTGTCTGATTGCATGCTAAAGAGGTTTCAGTTAAGAGAAGTAATTGTTTCCACCATTAAAGATATTTTTCAGTAGATGTTTTCAGCATTACCCATATCCAGCTCTGAGCTTCACCAGTTAATCCACAAGGCATTCTTGGAAATTATAAACTCTTTTGGTCTTTGGTACATAAAATATGAAAAGATAGGAAATTGTGTTATAATCGCTAATAAAGAGCTAAACTTTTACTTTCTTAAAGCAGTGGACAGGTGAAACAGAGGTCTATTCTGAAAATTATATTCACCGAGTTATATGTAGTTAAAACTATGGGAAGGGGGAAGAGCTATTTCTTTTTGTGTCACAACTGGTTCCCTTTATTAAAAGACTAATTTCCATTTTAATATTGTAGCAGTCAAGGTGACATAAATTTTGTGAAGTTGGTCTTTGTATCCTTCGTATATATTTTATTCATGTATGCAAATAGCTTTTCTGTGTAAAAAGGGTGTTAAAATAAGAAGAGTCCTTAGTCTTTTTAATTATTTTTGAGACAAATTCTCATTTCCTATACAAATGTAATCAATCCTGCTGTCAATGAAGTTTGTGCATAAACATCTGAAACCACAGTTGGACTCTTAATCAAAATGCAATTGACCAACATGTTCTTGTCTCTTGTTTTGCCACAAAGAACAATGAAACAGGGTTGTAAACCTCTAATTGAAAAACCACTATTTCTGCATTGAAAAATCAAATAAAAATAAATACATTTACTTAAGATTTTTTGTTTTGTAGTTTTTTACTGTTTAGAAACATGTAAAAGTAACAGAATTATAAAGACCTGTCAATGTCCTCTGTGTTATATCTTTATAGAAACTGATGATGCATAGTATCTTTTTCAGATATTTGTTTGAACTACAAGAGTACTGATTTCACATGACACCTGAATAGCCACATCCTTGAGACATCCACATCTATTCTTTTAGTGAGATCATCTCTATTCTGACAATAGCTTTCTTGCAACATCGTATGAATCAACTTCACAAGTTGATTGCAGAGTGGAAAAGTTCAGTCTGTATCCAGACTCTGAAAGGTAATTTACCACTGAGCTCAGGAAATAAAAACAGGTGCTGCTCTGACAGTGCCTGGATTTTTGGCTGCCATGTTAAGGGGCAGGAGGACATTGCTGAGCTTGCTGATGGGAGAGGGGTAATGTTCCTTCATTACAAAAAGGAAAATTGAAGCAAAAATTAATTTTCCAAAATGCTTTGTTTGTTGTGAGTTACAAGGTAAGTTGTTTTACAACTTAAACTGAGTTGCATATCCCAGAGCAGGCGCGTTTTTTTCCTTGCAATTCATGGTATTGCAAATCTGGAACATGTTATCTAAGGGCTTTTTGATGATATGGTGGCTTCCCAGTCATGCTTTGCAAAGGAGCTGTCTGGGTGCTATAAATGCAGGTGAGGTTAGCCTCATCCTCCAGAGCCATGTTTATTAATTTGGAAACTTAAAAGTTGAAGTAATCTCTCGAAAGAAAGTGTCATTTGACTCTTCCATGCAGTTGTTTTCATTTTATCTGTATTTATAATTAGTAAAAAGTAGACTAAATTTGGCCCAGGAGAGCTGCAGATAGGAGGAAGTGTGTGGAAAAGGGTTTTGGCAGTTGTTTAACAGACCTTGTCCCTATGTTCAGGGACTGCCAGAAGTAATGATGACAGATCTAGAGAACAATGCTACAGCAGGCATCAGGGGGAAAATGGAAAGAGTAGGAGTAGAAGGAAAATAAAAAGCCAAAGATTGGGGGTGGGGGTGCTTCAGGGACCCTGTGAATCACATTGTAAGCTGAATATATGAGGAGTTCAGGGAGAGTTTTGAAGGCAGCAGGGAGAAATGTGAGGTGCTGTGAGTCAGCATTTAGAATGTGCTCATGTATCATGCAATTTCCTGCTCTCTCTGGCTGTATTCATTGTTATTCTGCAGGGGTTACCCCTTGCTTTGCAGCTTTCCCCAAATACAAGAAAAATAATCATTGGTAGGACTGAATTCAGATCACGTAGTAGTAACATCCATCATACCTCACTTCCTACCTGTACATTCCCACTATGTTGTCTAACTCTGCATTACAGGGAGCAGGGAGCACTGGGTTCAGAACTACCTGGTAAAAAGGAAAGACACCAAGTTTTCATCTTTGTGAGGTAGAACACAGTGAATTACTACTGTGTTTGACTTTCATACCATGTATGCCCGACTACACTTGGTGACATCAGTGCTAATTAGAAACAGCCCCTCTGAAACAAAAATGAGACATGCAGATGCTGCACAGCTCATTTGCAGCCCCTTCTCCAAGTCACTTTTCATCTACTGCAGAGGTCAGAAATGACATGGCCATGCTCTGTGGTGCTGCAAGTCTTCCCAAAACTTGAAACATTTTAGTGGTATGGCTGTACCTGCATCTGTGTCACTGGCAGTCTTGAACATGAGCAAGAAAGTGCTGTGGGAAGAATTGGCAGCTGCAGTAGCACCAAAGATGTGGTTATGCTCTTCCACAATCAACTTTAGTAGGATCTCTCCTTTTAAACTTCATCAAGCTAAAAGATATCCATGGTAAATGTGTGGGGAGTCCACTTTCTTATGTTTCTCATTGGGAGCCTTTTCTCTAGCCCCAACATGTTGATCACAGAACTTATCTGGGGGTTACCTGTCTGCAGCTGGGCAGGAGACCATCAACCGGCAGTCTCACTCACTGTGGAGCTCTCTGAGGTGGGAAAGATAAGGTAGCTATAGATAATCTAAAATTTTATATAAAAATATACATAGGTTTTAGAGTTGAAGAAGAGTCAAAATTGAGGTGATAGATATTTCTGAAGAATTTACTCATCAAGTCTTTAGAACAGGACAAAACTTGATTAAATCTGATTTATTTCCAAATGTATGCCTATTCTCTATTTCAATAGAGTAATTATAGGAAAATGAACAGATCTTAAGACCCTTTTTTAAAATAATAAATAAGACAGTATTTTGCAACCTATATGCAGAGCTGTTAATACCATGAGAAGAATTTGTAATTGTTTTGCTCAAGTTTCAGATCTGGGATCACAAATGATTATTGGGACAGATGCTCTGTCCTGTTGTCCAGCTGTGTGGCAGCAGTGGCAGCTCACTGGAGCTGAACTCCAGTCTGTCAGCTGGGGAAAGACCCCATCCAGAAGGACACACAGCAAATCCCTTGTCATGGTCAGCAGGATGCATCAAGTTTGGCTTGGTTTGGAAAATGTTTCATTCCCTCGCCTCAAAGCCTTTTTGCCACTGAACAGACCTATGCCTCATTGTTTTTACAGCTTACTGTCTGTCTGTGTATATGTGTATATATATGTGTGTGTATCAATATATACACAAAACATATGTGCTGTATAAATACACATTCTGCTGCTGATTTTGGTTAATGTGTGATAGTATTTTGACTGAAACTACAGCTAATTTCAGACTCAGGAGACAAAGCATCCTTCTAGAGAAGTTAGTGTGCTTTTAACAAACCTGTCTCTGGTTGGCTGCCTGCCACACCTAGCTGTCTTCCAGAATAAAGTAGCACAGGAAACAGCTACTTTCCCTCCTTTCGCTTTCCCTCCTCTTCCAAGAACAAAAGAACTCCTCAGTCTGGAACAGGTATGCTTTTTTCTGAGATCACTGGGGCCATTAAACACTTTGTCTTGCTTGAAAATGCTTGCTTAGAAGCCTAAGAGGACAATTGCTGATCAGAGACTAGAGCTGGCACTTGGATTCCCAATTTCAGATAACAGGTCAAGAGAAAGAAGTTTGTGAAGGACCTTGACAGTCAAAGTGAGTTATGTGTGTTTAATGTGACAAAAAAAGACAGCCAGGATTCATAGAGGTGGTGACACAATCCAAAGGACAGAACAAGAAAATTATGTTGGCAAACAGTGGAAAGGTTATGTTTGCTGGTGCTGGAAGAAAGGACATGGCAGCAGTGAGGGCATGAGACACTGAGATCCTCAGATGATTTTAAGATGGTTGGAATAACAGACTTTGTACCCAATCTTTTCTAAACACCAGTGCTGTTGCTAAATAGTATTTGGTTCTTTGCTCCATTAAATTTCAGAACTGCCCTTCTGACTTGGTTGTTTGAGCTTCTCTTGTAGCAGTTCCAACCTATCCTTCAATTAGATGTTATTCTCTAGAACTAAATCTTACCACACCTTCAAACCACACTTCTTAGGATGTTACTACTTGGCATTATTGTACAGAATCATGTTCTTAGGCATCATCTTATGTTCAAGGCAGAAATCCTTGGTATTCCTTTATTTACTGTTCCACTGCTGTCTTCTTCATTCCCACACAAATGACATGCAGGAGGGATATTCAAAATCATGAGTTCATTTAGCCAGTTTTTTTAATATCTCCAAATTACTTCCCTCCCATTCAAATGCTGAGAAGGGCATAGAAATACTGTCAGTTAAGAAGGACCTTCTTGCTTTAATGACTGTGTCTGGACCAGGAATACTGGAAGGTAAGTAAGTTACTAAATTGAAAGTTCATGAACCTTTCAACAGTGGTCCCATTCCTGCTTGTAACATTCTGACCTTTGCTATCATGTTTCTTCTGCAAGGTGCCTTATGAGATAAGTTCCTCCTTTAAATCCTTGATGGATTTATTGAAACAAGCAAACTGCTTTGAGTAGATGTGAACTCTTGACATATCTAGTTTCTACTTAAATTGACTATTTTGGTTCACTCTGCTAATGATAACTCCTGCAGTAAAATGACATGAAGAATGGTATTCCTAAGTGTCTTTATTGAAATTGGGTAAAGTAGGTTGCAGTTCCAAAGTAATTTATAAGCTTCAGAAAGAGTAGGTGAAGAGATACTTGCACAGATACCATAGGAGAAAAACTGTAGCTATCTGTGTAAACAGTTTAAAGTGTCATGTCTTTACTTTGCCCTTTTAATGATAAAGGCAAAACCAGAGACAGACAAACTGATAAATGCTCTGTCAGTGCTGCCCATGATGACCAACCAGACCTTATAAACTGCCTCACTGCTTAGGTATTGATTGGCTTTTTGGACATCTTCAATGAAAGCAAACACTATTGTGCCATACATAAGCAATTTATTTTGCAGTGAGTCAGGTAAAATCCATGACACACAAATTTCAGAAGCCTCTGTGACCTGTGAGAATGGTCTGTGAGAATGATTGCTCTGTCCTCTTTGAAATGGCTGTGCAGCAAACCCAAGGAAAGTCATAGCCCTTCCCCAGAGGGGACATGGATAGGTCTCCTCCCATATTCTTGGCTGCTCCATGCAACGTGCAGGAGAGAAAACTTCGAGACAATTTTTTACTTTATCAAATTTAGCCAATAGATTCAAACATGGAGGGGCCAACTGCTAGACATATGCGCATATGGATATGCAAAAGAACATTTTGTTTTGCTAAGCAAAATGATCAGGTATTAAAAATGGCCTTTATAAAGAACAGAAAAATATGAGCCTGCCTGCCCATCTGAAATTTCATGATTGCAAATATGTTTCTATCTCTTATAAGATGATAAAGACACCATTTCTGGGGGTTTACTGTTTTGCTAAAATTTATGAATAAAGACATTAATCATACAATTTCTGTAGATATGAGCTGAACACAGGGCATGACATAATGCATTTAATTAATGGCTTATAATAAAAAGTGAGCTTGCTTTGCTTAGTGGTTGTTGTTTGCAATGAATAAATTCGTGTTCCTTTTTTACTGAGATTTTAAATCACTCTCATCTCCCCTCTGCCTGGTTCTCTTGTAAGGAAATAAAATTAATGATGTTCTTTCGAAGAGATTGACAGGAGGCAGATCTTTCTAGATCAGTGTTTCAGAAGATGATACTTTCCAATATAGATATGTTTTAATAATAAAAAAAAATTAAAATCAGTGCAAATTCTTAGCTGAAGCACATACTTCAGCAATATAGAAGTGTAATTGAAATTATTAATTTTTTGTGAAGGTCACCTATTTTTCACTTTTTCATTAAAAAAAAAATCTAACTATTTGCATCTGCATAAGGCCATTAAGAAAGAGGAATGAATATCAGTAGCTACACTCTTTCCTACTACACGCCTTTCCAGGCTGCTATTTGACCCTCCAATCTGGCAGACCAACTCTTTTATAGCTTTTTACTCATGACATTGGTGTGGGAGGTTTCTGAGGCCAGGGCCCAATGTGTCTGAGCAGCTGTTCTTCTAGGGATCACTGATGATCTTTGTGTGAAAAAAGCTGATTTACTAGAAGATTAAGTGTATATTTGCCCTACATACAAGTCACATAACTGACATCTATCCCTTTGTTTATTCTGGCAGACCTAGGAAGAGATGCTGATGGGTTTCACCTCAGATACTTCAGTGTCTCCCCAGTGTCTCGCTCTGTCCAGTCAGGCCAGGATGAGTTTCCCACAGTGTTGTTATGGAGTGTAATGTAGCCCTGAGGCTAACGCTGGTACTGGTCTTGCTTTGCCTAAGTATTCAGTCAATGACAGGAGTCCGGTGGCTCAAGCCACTAAGGTACTTCATGGCCTTTGAGCAGGTTCTTCTTTTCATCTTTAAATTGGAATAAAAAACTAGTCCTGGGAGAGTCCTGCCAGTGCTTCGCCCAAGCAATGACTTAGGATAAGCAGTCACTTTACATAATGAATGCAGTGTCTCTGGGACTGGGAAATGGGTCTCATATCCATGTGAAAATCACAACTGTCCTGCTAAGAGAGTTGAGCATCCTTTTTTCTCCTTCTTCCACTCTAGACTCCTGAATATTTCACATTTTTCTTCAGGAACCCACCACCTTCAACTCTTGGAGGACAAAGAATCTCCAGGACCTAGCTAGTAGCATATGAACCTTGGCTGGCAAAAGTCTTATGTCTGAACATTCTTTGCTAGACAGCTGCAAGGCTCACACATGCAGAGTGTCCCAGCAAAACTTTTTCAAGAACACTGACAAAAACTACTTTAGAGAAGGTTTTGTTCTGCACTTTGTATTAGTTTGGCTTGAAAAAAAAAAAAAAAGCTTACTCTATGGCTGCTTCTTGGGTCTATCAAGAAACACAGTAAAATTCTGAGCGTAGGGTATGTTTATTAATTTGCATGCTGTTGAAACATTAGGTGCCAGAGCAGCTGTCAGTCCAGATATGAATGCTTCTCTATTTGCTTTGCAGAATTATTTTTATTAAATTTTTGTACTTCTGCAGCTATATTTGGCAAAGATTTGTTGGATTTTTAGCTGTAAACAACAAATATACGAGAAGAAACTTTATCTTTGATCTGATAGCAAATAATCCCATATACTAGAATTGCAATTGTATTTTTTCAATGTATTACAAGATTTTAGTTAATGGATTTTATGTTCTATATGTCTAGGCAAAGTGTGCATTTAAAACTGTTTGCCTTGTTAATAAAGTTGAGATATTAGGACCCATTGTTTGGGTTCAACCCCTTTCTCCTGAGCAAAGTCCCAGTGACAGTGTAAGCAGAAAAGCTATTTCAGGGTTTTGAGGAGTGTTCTTCTGCTCCACTCTGCAGTAGTGAGCTCTGAAGGTGCAATGAATTTCAAGGATATCCAGCCTGTGATCATTTGTTGAAAATCCTTTTTCGGTAACAATAACACAACCAGTAGACATTTTCCCCTCTGGAAACACTGGGGTTTAGCTTTGCTGTTCCTAGTTTCTTCAGGGGTGCACTGAAGTGGTTTTCCATAGGAAGTGAGGAATTTGGATTCACTTTCTTGTTACCAGCTAGGCTAGAACTGAGAGATCTGACACATTACAGCCTTCTGCATAAAAAAAAAAAAAAAAAAAAAAAAAAATCAGGAATTGGTGTGCTTTTCTGGAAAAGGTTGCTTTTATGTTTGCATATAAATTCTGTGTGTCTCCTGACACATCTTGCACAGGAGATTACCAGCTACACCCCTTCTGATAGAAAATATGGATACTGGCAAATTGTAGAAATAGATTAAAATTTCTGATAATTTCTTGAGTTAATAAAAGTATATAATGCCTTCTATTAGTCTCAGTAAGCAGAATGGTCTTAGGCCTGTTCTGACAAATTAATTGGTTGTAAGGATTGTGAAGAAATTATAGCCTTGCTTGCACTACTAGCCTTGAAGTTTCATCCTAATTCTTTGCATCCTTAATTTCCTATTTTCTTTGAGCTATTCCAGTGTGACTCCATATTCTCTTCAGACCTCAAGGCAAGGTCAGTCAGTATCTGTCAAACTTAAACTTTAGCTTGGGAGACTCACCAATCTGCTGGAATTTCACAGTGAGTCTGGAGTTGATAAATAAGCTTAGGTCAAAATTTCAATCCTGGATCACTCCAAGCAGGTTGTGCCAGAGTATATTTATGCAGACAGATCAGATCAGATTTTCATTCTTGACCGGAGCCTTGAGTTTCAGCAAGCACATCATTCAAGAGAGTTCATATGAAAGCATGGCAATAATCACCTAAGGAAAGAGAATATGCACTATGCACGAGGCCTGCATGCTTTTGTTTTAAAGGAAGCAATTAGAACTGGAGTGCAACACTTTTTTATAGAAAGGTTGGGGCTCAATGACCCCCATGGAAGAGAATGAGATTGAAAAAAATGTTTAACTATAATTTGGGTCTTTGGGAGGGTTACCTAGTACTGACATGTACAGTGATTTATGTAGTGCATGCCATAACAAACCCCAGACATAAATTTTCTTAGACACTTATCAACATAGCAATGAGAGATCATGTTACTGCCAGCAGAATTGCCACATTGGGATGGCAAAATTTATCACCTCAGATTGCAATTAAAAAATTTAATACAAACATCTATATAAACACAAACATCACATTAGCACATAGGTAGTCTCATTGAAATCCATGATTTTTAAAAGATAAGTCTCTAGTACCTTTTATAATAATTTTATTTACTTGTTTAAGGTCACAGCAAGCTATTGAGCAACAGTTACACCTGCCTTTCTTTCTAATTTATAGATCCCATATCCAGGAGAGAAGAAGAGATGGAGGGAGGCAAGGAGATTCAAACTCAGATAATTATAACATGTAAGCTGAAGGATTGAATTCTCTTGGATGATTTTCAAGGACCTGATATAGCTGGATCAGAAAATGGGGTACAAAAAAAATGGTTTTCATTTCCCCATTACATTAAAACTCATAAGGAAAATCCAGCAGAGAAACAGAGAAGGTTCAGCTGTCTGAGCTGGCTGGAAAGACAATTGTGCAGATGGGATCCAGTGTTTCTTCTTTACACATGGAAACAGAGGGAACCACTGGGCTTACCAGGTTACTTAGCTGCTAGTCTGAAATCTGTTGCTTCGCAGCTCCCTTTTCATGTGCACAGCTTTGTTGTTCCACCACTTTGAGCCTTCATCATTACCAGTCCCAGCACCAAACCTCTTCAATCACTAAGATATCCCCACCATGTAGTTTCTTTGCACATCAGAGTCCTGACATTCCTGCCATATGTCTTGGAAATCTCACTACAGGTCACATAAAAAAAAAAAAAAAAGTGATTCAAATTGTGATTAATCTTCAAGCATTTTATCTAGGATGAGGCAGCTAGCTTGAGTTGGTTCTTAATTACTCCCATCTGTTTCTGCAATAGGTGGGCCTACCAGAGGTCTCCAACACTTGGATCCAGGAGGCAACTGTCATGCCTGCTTGCCTCCAGTATTTTGGTTAAGTTTATGCCATCTCTCATTTCTTGGACACAAAATCATTGTATCTCAAAACAGAAAATTCCATCTGCTGAATGGGAAGCTGAATTGTAAGGTAGTGTCAATGCTATTGCTCTTGTCCGTACTCAGGGAGGGAACTGCCATTCAAAAAGTACTGTTGCAGGCCTAGAGAAATCCAGATTGGCTGGTAGTTTCTCTCAGAATCCTTTGCACTAAAAATTAAGAGCAACAGAGGAAAAGCAGTTGGTACTGCCATGAGTCCCATGTAAGTAGCCCATTAGGACCCCTATTGTCCCAGGGGTATGTCCCAGGGGTATGTGGCCAGGCAGGTTCATGGAGTGACTCTGACTGACTTCAGAAAATCTGGATCAAGCCTGAGGGCTGTGCACAACTTCCCTGATGATCAGTTTTCCACAGAGCTGCCTGGAGGAGACAAGCAGACTGGTACAGGACAATGCAAGGCTGTCCTAGGGACCTCACTGGAAAAGCTTAGACATTACACTTCAAACAGCTCCCTAGTGGAATACAGATCTCAGTCTGTGCTAACCTCCTCTGGTGACTCACTTGTAGCAACAGCTCATTAGTTTGTCCAGTATTATCCATTTTCTGCATCCCCAGTCTCTCTGGCTCTTCTCACTTGCACACATCTACCCAGACACATTCCCACAGAGCCAGGCATGAGGCTGCTGTGAGCTGGGGAAGCTGGTGGTGGGGAGAAGGTGCCATGACCATGCAGGGTGGGGCAGCCTTTTCCCTGCCCCTGACAGGCAGGAGTGTCGGACACAGCGAGGTAAGATGCCAGGAGTAGGCAACACACAGAGACTGTCTGGGATGTCAGCAGTGTGCTGGGTTATCAGGGAAAAAACCCTACAGTTGCAGGGGTAGTATCCCCTCAATAAATCAATAAAAAAAGCAAAACCCCTAAATAATTCATCACCATGCTACAGAACTAGAAAAGGACTCCACAGGATTCAAAGTGAAGAGCTCAAACCAAAGAAACCAGTACCTAGTGGAGATCAGCTGGGAAATAAACCCTTCTGCAACCACAAGATAAAGAAGAAATCTGACAATTTGATATTTTATTCTGGGGCTTCAGGAAACCTACCTAGTGCTTGACATCTAAAATATTAAAAAACTTTGGAGATTTCAGATAAAACAGCAAAATACAATCAGTAAATTTTTTGTCAGTTAAAACATATTAATTGTCCTAAGTTATCTCACTGAATTCAGAAAGGTATTTCACAGATCTCATAGATGTCTGAATGATTCAACTGAATGTCAGAGCATGCACTCCCACCCAGCCCTTCATCTGATCCAGACTGTGACAGGGGCTAGGGTATGATATGCAGAGGTGTTCCAAAAACCCCATAGACCACTGCCCACTCACTGCTTCCAACAGTCTATCTAAATACCTGGCTACAAGATTGTGAGATAGATTCATAAAGCACTTACTTTTCAGGGTCTAAAGCTTGCTTAAAAGCTTTATTGCTTTTCCTAAGTCACTGTTCCAGAATTTGTTGTCAGGAAACAGAATCTGAGGATTAAGAGTTTTCAAAGATTCATTAAGCAAGATGTAAAACAAAACAAAACACAAAACAAAACAGCTAATAAACACAAAGCTAGCTAATACACAAAACACAAAGCTAGCTAATAAAAAACATTTAGAAGTAGATTCCAGGGAAAAAATAATGCTACAAGACCAGCTTTTCCAAACTTTTTTTTAGACACAAGATCAATGCTGGCCAATTAGACCATGCTTGATAATTCAGAAAATAAAATTGTTTTGTGATCTTTTACAGATCTTTCTCCACAGACTGTGAAGACCCTGGGAGGCATTCCCTGGTTTAGGGAGACACAAGAAGTTTCCCTCAAAAAGCTGTTAGACCCCATTGGCTCCTTTCCCTGTTCCTATGTCTGTTCCTATGTCCCTGAGCCACTCCTCCCTATTTTCTGATTGCCCCTCATCTCTGTACTACCCCGAGACCAGGCTCACCCCCAACCCCTTGGGACTGAGTAACCTAGAGCCTTCAGATGTGTGTGCTTGGGGAACTCTGAATATCTCACCACGCAGCTGAATTAAACATCTGTGGATATTATGCAAAGGTCCTTTTTGCTTCTTTACTTTGGACTTTACTTGCAGCAATTCAGGCAGCAACAACAGACAAATACTTTCATGTCTGCTCTCATGCCAAGCTGTCAGACAAAGTGCTACTATAGAAACAGAACAAGTACCAGATTTCCTTTTTGCCTGGTTTTAAGAAAAGTACATCAAGAACACCAAATAAATACTTAATTTGTTACTTTTCTTAAAATAATATTAATGAGAAAATAGTTTAGCACATGAAAAATTAGTTTTTGATAGATACTGGAGAAATTCCTATTACCTTATGGAAAACTTTCTTCATTAGTATTCTTAGTATAAATTTTATTTTTTAGTATTTTCTCTCTTTTATGTTGATGGTGAGATGAGGGAATCATGCTATCTTTGGTAGGGCATTATTAACCTGGACTTTGGGAAGCTGCAGTTCAGTCATTGAGCCATCTCTCACCTGCTCATGGAGATGATGATTCAGCCAGCTGAGCCTCCTGCCAGGGCTGGGATGAGTTCCGTACCCCCAGCACCCCAGTACAAGGCAGAGGACAAGCAGCACAGGCTTCAGTGCTTCACTCATTAAGTGCTGAATGAGGAACTTTTTTTCTCTTGCACGTGGGTGGACCTGAGGCCAGCCTGGGCTACCCCAGAATGGCAGAAGCTCCCAGCTGCTGTGGCCAGGGGTGCCCTTTATCATTCCATCTCAGTCTTGTGTGAATGAAATCTGCTGTCAAGAACAGCAGGTCATGGACACCTCACCTTTCCTCACCTCTGCCAGAAGAGATGCCTGGTCCATATCATGTCCTTGGTAGGCCAGGAGTCACAGGCCAGCAGAAAATCCAGCCAAAAAAATAAACTGGCACTTACAGTGGTAAGAGTCACAAAGCACCAATGGAACCATAAAAGCAGGAATAAGCATGATCCTTTTGTCCTTTCAATTTTGACTGCTGATCCCTGAAAGGGATTTTCTCTTTCTTCCTCTCTTTGTTTCCCAGGTTTCTATTCAGTCCCCTTTTCACATATCTATTTTATCTTTCTGTTTCCGTGGTTTCCACCTTTCTGAAAAGAGCCTGCAGGCCTTTCAACAGTATTGTCAGATACATAAAGCCATGGTAAATCTCAATTACTTCTTATTTTAGTCAAAGCTGTTCATTTTACCCTCTTTCTGCTGATAAGTAATTCAGCTCAAGACATGTGAGGGAGTCTGGCATACTTTCTGCAGTGCCTGAAGGCAAAGCTACAGGGATTTAAAAGGAAATTATAGAAATTAGCTGGTGGCAGAGACCTCTCTGAAGAAGTATGATTCTGCTTGCCAAACTCCTACCAAGCAGATCACTTGGACTGGTTTGCATTTTTGCCATTTTGCACAGTCCTCTGTCCCAGAAGAGACTTCCAGACCAGGAGCTCTGGTGATGCAGGATTTCAGCTCCATGTTTTGAAGTGGACAGCTGTGAACAGGACAGCTCTAACGGGACCATGGAACAGAGTGCAGAGGCAAACCTCCAGGAGCTTTACTCTGAACCCTTGCAGAGCTGCAGACCGATGGCCTTGTTCGGTCATCAAGAATGAAGTCAGTCCTAAACACAAGTGCAAAGCGTGGTCTTTGCAAAGGACTGACTGTTTCTGGCCCATGTTTTATTAATATGGCACTCCGACTTCCCAGTCCATACTCTTCTGTTATCTTTGTGTTCTGAAGGAACAAGTTTAGGCCCTTCAGCACCTCCTTCTGTCACTGTAAATGCTCATTTTCTACCTCAACTTTCTGTGACTTCAGCAACGACAGACACCCATCCCCTTCTTCTGAAGGGGCCTCACTCCAGAAATATGACCAGACCTTGAAACAGAGTCTAATGTAGTGCGTGAAGGGAGCCCAGCCCGCGCCCTGAGTGTTTCTGTGACGGTGACTCCCTCGGTGCCTGCCCAGCCCGGCTGCCCTCGCTCGCTGCCCCGCTTCCCGCAGCCTGTCCCGCCCTCTAGTGCCGGCCGGCGGCTCCTGTGCCTCCCTCTCCCGCCGAGCCACACACTCCCCGGGGCTCTGCGCCGGGACAAGGTGCTAGAAACATCGGGAAGCCTCGCAGCAGAGCCCAGGGTGCACTGCTGTGAACCCCTGAGAGGTGCTGTGAACCCTGGCCCAGGAGGACTGTGGAGTTTCCATCCTTGAAATCATTCCAAAACCTGAGCGGAGCGGGACAACCTGTACTGCCTTGTACTGCTTCAGCACGGGGACTGGACTAGATGTCTGAAGAGACCACATCCAACCCAAATGATTCTGTTCTTCCTGGGCTTAAGCATGGCTAAATTTATCAACATCTATTAAAAACAATTTCTCTAATTCCATTTGCTTGAAAAAATCTATCAGCAGCATTTGTATATTAGTAGATGCCTTTGACTTGTTGTGTGTGCTTGTATATTTTTGAGACACTCCTTTTAGCCTCAGACTTGATAAAGTGTGAGGAAGCTTTTAATGTCTTTTCTTGATTGTCTGGTTTCTTTTGAGTTTTGTACTGAAGACATAACTAAGCTCAAGAATTTTAGTGGAGAAAATCAGAATCATTTATTTGGGTGTTTGGGTTTTGGTTGGGGTTTTTTTGTTGTTTGGTTTTGGTTGTTGTTGTTGTTTGGTGATTTTTGGGGGTTTTTTTGGGGGGAGGGATTTTTTTTCTTTTAATTGTGGGTTTATTTAATGAGGTGTTTCCATCATTGATGGTTGCAGTATCTTCCTCATGGGCTACAGTTGAAATCACTGTAGAAGGATGTAGCTCTTCAGCCTCATGACTCTGAGGCAGAAGCAATAATACTTTTTTTCTTCAGAAAAAAAAAAACCCCAAACCCTCCAGAACAGATGGATACAACCAGTAGACCAGACCATTTGGATCTTGTTGAACAGATATTATATTTTTTCTTTTTCCCCCTCATATGTCAGACATTGGGCACATCTAGGGACATGATGACAGGTTTGATGTATCACCAGTGTTTTGGTGAGACACAAACAATTTCCACTGCTGTCTCTTGAGCACATCAGTTTGAACTATTTGTAATCTGTATACAGTGTAATAACCTGTGAAACAATCACTATAAAGCTATAAAATACAACATTACACCAAAGTCAAGTTTGTAATAAGAAATTTTTGTTGTTTACAGCTAAGAAAACAATAATCTCAAAAACAGGTCACAAAGTCCTCAGTAAACCTATATTGCTTTTGTCTGAAAACAAAGTAATTAGGTGCCCATGAGGAGTGAGTAAACACATATGCAAGATGATTAACCATATAAATAATTTGTATCATTCTTTGCACTTTTTATCAACAGTAAAATTTATATCTAGCTAGTCTTGCTTGCATATGAACAGTGGCAAAAAAATTACCCTATTATCACAGGACACAAGGTCATGTGTTCATTTCAATGGAGCAGTCTATTATGGTCATTTGTTCCTGCTGGGTTTACTTATGATCCCATGCAGCCATACTGAACCAGACAAAACATGTAGAATTGCATTTGGTAGCTCCTCTCACTTTTCTAGTTATTTATCTTTACTATCAAATTTTTATAGTAACTTTGTGAGACAAAGTGCCTGTTTTGTGTTCATTATTACAACAGGATTGTGGTGAGACAAAAGCTTATTAATTTCTACAATTTAATTGTACTGAATAAATTTTTTAACTCCACAGCTTCTTTTTCATATGGAACAGCACAAAGACAACATTTGAAACATTAAATAATTGGGTAATTGGGATGTTTATTTCAAACTGTGAGTTATCACTCCAGCCTGCAGAACTGGTGTCTGCTGGGAGTTTTAATGCTTTCTCATAAGGACAGACACTGGTTTTCAACTCTGCCTGACATCCTTCTACTGCTGCTGAACACTCAGTATAGAAGGCCTCTAAGGAATCCTTTGGGAACATTATTTTCTGCTACCTCAAGTGCTTCCTCCAGATGCTCAGAAAACAACTTGCACTGTCCTTACATTGCTGGTGTGATCTCATCAGCTTCTGATTACTTCTGAAGCAATAAATTCTGAAAGCCATTTCTAGGCACATTAGGAACAAGAAAATAATCAGGAGTAGTCAGCATGGCTTCACCAAGGGGAAGGCTTGACCAAGGAAGGGCTTGACCAACTTGCTAAAGTTCTACAATGACTTGAGTGACCTGACAGATGAGGAAAGTGCAGCAGATGTTGTCTACCTGGACTTCAGTGAGGCCTTTGACAATATCTCCCATAAGATACTCATAAAAAAGCTCTTGATATACAGGTTAGATGAGCAGACATTGATGTGGACCAAAAACTGTGTGAATGGCCAAGTCCAGAGGATGGTCTTGAGAAGCATGGCACCTAGCTGGAAGCCAGTAACTACTGTTGTATGCTGAGAGCTGAGACTGCGTTCAGTCCTGTTTAACATCTTCATTAATGATCTGGATGATGGGGCAGTGTACCAACAGCAATTGTGCTGATGATTCAAAACTGGGAGGAGTGACTGAAACACCCGAGCGTCGTGCTACCATCCAGAGGGACATTGGCAAGTTGGAGAAATGGTCTAACAGGGATGTCGTGAAGTTCAACAAGGAGAAGTATGAAGTGCTGCACCTGGGGAGGAACAACCCAGTCCACCAGTGTATGATGGGGGCCATTGTAAGTAAAGGGTTAATGACATTTGCATTTTATACCTTAAACAGGCACAGGGTGGTGAAATCTGTTGCATAAAATATCATGGGTGCCTATGTACAAGCTACAAGTGGAACAAAGTCTTAGATGTGGCCTTGCCAAGGCAGGACCAAAACTGGTGTTTTTCATCACAATCTTCCCTTGAAACCTCAGTGTAGATCCCCCACAACCACTGAACAGAGAGCCGAGCAAGCGCACTGGTAAAACACACACATTCTCCCACCTCTCATGCTAATGAGGGACTGTATAAAGAAATTCAGGGAATGAACTGGGTAAGACCCCACCAGCAAGAAGCCCAGGACACTGAAGGACCAATGGGATGGTACTGGATCCACAGTGGTGATTATCTTCTGCTAACAGTGTCTTTCTCTTACTCCCTTTCTCTCACTCTTTCTTTCTCTCTTGTTTCTCTACACAAACAATTTTACAAAATAAAGCTGGTATTGAACCACCATTTGGTCTCACTTGTACCTTTATTTGGGAAGAGGACTTTAACATTGAATTGTAACAGCCATTAATCTGAGAATACCAAAAAATACATGCAGGACAGAGTGTTTCAAGGTCTCCCATGTTGTACAATTTGTTGTACAACTGATGCAAATTTACAAGATTACTTTGCATTGTCTACCTAAGTTAAACCAACATATAATTAAAAACCAGGAGCAACCAGTCTTCAAGTCCTTTCTGACCCCTTATTAATCCCTGACCAAGATGTCATTTTCAAAAAGATGAAATTTTGTAATTAAAAGTGGCCCAGATTAAAAGTGGCTCTAGTCACATCTGCTTGAAAATTCATGATTTGTGATAGAATAATTATTGGTCCCAGAAATTGGGATAAAAATACAATGTGCGATCAGCCTTGCTGACGTCCTAGAGAACATGAATCTATTAGAGAACATCCTTGGAATATACATGCCTTAATGACTCAGTTAGGGCTCACATCTCTGAAACCAAAGATAGAATTGGCAGAACTGTCTTAGCTATATGCTTTCCCTACCCAAACCCAAGATGTAAGGAAATAGGAGAAGAGAAAAACGAATGTTCCCACAAAAGAAGAGACAAGGCCACTACCTAGCAAGTCCTTCACTTCAGCGGTGAGCAAAGACAGAAAATTTTTATACTACAAGGTAGCACATATATCCATGATTACTGACTACAATATTAAAGAGAAATGATGATTTGATCCACCCTTTGAGCAGTTATAAACAGAGATACGAGTTTATTTCATTGTAATGAGACAGCTTAAAATTCTCTGCCTGGTATGATGGAAGTCACAGGTAGAATTTTGCATTTGTCTCCTGAGATTCTTGCAGTGTTTTTATCGGCCTGATTTTCAGTGCGGTTCATGTCTGTTTTACCTACCTGCAGCCACAATTGTCTGTGTCCATGACAGTGTGCACCTGCCATTGCCATCAGTGCCACACTCAGAGGTGGAATTGCAAAGCCAGCCTGAAGATTGTGTAACTGTGTGGCACTGACCCACCAACTAATGTGAAGACAAGATTCCCAGAGCACCTGTTGCATAGTCCTTAAAATCTGCCCCAATGTCCCTGCCCTACAAAAGGGAGGGCATTGTTTTACTCTCTAAGGCAAAGTCCTGAGTACTTAAAATTTTAGTAGAATGTTTGCTTCTAAAAATCAGTCAGGGCCTGGCATTGGGTTGTAAGTCCTCTGAGGACAAGGGCCATGCATTTATTTCATGTGTCTGCAGTACCTAAATACCTGCTATTGCTGGGTAATGTCTTGTGATTGAAGGTGCAGCCACCATACATGTAGGTGAGTTTATGAGTGGCAAACAATTACCTCTGAAATAATGAAACCCCAAATCAATGCGACATTGCCAGATTAATTAATGTCCACCAAATCAGTAATTTTCCTCTCTGTACCAGGCCAAGTGTTCTTCAGAACAGTATGCACAGATCTGTCCAGCTATCAGATGAATGATCCATTCCTCTTTCAAAGCTAGTGATAATAATTCTGAAAAAAGAACCTGAATCCCAGCTGAGACCAAAAACAAGCTGCAAAAAATGGACCAGTGAGACAACACTTATCTTTTATATTCTAAATTAATTTCATACTAAAATGAATATACTCAGGTGGGCAAAATAACAGGATGTTGGCATTTTTATCCCTAAGGGAACAGTGACTCAGTAATGATCCCGCTTTCATCTGAGGCACAGATAAATCTGTGGCTGATGCTATGCAACGCAGATAGCTGAGTCAGAAATAAGGATCTCTATTTTGCAGCCAGAAGCTGATGAGATCACACCAGCATGCAAGGACAAGTTTCAAAATATCAAATAACTTTAGTATCACAAATAAAAAATTGAGAAATGCCTTCCAGGCAGCTCTACATTCAAATGAGCTGGTCAATACTAGTATTTAAACACAGCTGTGCAGAAGCTTGTGTTAACTTTAGCCTAAGACTTTGGTTTACATCATATTTGCACTCAAGTGAAATCATAGTTGTTCATTAAAAAAAAAAAAAAGCAGGCATACTAAAGTGAGCAAAAATACTGACCTTAGCTTAATTGTACAGTACCCATTAATTATCATGAAACATAAGGAGTTTTGTAAGTGATCATACAAAACCACATATAGCAACTTCTAACTGAAAGAAATGGAAGTTTACATTCCAACTATACTACACAGAGCACTTAAATTTTGAGCACTTATGTAGCACTAATGCACAAAAGTTATCTGAATAGAAAAACAATTGTCAGGAGCTGAATTTATCAAAGTGTCAGCAATTTTAGTGTTGCTACACAATCTATGGAGAGAGGGAGTGCCCTTTAAGATTGACCTAAATTGCTGTGTGTCAAGCACTGGGCTTTTGGTAGTGAGGAGAGTTAACTTCATTTCACAACAATTGGGTTGCTGGATTAATGTTTCTCCCCATTACTTGTCACTGACTGCAAGTCTTTCAATGCAACTATTCTTATCTCAACTCAAAACCTCTGCTTTTACTTTCCCTCTCTCCAGGAGGGGATGGGGGAAGAGAGCAACTTAGGTGGGACTTGAATTTCCAGCTGTGTCTTAAACCAGCCCTGCCGTGCAGAATAATAATCTTCTTCTTGAGAATTACTGCTTTACACAGATGGACAGGACAGCTTTGAGCAAGTCCTTTGATTTGTGAAGTCGTTCGTGACAGTTAATTTCTACTTTTGTGTGCTGACGATTTGAGCTTCTGATCAGGCCTAGCAGTTCCTAACGCGGGCACCAGTGAGAGGCAGAACTTGCCACAGACTGAGCTCACAGCACAGTCACGCACGAATTGGCGCTGGGCAGCCCGCGCTTTCCACAGAACGAGATAAAAAAGGGGGACGATTCGCGTCTCGTCCTGTTTGTACCGATGCTGCCATGCACCTCGGCAGGCCCCCGGGCGGGACGAGCCCGCGCCGCCGGGCCCCGCCCGCGGCCCGCCGGGCCCCGCCGCGCTCCGCCCGCCGAGCGGTAGCAGCGGCCCGGGCTGCGGCAGCTCCGCTCTGGGCCGGGATCGGCTGGGCCGGGCCGGGCCGGGCTGGGCCGGGCTGGGCTGGGCTGGCTGCCCGCTGCGGCGGTCCGCTCTGGCTGGCGCCACATTCCGCTGTGCTCACGGGCAGTCTGCTCGGAGGAGTCGCCGGGAGCGGCAGTGCCAGCCCGCCGGGGAATAGCACCGGCCGCAGGCTGCGACAGTGTCGTTCATCATAGGAGAAGCGAATGCGGGGATGGGCAGGGTGAGGCACTGTCAGCTCGTGTCCCGCTCTGTCTGCACGTCCCGGGCTGCCCGGTGTGAACTGTGGCGCTGAACCAGATGTAAACCCGGCCTCTGCCGAGGAGCAGGCTCTGCCCTCTCCTACCGGCCCAGCCTGGGATTTGGGAGCAGCCTGGGATTTGGGGAACAGCCTGGAATTTGGGAGCAGCCTGGGATTTGGGGAACAGCCTGGAATTTGGGAGCAGCCTGGGATTTGGGGAGCAGCCTGGGTAGCCCATGTCGTACTGGGCTGAGCATACCCTATGGCACAGCAAAGCGTGTGGGCTGAGATGTGGGGCACGGGGAGATATAATCAGGTTGTGAGCTGCAAGCCGGGAGCAGATTAATGCGGATTTGAACTCCCTGCGGAAGGAATTCGAGGGGACGTGTTCAGGCAATGTGTTTGTGTGTGGTATAAGCTTTCCTCCCCCTCACATACTCGTTGGATTTAATAACACAAAGGTAGAGCTTTGCCTTCACCTTTCAGAGGAACTTCTCATCACTATGGAGGTGTCGTCACTGATACAGCTCCATGCAGTCACAAGGCTTGGTGCAATAGAGACAGAACATAAACCGCATTTATATGCATGTCTGAATGACAGTAATAATGCAGGCAGACACGGACAAATCCAGCTGAGATTGTGCCTTCTGGATATGCTGTGGTTTTCAGCTCTGATGTTTTTGGGGTCTTCTTGGGTCAGCCCTATAATGCCATTTTCCTGTAGCCCTTCAGATGCCCTCTCCTTGGTATGCCCTGTACTAGGCACACTGTATTCATGTAGTTAAATTTCCATGATGCAAACAGAAACAAACCTTGTAAGCCTTGTCAGAAGCAGAAGAAAGACTCACTGGTGTTAGATGGCAGGCTTTAAAATGCAAAGCCTGAATCAACAGAAGAGCTTGCAAGGCTTTTCTCCTACAGGTTGAAGGACCAAAAAGTCATGGACTTGTGATTCTGAAACCCCTGCTCAAGGTCCAGCAGGGCCAGGCTACCAGATCTGGTATGGCTTGGTCTCTGCTGTGTTTCAGTGAGTAAATGAGAGACAGTTTTATCTGTCACACATATTAAAGTCCTTTTATCTGAGGAAATAAAAAGGGAATAAAGATGAACCCCCAAACAATGAAGGAATTCTTTCTATTAGACAAGTCATATTTTCTCTAACTTTGGGAATAATTCTGAGTCAACATCCCTTTGCCACAATACAGATTGGTTTAAAATTTATCTGACCTAGTAAAGCTGTAGGAAGTGCTTCTGTCCAGTTGCTCCCTGGAAGACCCCAGCAGCAGTGGCAGGTGATTACAGAAGTTTTCTTCATGGGATCTCAGCGCAGTCACAGAAGAAACATTCCAACCTACTTGCATTTTCCAGGTCCCTCAGGGTGGGCAGGAAGAAAACCAGAGAGAGCTAGGATGTACCTGGCACTGGCCAAGCCACTATTTTTCACTGTCATCAGAAGTAAACATTAACATTGCCCATAGAACTCAAGAGTTTAGTTTTTTCTAGACCTGTTGCATTTAATGACAATTATTTAGCATGATTTCTTGCATGACTTTTTACCCTGTACAATGTCTTCCCTACCTCCCTTAAATCTGTGATTTTGTGCCACAGCGAGTTTATTATTACTGTTTCTCCTTTCTTTGTTTATCAAAATAGAAAGTGTGCTATGTTATGCTTGGATTATCTGGTCTGATCTGCTCTGTACACCAACAGTTTTTGAAAGTGCACCCAAGATAATTAATACTTGTTAAAGTCAAGGTGAAGTCTGTGAGTGACTGAATTTGAACCCATATATGTTTGTGTTGACAGAGGCAATCTGATGCATTATTTTATCTATATGTTGCTTAGTTCCCAAGTTACGTAGGAGGCCTAAAAAGTGGAGCTGCTGTAACTGTGACTAGGTATGTATTTCCATTTTTCGCACTGTCATTGGCATATTATGGAGAAAATACTTTTGCTTTGTATCTGCATATTGTTGTGGGTTTTTCTTCTGCTAGCATCAATTTGTGTTGAATTCTCTTACAGATCTTGTGTTAATAAAACTAGGTTTATATTCCAAGGCATTGATGTTTCCTTGGATTTTCACGAAACTTTTATGCTCAAGTATTGATATTTATTTCCTTGTAAGCTTAGAAGTTTGGAAGAAAACAAAAGATAAATAGAGGAAAAGCGGCCAGCAAAATAAGACAAGTACAGCAGGACATAGTGAAATAATTAACCCTAAGTCCGTGAAACTGAGGTTCAACAAAGGCTTGCAGGCAGCCTGCCTAATAGCAGTTATATAATAGCAATAATTTGTTGCTTTTCTGCAGAGCCCTTCTTACCCCCCTTCTCCCCCCTGATAAAATGTTTAGCACACCTTGTACCATGCTGCAGGGGCTTGAGCACATGAGCTTATTGTTTTGCTGTTTATATCTCCCTTTCCCAAATGCCTGGAATTTCTGGTTCCCCAGCAACCCCAGGGGCGTCCAAATCCTGCCCTTTGCACTATGCTATAATGTCTGTATGGCCTGGAGTGGGTTTAGGGCTGAAAAGTTATTGTACTTGAACTTGAAAAAAAGGAAAAAAAAAAAAAAGAAAAGAAAAAAAGAAAATAAACAAAAAACCCAAGGAGTGAAACCTGCAGACTGTAGCACCTGAATTTCAAAAGAGTGGGTCACAGGGAGCATTTCAGCCATGGTGAATTATGAATTTGGAACCACTTATCAACTCTGTCTTGCTTCTATTTATCTTGTCTTCCCAGACATTATCCATGCAACACAAGATTGTGATCCCTGATAACTGTAGGAATGAAAACTGAAATACTAAACAGACTTAGCATGGTCTGAGGTTTTCTGCATCCACTGTCTCTCATCAGTTTTAGAAAATTATTGCCTTCACCTACACAGGGCTTATTGATGTAAAATTGCAACAGTGGTGTTATAATGCAGTGGTAGCGTAATGCAGGAAGGGCTTGGCTGCTGATTTTTTTTCTCTTTCTGGTAGGAAAGTATGTATATTAGAGGGGCATCAGCGGTGTTAAGAAAGGAAAAGCAGCATGGAAAGGTACTTAGATGTCTTTTCATCATAATTAAACTAAGTGTTCCATTTGGTGAGCAGTAACTTTCATGACAATAGCCATTAACTATGCTGTTATCTCTTTGGCATCAAAATTTTTTGTACAGAAATATAGACACATCTTGTGAAAGCAGGGAAGTTGAATCTATTAACTCTATACTTTAGGGAACTTTCACAGTCTTGTGGTTCTTCCTCTCCCAGATCATCTCAAGTCCTGCCCTCCAAAAATTGTACGATGTCTATTTTGGAGCATAAATTGTTCCTGGCTAGATGTATAATGATCTCACGTGATTGGATGCTGCTGTTCAGAAACATCCTCTTCTCAAAATCAGATTTTCCAGAGACCGATTATGAGGGAGTTTAAGGCAGGCTCCATGCTTTGGATAGGGCCATACTGAAAAGCTGTCAAAAGGGCTCATGATGTGTGTAAGAGATGCACTTTTGAGTGACATCCTTAGCCTCACCTTGCTGCAGGTTGATCTGCTAAGGTCATTGATATAGCAACCTGTAGATACCCAGCTGCACCTGATATTGCAAGACCATGACACAATGATACCTGGAACTTCTGCAAATGTCACCCTTCCAGGGCCATCCATTAGCCTGTGAGAAATCTAGAATGCTTCCACCATCAAGGAGTTTCAGGGACTTGATTTGAGAGGACAAGAATTAATATTAATGATGAAAGTATTTTGAGAAAAAAATAAAGATTGTCAGCAGTGTCATATGTCTATACAGTTTTCAGAAAATGGGAGTGCTGGGGGAAATGAATAGTCAGTTTGTAGAAGCACTGGAAGACACAGAAATGTGAATAGTCTGCCTAGTCCTGGTTCCTTCTCTCTCTACTACACTTTACCTTAGAGATTATGGGAGAAAAAGAAGGTAAGATTTAGTTTTCTAACTCACTTATATTCTCATAAGATTATTTTTATCATTCAGATCTTACCTATCCCATAAGGATAAGTCTGCTAGCTCAGGCTGCTATCATTGTAGACATGTAAAGGAGTTGAAATCTTGGTCGTGGGGCTGGAGTATAGATGTCATTAACAGTACAAGGGCTTGTGACATAGACAAGTCTTTTATTGGAAGAGTTTAGATGTCCTCCAGAAGAGTCAAATACTGCATGTGCACTATGGAAGATGTAAGGGACAGAAGAGGTAGAAATGGCACATTTAGTTTGAGCAGAGCTCTTCAGGAAGCAGTCAGAAAGATCAAAAGACAAGCTAAGATGCTGGAAAAATAATGGCATGAAGTGATATTGTCAGAAATCCATCAAATCACAATGAAAAACAGAGCAAGATGAATCGCTGAATATTTGCAGAGAAAGAGAGGGAAAATGCCTGGATGATTTCCATGAATTAGCCACAGAAGTAGACTCAGAGTGAGAAAGGAAAGAGAGGCATTCTTAAAGGACAGAGATAACATTATAGTGGAGAATTTGGGGAAGGGAAAATGTCAGCTCCAAAACTGGCCCTTCTGGATAGTAGAATTAAGATGAAGTGCATCAGAAAGATTGACTCAAGAGTGGACCAAGACAGAGACTGAGATGCTTCAAAAGAAATGTGGATGTATAGGGAGGAAAATAATGTTTACTGAAATAACCATAACTTACAAAGAGAAGAAACTTGGACTAAAGAATAATACTAATTTTAAAAAATTACATACTAATAATACCAGCATACAGTTCATGAATCCTGTAAACTAAAGTGGGAGCCAGTTAGGAGAAAAGGTAAATAATGTTACATTGTGTGTCTATACTATTACCTTTAATCAGCCTGACTTTAATGTTAAGAACACTTAAGCTAGAAAAACAGGTTCATCTCCTCTACAAATATTAGCATAAAATAGATGTCTCAGATCACTACCACATCCACAAGCCATTAAATACCTTGTAATCAAACAAAATATTTAGTTTGTTTCAAAGCCAATCCCATGCAGTCAAGTTTATTTCGTGTTTTATTAACACTAAAGGATACCCTGTCATCTCTTACCTATCTTCTCAAGGGAAAATAATTCCTTTTTAATTAGGTCATTGCAGTCATGTGCTGCTTCTATTATATAGACTCTCCCTGGTATATAATGATGGATAAATACAGCATAGCATTTAAGGAGGTTTGATGCTATCATGGATATATTAATATGCAGGCTGTAGAGCAGGTTGAGACAATAGAATTTGATAACATAAATTCCTTTCCTGAGTTCTGTCCCCGTTCTGACCAACTCTAAGGCTGGCAGATAAGTTAGGGTCATTTTTACCAATACTGCCAAGCTAGAGGGTGCAAATTTATATGAAAGGCCTACACTGAAGCCATTGAATAAAATCTACTTTTCAAGTCAGTCATCATTCAGTGCTTAGAATTTTAACAAAGATCAAGATATGATTTTTCCCATATACATAATTCTGAGCTATCCGCACTTATTCTTTTGTAAGGTAAACTCAGACAAGAGAAGTGGGAGGGATTTAAGAGTGATGTTGGTTGTTGTTTACCTGGAAAGGAGATAAGTGTTATTTTTCAGAGAAGATTCAGTTTGTTTGTAAGTTAAAGGAGTTTATTGGCAAAAACTATACAGCTAATGCATAAAAATGTCATCAAGCAGAAAGTCCAAAAAAATGTTGAATGAAGTCTCATTTAAATTTACGTTTATTCTGATTAAACTATTTAAAGAGGTATCTTAAAACCTTTTTTATAAGACTGTTTAAATTTTGAAATGTCACAGTATGTTTTTGCCCTTAATAAAGTTTAGACGGAGTTTTCATTATATAATAGTCATATTAAAAATCCATGGATTTTGAACTTGGCTCTATTGCAATTTTTTTGCTAGGAACAATTACAGATTCTTCTAAAGACAGTTGATTATTGGTGTGTGTCTGAGGCTGCCTCTGGAATGTTACTGTAACTGGACAAATTATATAATTGAAAAAAAAATAATCTGCTAGTGAAATTCCATGTAGTTGCTGTCTAGAGTGACTTTCAGTTTTGTAGCAACTTCTTGGGTGTGGAATAGTCCTGCTACAGGTGAATCCTGTGTAACCTTTTCCCCAGAACCCGTATTGTGGGAAAATGTCAGACTGTTGTTGTACCTCACTTGTAAAGAACAGTCATGAGGCAGAGAGGGGAGTTAACAAGGTCAGGGAGTGTAGAGCTGACTGTGCCAGCCTATATGCAATAAACACCCTGTATTGCACAACTTGGAGCGCTGTTCAGAGCCCTTCCGTTTGTAGCTGTTGTTTCTGCCAACACTATTGATCAGTCCTTTGCCTTGTGTGTACTCCACTCCAAAATAAAGCTATTCCTGCCCAGAGGGGCTTTTTTCTTATCCCAGTCTCCATTATTCTGTGCATCAAATAATTGATATGAATTGATGTTAGCCACACGCAGTCAACTGTCTTTTGGGATAGAGATGGCTGTAATTTGGCATGTAAGTTCCCTGTAACTTGTCACATATTCAGGCACAGCTCCCACCCTAGAGGAGTATGCCATTTGACTGACAGAGGTTCTGTGCTAGTGTAGGATCTCATGAGTAGCCCCTAGCTGTGGGAAGAAATGAGCTGGAACAAGCTCATGGATCCAGCTAGTCACACCAGCACTTGGTGTACACTCAGCAAGCACAGCCTGGCTCTGCTCACAGTGAGAAGCTGCTGTCATGTGTGAACTTCTTTTCCTCAGCTTCTCAGCAGATCTGGTACTTGTCTCATGACCAGTCAAATGAAGCTTTGGGTTGTGGCTCACCAGTTCCTGGCTCTTGCTCTTATCAGCTACACGTCTTCTTTTCATGCTCTTTGCTTCCCTGTCTAGAGCTGCTTAGTCCTTCACACCTCAAACTGTGTTGTGAGTTCTGCCCATCATGGTGGAACTATTATCAATAACGTCTTGATGATGATGCAGTCAGGGTGCTGCAAGACTTCATCACAGATCAGCTTGTTACATCACCTTATAAATTAGCCTATGTTGGTTGTGAGAAGTCATCTTCTGTTAAATAGCTAGGTTTTGTGGTAGTCTGGCAGAAAGGTAGGTACAAGAGCTTGGTACAGCTTGACTCTAGCAGAGAGCTTGGTTCTGTGTTGACAGAACATATAGTCACTGTGAAAATTCATCAGAAATGATGGTTCTTTCCTTTTCTAGGAGATCATTTGTGTGTCTGTAATGACAAGGTGCTTCTAAATTAAGCAGATTAATGACTTAAAACTTGGTTTTGTTGATGGATATAATAAAAGTTACACTTTTTTCCAGAGCTTTCTGATAAACAGGCTTAGCAATTTGTTCAGATATTCAGTAACTAAATCATTAGCATGAACGGTTCCTATTAATCCCTCTGCAAAGGTGTATGGAAAAGCCCCAACTTCTGCAATCTAAATTGAGTCTGAGGATGTATTTTGGGGGTTAGAGATCATCATGCCTCATGGCCTGAGCAAGACAAGCAGGATGTGCTTCAAGATGCATCCTGTTTTAATGTTCCTTATAAAAACAAAGTGCTTGAAAAGGCTTGATTGATTGTTACTCTACCTTGCATCCCATCATGGAGATACTTCAGAATTAAGAACTGCTCTGGGACAGGAGAAACTTTCCAGGAATCTTCAAAGTCTGGGTTTTTGATTGCATCAGAGGTTTTAATAAACTCATTGAAGCAATAGAAATGTCTTAAGTTTTACTTCTTCCTTTTCCTGTCTTTCTATGATGATAAATGCTATAAAAAATTTCTATTGTTAGCCTGAAAACTGCTTTTTAATTTCTTAAAATAAGAACTGGCAGTGTATGAATACTGTTAACACTGATGCTCTACCACAGAAGTCTTTCATGTCATACAACTTGATCTGGATTCAGTGACAAACGGCCTTTAATCCAGTTTGTCAGCAGATATGTCTGACCAAGATAACAAGTCTGAGAAGTGCTTGTTTCCTTTTCAAACAGGAGCTGACTGGCCTTATTACTGCTGGCAAATCAGTTTGAATGCTTCCAATTCATACTGTCAAACCATCCCTGTGTCAAATGACAAGCCCCATCTGAGCTATTTCTTCAAATAAAGCACAATCTCTATGACTTTGCACAGTCAACCTCACTAGCTATTTTTATTCAGTACAGCAGCTATGCCCGTAGCCCTTCAGTGTTACTTTGCATTCAAGAAGGAGGTTTCATTATTTTCTCTTCTGTGCATAGAAATTTCAGATGGTAGCTGTAACTGATTGCAATAATGCTTGGTTTAGACCACAGCAAAAGGAAAAAGTATTCAGCAGACACAGGATGTGATATCTTTCAGGAAAACATGCAATTTTTAGAAGTTTACCTAGTAGTCTAAAATTCCCAATTGCAAGTTATCTGGACAAACACAGAAGAGCACTGTTTGCCTTTTTATTAATTTTATTTGCAGCACTCTGTATTCTAGGCTGGCTGTACACAGCTTTGTCCTCACATTGCCACTCTTCTGCCTGCATCCCTTTCTACAGGATTTGTCCCCAGCATTGGCAACTGCAACACATCACTGACACTGAAAGAGCTATAACAGCTTACACAGCACCATCATGAATCTTTTTCTGGGTCAATACATCACTGTGCTAAGTGTCTCCACTTCTGTGAACTTATTATTTAGGGGTTTTCACCATTTTTGTAACCCACAATTTGCATGTTAAAATTAAACTTCTTCAAAAATGTCAGCTATGCATTCTGACAAACCCATGTAAAAAAACTGGTCAGCCAAGCCTGTTTCCCAAAGAATTGCAGACAGACAAAATCATGACTACCAAAATCATGTTCTTGGTAAAATCAGCTTTTGCAAGCAACTCTTTCTCCTCTAAACTTTGACAATGAGATGTAATTAATTTCTATGTCTAAATTCAGTTTGAGTTCCATTCTTCAAAGAATATTCAGCTCAAAGTAAGTGGTGGGAAAGAGATTATATCCTGCTGCCAGTCCAATATAGAAAGCAATTAAAGGCCAACATAATTTCCATAATGCTTTGATATAAAAGAGGTGGTAGCTGCTCATCATTATTTGCAGTTGTTACCTGTAATAGCAGACAATTTGGTACACAATGTACAGTTATTTGTAGCTTTTGAAAGGCTTTTTACAATGAGCTGCATAATCAAACCAGTTTTGTGTGGTGTATCAGTCCTGGGAAAATGCTAATCCAGTCAGAATCCTTAAGAAGGGTGACTAATGCTAATGCTTACTGAATAGAAATTTTCAGAGTTGCATGTGAGAAACACCGCGAAAAATGAAGAAATATGAAAATAGTAGTTACATTACTGAACTTTGCTTTCTGAGTTGAAAAATTTTGTGAGCTATGCAATACATCAGAATATGATAAATTAGAAGTATTCAGGTAACATTGCAATTTTAAGTTTTGATTTGTTTAGAGCAATCATAATTCAAAGCATATACTTTGTATTTATTCTTGTTGAAGACCAAGTCCTGCGTTCCACCTGCAAGTAGGGTCTTCCTCTAGCTGTAAAGTGGACATGAATTTGGATTCTTAATTTTCCTTCATTTTCTACTTCTTCTGAAAAAGAAAAACATACAGCTTGGACAGATATGAAAAGCAAAAGGAACTCTGTAGAAGCATTTTACAATCCATGACTTTGTGAAGTGTCTACAATTCTGATTAGGTTCTAAAACTAATCTTAATTTTTAATGGGTGCTAACCCATATGCCCAAAGTAAGCATCTTAAAATGCTAAAAACATAAAAAGCCATTAATTGTTGTTTTTTCTAGATTGTCTATGCATTTTGAAAATACTGTCACCCCACTGCTTTTTTTCTGAAGATAATTACCATTTTCCTCTAATAGCAGTAGCTAGCCAATTTCACTTTACCGAAAGCCATCTTTTCCAAAGAAAATCTGTGACAAAGCTAAGTTCTGTCACTGATATGTTTTAATAATTTGTAGGGAGTGTTGCAGGGTGACACTAATATTTTCAGTTAGCCTAGTTGTTTTCAAGGTTGTTGCATCCTAAGCAAATAGAATAGATATTCCATGAAATCCAGTCTAGGATGGAAAAGCACAGAAGATTGGATGGAAAGAAGATTTTCACAGAAAGGAATAGAGTGGAGAGCAGACAATATCCATTCCAACACAAAGCCTTAAACATAGCTGGGATAACCAGTGATGTTATCCACAGGCCACAGTTTTCAATGACTTTTTGACTAAAAACTGGTTCATCCAGCTCTGTACTGCTTTTCCTTTTCACACCACCTCAGGCTTTAATCTGCAGAGGACATTCTGGGGTCAAGCTCTGACATTAGTTGGAGATGAAGTATTATCCCCAGTTTAAACTGTTTGCAAGATAACATATCTGAAATAGTTACCCTGATGCCTTGTGTCAAGGAGTGAGAAAGATATCAGCAACACCACAGGTCAACATTCAGAAAACTGCCATGAAAAAACCTTTTCTTTATTTTTTCAGTCTGTGCTGAAAACAGTTTAGCTAGTCCTACAAGGCTGGCTTTACAGTTTGCTTTGATTGCATATGCCAGTGAAAAGGTTGAACTGATTTGAACTTTGTGAGATGGATAGCAGCTGTTGTACTAAGCTGTTTAAACTCACCAATTTGGGCTTAAACCTTGGCTGAGTAAATACAAAGCCTTAACCATACATAGTACCCATAATGAGCTTTCCTCTTTCAATTTCTGTGAATAGAAATTATTTTTAAATCAACAATATTTTACTGCCAGATTTTTCAATACCACATTTTCTATTGCTAGATACTGAAGTGTCTTACAAAAAAAAAAAAAAAAAGGAACTAAAAAATAAAGCAGGTGAGTTTCATTTTTCATGAGTGAAGTAGTTACTGTTCATCGCTGTTGAATACAGTACAGTTCTCTCCTCCCTAAAACTAAGTTTAAAAAAGCCTAGCATTGGAATCATGCAAAAAATCTGAAAAATTATGTCTTTGTGTATGTGTGTGCATGTCTAGTATGTCTCTGGAATAGGAGAAAGGAAGATAAAGTGGATGAAAAGAAATGTAAACAAAACCAGCCAACAATAGTGTATGCACTTCCTGTTGGTTTCTGTAGCCTTTAAAATCTAAAAATCAGTATATGCATATAATAGGAAAAGTTCCAAAGCATTCTTTCTGAAGTCACAAGTTGTTTCCTTATCACTGAGTAAGGCATCTAATGCTGACACAAGTAATGACAATAATGTTAATTTTTTACCCAGGTAGAAAAGAATGAGTGAGCAGTTAATCGTGTAGAGAAAGAAACATTTGTTCTGAGACACAAGCTTGTTACAATTCAGAATTATACTTAACCCCAGGTAATCTGAAGGTCCTTTGCCCAATATCTCAGCCTATGACAGAATTTCATAGGGAATACAGAACTTTTCATTTAGTGGCAGCTTGATATAGAAATGTATAGCAAAAGAGATTTCTTAGTATCTTACTGTATTTCCTAGACGGAAATATAAACATACCAACAGATATTTTGTCAAAATAAGACTCAACTATTTTCCCAGGAACCAAAAAAGAGATATGCATTTTGTGACTATTTCATTGATTTATTAAGTATTTGCAAATGTTGGCAGGTTTCATTGCTGCCTTTAAACTACTTCCAATTCAGTGACAGATTCACACAGCTGCTAGGATTGTCCAGTTCAATTTGCAGTATTTCATTAGAACCAGAGGCCTCAAGTGTAGGCTTGGATCAAAGGTTAGAGTTTTTATCTATCCTTCTTCTTTACACCCATTGATGGCAAAAGACACAGATTCAAGTGAAGGGCTTCTGGGCAAAGCTAGATGAAGGTCTTTTGTCATTAAGAAAGTTTGTTCTGCTATTTCCTGCTCATTTGGATGTGAAACTTTAGCAAGAGAAACTAAAGAAAAACCAACCAGTATTTATTCCCTCGTGACACGACACTTGGAAGCTCTGCACAGTGCAGTCATTGGTGTTCAGCCACCATCTAACTCCCATCCTGGGGGCAGCTGAGAGCTCCCGTGGAAGCTCTCCTTGGCCACTGCTCTGCACACAGCTCACAGTCCCTCTGTGTGCTTAGCACTGCTTTTCCCAACCCATGAGAATTTTCATTGCATTGTCTGTAGCTGGAGTAAAAACTTCTTTCAAAGGGTAAAAGAGGAGCTTGTCACCATTCCCTTGTACCCTGAAAAGCAGTAAAGTAAATCTCAGAATGCCCATTACAGGGGTAAGTGGTTGAATACTATTTTCAGTGCCTTCTATTTATACATTCAGCAAAAAACAGCAGAGCATGGCATGGTATCTAATAACAAAAATAGAATACCTCACAGTATGCTGTGTGTTTTTTGTTTGTTTTAATTTGAAATTAGGAAGTTGTCACAGAAGTTCAAGTCTCATTTCTTCCTAAATGTTACCTTTTTACCTGCAATGAAGGTGAAAGTGATATGGCTGTTTGATTTTAGTGGGATTTTTAAGTTCAGGTGATTTAATTGACCTACACTTAGCAGGATAGATGGCATTAATAAACGCATCTGAGAACCCAACAGAATTACACACACACACAATTATTTATGTATATGAACATTTGTATGGTAATACACCTTGGCGTTTACACCAAGGTGAATACTGAATTCTCACAAATTTATTTTCTGTTATTTGTTTCAGCTGTACTTTGAGGTAAGGTTCAATTCTTTTCCCATAGCTATCTCTTAGCATATGTAATTAGGCACTCCTTTTGTTTCCATTTCTCTCTTCTTTAGTTCAATTTCACAAACTGATTTCCTACCTTTTCTTTTGTTTTTGGAGAGCTACAGAAGTTTACTTTGGAACTTTCTGTTCTGTCTTTTGGGAATTCCCTTCTCACTCACGCTGCACTTTTAGTGTTTCTAAAGCTGTAATATTTGGTGAGTCCAACTATGAGTATGCGGTACATCAACTATTTTCACTACAGCAAAGGAAAGACTGTCATTTTCATCAGTCAGTGCACCAGTGCAATAAAAATATTTTATGTTCCATCCAAATGTAACTTTTTGCTTCCAGAAGTTACTGAGGGTATCAGAAGCATGAAACTTTTGGATACTAGTAACTTTTTAAAAGAAGAATCTATAGCTTGCTGACCTTGGCGGGTAGGAGCTCTAGAGTTAACATTATCTTCTCACAATCTTCCAAATGGTGCTGGCACCTCTTGGCAGAGCAATAGTGTGTGACTTCCCTGTGACCAGCTGGAAGCTAAAGGCTTTGATTGTTTTATAAACCAGTTTTAAATCCTTTGCATATGCAGTGTTGTACTGTGTCAGACTGGCGAGCTGCTGCTGCCGCTATTGCCTTGCAATACTCTCATGTGCATCCTGGTAATAGACTTCCAGTGGGAGTTGATTTAAGTTTACCACATGGCACAATGCCAGTTGCAGGAGGCAGAGGTTTTCAAAACATTATGGAGTGTATTTGCAGAAAGTTATGTAGTGAGAATTCAGGATGATGACCACAGAGACATTCATATGAGGAGGAAGGCACACTATTACATGAGCAAGGAAATAGCACCTGAAACTGTAAAGACCAGACACCTAGAGGCCAGGTTGGGAGACATTTCAAAACATCATGGCAGCAAGTGAACCAATACATTAGCCTGGTATGAGAAGGATCCAGGACTTAACTAATATGTGATTATTGACAATAATATTACACTGCACAGGGCTTTATCAGGTGGATGTAATTTCACTGATTCATGACAAATAGCTTTTGTCTGGAAACTGAAGTTTATTCATGTAGTCAAGCTTGTTCATTTTTACAGTAGAAATTACTTAAATGTGGTATATTTCAAAATGTATATGTATATTTCAAAATGTATTGAAGTGGCTTGTATCAACATTAGTTAGAACTCAGCAAGAGAGGCAGTCAAGCTTTTTCCACTGCACTGACATGCTACAAAGCTTGCCTTGCTAGTACCTGCATTTGTCTCTCAATAGAAATTAGTAGTAAACCATCATTTTTGTAATACAAGAAAGGACTCTAACATGACTGAAGACCAAAAATTACTTTTATTTTCATAATTGCATTTAACTTTCACAGATTTGCTAGAATGAATCAGAACACTGCAAGGTTCTTCTGCATCTTGCTCAGCACTGAACAGTAACACAACTGTTAATGTTAAAAAAAGACTGGAACTAGATTTTCAGAGTTGAAAATCTACCATGAAAATTAAAAGGTAGATTCACAGCACAGTCATTGAATGCACTTCTGCTGAAAATGTCTATCAGGTTACAGCCTGTGTGGCATGTCATCACTCCTGCAGCCAGAGTACTGCTAGAAGTTGGTAATTTACTAAGGAAAAAAAAATACTTTGAAATGGAAGCATCTGTGCCATTTTCCATCTGTACTGACGTTTTCTGTGCTTCACAATTAATAATAATCACAATAAAAATATATTTCAGGAAATTTCATAAGGCATACACAAACAGGATGTGCCTTTCCTGTGCACATAGTCAACCACTGTTCTGTGACATGTGAAACTTCAAAACAGAATTCAAGTGGGGCCTAAGTGATGTACAGGCTTTGTACTGTCCTTTGCCCATGAATGAGTACCATAAACAGCATGGAGATAGCTGAGTGAGTGAAGAGTTTGCACTTACGGAAGCTATTGATGCTGCTTTTGTTGTATTTAATATCATTCAGAAGTACCATCAAATCTAGAAACACCAGTTCGTTTACCACATTTGGATGTGATCTGACTCTAAGAAATTGAGATGAAGAATAGCATCTGGTTTTATTAGTTTCTAAAAATCTTCACAGTATGTGGTACCGGTAGTGACAGAAAAGAGAGACAAGATTGCACTGGCATCTTTTCTACCCAAAATGTTAATGTCAGTCATGAGTAATCAAATGGCTACAGTAATTATCTAATCTGTTCCCTGTATTTGTATTGCTTGAAATGTATTTATAATGCTTCTGTATTTATGCTTCACAAATCCTATGATTTGTGAACATGTGCTTTGGGAACTGCTCCTACACATTCTGTACATGCAAGCAGGCCTCGCTGCTGTGCGTCATTCCACCGAATCCATCACAACTGTGGCAGGGAGGAGCAGCCTCATGGAGCATAGTTTGGATTTCTGTGAGAAGCCTGAACTGCTGCAGGCACTGAGCTGATGTCTATTGTGTTCTTTTGCTGTTGCTAACATGCCTTGCAGCTTCACCCATGTGCACTGTTATTGATTGTACCATTTCTAGTATCCACCTTCCTCTTGGGGCTAGCTTATGGCTTTGCCTGAGGCACTGCATTCTGCCATAAAGCCACAGTCACAGATTATGAGTCTGATGCGGGTGGAAGACAGAAAAGAAATAAGCTGAAATCAACAAGCCCAAGTCAATGCCAGGCTCTCATTAGTCCCTTGGCATGGGCTCAAGCCTGCAAGTACTGCTGAATGATCAAGGAAAATAGGTATTTAATCTTAAGAGCACTGGACTTTCTATTTGTGGATGTTATGTCTGTGTGCTTGGCATGCACCACATTTATCTACTGATAAGAAAATGAAGATTCCATTAATTAAAAATCCCAGTCCCTTGGTGATACTGGTGACTTAATTTCCCTGGTAAGAGCCCTAAGATCTTTTAGGAAGCCTACCATGCCAAACATTGTGTCGTATTTAATCCTGTTA
Organism: Motacilla alba alba; assembly: GCF_015832195.1. Taxonomy (NCBI): domain Eukaryota; kingdom Metazoa; phylum Chordata; class Aves; order Passeriformes; family Motacillidae; genus Motacilla; species Motacilla alba. The sequence goes on from NC_052017.1 coordinate 125,057,240, forward strand.
CTTGTCCTTTATATGGTACTCCTGTTGACGTCAGTGGAAACTTGACTTGTGAGAGTACAGAAGAATCAGGCTGAATGGATTTTTTTCAATAGTAAAATTGAATGGAAGGGAACCTTCTGAAAGGTACCAAAATCTTATTCCTTCTTACAACATGAAGGGATGTTTTTTGCTTTGTTCTTCAAGGGTTCTTACCTATATGGATTTGTGTATCTCTGCCTTTACTGACTGTTGATATACTGGATAGCACGACTGGCAGATTTGAAAGTGATTGATGCAAAGTATCTATAGTGATCAAACAAGGAATGACTAATAAATGTGTAACATGCATTTCCATTTGTTGTTCTACATCATATGCCACAGCCATTTGAAAATAACTTCTGTGTATACAGTTTTGCCATCACATTTCCATTTTGTGGTCGCTAAACCATATTGAAACATGCAAATGTGAGGACACACACTGTGTTAATCACTAATAAGCTTTAAATATTTTCTGCTTATACTTGAATGGGTCTGAGAAATGCCTGTAATTTTTGTAAGCAATTTCCAGCTGGTTACGTTTGCTGTTACCAATAGTACCCATTACACAAATAGACTTTTCTCCTTCCTCTTACAAATACAAACAAAAGACACAGATTTTACAATGATGCATGTAAATGATGAAGTCATTCTGGTGTTGTTATTCTAGATTTACAATGACCTCACTGAAAACAGAACCTAGCCCCCTGTGGTTAAACCACAACAGAACAATACTAGAACCAGATTTGAATAAACTATCTTAATAAGAAAATGGGGTTAAGTTACAATGTCATTTCCATACCGAAAACTGCTCCGAGAAGAAAAAGACAAGACACAGAAAAGCCTTCGAACAGGACCATCTGCAAGCGCACTCGTGCCGGAGCTGCCCCTCGGGGCCAGCCCGCCCCACCGCAGCGCCGGGCGGAGGGAAGCCGGCACTACACGGAACGGAGCCGCTGCTGGAAAGGCTGCCAAGGTCCGATCCCTCCTGCCCTGCCACAGAACACCGGAGCGTTGCGCAATAGGAAAACATCTAAAATATGTATTGCACAGTTTTGTTCTCGCTAATCCAGCCTCGAGAGCCGTAGCTGAGCCGCACTCACAGTTAAGTGTGTAATGCCTCAATGATAAGAATTACACGTAAGCGCAGCTCGACCTGCAGCTTCTCCGGAGGCGACCAGGAAAAACGCACTACGGAGCAATAAGCGGTGACGTCCCAGATCTTCTGAAGCCCCACCACAGCTCCTCTCCGTAACTCCGCCGATCTCCGCCTTCAAAACCTGGCAAAAAACCTGTAACCTATGACAAACCCTGGCTGCAGGACCCTCCGGCACTGCCGAACTGCCCTGCCGGGCTGCCCTCTTCCCTCTTTTCCCTTCGCTCCCGGCAGGGAGCAGCACCCGACCGCCCTGCCGCGCCGCGCACCCGCACGTACACACCGACACACACACAGACCGAGGGACACACGGACGCACACCCGCTTCCTCTCTCGCACCGCACTCTCGCACCCGCCGCCCGCCCCGCACCGGCTCCCGGCGCGCTGCTCGGCCCAGCCGCCGGCACCTCCCAAGGTCACAGCGCCTCGCGGCGCCCCGCAGCGCAGCGCAGCGCCCGCAGGTGCGCGATGCGCGGGAGGAGGGCGGGGGGCGGAGGGAGCGCGGAGGGGACCGAGGGGCCCGGCAGCCCCGGCCCCCCTGCCCTGCCTGCGGCCGCGCCGAACCGCCTCGCACCGCCTGCCTGCCTGCTGGGGGCGCTCTTCGCCGGGCCCGCTACAGCTCCGCGGCCGATGGCGGATTATAAGGGACCGCTCTCTCCGCCCCCAGCGGAGTCTCCCTCCGCCCTCGCCCGCACTCCCCACCCCTCCTCTGGCCGCAGAGAAGGGCATGGAGTTGGCGGGAGCCTATAAAAGCCCCTGAGAGCGCTCTGGGGCCACGGTGCTGTGACAGCCTCCACGGGCAGAGCAGGGCCGCGCACCATGTCCCACCACTGGGGATACGGCAGCCACGACGGTGAGTGCCCGGCGGTGCAGGACACCTGCCGGCAGGTCCCCGGGAGCCGCGCCCGCGACGTGCCCGCTGCTGCCCCGCGGAGCCCTTGCCTGGAGCGGCAGTGAGCTCGGTGGCGCTTTTTTCTCGTAACCTTGAAATGCACCTGCGCCCGGGCAGCGTGTCCGGCGCTCCGCACGCTGTGCCGGAGCATCTCCTGCTTCCCTACTGACATTCCTTTACTTCGGGAAGGGAACGCGGGCGCTACTGCACAGAACGGGGTGTCCCCGAGGACTCCCGGTACAATCCCCGCCTCAGCCGCCGAGGCTGTGCGGCTGCCGGGTGCCTCGGTGCCCAGGTGGGATCTCCGCTCGCCCCTGCTGCCGCTATCCCCAGCCCACACAAGTGGTACGCAGCTAAAGGCTGATGCTGGTGTTCGAACATCCCGATTTCCAGAGGGAGGTTTATCGCTTATATCCCCCGAACTTTGTGTCTTTTCCCACTGAGTTGCTTTCCGCTGTCTTACAGGACCCGCTCACTGGCATGAGCACTTTCCCATCGCCAATGGAGAGCGGCAGTCCCCCATTGACATCTGCCGCAAGTCCGCCAAGTACGACTCCTCTCTGAAGCCTCTTAGCTTCAGTTATGATGCCAGCACGGCCAGAAACATCGTCAACAACGGGCATTCCTTCAACGTGGAGTTTGATGATTCTTCTGACAAGTCAGGTGAGACCTCACCTTCATGTGCGGGAGGGGAATGGCAGAAATTGCTACTAAAACTTACTAAAATGTATACTAAATCCATAAGGGTTTTTTTTTTTAAGGATGAAAATATACCAAAATATTCTGACTTCTGTAAGGTGAGGATTCAGCAAACAGGAAACTGAGATCCCCTTAGAAGAAAACTAAGACTGTCTTGGCAGCTAAACTTCAGTGAGGTGAATTGGTTTATTTTTGTATAAGTCAGAAGGATCTGGATAAGGGTTTGGCTGTGGAAAGAAGAGAATTAAAAGTATTTAACAAGAATAATTTTAGGCATAGGTTATCATAAGCTGCTGATCAAATGGTTAAAAGAAGAGGCAAATACATTGTAGGGAAAAAATGGCCTTAGAATAGCAAAAGGATTACAGTTAACAACTTGAAGTGGAAATAGTTTCTTTGGTTATCAAAATATTATTTCATATTTCTGAAGCCAGTATGGTCCCAGGTCAATACAGAAACAGAGGAATGATTAGAAAATACTTCTTTGTTCTTTTGTAATTCAAAAAAGCATTATCCCTGGCGTTTCTTGATGCTGGGCTTTCTAGATAAAGTGTCTGATGCATTCCTACAAAGTTTGCTAGCAGGCAGTCTGGTCCACAGTGCCTTGCTGTTCATTGTGCTCTGTGATGAAATTAAGCACGGAATCCTGCAAAACCTTAGTAATCCTTACTGAAAGGAACAGCCTTTCTGATGGGCAGGCTGAATCCAAGCTGTCCTTGCAACAAGGGTTCTGTATTTTGTCTTTGATTGTAGTTTTTCATATGGCTGCATTTGCAGAAGTCATCACCCTGCCACAATGAATGTGCCTTTATTTTTAATTTGGACAACAAAACCAATCCAGTTGTAAGTCACTGCCTTCTCTGTACACTGCCTGATTTAACTTGCTTGAGCAAGTGTCCTATTTTTCCCAAGTGTTTTGTTGGGCATGTCATTTAGGGAATGGTGCTGAAACCAAATGATCTGTGCCTACTAAAAATACGAGGTTTTTGTAACTAAAGTAATACAGCAGTATAACAGACATTCAGCAGTGCTCTAAGAATTTGACTTTGTATTTAACTATAGTTTTTATGCTGGACAATATTAAGTGGTCAGAAATAAGTGTTAACAGTTGTATAAATACACATAGGTCCATATATAATTTACAAAAAGGGTCAATGTTGATATTTGTACAGTTTTAAAAGGGAGAGGAAAAAGGTATTCTGACTTCTATTTATTTTTTTTGAAACACTAGAAAGCTTAAGGACCTGCATTGTGCTCAATCTAACAGTGTCATGGAGAATAAGGTAAATGATCCAGAGTACAAAAAGATTTTCTTACCACATATGTGCAAGTCTAGTCTTGCTGCTATCCTGCTCTCACTGAGCCCAAAGGAATCAGGTTCAGGTCTCCACAGTGTAAAAAACTATTGTGTTTACTTGGTGTTCACCTAAGTCTGGAAAGAACTGTGAAAATTAGGTTGTGAGGAAAAAATGGCAAGAACATAAAGTAATTTAAAGAACCGTCTGCAGGAAAAATGCTCTTTTATGAGAAGACAGTGCAGAACCAGAACATCTGTGACAGAGATCCTTTGACAAATATGCAGTGACACAGCTTTCAGAGTGGGAGGATAGGAGATGCAAGTAGAAATATTCTCAGTATCTCTATTAGTGAAGCAAAAAATTATTATTCTTTAGAAACAAAAACCACTAAACAGATTTCTGTGAAGCTGGGTAGGGTGGATCATCCACTACTAGACTTCCTATTGAAATTTACAGTGCATGGAATCTACCTGGCAGCACACTTAATGGCTTCATTTGTATGCGGTTAACTAGGTAACCTACTTTCCTTACACAAAATAGAGCTCTCTTTGACTTGTATCTGCTTCATTCTGAATTTGAGACTCAAATGTGCATACCCATTTCTTGCTTAGACATCACACAACAAACACAGGGAGAAGCTATGTGAGGTTATGTGATGTGCTGGTATGTTTTACAGAAGACAATGGAATAATATCCTGTAAATACTTCCCACAGGCTGTATTGCTTGTTTCTATGAGTTGTCCCATATGTGGTAATGAATTATCTGTAGTAGTAGGCGCAAAATGAAGTAATAGGATCATTGTTTGTGAATAATCTTCAAGATGAGTAACTGCACGCAAAATGGATCCATTTCATTAAGAACCGTCAGTCTCATGACTAACGACACTGAAGCGAACTGAACAGCAGTTCTAGGTCTTAGTGTCTGATTGATTACTTCTGCTCTTCTGAATACACAAAATGCAATTAAAATATAATAAATATAATATAAAACAATAAAATTATACCATTGCAATTAAAAATCCCCAAGCAGGTAGAAATAGCATAATAAAAATAGGTATTTTCTATTTTGTATGCTAGGAGCCTTTTGGATTGCTTTCTTGTGTTTGTATGTAGAAACTGAACTCTGAACTTCCCCATTCAGTTGTTACTTAGTCAGTCTTTGCCTTCAGTTCTTGCAGTTGCTTTCTTAATTTTCATGTCCGTTGTCTTTTGATAGTAGTGGAACGTAAAATATTTGTAGGCATTCATCTTTAAAATTCTTTAATTTCAAAAATTTCTTCTTCATTTTGACAGCAAGAAGTCATTATGATAAAAGTGTGACTAGGAATAAAACTTTGAATTCAGGTTCATCCGCTCTCGTGATGGAACCAGACCCTACCTGTATGAGTGAAGCAAGTGATGATGATAATTCTTAAAATAGATGTGTTACTAAAATACAAGAACTTTACAGCAAAGGAGTCTCATTAAGGGCACTTCTTTTATCATATCAAACGTTGCATATTCCAGTCTTCTGTAAGGACTTGTGTATCACTTCCCTCACTTTAAAAGACAGAAGTAAATAGCGACCTCTCAGAGCCATAAAACCACAGGACATGACTCTGCTCAAAAAACCTTCAAGAGCCTGAAAGATTTTGTAACATGCATAAAGTGTGTTTTCCAGAAAGTCTTTATCGAGAGATTTAAAGATTTAAAAATAATTTATCGAAGTTCTGAAATTCAAGTGAGATGTTCACAACATAACTCTGTATTGTGTATTTTCTGATCAAGTGTTTGATGAGCTTATGAAAGAAGCCAATCAGCCATGAATTTATTCTATAGTTGATCAGCCATGAATTTATTCTATAACAAGAATGTTAAATTATCATATTTTAGCTGTAGAACCTGACAGAAGTGAATTGCAGATATGGTGTCAAACTCTAGACTTGACAAAATGTGCTGGTAGTTTATGCTTGTGGCTAAGTCTCTTAATTTTTTCCTTCTCCTTGCTGCTGAGTTAGAGTATTGTAATTCAAGTCAGTGTCCCAACTAAATCTGACATTTTTGCTAATATTAAGTCATAGTAGAACTTAAAAATTATGAGAAGACCTTGAAAATTAAAATACTGAATTCACCTTGATGCTAGCTCCCCTTGAGAGACTTTCAGTAGTTGTAATCCAATATATTACCTGATTCTTTCTATAATTGTAAATATTAATGCATACACTTCTGCTGTCTTGAATTATGACTCACTGTAAATAAACTAATCTATTTTGTCACAGTTGGTTATTGAAGAGCCAGTGCATTAGCACTGTTCAGTTGGCAGGGAGTTTCTTTGAAAATAGTGCCATTGTTGCTCTTCTGCATTTCCATTTCAGCTGGTAAGTGGAAGAAGAAACGTGTAGGTCTGCTTTCTTTAAGGCACAACTCTTAATCAAAGTCACTGCTACTGGTCTATTTTTAGGCTTCCCAGATCTAAAGATACAATATTAACCATGCCAGAATAATATTGCATGTCATCAGTTTAGGGTCATGCATTGAAGGTCCACATTGCTTAAGCGATGAATGTGTTGATCCTTTGGAATCAGAAATCAGAGAACTGACTGATTATAGATTTAGGGGACTGTATTCAGACACCTGCTTATGTCATAATTAATGTTAGCATGGCTTGGCTAAAAAGTCAGAGGTTTCAAGGCCGTGTGATCTTTAAGTCATTTTTCCTGTGAATTGGGATCACCAGAAACTGCAAAGTCTGTATAAACAAGTAACTTGAATAGTTCCACTATTTCCAGGAACTGGAAAGGAAGATGAGAGGGCATGAGATTAGTCCTGCATGTTTCAGGTCTTCTTTTCTTTACAGAGAAGTGTCCTTCTTCGTTTACACTGGGGTGGGGTTGGTTTGTTGGTGGGGTTTTTTTTGTTTGGGTTTTTTGTTTTTTATTGTGAACATGCAATTGCTTAGCAGAAATTTGACTTGGATTGTGAATTTAACAATCATGGAAACTTCCTTCCTTCCCTTTTGCTAATCCCTCCTCTAGAGGCGCTTTTAATGCAAAACCAGGAGAAACTAGTCAGCTGTTATCAGCTGGGGCCACTTGGAAAAGTTTATTTTTAAGCTCTAATGAAGCTGTGTGCCAGATGTCACGATTACCACTCTTCTCAGCTGATAATTTGTTTATTTACTTACAGGCATGAGGGACTGCTGCATACTTAGAGGCAATGCTTACACCTTGAGTTTGCTAGTCCTTCATTTGATCTGAGCGTAGTATGAACACTGTCCAGTACACAATTTTCAGTACAGTGAGCAGCCACTGCATTAGTATTTAAGTATTACTATTAGAAATTAAATCAGTTGATACTTTCAAGAGAATTTTAATTCTTCCAGCTTGGTTCTCAAAGCTGTTGTAAGCCTATATAATGTGAAATGCGAGGGTGGAAGGCTGGTCAGAGACTCAGTACAGCATCTTTATGATTCTCAGAGAATCTCTGTTTCAGAGACTACATGAGAAATAAGCTCTGCTGGTCCCAGGGAGTTGGAGGAATGTTAAGAACCTAAATGACTTTGTATCCTGAAGCAGATCAGAGTCTTCCTGGCTGCTGCCCAGTCTGGATGAAGTAGTTCAGCTGAGGTGAATTGGAACCACTGACCTGCTGCAGATACACACGTCTTCAGGACTTGCTGTGTTTTGGCAGCTGTTTGATTCTGGTCTATCTCTGTGGAACATCCTTGTAGCCTTATCAGGCTTAAGTTTCTAGCAAGGTCAGAAGTAGGGTTTTTTTGGTTTTTTTTCCTTATGATATACTAATTTTTTTTCTCTTAGTGAAACCCATTACAGATGTTTTCTGCAAATATGAGCCCTACAGTCAGATGCTTCAGTGCTGTCTTGCTCTTGTTGCTTGTCATGATACAATGTCCTGGGAGGAATGTCTGAAAGAGATAACATAAAGAAGGAAACATCTCACAAAATGTGACTCTCTGTACTCCACGTTTCACAGAAGTGACAGCTCACCCTAACTGAACTCTAGTCTGTCAGATAGGAAACCCATCCTTGCATAAGAACACAAGGCTAATTCCTGAGCATCCTCATAAGAGCCTTTTTCATGTCATTAATAGTACATGGTGCTCAAGTAGGTCTTTTTCCTTGCCTCAAGTAATGCTTCATCTGCTTTGTCTCTTCATCCTGTTTTCCACTGTACAGATGTCTGTGTACACACAAAAGCTTACCAGATATTAGCACTAATGTATGTACTATGCATATGTTTACATAAACATATGCCTAGAATATTATTTAGACATCACATCTACTGTAGGCTGATACAAAATCATGGTTTTCTTTGTGCTAAAGCAGTGTGTGTGTAAGAGGGCTGTTCTCAAAGGTAGATGCTTGAAATACTTTGCTGCTGGGTTTTTGTTTGGTAGAATCTCAATTAGAATTAATTCTCCAAGTCTGGAGCTTTTAGACCTCTACTGTACTCTAGTGGACCCATTATTTCAGCTACTGGAAGGAGCTTTGTAGTCAGTGATTCTCATTTGTGGAACATTTTCTCATTCTGCATTTTTCTCAGATTGACAAACTTTACAGTAGTATTTTTTCTTGTCACACTAATTTGTATGACAGGAAGGAATTCAGTCTAACTTATTAAAGAGTCTTGTAGTTCCTCCATTTTGATTAATCCTTTGACATGCTTATTGGCTTTAGGAGATGTATTAGTCTTCTGCTTTGCGTATAGAGAACATTCCATAGGAGTTAACTAAATAACAGGAATTCCCACAGTATTCCTGCAAAAATTTAGATGTGGATGCTGCCACTTCCTGAAAAAAGGTATGAAGTGGTCCACAGTGTTTTTTTTACAAGGCTGTTCTGTTCTACGTTGGAAGGGTAACTGTTCACCAACCTGCCTTTAAATAGAACAGTGAAGGTGTGTAGCCTCAGTAAACAGCCGTACCAGATGCAGCAAAACATCCTTTGATTTCTGTATGTTTTCTGACATCCCAAGAATGTGTAATGGGGTCAAATCAACTTCACCTTCTGTATGCCACAATTGGTGTAAGTCACATAAATGGAAGAGTTTGTGTGCTTATTTGACTTCCTGAATTAGTACTGCTAATAATTGTGTTCACCTAATTTAGACCATGTTATGAGATCATTTAACAGTGAAATATAATTACTGAATGTTACTAGTATAACTTTTCCAGTAAAGGGTAGAAGATAAAATGGTAATGGAAAAAAATTACCATTTCTTAATCTAAGGGAAGTAGCTCCAGATTTGTCTAATAATTGTCTAAGAGTGGAAAAGAAGAAAGGGCACTGTCAAACTGTCACCTCTTGGGCTATAGCATATGACCAGGTTATGATATAAACTGTCTTGAGTAAATGGAATCTGTGAGAAAAGAATGTTTTTTTCAGCTCATCTTGTGCTGTCTTCAGACAGTGTTGCATCTGAAGATGTGCTGTAAAGCAGAAAGGATCACAGCTACATAGGTATTCACTAATATTGATTTCAAAAGTAAGGGAGCTAGTGATGAAATGCTCCAACACGGATAAGAACTTCCCCATTTTTTTTTTTAAAAAGGGATGGAAAGGTTGGACCTCTTTTCAACATGGCCTCGATGTCAGATGGAACAAAGACAGGAAAGTTACTGGTGTCAATGCTCTCATTCTCTGTCAACTTCCATATTGCAAAAGCTGGTAGCATTTATTTATGGTTTAACAAGCTTGTTCTGAAGAAAAATGCAGTTCTATCATTCCTACTTTGCCTTTTAAGTTTAGTTTTACTTTATTGGAAAGACTGAGAAGTATTAAAATTAAAATAACTGCTTAACATAGGCTAGAACGAGGGCCATTCTGTAATTAAGCTTGCTGGATTTGTATTCATTCACACTAATCTAATTATTACTTTCTTTGAATGCTCTGCTGTGAGTCAAAATAAGCTAGTGCTGGATTTGAGAACCACAGAATGAGAAAAGTAAGCAAAAACTGCAAAGAGATTTTTCTGCATCTTTTGGGGTTTTGAGACTACAGCAAACTTTGTGTGGAGAAATAACACTGCAAATGAACTCAAGAACATTGCATGGTTCTGCTTTTCAGCATGCTTTCCATTGATTAATAATGGCAGATTAACCTGTGCTGTGCTAGTGCTTTCTGAGGTCAAGGACCTGCAACAACCAGCGAGACTGTGAGCCAAAGGAACTGAAACATTGTAACTCCATGGCATCATTGTAAAAGGAAACATTAGATTGTATACATTAAATGATTTTGTATCTGTAAAGACACAGCAACCAGTTGCTTCATTTCCAAAAGGAACTAATGCCCTTCTACAGCTGCTGTTCTGAAAAAAAGTACTCAGATTTGTAGTCCGGTGCTTGAAACAGTAATGCTGCTTGGCAACTAGCATGTGCAGAAATGTAAAAGTAGAATAAGATAAGTTCCTATTTGATTACTTTAATTAGACATTCTTCTTGGGATCGCGTAGCTTGGAAATAGGTAGGGCAAGTCCTGGTCTGTGGCTACCGTACTGGAAATTACACAGGTTGCAGTGGAACATCTATTCATGTTTTTCAAATAAGGATACGTGTTGGGAGACTTCTAAAAATATTTACCAAAGGAGCCCTAGGCAAATGCTAGATTTGTCCACTGAACCCAAATTTTGCATGCATAGGGAACGCTCGTGGCAACTAACACATTTTTTAGAAATTTTACTTATTTTTCATGTATTGCAAATTTCTAGTGAAATCTTTCTCACCTTATTGTTTATATCCGTGGCTGGTGTTGTCCATGCTTGTATATAATGGGACTTTTTCAAACCTGCAGCCACCTTTTCCAATAAACATTTGATACATGTTTTCACACATGCACGTATTGTGCTACTGTCTAGACTAATTGCAGTCTGAGAGGAAAGCATTTTTACTCCACAGAATCATTTTGTGGCACATACACAGAGCACACTTATATGTAATATCTGATGTCTGCACTCTTCTGTCACTTTATTGTATATATTTATTGAGAGAAATTGGTCTCTTAAATTATCTGACACTTCAAATTAACTTCTGTTTTTAAATTTTTAAATATTAACAACTTAAAGATTATATTTTTAATTTGGATTTGAGATGCTTGGGGGGAAAAAAAGGAAAAATCCCCAACCAAACCACAAACTGGTGTGAAATAACTTCGATAAATAGCTCTATTTACTAGAACTATTTGCTATTATTCTGTGCTTTATGCTGCACTGCGGGAGACATTGTCTGTGCCCTCAGCATTTTGCAATGGTAGGGCTTGATCCTGCATATCATAATGGGCATTGGTCACAGCTGGAATAGAAGGGTAGGACTAACAAGCAGAATAAGGGAGCTTGCTCTTGTATAATTCAAAGTGTGGCTGGGAACTTCACTCAGAGCAGTCCCATAGCCCAAATAATGCCAGATAATGGAGAGCATAAATAAACAACTCATTTCCAAAAAGTCCATCTGTGTAGCCATTGCCATTTTTACCCCAATGGGAAGGACAAGAGATTTGAATTCCCATCCCTGCGCTGTCTTGTCTTGTGCCAAGCGCTTTACCTTGCTGCAGGAAGGCTAACCCATGGCTAACAGGTGTTCAGGTTTAAATTGGAACCAAAAACATTTTACTCAATCCAATCTGCCACAGGATTTGCAGGATTAAGGCCTAAATGGATGAAGTGTCTAAAATGAAAGGACAGACTACATTAGTATATGGAAGATGATTCTATCTTCAAATGTACTTCCTTAGGATGATTCTATGTGGGCCTCTTACAAAGGGCTTTTTTAATTTATTTGGTGACAGAAAAGTTACATCTTCCCTCATCACTTGTAATACTAGCATGCCTGTTAAATTGCCAATGAGATGCTCACTGTAAAGTCACTTATGTTTTTATGCATTTATTATCAGTTTTGGTGTATTGCAGTAATATACCATTGAGGATGATCTGGAGTAGCATGGCAGCATGCAATGAACTGTAAAAATCATGTAAAAGACTTGAGATAGCTGTTACAGTTTGAAGGGAGACTTGGTAACAAAAACGATGTGAGTCGCTAATAAAAGTTTTTTTCTTTGCAGTGGTGCAAGGAGGAGCGCTGGATGGAGTCTACAGGCTGGTGCAGTTTCACATTCATTGGGGATCCTGTGATGGCCAGGGATCTGAGCACACTGTGGATGGTGTGAAGTATGATGCAGAGGTAGGACATGCTTTACCTTCTCCAGTCTTTGCAGTCTTTGTATAATGAGGGTCGTTTTTTTAAGTGTTCCACCACAGTAGCAGTTTCACTACATATCTTCATAGGAGAAGGTTACTGTAGACAATTTTGGTATGATGCCACCTTAGAACATAGTCCGTGCAAAAGGAGGACATTAGACTTGTAATTTTTGTCAGCTACTTCATGTCAAAGAGAAACAGATAACCCCACATTAATAATACCAGTTATTTTCCCCTGCTTTCTCAGTGACTCTTGGAAATTATGAAAAAAGAGAATTGCAGCACATCTATGCATGTACCTTACTTTTCCTAGCTTCAGTTTGTAACATCAGAGGTATTTATAAAAGCAGCAGAATAATTTTGGGGCAGATATTTTCATATTTTGGTAGTAAAGGATCAAAGGGAGTTATAAAGAGGGCAGACAGTGAAATGCAGTCTTACTGTCTGGCACTCTGTGATACCCTTGAGATTCTGGATGTCCCTCAGACCACTTAAGACTCCAGATTAACCTGTGCTGTGCTAGTGCTTTCTGAGGTCAAGGACCTGCAACAACCAGTTTCTGATACAGAAACTGAGTGACTTTAGTTCCTTGCATCCCACCTTTCCTCATCCCCTGTTTAGAAATCTACCTCTGGTTTCTGTGACTGACTTCTAAAATATATGAATAAATACACATTTGTGGAACATACCTGTGATTTGAATTGACAGATAAAAGAAATTGCCCCATAAATTCATTGGCTCTGCTGCTTTTTCCTGAGGGAAGTAGCTTTTGTCTTATTTGAGAAACTTTCAATTGCCTTCTGTCTTTCACAGTACCATAATTACTTGTTCAACTTGACTTCCAGATGTGGGGAAACAGCCTGATGAACTTAAATTAGAAATAACTTGGAAATTAAAAAGAAAGTAACATCCTAGCTAACATGACCGGGAGATTAATTTCATATTCTTTTCCAAGCCTTTCCAGTAAAGGGCAGGACTGTTTTTTTTAAAAAAAAAACCTTCCAAATTGTGAGTCAAATCTGTAGTTAATGTGTTTTCTCTGCTTCTTCTGATACTGGCAATATATGTCAGTGTGGTAAGAACTCTAGGATATGTAGCATTAAAATACTACATTGAAATCCTGTGGGCTGTATGTGGGAAAAACTTATGCTGAAGATAACAGGAGTTTCACCACATGAAAAGCAGAATGATACAGCCACAGCTTGCCTTTAAAACTCACCAGGGACTGGAGTGAGGAGCAAAACAAAACACATTACAGAAATCTCTTTGAATAAATGAAACTTTAACATAGATAAATAATTCAACAAATTCTTAACTGTACACAAAAGCTTTCAAACCTCAGCAGTAAAACACCCTCTTGCTCTTAATAAATTACTTCCCTGCATCTTCATTTGTGAAGTATTCTGGATGGGATATCATCATCACAGTGCTTCTTTGTTTTCTTGCTCCTAGCTCCATATTGTTCACTGGAATGTAAAATATGGTAAATTTGCTGAAGCTGTGAAGCATCCTGATGGTTTAGCTGTGGTGGGCATCTTCATGAAGGTTTGTTGAACTTTTTCTTTTTAATTATTTGTCCAGCAAATTCATTGTGTTGTGGGGAGAGCCTAAGAGAAGAAAATAAGAAAATAGAGAATAGGGTAGCATTGTACTGTACTGCCCAAATCCATAGCAAACTAGGTGGTGCTCCAAATTCTTACCTTCCTTTATCTTTAAAAATTGTACACTGGCCATGGAGTATGAATGCCATCCATCACTGTGGCAGCCCTGTAGCAGCATTCTTGCCTTCATCAAGACAGTGATGCTACCTTAAGTCTTACCAGTGAGAGGTGATGTGCGTAACTGACCAAGTTGTGTGTGTGAATCTGCAGTGTGACCAGCTTAAATAACACCTATTTTCCTTTTCCTGTCATTGTTAAATGTCAGAGTGTTTTGTGTTAGTTGAATTGTCTTGACAGCTAGCTGGAGGAGGTGTCTGCTCCAGCAGTACGTAGTATTCCATCCTGGCCTCACTGAGGGTGACTATTTTATTAGGAGAGTGACTTCCATAAAAGAAGAACAGCTTAGGTCCAAAAATAAATCCACACACTGTAAATGAAAATAGCTTCATTGTGTCCAATGTCCTTGGCTGACCCGTTTGTGCTCACTGTCAACTGGCATGATTTTACAGAGCCTGTTTAAGTCACTTACACAGTAAAACTCCTATTATGTAATGAAATGCATCTGGAAAAAAAACTTTTCTTGAGAACTGTAACAGAAAATGAAAGGTGTCATGAGAATGCATGGTGATTTTTATTTTCTTATGGTTTGTGTTTCAGGTGGGAAATGCCAAGCCTGAGATGCAGAAGGTTGTGGATGCTCTGAGCTCCATTCAAACCAAGGTAATACTTGCTGTCTCTGTTGATGGACACCCATCACAACAAGTTATCTTCTTTGGAAAGTAGAGTTTTTTATTTCTTCCCAGCTTTCTGCATATATGAAAGTAAAACAAACTTCCTGCCATCAGCACAGGTGCTCCTATAATTCTAAAAGCAAAACAGATTGAAATGAAGTTGAGGTAGAGAGCATGGTAGCAACAGTGATTATTTCCTATCTTTGTGATGACATTTCTCTGTCTTTTAACTGTATTTAAACCTATAGGATAGGATTCATCTTCCTAATCTAAACTGCATTCCTAGGTGCCCTTTCTAGTCTATTGTAACAGATGGAAAAGGCATTTCCCCTCTGTGCATCTGTGGGTTAAATTTCCTTTTTCCAAGAGGGCATGCTTCCCTTGGCTATTTCTAGAGAGAGTTCAGATAAACAGTTTGATCAGGATATATAATTTAGGGGAAAAAGTCTTCCTGTATATTAAATATTGTGTGCAGTGTGTCTGTGATTTTAGTGTGCTAAGTAATGAGAAACTTAAAGTACTTAGTGAGTAATTAGGCACCTCCATAGTGGGTAAAGGCCAATGAGAAATGTGGACAAGAAAGGTAAAAAAGGAGACTATGCTGTCATCTTTCTCATCAGACACCCTTTGTGGCAAATGGATATTGCTGCTTACTGCAATGGACTCTCCAACGGGTCTCACAGGTTCTGTGTTTCCCATGCAATCAGTGTATGTGGCATCTGAAATCTCATTGTTTTTCATGCGAGGTTAAATCTTATCTCTGAGCCTAAGGAACATAAATGCAGCATTTGATATGAGAAGCAATATCTTGAAAATCTTGTAAGAAATATATTGCTGAAAGTATTTAATCCAAAAGGTACTATAGTTGGCATGCAACACTTGCTGCCAAATTCCATTTCTGCCTTCCTTCCAACATGGAGCTTTCCTAGGAGACTTCA
Source organism: Motacilla alba alba (assembly GCF_015832195.1). NCBI lineage: Eukaryota > Metazoa > Chordata > Aves > Passeriformes > Motacillidae > Motacilla > Motacilla alba. The sequence goes on from NC_052017.1 coordinate 125,072,817, forward strand.
CTGCTGCAGTCCTAGTGTGTGTATGTGTTCTTTCCCTGACATCATCCCATCTGCTTACTTTATTGTAGGGAAAGCAGGCTTCCTTCACAAATTTTGACCCCACTGGACTCCTTCCTGCATGCAGAGACTACTGGACATACCCTGGCTCACTGACAACTCCACCACTGCTTGAATGTGTGATCTGGCACGTTCTGAAGGAGCCCATCACTGTGAGCCCTGAGCAGGTAGGTTTCCAATGGATGGTGCCAGTAGATGTGTACTGGAGTTGCACCGATGGCTTCAGTTCAGCACACCAGGTGATCTATGAAGTGGCAGTGTTAGTGCAGAGCTGTGCAGTATATTAGCTAGCATCACATATCAAAAATATCTATCTGAAGCGGTAATCCTCTTCTGACAGGACTCTGCTTCTGCTTGTGGATGTAGTTTGCTGTAGAATGTAAGGCTGTCTTCCATTTGAGCACTCCAGGGAAGATGATGGGGGAAGTTAAAAAAAAATCAGATATTTTCCAGATACATGATTAGAGCTGTCATGTGGTAAAAATCTGGAAAATTGAGGCATGCATGAAAGGACCATTTGCACATGCAGAGTTAGTCCAGCGTGTATTGTGAGCATCAGCAGGTTTTCTGTACATGCAATTACCTCTCTGGGTCTGCTTGCACAGAAAAGGCCAGATTTACAAAGCATCTGGGGAGCTGCATCCACAGTCTCACGCTGTAGAGCTGTAGTTGGTCCGTTGATTTTCCAGCATTTCCAGGACACTGAGCTCTTTTTGCAAGTTCTGTTTGTCACAGGACAGACTGGGAAGTCCTACGCAGCTTTGTGATGATTCCAACAAAGCTCCTATTGTTCGGAAGAGGCAAAATTTGCAGATTCCAGAAGTCTGCTGCCTAAGAAAATACTCTGTTGACCAGCCTGAGAAGGCTAGTCTTCCTAGTAGAAAGAAGTTTGTGCAGATTAAATCACTCTTGGCCCCAGCTTTCTGTGCCATCCATTAATGAAATTACGTACAGGCAAGATTCCATTTTTGGGTTCAGATCTGTGTGCTTGAGAGATATAAATAGAATCTAGAGCCTATAAATACAAACTAGCCCTGAAGGGCTTTAGTTTAACCTTCAAATTCTTAAGTATCTTTTATTGATGGTAGACATGCTAACAGACTGCACCTAATTCTAGGGGGTTTCGGATATGAAAGAAAATGCAACTAAGCTGCTTTAGAAGTTAACATAATAAAAGATAGAATATGTGATGAGGAAGATCTATTGGAAGTAATAACTATAGCAGTGATTGATTGTCATTAGTAAACTGCAAGTGAGCATTAAAGTTGACACTACTCCAAACTATTTCTATTACTGTTGATAGTCCAAAGTCTGCAAATATGGTTTTATTATAAGGCAGGAGCACACACACCAAAATAGTGGATTTTTTTCTACTATACCTACTCCAACCACCTTCCAAGTGGTAAAAGTTACCACTTATTTTTCCCTTACACTTCCCTTCATTTCCATATTTCCCTCTTCCAATATTTCCACACTGTGTGGCAGTTAGCTTTTTCATTCCCATACTGATCAAAACAAGAAACCATATATGAGAGTATTGATTCAAGGTTTAAGATGGTTAGGTTTTCCAAAGCTGAAAAGAAGCTGAATATAGCAGTAGGGTACAGCAAGCCTGCTATCACTTGTTGTCACACAGCACTTCCTGGCAGAGGTTGAGCTCCGAACTTTGTTCTGGTTGGTCCTGAAGGGTGAAGACCAGTGAACACAGGTCACTGCTGAGGCCATTTTTCCTTGAATTTGGAAAAACCTGGTCTAGAACCTGACTTGCAGGAAATCCTGTGTCACACCTAAATACATTCATCAGCACTTCTACCCATCTGTGTGAGATTATATTTTGGGTGGGTTATTATTTTGGCACAATCTTTTTGGGAGTTTTGGAGATTCCTATTTAGACATAAAGGTGCTTTTGTTACATCAGATTGTGCAAACACCAGTTGTGAATTAGGAACAAGTACCATAACTATACAGTATGCTCCTGTTGATATGAAACAGTTTTCCCCTCTCATGGCATTTGAAAATCAGGATAGCTTGAATTAATTCAACAGCTTTATTGTGACCCAAGGGTAAAGCCATTTTTAATTGTTATTTTTTCAAATAGACTTAAAAAACTAACAAAAACTGTACAACTTGCAGAGGACTCTGAAAGGATTTCAGTTCATATCTGGATCAAGGACAAACAGCTCTTTGCTTGTGGAGTTCAGAAAATGTGTGTCTGTTTCCTTGTTCGTCTATGTCCTTGTTTTTTGTGATTTCACAGTTGTTCTTGCCTGGATATTTTGTGGACAGGAGAGGCTATGTTAAAGCTGGAAATGGTGTGGATGAAATGAAGACCCAGGGGTGCTGATGCCATCTCTAGACTAGCAAAACTTTGAGCTGGAGCTCTGGTTCAGGCTCAAGATATGTAGTTTGAAAACATCTTGCTGAAATGAGAGAATGCATTTGAGGATATTTGTGCCTTTTCCCACAGATGTGCAAACTCCGTGGCCTTTGCTTCAATGCTGAGAATGAGCCCGTGTGCCATATGGTGGACAACTGGCGCCCATGTCAGCCTTTGAAGAGCAGAGAAGTCAGAGCCTCCTTCCAGTAACCTCAGTGCTGAGAGTGTTAGGAATTGCTGTGTTTGTGAGGAGCCCCTTTTGCTAAGCCCAAATCAAACTTTGCCGTGTGTGCCCAGGCAACATCTTGTCTCCCAGATCCATTCTTTCTTTTGCTCTGCGTCTGAAACGCCAGCTATTGAAATGTGAAATGCTCTTGGCCCAATGGGGAAGGGTTCTTAAGGTGTGGGGTTGGGGGAGGCAGGGGGTGGGTGGCTGTGTGCATTTTGGTGACTATTACTGCGACTGACACTTTGGTATAACAGTAAGTTGGCCACTTGGGAGAGGATATGGTGGTAGCAAAATAAGCCATTTTAAGAAACCTCATCTACTGGTGTGATAGTACACGTAACTAACGATAACTTGAAGCTTTGTAAGAAGCACAGGAATACAGAATCTAGTTATAATTTAGAGAAAAAAGGTATTTTGAGAAAGTTAAGCAAAAGGAATATTTAGAATTAGACTTCTTAGATTTTAAGAAACTGACATGTAAATATTTTTGAGACTATTTTGCATTTTTTACCCATGCTGTCAACAGCCTTAGTTACGTCTTAATGGTAGTGTTGGGTTTTTTTAATTAAAAATATTCTAAATTAAATGTTATCTTTAAAAGTTGTTATTACCATAGAAATAATACAAAATATCTTTTCATTGAAATAATATATGTTCTAATTTAAAAAAGGAAAATAATATTGTATTTTAGATAACTTCTCTAATAAATCTATACTTCTATTTTTGCTTCCCTGCTGTTATTTTAATTTCAATAAGGAGTCACTAATCACATGGTTGCATATTAAACATTATTACTAAACACATACATTGGGAATTGGCTTCAGTGACACTGAACATGAATGCAAGACTGTATGGATATGTTAAGAAATTTTCTCTGAGTAGGTATTGTCTCTCTGATAGCAGAAGAAAGTGTTAATTTTGAGCAATCACTACAAGTTATCATCAAATTTGAATGTATAATGAAAGATGCCCTCACAAAACTTTTGAACAAAATTCTACTGAAGAATAGGCTCGCTAGATTTTGGTGCTAGTTTTCAAATTAATTTATTATGAGTTTGCTACCCCATCAGGAATCACTTTATAATTTATAAGGTATCAGTTGGGCAGGCTATGTTCTGAAGCACCTGGATCTTGAAATGTGCGTGGTGGAAATGACGATATCTTGAAATGCATATAAAGAGCTTCAGAAAAAAGTGTCAAATCTCAACCTTTGAAAAGCTTCCACATGTAAAATGCCCACCGCCCTACCCCCACAAAAAAAACCCCAAAAAAAACCCCAAAAAACCAAAACAAACCCAAAACCAAAATGTGGGTTTTAAAACTCTAAGCCCATACCTTGACAACTATGATAACCTGAATACAAGGCAGTAAGACTGCTTGAGGAGTGGTAATCTCATCTGTCCATGAACAGCTGAAAAATTATCCAGGCTGCTACATGACAGAGAATGTGAACTAATGGCTGGGGTAAAAGCCTGGAAATGCCCTTGAGGTTCTAGCCACTGCTGCAACAAAGAGTTTCATATCTTATATTCCATCACACTTCAAGGTTACTCCATAAATAATAGCTAACAGCGAAGACAATCAACATCAGCCATATATTTATCATTTTTTTGTGTGAGTCTGTTTACCTGGAATGTTGCCAGTGCTATATGTTTGCCTTTGCTGAGGATGAAGTACTTCTGTATTCAGCCAGACAGTGCAAGCTGGTGTTCCTAGGTCACATATTGGGTACAGGAAGAGCCTGTATTATGTCTTACCTGTGTGCTCTACCAGGCAGCACTGGTCTTTTTTCTTTTTCTGGAAGTAAGCCAAATTACAGAACCACACCTCAAAATCCTTACAAAAAAATAAACCCTTTCCAGCCCTCTCTGGAACAAAATGATAAATGAACTTACCACAAATTCACATTTTGCAGTTTGGTTCTAGCGCAATGGATAGATAACATTTTCCAAGGGAGACGGGTATTAAGTCCAACCCGGAAGTAAAGAAAACAATTTCCTTGGCATTCATGATTTGTTTCCTGAGTTGTGAGTTCAATTTAGATAATTGTCAACAGAAACATCCAGCTCTTCTTTCTGATCTTATTTACTAATTGCTTATATAAAGAGTTTTTTAATTAGGTCTTGCCCTTGTCACACAGCAGACTTAGCACCCATTCTAACATCATCCTGTTTTAACTGGAAAACTGTTGCTGAATTCAAAATGTAAATTAAGAGACCACTTTGGTCATGGAGCCAGAGATGTTCCAGCACATGTAATTGTGTTACTGTCGAGTAAGCAGCTCTGATTAAAGGGAAATTCACGCAGAAGGAAAAAAAAAAAGGGCTAGTGCATTAATTTGAAATCATCATAGGATACTCAGCCAGCACTTGGATGGGGGGAAGAGGGAAACACATTCACTTGCAAACTGTTCATTTTGCACAGTTTGTGATCTTGTCTGGCACTTGTCTGCCAACTCCATGTGTTAGAACATTTTATGATTTTTCCACTGCTATTTCTAAGACTTGGATGTGTCCTAGATTGACATGGGCGGGTAGAACTGTGATTAGAGATGTTCCCTGGAAGATAAGATTAATGATGCCCTGCCTGCAGTCAGCAATATTTATAGAAGTCCAGATAGTTTATAGAAGAGTATCACTCACTAAATGACAACTTTAGGATTTTCTGACTCTCCAAAGGAAAGCCGTGCAAGCAACAGCTGTGTCAAATCTAGTACCATAGAAACAAGGAGAGATGAAAGTACAAGCAGTAGCTTTATTGAAAAACTCCCATGGACCTTCTAACATCTACCACTTCCTCTTCCAAACCACAGCACCCCATAAGTGACTGTAGGACTTGGTGACAGTTGCTTACACTGAGTGTTTGGTATATTTTAAGTCTATTTGGGAACTGCACATTTCACTGCTGTGCACTTCCTCTTTCTGTATGATGGTAAACAGCTGTGCTGCCTTGATGCAATCAATGGTTCACTCAGGCCATGAGGCTTCCCAGCCACCAACATCCTAAAGGCAGATGCACAAAACTTTTCAGGGATCCCTAACTAATTTTAGACCACATTTCACTCTTGTTTTTTATGCAAGCCACATAGCAAAGCCATTTGGCTTGGGTACATCCCTAGCCCATTGTGGGTTACAGTGCAGTGATTCTGACATTCACCCTAACAAGGAGCTCTCCAGAATGCTCACTTTGTTCAGAGCTCAAAGCAGCAGAGCTTTGTTGCCTGAGCTGATGGACCTAGATGCCCAGGAGGCTCAGTGCTAACATGGAGTAGCTGCGCTACTCCTAATCCCTGATTAGTCAGTTTTGTCCAGTGAGGATGTCAGTGCACTCCAGTGTATTAAACAGTAAAAACATACCCTAGGGTCATTTGGAAAAAGGCAATACATAAAGCCTTGTCTTAATAATCTTGAACGTTGTGAGGTATTCTATGTATGTTTAGAGGCAGTCACTGCTATTTTTTTCACAGTGTGAACTCACACTCTGAAAGAGCAAGAAATGCATTGATACCGTGTGCAATAAACAACTAACAGGTGCATATTAACTACACTGTTTTCCCAAGGAATAGGGTCTAATGAGGCTTGTAATAATAATCAGTGGTCAAAGACCTGGAAAATTCACTGCAAAGTATTGACCTCCTTCTGTCTTGGAAAGCCCAAAGTGTAAGGACCCTCACTCCAGTGAACCTGCAGGGTTTATCAGTGTAAAAACTGGAGCCCTTGACCATTGAAGGATCCTCTTTGCTCATGTTGTGACACCCTACCTTACAGAGGAAAAAGCAGGCTGGTGTAATGACTCACAGGATATTCTCTCCTTTTCTGCTCCACACCTGGGCCTTCAGGAGTCCGGTGCACCTAAGCAGGGAAATGGAGAACCCTTTCCAAAGCAAAGGAGGAAGAATATCCAATGATCCTGGGTTGGGAAACTGTGTAGGAGCAAAATACTTGGTTGGAATGACTCGAAGGTCAGGGAAGAGCTTCCTCTTTCCTTTGCTTAAATTCCTCTTCAATCAGCTGACTTGAGCTTGATTCAGGAAAAAGAACATGAGCATATTGAATAGGCTGACACATCAGGTGATGCAGGATACTGTAATTTGGATGGTGCATCTCTTCACCACTTTATTAGCAGTATAAAAAGTTATATCAGAAGTTACTATAAATAAGCTAATTGTTTTATTCTCAAATGACAGTCTTGAATAATATATTCCTTGAATCAAAATCAATATCTAAATTCTTCTAGAGACTTGCACTGAGCACGTGTTTCAGTTGTTTTAGTGGTTAATAATCACACTTCAAGGAGGAAGGTAGAAGTAGAGAAGAAAACAAAAACAGCATTTGGCTGGAACAAAAGAGAAAAATAAGGCTTGAAAATATACCATCCTCACTCTAAATCTGTTCCAGGGAGACATTTAAAAGGACAGCATTTTGCAGATCAGCTTAAAAGAGGGTGGTAAACATAATTTCCTCCTACTCTCTGTAGAAGTGCATCAGGCCCTCTTAAATACTTTCTGACTAGTAATAGAAGTCATACCCAGACTGCATTTTCAAATAAAAGCATTTTTAATTATTTTTAGAGATATAAACAAGTATTCATTTAATGATAATGCCTACACACACAAAATGCACTTGTCCCAGAATGAGTAAAATTCCCCTGCTGTGAGTTCTTAAATGTCACCTTCTGCTCTGCGTTTCCTAAGGTTCTCTCTCTCTGGAGAAGAACTCATCACATCATCAAGTGTATGGGGGAAGAAACACCAGAAGTTAAGGCCTGATCATGAAAACTCTGATGTGACTAATCACTTACATGAGTAATTCTATCCATTAATCAAAGTTTAATTGGTTTCCCACACACATTGCACAGGAAGGGCCATTCTCCTTCCATGAGTAGTAGAGGTAGGAGGCTGCATACTTGAAAGGTCAGGTGTCCTGTTCCTTTCAGTTTCAGTTTAGGGATGTATCCTGAGGAATAGTGGAAAGGGGATAGGATGGAGGAATGGGTGTGATCTAGGCTGTTGGGACTGTTCATGTGAAGAAACCTGAGCATGCTCATAGGTGACTTGTAGGATCCAGCTCCTAATTTCTGTTGAGTAAAATTCTATTCCCATCTAGTTATCTAATCCTTGTGCAGTCTCCAGGTAAATGGAAGTGTCAGATCATTCCCATATGAAAATCTGTTACTATATCTCAGAGGATTATTGCAACTGAGCAGCCATCTAGGTTAAGGAGAGGGGACTGTGAAAGTATCTTGGCCTTTCAGAAAGAAAAATAGCAAACAGGAAAAAAAATCTAAATTTGTGGAGCATTGAGATTACTTTCATTTGGAGGAATAATGTCAGAGCAATTGACCTGGTTTGTCATCAATCACCACACTGTGTTTAATAAAGTTATATGATAATAGTAAAGTATATGAATAATGTTTTTTTAGACCTTAAGCCTTGTATCTAACAACTGCAATATATCTGACTGCATGATAAATGTCAATCCCAATTCATGAGAAGGAAAAGTCTGCCCTCCTTCCTCATGTTATGTTCTCAGTAATGTAAACCTTCGAAAAACTGTTTATTTTTGTCATTCAGAGACCATTTTTCTTAGAGTGGATATGAAATAGAAAAGCAATATAGCAATTATCACCCAAAACAAATATTCCTCATCAAGCCAATCAAGTGTTTGTACTTAGGAAGTTGTCACTTTATCTTTGATTTCAACCCTTTGCACTTTGATCAAAACTGTATCTTTTGAAGTGTTCACTATCCATAATAGGGAAAATTAGGTCATAAGTCTGCTCCAGTAAAACATAATGTGTATTTCAGACACCACAGATCTGCTTATTGTTGCTTAAAGAAACTAGACATTCCCACTAGGGTTGAAAAAAAAGCTTTATTATAAGCTGTTTTGAGGGCTCAAATGAAACTAATTGCCCAAGAGGGATAGGGAGAAAAGAAAGTAGGTCTGATACAGGCAGCCATCACTCCTAGCCATTGCATTCCTGGTGACTGCAGAGCTAATGACACCAGACTCCTAGGAAATTCAGTGCCTGCAAGCTTGATTAGGTAAGACAGCAAGTCTAATCTGCATTTAATGAATGATTCAGGAATAACTTTAAGAGCCTAGCTTTATGGTAGCAGGGTGTTGACAGAATTAGGTACAAGCTCTATGCCTATCTTGTGACCTAGCTAATTATGGGTTTTTTAAAACAGTTTTTGCACTTCTTCCATCCAGTTTCATAATTTGTTGTCTGTTTATTCTGCCAGCTAAGACCTAGCATTTTGTCAAAACTTATGCTACCATGAAAGCAGGAGCAGAAGCTAGAAAATAATGAAAGAAAAAGGAAAACTGACTGAACCTGGTATTTCTGCAGGCAGTGTAGGCATATTTATGCCTCCATGGAGCCCCAGAATTATTATGTGTATTCACAGAGATCAGTAAGAGGATTTTGACCTATATTGGTCTGAGTGATGAAAACATAAAGGTAAATGAGAACAAAGAAAACTGATCAAATATAAAAAGATTAGGACATCATTCTTTTTAATCCTAATAATCTTTTATTTAAGATAGGGAAGAATGATAATTTACTTTTAGGAGGTTATTACTACATGTATTGTTTTTCAAAAATAAATGATTTGTGAATGTTGGCAACATTGCAAAATGTCACAAAGGGAAAACTCTATTGATAAGCACAACCTGCATTGACACCATCAAGGTATCGGTCCTTCCTGAAGTCTAAAAACCCTTCAGCATGCTCCTTTTGCTTCAGCAGGGAAAACTTGCTGAGGCACATCTAAAGCTATGCATGCCTGGGTTCCAGCAGGCAGGTGTTGTGTTCAGGAGACAGTCACTACACTTTTCAGGCCTTTCTGAATGCCTTGGTTCTTCAGTCACTGAACTTTATGTGTAGAATTCATTCAGTAGGTATCACTGATGATTGCCTCCCTGCACCTTACTTCAGGTGTCATATAACCCTCACTTTCTCAACTCCCTCAGCCTCCATCACTTACCTCCTTCCCTAGCTAGGACCACAGCACAGTGGTCTATACTACCACATGCTCTGAGTGTAGATTCCCATTTTATGCTCCATGTCTTGAGAATGCAGAGCCTGGGATAACCAGGACACTGTGAAACACGAGTCACGCTGACAAGAAAAAAGTTGCTACCAAAGTAATATAGTGATAACCTACCGAGTGGCTGAGTTATGGCCACTGGTTCTTTTCTTGTGGTTAGCAGATTAGGTTTCTCCTGTGGTTTTCTGGTTTTGTGTTCAACTGAATTTCTTTAGAAATTAGACAGAAATTTCTTTAGAGCTTTAGACAGCGGTGTGGCTAAAAGCAAAGCATTTTGAACCATTACCTGCATTTTACAATGGATAAAATAAAAGCAAACACAGAAATAAAAGTGATCTACAAAGTCATCCTCTGTACAATCAGAAAAAAGCCCAAGGTTCATACATTAACTAACAAGACTATTTTTACTTCCCAGCGGTAAGAAATGAGACACTGATTGGAAGAGCAATAGAGATGTGCTTGAGAGAATGAGAGCTCTCAGCCCTTTGAAGCAGTCAAGGGAATCTGGGTTAGACAGTGGCACCACCAGCCATGCAGCCTGTGCTCAAACAGCTTTGCACCACAGAGCTTTCCTCCTGCAGGCTGCTGTACATACCACCAGCCTCGTGAAGACTGTGATGCAAGATTTCCGCAGACTTATAAGGTTGAAAATATCCTCCAGAGCTTCAGCTCTTGCAAGGCATTTCAAGATGTGTGCAAAACCTGCTGCAACAAGCTCTGTCTGGATGTGCAGAGCTGAAAAAAGTGGGCCACTCTGCAGTATTTCTGTTATAAATCCTCTGTTCTAAGGGACTGAAATGCAACAATAATTAATCACTGCAGGACGGAGCTAGGCAAGAAAACATTCCAGATAAGCGCATACTATTTTTCTTTCAGCAAAACTGAGAATATTGAACGTGTATGTGAAACACTGAGCAGATTACTCCAGAGCCTTGAAATTATTTCATTTTCCATGTTAATAAAAATAGATTTAACAGCAAAAACTGGCATACCATGAGATTTTGTAGTAATGGAATTTCTACAGATAAAAATGCTACGACCAAATTAGAGCCTGTCTACCTCTGTTCCCATGTCTCAATCAAAGGTCCTTTATTTAGCCCTTCCCCCAGTTCTGCAGGGGTTTTTTAAACACAAAAGCAAGGCTTTTTCTCATGGCCATAAACTAAATCAGTGCCACACAGTTTCTTCACAGAGAGCCATTAGTGGCCTTCTGTGAGTTTGAGCTTTAAAATGTGGTCCTGGCAATTCATACACCTTCAAATCCGTTTAATGGCTGTGGCTCTGTGGCTACTCTGACTCCTTCTGGTGTTCTGATAAAGGCTGTGCTGTCAACAGTGTCTGACAATATTTTTTGCTGTGCTTTTTCCATCTGTTTTTTCTGGTCATCTGTGAGGCTTGACTAAGACAACTTAGTTAAATCTTCCCCTACAACCACAGCATCAGGAAAAAAAAGGGGAAAACAACTATTCTGGAGGTAGTTCAAACCTGTTTCCCAAGGGGATGACAGGTAGGAGTATATTTACCTGACATTTTGTTCTTAGTTGTTCTGGATAGAGAATATCTGTGGAAAGTTCACTGATAACAAAATAACCGAGACAAACATCACCCAGATGGTGTAAGCACAGGAATCACTTCTTTTGTTGTGGCACTGTCCTAGGGTGACCAGGGCAGGCAAAAAATCAGGTGCTGTGCAAGAAGATGATGGTTGACTTTGTAATTACTTATAGCAAGATAGACTCTGAAACTGAAGCGACCACAGCCTCTGATAAGTGCTGCACACTATGGACACCGGCAGCTGTAACTGTGCACTGGCAAGTCTTCTGTCACTGTTTATGTGCTCTTTGTTTCATTTCACAGAAATGAAAAGTCACATGTCATGTTCTCTATCCCTCTATTTGGATAAAACTGAAGCTTTGTTCAACAGATTTGTGACACCCAATGAAAACTCAGTCATTCATATTTTATCTATTCAAATGGAATGGCTTGTTCTGATTGGGACTCTGTTACAGTGTCAATCAGTTTCTTATGCCAAAAGTATTTTATATGTTCATCTTTAAAAACATGTTGAAGAAAGCTTGGCATTTATAAATTTTAAAGGCATAATATGCATCTTATGTGTTTTTTGTGGTTTTTTTTTTAGTTTAATATTCCTCACCTGGATTTATTATGGGCTAGGCCATGGTTTCATCATCACCACCCAGAAATCAAGAAAAAAGCAGCACACATTAGAAAGAGACAAATAGTAATGTCTAAATATGTCAGCTATACCATGAAAGCTCTTAAATACAGCAAACCATACACAGAGGAGCAAATTAGAGAAAAAAAGATGTCAGTAAGAGCGTTACTTTCTCATAGTAACTGACTGGATTTTTTCTCCACCAAGATTATTTTTCTTGGCCATCAAGATAAAACACTATCAGGGCACTAACTTTTCAGCAGTTTCCGACTACTTGAAGGTATTTATACCCAAAATCAAAAATGAAGATACAAATGAAGTTAGTGTGCTATCAATTTTTTAAGAGGTAACCATAGGCTCAAGTAGAAAATCTCTTCTAAAACCACATAGCAGTACATTGCCAACTGTGTTGAGCTGATAACAAAATTGGTAATTCAGTATTGAAAGCATCATCTTTTTTCTGTGGTTCTTGGTCTTATCTTTTAGAAAATGCACGAGCTGGAGTAACTGCTGCCCTGGAGTTTGGTCAAGAGCAGTGGAATCTTGTAGCCTGTGCTGAAATTTACTAACTTAAATCCAACAAAAATATATAAAGACTAAGGTGAGAAAAAAATATTATTTGATACCCAAATAGACAATAAAATGCTTTCCCCGCCCCCCCCCCCCCCCCATCTTACCCATCTTACTGTCTTGCAGTCTCTTTATTATCACTGTAGACCAATATCTATAATAGCATTCAACATTATTTCAGGTCTATGGTGGCCTGAGCTGGGATGAGGCCTGAGATTCCAATCAGGAATTCATTAGGGTAAATAGGCTCATATCCTCATCCTGCATGAACAGGGAGAGAGGTTTAGCTCCTCCTTTCTTGCAATGAACGTAAAATCAATGCCTTACACCACCCTTTCCCCCCAGAATCCCATTCAGACCCTGCAGAGGATGAAGCTCTCTGAGATGAAGTCTAGTACCTTCCACTAGTACTACTCTAACTTAACACCAGTTTCCAGGTTTTCATCTAAATGTAGCAAAATATTGTGGTGGGAGTAAATTACTCTCTGTGAAACTGAACATGATGAGGCATGTGAGGGCTTTTAAAAGGGCTTTGAATCATCTCAGTCATCTTCACACTTTCCCCACTCTTTGGCAAATGGTACAAGACGTCTCGTTTTTAAAGGTCTGTTGCAGGCTGCCTGGTACTACTTGTGATTCAGCCTCCTTTTTGCAGACAGCTTTTCTTCCAACCTACACACGAGGGAGGCAGTGAAACAACTTCAATTCACTCAATCTCTGGGACTTGGAGTCTAGTGGCAATTTTCCGGAATGTATTACTGCAGAAATCTTTAAAAAAAATCTCAGGTATATCACCAAGGATTTGCTTCATTTTGCTACAGAAATAACCCAAAATCCCAAAATCAGTTCCCAACCAAGTAATATAAAGTCAACCAGCCTGAATTTGCCTGTATTATTTTCTATTTATCTTTCATATGCAACACTGGTGAAAATGATTTTTTGAAATAGTAACTCTAGAAACCACAACCATGAGGATGAGACCTGATAATCTTAAGGTACAGCAGCTTTACTCACAGTAGCAAAATGTAGTAGTAAATGAAACTTAATTTATAAGTTTCTCTTTTTCTCTGTTAATATTTTTGCAAGTAAAATTCCAAAACGGAAGCCATTAAATAGGGGCTAAGTGTGTGGGACATTTTACCAGTCCAGGTGATCAGCTCAGTAACGATCATAAGGCTTTCACCTGTTCTAAGAACAAGAAAAAAATATGTTCTCTGGGTGCTTCAAACAAAGAAGACTGTCAGACTTTGAGCAAAATGAATGAATATGAAACACTTGGAGCTCTTTTGGCCTGGTTATAAACAAAAGTATCAGTTGATAGATTACTGTGAATGCACTGGGATACATTTATCCATAACATTCTGGAAGTACCTATTTGTTTGATTGTGCTAATATTTCATTCGGGTTTTGCCAGATGGAGGTATAGACACATAATATTTTCAGAAGCTAATATGGGATATGCCAGAGTGGGGACTGAGACACTGACTCCATGGTTTGTTGGAGTGAAAAACTTCCACTAGTAACAGGAGGGAGAGAAATCTGTGGTGTTTTAATGACAGGGATTTTATTCAGCTTCAGAATGAAACACAACTGCTATTGCAATTTTCAAGTGAATAACACTCATAGTATTCTATTCTTTTACCAAAACTGACACTTACTGCATACCTACATTTAGTGATACTGTCAATGCAACTTTTCTTCTTTGACTTAGCACATAAAAGAAGATGTACATGCCCATCCTGTCTACAGTTGCTCACCATATAATTGTAAATCTTATGTAAATCAGTACAAAATTCTACTGTTTTACTTCTAGAAATGTAATAATCAGGGAAAGAAGTGAACAGCCCTACAGATTTCAGCTTGAACAAAGAGAAGGGGCATTAAATAAGTACAAGTTTTTCTCGTGTTGCTCATGACATTTTTTTTCAGAATCCTGATGTAATGGGCATTCATATAAATTTGACTCAGATATTTTGAAATTTTGTCATATGTATTAGGTCATGAGTTATGCTTTTGGGGTCCCAGTCCCAAGTTTTAATTCTTTTTATTGTTCTCAGGAAGCCCATTGTCTTCTTCAGGCAGCCTCTACAAAGTTCAGCCTCACAATCAAATTTAAGGTCTTTTGTCCTGTTTTGAAATGCAGAACATTTGCATCCTAAAGACAGCTATCCTGAGCTAATCTTCCAGTGAACAGATTTTCTACAGCCATTGTCTCTGAGGGTTGGGAAGGGTGACAGAGAGGTTATTTACTTCCCAGACTTATTCCACCTGAGCCTCTCACATGCACAGTAAGAGCCACAGCTTTCCATTGGCTATCAGGCAGAACAGAAGCAGGTGTCTGACAGCTTTGTTGCATGACTGATCTCACAATATAAGCTAAACTGATCTCTGATCCAGATCCTGGACCAAGGCCATGCTTTGGCATGGTCAAAATGTGCTGACTTCTGAGATCAGCAAGACTCTGTGAGACCTGACAAAGCATTTTGGGAAGAATGGAGGAACACCCTATGAAAGAAATCCAGGCCACTGTTACTGACAGTTCACTTCCTTGACCCATGGTTGGTTCAACACCTACATGCAGACAGTTCCAAATAGCTCCAGGTTTTTGTCACCCAACAATTAACAATTCACTTCTGGGAAATACAACAACAAGAAACCTTAATATATGACAGGACTCCAGACAGAATCACTCCTGAGGCATGGCCACAGTGGCTTCTACTCAGAGAAGAATGTATCACATGCTGCAAAGAGATGAGTTTCCCATGTCTCTGCTATCTGAGAATTCCCTCAAGGGATTTCACAAATAACTGATTGGTCGGTCCTCTAGGGACCCTACAGGACAGAAAAGGATTGTCGTGACCATGAACATGTCTTTGAAGGATTTTAATTGGAAAGAGACCTGCCGCTCTTCACAGCTATTCAAATTCAAGCTCCAACAGGATATCTCTGATACTTAGATACAAGCTCTAACAGGAACTGATGCTCAGCCATGCCAGCTGAATTCATGCATCAGGCACTGTAAATCATATGAGCAAAGACATTATCCTTACATGAAGGTCTGCCAATATTTTAGCTGCAGGATCCAAGAAAATTGCCTTTCAACATATATTAAAGGCTGGCTGTTCCCTTAAAAATTAGTACTAGCCAAGGATCTTCTGTAAGAACAAAGAAAGCTACTTCTCATCTCTCAGAAGACATCAAATATTTATTGAAATCTTCATTTATTTAGCCACCCACAGAGAACCACATACAAGAGATCTTAGCTGCTGGTTTGACCTTGACTATTTAATGAGATGTATAATGGTTCCATTGCAGCAAGCAACGCCTGGCAGGACAAATGTGAGCAGCCACTGCATTAAGATCTCTCATCTACCAAACCAGCTGTGGGGAAAAATGGCAATATTAGATGAAGGAAACAAATCTCAGCATGTAGGATCGACATATGGTGGCACCAAATATCAGATGCCAAAAGAAGAACTAATGCTATTTGCTTGCCTATTTCATGTCATAGTTTTTCCTATGTAAGATATATGAAACATACATATTTTATGGTGGCTGATAGCAAAAAAAAATTTTATTGCTCAAAATAAAATGTATTTAAGTAGTGTCTCCTCTCTATTGTATATTTGCTGCTATTTATATCTGTGCCAAGCGAGTGTATTTCACTCACAAAACAGATGTTTTGAGATTTTTTTTTTAGAAGTAGTAAGCGTTTGTCCAAAGGTTATATGACGGTGAAGAAATAAATCCCTTTCCAAAATTCTTTCCAAAAGCAGCAGGGAGTATTAGAGGTCCATTAAGCTTGTCAAGACATAAAACTGCAAGATGTTTCTCCTGTTCAGAAGACAGGTTTGTGTCCCTACCTCTCCATCTAAAGACACTGTGAGGAAACTAAAAGTAATTATAATCTCTTGGGCTTTTTTATTGTACCAAGGGACAAAGTTTTCAGAATGCAAGTGCAGAAGATGCTTTGCCTACCTTCTGCTTGTTTAAGTTAGCTTGTTTAAGAGGAATATTTGTCACAATTCTGCACATCTTCACTCCAAAGTTTTCACCTATCCAGAGATTAGAATGGCTGTCCCAGTTCCCTGTAAGCCTCCTCATTTGGAGAGTCAGAGGTGCTCTGCAATGTCATATATTACACAAGCTATAATGATACTTTTCAGACATTGAGGGCTTGTAAAACATAGGCATTGTTATTCGGTACTTAAGTCTGACTGCTCTTTCTGTTCGCCCATAAAGATGGCCTGTGTCATGTAGATATCTTGGAAGAAGCGCATATGAATGAGGGAGCTGGAGGTGGGAAGGTCAACTGCTTTACAGCTCAGGTCAAAGACACGTTTTAGTGAATAGGAAGGGCTGGGTTAAAGAAAGTTCACAGTCTGATACGGGGAAGGGGACCAGTATCCCTGAGAGAGGCACATGTGTTTAGGATAAGCAATCAATAGGGATTTCCAAACCAAAACGGGTTTATGTTTCAGAAAAAGACCAAATAAATTTTATTTTTTTCAAAAAATCCACTTTGATAATCAGTTTCATTGAGGAACACCTCTAATACAGAGATAGGTCACTGGGAATTAATGGAGAAGATGAATTCTCATGTTCATGGACTATCTGCTTTAAGTGCTCTCCCATTGTGTGAACAACCTCAAGGCACATAACACAGATGAACCTCCCCACTCTATCTGATCGTACACTTTACTAAAAACATGTTTTTGATGACCAGAAGGTTCACCTTTGAGGCAGAGTAGTAAACCAATCTGTACGTCATGCCTAACCCATTGGAAGTTGGCGGACTTTCCGACAGGAAGAGCATCAGGTGTAGAGTAAGAATATCCACTGGGGGACATTCACTCTCCAGACTCTCAGTGCAGACCTGTCTTCACTCTTCCCTGCTGAGCCACTGCCCCAGTACCAGGTCCCTTCTCAATCACTTGCATGGCCTCTTTCAAATCTGTAACCCCTGAGCCACTGTACTCACCTCTGGGAGCATCATGTACATTATGGACATGATTACAGAGAAGAGGTTACCAAATCCCAGTATTACTGAGCCATCTGAGGTGAGTTTTTTTCCCAGGCCAGCTCCTACCAGTGTATAGCCACTTCAGGTTGGCCATGGGGTAATGGGGGATGTTGCAGTCAAGGGTCAACAGTATTCTTCCTCCTTTTAAACTTGACTCCTAAGAAGCCTCTTTCACTTTGGGCTGTCACTTCAGAGAGGCACAGGCAGAGGGGAATGCAGAGGGGAAAAGTGTGCATTGTACATTCTTTTGCCTTGCTTGGCTCTGTAAGCCAAGCCACAGAGATTTTTATTTGCTTCTAGGCCTGTGCAGCTTCATAGTAACAACTTTTTGACAAGCATTGCTGGAGATATATTATTTCTTCTTCAGTAGAAACTGAAAAATATTTCAATTGTAAAAGAGACTTTTACGAGCACTTTAAATCAGATTTTTCCCTGATAGCCACTTAAAACTCCAAGTCAATTCTTTCTGCAGAATAACACCACTGTGGCCTTGCTTTCGTGTTACATTCATTGTGCATATCTCCATGGGCATTTTACAAACAAACAAAAAGATACTCTGCTCATACCTGTCTGTATTCAGTAGAATTTAGATGTGCACTTAAGAGGCAAGATTAGAAACTACTTTTCAAATACATTTCTCTGAGTTCTTTGGGTTTTTTTCCCCGTCTTAAAAAAATCTTAGAAGACAGGTCATGTGAAATAAGATAAATATATACTGGAATACTATAACTAGCTTCATGAAGCAGTTAGTAAGAGGGTTTATAAAGAGTTCTGTTATCATGCATCTGTCAGGAACTAGTGCAAACCCATCAAAATTAGTTTTCCTAGCTAATATGTTCTCTGT
The DNA here is from genome assembly GCF_015832195.1 of Motacilla alba alba. NCBI lineage: Eukaryota > Metazoa > Chordata > Aves > Passeriformes > Motacillidae > Motacilla > Motacilla alba. Next base: position 125,091,147 of record NC_052017.1, read on the forward strand.
GCAGTCTGGATAATAACTTCTCACTCAAAGTTTGTTGACAACATGGGATTATCCTTCTGGATTGATAGTCCTTCATGAGATATCTGTATAACATTTGCTTAGAAAAGTTTTCTTTTGGAAATTTCTTGGTTGTCAGCCCTGTGGCAGAAATCCTCTTGGGTTTAAGAGTCTAGTGGTAATCAATGTGACCAGTTGCATTTTGTGTTATCTATTGTACAAACCAGAAGACTCAAATCAGAGACTAAAACATGGAATATTTCTAGAACTCATGTTTAGATTAGGCCACCTAAATCTTAATGTAACTTTAGTTTATATGGTCTTGACTTTGAATTATGTATTTTGAAAAAAAAAATATATAGACTCAGTGGCCACTTTTTAAAGCAGTAAAATGGAACAAAGAATACAATACCTCATTGGTAAAGCATGGTTGCAAGTCTGGCTTCCCTTCTTGAGGAATACAGAAAGACAAGCCCAGACTTTCTGTCTTGGCCATTTTCTTTTCACTTTTACAGCACAAAGACATAAAGAAAGCAATTACACTGACAGAATATTCTTAAGGTTTGAAATTTGGGGAAGAATGACATGAGGGATTCCTGTTAGTAACACACAAGAGGCTGAATTTTTCCTTATTTTGCAGGTAAAGGGGTCTGAAAGTTGTTCAATCCTTGCATTTTTGGGACTAGGAAGCTCTTGGTGCATGCTTTTCACAGTAGAGAAGAGGGATGCACACATACAGATGCAGCTGACCTCCAGAAGCCTCTTCTCCCTCCTGCTCTCACAAAAAGACAAAGGTTTCAGGGATTCTGAAAACTTGTTCCTTTCATGGTCCTGACCAGTTGCTGCGCCTGATGCTCTGAGGACAGTGTTGCCCCTCCTGGCTACCTGGGCACTGCTGACTCATGTTCAACTTTCCATTGACCAGGACCCCCAGGTCCCTCTCCCCTGCACTGCTTTCCAGCATCTCATTCCCCACGCTGTCTGTACATCCAGGGTTGCCCCATCCCTGTGCAGAATCTGGCACTTTTCCCTTGTTTACCTTCATATGGCTGGTGATTGCCCAGCCCTCTGATTTATGGATCTCTCTGCAGGGCCTCCCTTCCTTTGAGGGAGTCAACAGCTCCTCCCAGTTTTGTATCTGTAAACTTGCTCAGTGTCCCTTCCAGTCCTGCATCCAGGTTATTAATGAAGGTGTTGAAGAGCACAGGGCCTAAGATGGTAACTGTCTCGTGACAGGTCCCCAGTCTGATGTCACCTCATTCCCTGTAACCCTTTGAGGGTGACCTGCGAGCCAGTTATTCACCCATCACAGGATGTGTTTATCCAGTCGTGAGCTGGATATTTTGTCCAGAAGAGTTTTATGACAGTATCAAAAACTGTACTGAAATCTAGAAAGATCACATCAACTGACTTCCCTTCATCAACCAGATGGGTTACCTTGTCATAAAACGAAAAATGTTTGACAAGCAGAATTGTCCTCTCATGAAGCTATGCTGGTTGTGGCCAGTGACTGCATTATCTTTCAAATTTATTTCAATACCTCCCAGAATAATCTTCTCCATAACTTTACCAGGGACTGAAGGGGGACTGATGGGCCTGGAGTGTCCAGGGTCCTCCTTCTTGCCCTTCTTGAAAACTTGGGCAGGGTTAGTCAGCTTCCAGATATCTGGGACGTCTTGGATAACCAAGACCACTCAAAATCATCAAGAGCAGTTTTGTAATGACATCAGCCAGCTCTTTGAGGATTCTCAGATAAATGCCATCAGGCCCCATGGATTTGTAGGGATCCAGCTGGAGCAACAGCTTCAGGATTGACAGGGAGTTGGTCATTTTTGAAGTCATGGTCCTCCAGGTCAGGCACCGAGACCCTCTTGGTCTGTTGTCTATGTTGAAGGCAGAGATAAAAAATGAGTTAAGCACCTCTCCTTTGTCTGTGTTCCTGTTTTTGAGGTGACCATTCTCACCCTGTAATAAGCTGATGTTGTTTTAATACTGCCTTTTTCCATTTATATATTTGAAAAAATAATTTTATTGTCCCCCACATTTCTGACCAGCTTTATCTCCAGCTGCGCTCCAGCCACATGAATTTTCTGCCTACAATGACAAGCAACCTGTCTGTATTCTTCCCATATCCACTGGGATACACCTTTCTTTTTTGCCTTATTTTCAAGAGAAGACTCCTGTTCTGCCTGTCCTGCTTGATTTCTGACATTTGGGAATTTCCTGCTCCCATGCCCCTAGGAGGTGGTTTAAAAAGTCATCAGCATTGATGAAAAAACCTAAAGTCTCTGCTTACAGAAAGTCATGGTGCTTTCAGAAACAGCAACAATGTACCCCTCTGCTCTGCTGGGTAGAGCCATCCACCTCACCCACACAGATTTCACGGAATATTCTGTGTTGGAAGGGATCCACAAGGATCATTGAGTCCAACCATTAAGTGAATGGCCCATAGCGGGGTCAAACCCACAACCCTGGTGTTACTGTTCTGCTCTAACCAGCTGAGCTAAAACTATACCCAGACCACTTTTTAGACTCTCCTACAAAACAGGGAAAGGGAAGACTGTAGGCTGGCTTTTCCACAGGAGAACAGAGTATCATATGACTTAGTGAGCTTTAAGAACATGTGAGGACATATCAGATAATAATTGCATATTTGAATATTTCCATGAGAACATCTCATCCCAGCTGATCTGGAATCCTTCCTTTGGGGAATGAAATGTCTGAGCTCTCTACAGAATGAAAGAAAAGGAGCACTAAGGCAAAGCAATGAATAAGTAAGCACATTTTTGTCAACCTACAACAAACTGAAAAATGGCTTTATTTTCTGCAGTGAATTTCATTTGGACAAGAAATTAAGGAAAATCAGAAGTGTCTTAAAAATTAAATTGACATAAGTGAAAACTTTGTCTTTTAAGTGCTTCAGTTTATTATTTAAAAAATTTTCATAAACAGTGAGATTTTACATAGCTGTTAATTCCCTGCATCCTGCTGCTCTTTACTTCCTGATCTAGTTCTTTTGCTGGGTGAAACAGAAAGATATCTTAGAAGCAACACTGCTTTGCACAGTGAGTCACAAGATGGAATAGCTAAAAAGAGCTTCACAATTTATTCCTGATCTTAAACAGGAACTGACTTGGATCCTTTTGATCAAACTGCTGCTGGAAGCCTCCTCTTGTGAGCCATCATTAACACTTTTCGTCTTCTTGTGTATTTCCCTTGATGCTATTACAAGTAATGATCACTGAACTAGGGAATCAAATGCCCATTTGAGGGAATCAAGGACATTCAGAGCATTTCCAGGTGTATTTTGCTTAGTGAATGAACTGATTCCACATAACAGCAAAAATATAATGTGATTTTAGATAAAGCTGTCAGTTCAAAGTGCAGTGTCTTCAGTTATAGGAGGTATAGAAAGCAACATGTGAGGAAGAGAATAGAGTAAGACACCCTTGGAAACAACAGAATTCATATCATTCCATCTCTCTAGATCAGGGAATCATAGCATAGTTTGGGTTGGAAGAGATCTTAAAATCATCCAGTTGTAACCCTCCTGTCACAGGCAGCTTCCTCTAGACCCGGTTAATCAAGACCCGATCCAACCTGGTGTTGAACATTTCCAGGGAGGGGGCTCCCACACCTTCTCTGGGCACCCTGATCCAGTGCCTCATCACTCCGCAGTAAGGAATTTCTTCCTAATATCTAATCTAAACCCACCCTCTTTGGGTGGATTTAGAAGTCATCCCCCCTTTCCTATCACCACACAGCCTTTAGGTACAGAAAGGCTGATAATCTCAGATAGTACCGGAAGGAAGAGTGATTAGAGATGGGCTTGCCTTGATTATCCATTTGTTAGGACTTTTAAAGGGAAAAAGCCCCTCAAAATTACCTGCCTAACAGCACAATTAAAATAATTCTGGGTTGTAGGATTGATAAAACAGAGCACTTTTGCTATAAATGTTGCAAAAAACACTCTTAGAGTAGCTCTGAATATGCAGCAAAGCACCAAGATGCATTAAAAACATCATCCTTTCAGGCCATGTGTTTCCTTATGTCACTAATTCTTAATCTATTTTAAATCTACCCACTCACTGTCAGACTGCAATACTTCTTCAGTCAGCTTCCCATTTACAAGATGATGTCCTGAGAGCTGACATCAATGGAAAATGAAAGCGTTCACTTCTTTGCCAGATTTAGCTGCACACTGCCCCATAACCTCTTAGAAAACATATTTTCCACTACAGTTACCTCAGTCAGTTGCTGGCATACTATATACTATAAAACTCCTACAACGTCAGCTTCTAGTCATGGGATAAATTCTATATTCTTAAGAAAGAAACAATGAAAAGTTAGTGACTGTGCAAACAACTGAATAATAAAAAATGAAGTGTGGATAAACTTTCTCATTTGACATACATGAGAACTGAGTAAACTGCCCAAATTAGAAGTGAGAAATAAACATTGCTAGAGTAGGTTCAACTTTAATATAACCTTTGACTGCAAATATATAAACCCTTTTGTGTTTCCTGCAAAGACTCCAACAAATTTCCAAATAAACTCCTCTATTGACCACAGTTTTACCCCATGCTCTTTACCAAACTTCAGAAAGTTTTAAGGATTCTTCAGATATCCCCATTCCCCAAACATCCTGCCTTCTACCTCACAAAGATTGTTTCATATCCGTCTACACTTATTTTGTCAGGAAGCAGCATAAATGCACATTGCAGATGTGGTGTTCCTTATTTTAGCTAGGGCCTCCAGTGGGGATAAACGTGCAAACTGGAGCAGAGTCCCAGGGGATGGCTGTTTGCAGTTTGCCAAGCAGGGCTGTGTGCAGCACGGATGATTCACCCTGCTGATGCCGACTGTTTCTCGAACTCAGGAGAGGAGTCAGCTATGGCATGGTAGAGGAGCTGTTAAAGATAATATTCTTCTCTTTGATACAATATCTTTATATGGAACTGAATCACTCACTGTTATGAAGAGGTGAAATGTTTTGCTCAAGCTCATTTTCTAAAGAGTCTTTTTAAAAAGAAATTTTTAAAATCCTTTTTCTTTTTTTAGTTTTTGCAATGACCAGTTTCTCTCCTCTGAAAAGCTGGATAAACAGTGAAATTGCCTAGCTATTTGTCTAAGTACTCAAAGACTCACAGTGAGGAAAGAGTTCATTTCATGTGCATGATTGCAGACAGTCACCTCCAGTGTGGACCTGTGGTCCATTTGTGGCCACACCATTTTGCAACTGTTGAGAAAAGTCTTCTATATATAACCCTGAAGTCACCACCCTGAATGGTTAACCATTCAGTTGCATATAACATTCACTGAGAGGGCTCACCTGGAACTTCATTGGTGCCTAACTTCTATTTTACTGGATTTTAAATAGCAGCTCCCATTGAAGATTGCAAGCCCCCTGGATTCATGGTACCTGAAGGGCAGTGAAAGTCTGGCCATAATCTCTTGTGGCAGCTCCACCCATTGGAACAGCAACACCATTAATCACAAGAGTAAAACCTGGATGTGCAAGAAGCAGAGTTTTCTTGGCAGCTGGCCCACTGAGCTAACACTCACCTTTGGAAGATGTCCAGAACTTGACTTCTTAGCAACAGTATGAAATAACAATGATTATTCTGTCTTCCTGAAATATAGCCATTTGCAGTGCAGACTGAAAATGCAAAATCCAGAACTAGGTTTACAGGGAAGTTTTTACTCACTATTAAAATACCCAGTTGTCAGGATACCTCAGCCCTGGGTTGCTAGATAACTCCATGCATTGCCTCATGTGCAATACATGGAAAAATGTAGGCTTTAGACATAAAATATCCCCCAATTCAGCAAGCTGGACAGGTGGCACATGTTAGCCAACAGAAACTGATGAGATTTAGATCGCATCTCTAGCCTTTGTGGAGTCCCCTGCTCTGGCATTGGTTTCAAACCACCAGATTTCACCTGGATGTGAGTCCATTCTGCCAGACCTTCTCACCAAGTAGGGCCTAAACAGTGGCTCTATTCCAATGGTGGACTTGGCTGGGTATTTATGCAAAAAAGTACGACTAGAATATATTCATTCCTGTGCTGTAGGAGGTTGAATCTATGTTTTCCACACCCAACTTACTTTACCAATGGTACTCAGGCAGAAAAGATTCTTTTCAGTCACTGTTGTGGAAGTTATATCCATCCTTGAAGATGCATTAAATATTCACTGTACCCTAGAAAAAAAGACATGAGTGAACATGTCACTACAGCTCACTATTTTCTTATGATTTTCATCTGGGAGAAGAGAAGAATCTCACTTTCTGCACTCTCTTCCAATTCAAAATTTAAATATTTGAAAAGAAGTACTCTCTTCCACAAGAAGCCTATGGCTCAGCCCCTTAGTGTTCTCATATTACTCTTCTTTCCTTTCTCTGACCTAATAAATATTTAATTATTCCCTGGAAAGTGGAAGTTGAGAGAATTCCTCTCTGGTCTACTATCAGGTACTCTCTTAGAAAATTTACTGGGGGCCTTGTTCCCCCTTCTGTGAATGCTTATATCATTACAAGTCATTAGGTCAGCAGCCTCTATATTTTGTGCAGTCCCTTTTCTAAAAGATGTGGTCTAAACTATTTCTGAGTTGAGCAAGAGAGATAAAAAGAACATCCCTGCAAAGCTGAGTGAGCTGTGCATCATCTGACTCCTTAGAATGGGATATTGATAAAACTGAGGCATTTCCAACATACTTAAAACTAAAACTTTAGAGATTTTGTTAATGAGAACATAAGTGACTGTGGACTTGGACAACTCTAAAATAAGTCAAAGCAAAATGTTGCATTTTGAATGCTTAACTAGCTAAAGCCGAAGTCCCAGTTAATTTCTATTGTGCTTTTCAAACAGAGGGTCCTGAGTCATTAAGCTTCCTTATGCTCAGCATTGCAGTGACATGCCAGGGATTGTATGCAAGGGAGAGCATCCCTGGTGTCCCCTCTCCCTGGGACTACCACAGATTGCTCTCAGCTGTCAATGCTTGCACCTCCAGAGTAAGGCACATGTTGTGAGATCAGGCAGATGTGTGGGGCTGTCCCTTCCTTGCTGTGTGAGGCAGCCTGGTAGGAGGCAGCCTGGCACCCCTCTGACCGGGGCAAACAGTAGCAGAAGGAGCCACTGCAGCCCAGAAACATCTAAAGAAACTCTGATGCTTCCAAGAACCTTTGCCACATGACTTGAGGAGTTTAACTAGCAGTTTCATACTGTGTCATGATGTATTACAAGAGAAATTCTGAAAATAGCACAGCTTTTTTTTTTGATCCTGCTGCCAAAGGAAGAGATGGGATATCTGGCAGCAGAAAGCTGCTTGTTTTGTCAATAGGAGTGCAGCCAGAAGACAGGGAAGAGTCAGAAGTTTCACTGGACATTAGGGGTCTTGGTTGCAGCTTACTTTGGCTTTAACTTTTCAGACTTGCATGCAATTAGAGAGGGACTCTGAAAATTTGTCCCCAGAAATGGAACAGTGAGAAGTTACTCAAATAACAGGAAGTTCACTGAATCTCTATAGACTCACAGTATTACAAACATGAAGGTTGTACAGCAATAAAGAAATTTATGCAATGGGAAGTGCAACAAGAAGAGATCCAGCTGGTGGTAAACTCAACCAGATGCATAGAAGAGTAGAAATACAGAACCTTGGAAAACCATGTGCTCCAGTTCTTTGGAACGAAGCTGGTCAATGGTCTATATTAAGATCATTCTGAGAGCTTTTTGTCTAACCTATCCTAAAAACCTCTGGTGAAGGATACTTTAGAACTTCCATAGGAGCACAATTTCAGTGCTTTAACAGCCAAAAAGAAGTTTTCTCTTATACCCAGTGAGATAATTTTGGTATAATTTAGGCTAATTTATGTTTGTTCTTATCCCATTGGCACTGAAGAATTACTTATCATCATCTTCTTTACAATAACATTTTATAGCAATGGAAGGGAGAAAAATGTTTTTCATCTTACTGGGATCAAGTAGAAGGAATAATTACCTCCCACATCTTTGTCAGCTCCTGTGTGAATGCAAGCCAGAGTAAAATTTGCCTACTTGGATTCACTGTGAGATTTTTTTTACTTGTTCTTAGTCTGCATGCATACTATTTTTTTTCTTTTGTGGTATCTTGTAACTAAAATTTTGCCTTTCTCTGAGTAACATCTGGGTACTGGTATAATTTCATTGATTAACTTGCAAATAAAAGTGTTAATTATTTAACTTTGTAGTCTAAGGAAAAGTAGAAACTACTGTAAATATGCAGGGATGTCCATGTGCTTATTTTTCTTTCTAGAACAGACCTGCTCTTCTCTTAAGAATGTAAGTTCCCACTATGCTGGAGAAGCATAAAATGTTATAAAACTCAAGGGATAACTGTTATTGTTGCAAAACTTTTATTTAAGTCTGAATGAATACTCAGATTCTTCCAACTTATTTATTTATGAGGGAAGTTTATTAATTAATACCAGAGGCATCAGATTCTGTCCTCCTACTTTGAGTAAGCTTAAGAAGGAATAGTGCCAGAGGAGATCATTAGCCATCTTCACAAATGAAAAATTCTTAAAGAAAAATAAATTTAGACCTTCACTAACTCAGAGATTTCAGATTTCAGGAAGAACCCATTTCTTCATCCAGAATCTGCAGTGGTACAGAATCAGTCACTATGAATATATATCCACTGTGGTTTCAGTCGGAGTGAATCTGTAGCTCCAACACTTCAATATCAATGTTTTATAGAACTTGTTGCATCTTCTTTAGTGTCCCGTTTTTCTCATTTGCAGGCTACTATTATAAAAAACACAGCAGAATAGGGAAAATGGATCCCAGAATTAAAATAATAAAATAAGATTCTATTCTTATGAAAAAGTGTTTTGGTTTGGGGCTTTTTTTTTTTTTTAGTTATGAAGTTAGAAGAGTCTCTCTGTTAATCTAGAAAAGCTAGATAATGAAGAATGAAAATTACCTGAATTACCTGTATTTTCTGGCAGAAACAAAGAGAAAGAGAGAGAACAAAATTAAAATCTTATGAAAACCCCCCATGTGTTTTTGTGTCTTCATAATCATTTACTTCTCAACTCAATAAATAATGGCTATCTAGAAATAGGAGGAGCCCATGGCAATTAAAAGTATAGTACACAGAAATCCTATTGTTATTTTTTACTTATTGTTAAGAGCCAGGCTCTAGGGTTCATGAGGCCCCCTTACTGCTAACTAATGAATGTGATGTATTTTAAAATCAAACACATTATTCAGTTAAAAGTCAACCATTAAAATTTCTTCCTGAAAGTAGAAGGAATGTTTTGCAATTTTGTTCTGCAAGATCTTTTAACATGGTTTGGTAGATTTTCCCTAGCTCATGTGTAGTGCAAGTCTAATAATGTACTGTAGGCTTTAAAAATGGGATTTACCTTCTGGCAGAATTTTGTTTTGTGCATATACATCACTATGATTTAATAAAAGTCTTCTTGATATACCCCTGTGGCATTCCTCATCACAATATAGTCATGTTGTTACAGAAACGAAAAAACAGAATTGAAAATAAAGCTTAGGAAGGCCCAAAAAATATCTTGCTGTTGTGTGAAAAATGGTCTGTCCTCTGTGGCTCCTGGTATAACACATGGACCTGGGTGGTACCCGCTCGTTACCTTCACAGACTAAAATTAATCAAGAAAAAAAACCAAACCAAACCAAGCTTGTAATAAACACGGTCCAGGATGTTAATGAACAGATCACTTAAAGGAAAAAGTGAAAGGGAAAAAGTGAAAGGTTTATTAACTGTTCTGTTAAGGAGAATTAGAACTTTGCATGTTGTTCCCTGACTGGCCTGCACTGCTTTTACCACTCCTGCTCCAAGCGGATCTCAGCAGAAGAAGGGAGAAAGAAATATTAAATCTAGTCCACAAACTTGAATTCAGTGATTGTGCCAGAAAGACATTTGTCTCTACCCAGGTGATCATTTATATCTTTGTCTGGATGGCAACATGTGTGATACATGGGCAAACAGGGAGGTAGAAATGCAAGCATGGATGCCAGACTGAAACCCAAAATATGAAATGGATTATGTTTTGATCTCAGGCTCAAAGCAGGAAAAGTTAAGTGTTCTGGAATGAGGGAACAAATCCAGTGAAAAGATACTGAGTTGTGTTGTTGTGTTGTAGAACCTATGGACTACATGACAGCAGCCACATGCAATGGCTGATAGATTAAATGTTTTATGGAAGCCCATTATATATTATGATTTATATTGCAATAATGTTTTACCTTTATGCAACTTCCTGATTCCTCAACTGCTAAAGAAAAGATAAAGGATTACCCACGCGAGTAAAAATGTTATGAACCCTGAGTATCATTAAACATGATATTCCACACACAGAACACTGAGCTTTAAGAAATTCTAGTAAACAACATTATCTTCAGTGAAACTCCTGGGATCAGTACCTAATGATCTGACCTAGTTCAGCAGCTGATATGCTGCTGATATGCTGAGCACTTGACTCATGTCTAGCCTCAGTCAGATTGCTCTAGCCCAAAGAGAGAATATAGCTTGTAGAAGTCTCAGTTTGTGCCCATGGGATGTTTTTGATAGCCTGCATTTCTTTCAGTTCTGATCAACAAATGGGGAAAATTTGAAATATAGTAATATTTACTGCATTCCCTTCTCAGTAAGAAATCTGCCTTTCACTTGTTTTCAGTATATTATCTTAGAATTCCATTGCTGCTTTGAAAAACCAAAGGTGGCAAGGAGAAAGTTAGGGGGAAGGTTTAAGGATGAAAGCTTAGAATTGCCTATAGAATCTTTACTATTGCTGTTAAGAATATTATTCCCATAGGACATTTTTCATTTTCACCAGAATCCAATTTTCAAAAATTATAGTCAAAAACCTTAACCATGCAGGAGATGCACTGCCATGCTGCTGCCTCAACAGCATAAACATATTTAGAAATTTACAGATTTAGTTTCTTTCCAAGCTGTCATTCTCAGTGACACTGGTATAGTATATGGTTTTCATTTAATACTTGGCCTGAGTATGGTGTATTCCTTTGGTATATTTCAAATCATGACAGAGGCAAACAGCACAGAATGCAGGAAAGGTTCTATAGGCCTCATAAGGAAAAAGTACGTATAACTCTTATTTGGCTCTGACACCAACAAAACCTCAAGCTTTGCCAGCTATTGCTTCATAGAATTCTTGATCTGACACAAACACGTGGATCAACATGTCTTCAAAATCTAAAATACTGCTTTTACAGAGAAGAAAGTTTTGCAAGATCCATTAAAATAAATTTTTGAAGAGCTGGGAAGAGTGTGAGCTAATCTGCTTAATGTGAGGATATACTATTTGTAAGTCTTAAGTGGTTCACATGTTGGAGTCCTATAAAAGATAGACCAGAGGTGAAGTGATAGACAGAGAGTGGAATAGCTTTCTAGATAATTTCTCATGGCTTTTCACAGCACTCATTCCAATTTCATATAATTACATTTTCCAGAAAAAAAATCAGCTTCCTTCTGAAAGTCCTTTCTTTGTCAGTGCATAGAAGTAATAAAGTCATCCCTAACTATATATACAGAGGCATCTTTCCATTGTAAGTCAGCCCATATCTGTGTATAGCTATCAGAAGAGCTGCTGACAGCATGCATAATTCAGTGATGGACAGAATGTCTTAATGCAGAAATGCCATTACACACTAATGAAATATGGCTGAGGATGCAAACTTAAGGAGCTGAAGATACATATCCTCCTGAAATTGTAACTAGTCATCAGGATAAATAATCAGACAACAAATGTATTACTTTGTCATGGTTCCTGGAGCATTTCCTGTAGTTCCTCTGGTACAGATGAGCAGTTAGCAAATACCATGCACCAGAGGACAGGTTAGATGGAAACTGCCTTGGTTGATAAGCAGAGGATGAGGATTCAGAAGGTCAAAATTTAAGGTCCAGATCTGCCACAGATTAGCTGGTGTATGGAGGATAGTTTAGATAGCTATTTTATGTTCCATTTTCTTCACATGCAAACTTAGGACAGCATTGCTGTGGGTAAAACACCCTATTGGGTCCCTTAGGCACAATGATTCATGACTCTGTGCATGCCTAGAGCACCAGAGAAAAGACAAGGAGTTGGAAGGTCAGTTCCATCCATGCTACTTTGCTCTTTAACCTGGGAGTGCTTTCAGGGACTGTGTTTACACCATATGCGTGAGGAAAGCTGTAGAAGCTAAGTAGACTGCATTGCAGTCTACAAATTCATTTTTTCTGCCCTCCAGTACAGAATGGATGCAGTAAATTACATTTCCCCTTTCCATTCCCAATGCACAGCAGAAGTTATAATGTCATGTTCATATTTACAGTATGTATATCCTTTTAAGCCTCTAACTACTGCAAAAGGGTCCATCAGTAGTGATGGAAAACTTTAAAAAAATCCTACAGAAGTTTACATTTGTAAATCTGAAAATGTTACAAATTTCCAAATATTCTAATTCTACCGTGAGCTGTAAAAAAGAAAACAACTCTCCCACGCACTGATGCTGACTCATGCACTGCAGGATTACTGAGACATGGCATCCTTGGAGGATTATTCAGTTACTCAGGGGAAACTGTAGGATAATTGTCCCTCCCTTTTCATGACCATTCATGAAAACACCTACTGAATATTTTGCTGCTGCTGCAGGCAAACTCTCTGAACTGTGTTCTAGCAGGAAGATACTCCTCCTCTTCTGCTTTAACGTTTTGATCTTCTGAAATGTAAATGCTCTGAGAAACCTAGTGAGCTTTCTATCTGTCCAAAATCTAAAGAAAGAACATATCTATTGCTTTTGGGTGCTTCAGACAGAAGGCTGTAAAATAGTTACTGCAGATTGCTTTTGATTTACTGTATATACGTGCTGACTGTTGAGTTTCTAACATGCAAGTTTGAGCAATAGGAAGAGAACACTGAGAACAGAACCTTGCCTGTTTCAGATGCATGTCAGATATTAAACAAATATAATTAGGCTATTAATTACCATGGAATGAGTTTGCAATAAGTGTTTGTTTTTATTAAGGGTTTGCTTAGTCAACATAAGGAATTCAGACTTTCATGAATTGCAAAGTGATTTCTGAGGCTAATGATAATTAGAGTGTTGAAAGAGAAGGCTAGCCCATTGCGTTTAAGAAAAATAGAAAGGAACAGAAGAGTCGACTCCTGGAAATTGCTTCAAAAGTCAGTCTTGGAAACATCCTATGAAATGCTCACCACCCTCACAGAATTAGATCTGAACTTCCCCTCGGCGTAGTTTTCTGTTGGCATCTGTTAAGTACCCAACACCACAAGCATTCATACTCACAGATACCCATCTGTACCCAGTATAGATTTTCACTTGCTTTTACTGGTATTTAATAAGTGCTTTAAAATAGTGCTGTCAATTTTACAGAAAAGATAGGGAAAATACTATTTCTTTTGTCAGAACTACATTTTTTTAGGGCAACATTTTATTTAAACACATCAAGTTCAGGGTGATTTCAAAACCCAGGCACATTAAACCTGAAGGTTAATTCCAACACTCTGAAGAAATCTCTTTGCTGTTTCTTGCTCCTGCATTATGTACAAGTCCATCTAATTCCTACTCCCTGCCCCAGTCCCTTGCTCTCAGGTAAGTGGCTAAGTGGCATGATTTTTTTTTTTCCCTTTGTGCTGGAATCCAGCCAGCATCTTCCTTCCTGCTCCAAGACCTTGTCTGACATTCAGGCTCCTCTGCTCCCCACCGCTGCTCACTTCGAAGGCTCCTCCAAGAACATTTCAAAAGCTGTGCTGATGATCTGGTTTGCCTCAGGCTCTTGTACACCAAGCAGCGAGGTGCAGGTTTGATTTTAACTGCGATTGCACTGAAAGTTGTTATGTGCTTGCAGTTAATAGGTGTATTATTAAGTCACGAGGATCAGGCCTCAGTGAACATGCCCTCACTGGCCTGTGATTTTGCACTTACTGGGAGCTGAAACCACAGAATTATTTCTATTCTACTGAGTTCCAAATATACCAACTTTCACTACTTTTTGTGATTTATCTATAGAAAAGTATCATCTTCTCTCACAGAATCATTTTTAAATGTCTTATTTTAAATCGCAGTGTTCTCTTGGAGAGGTGTAAGTAGTAGAAATTGTGCCATGAAATAAAGGGTATAAATAAAAAAAAACCTTAACCAAAGCCTCATTTCTGCACAAAACTTCTTTTCAGTGGGAAGCCATTATTAATTTAAGAAAGCAATCTTCTACATCATGTTCATCAGTATCTAGACAGCTTTCTCCTTTTCATTACCAGAATACTAAAAAAGTCAGTGTTCTGCAGAGGAGAAGGGGCTGCTATTCCAGATGCCATCAGATCTCCCTCAGAAGACAGTTACTTATTCAAGACTGCAGACTACTATACTGAAGTCAGCAGACCTTTGTCATTTATATCAGCTAGAACTGTAAAGTTGCTGCTCTTAAGAATTTGCATCCTTCCTTACCCTTTAAGCTCCATAATATGTCCAGGCCACTTTTCATCAAAAGAATTTACTTTCTTCTATAATCTGTTTTGTAGAAGGCATGTAAGACACCTATTTTTTCTGTTATTTCTGTCATATTGAAAACTGTAACGTTAAGAATTTTAGCATTATGGAAGAAAACTCTAGGATTGTCCAAAATTAACTCTGGTCTTCCTTACTGCTTTTTGCTTGAACATGCACACTATTTTGCCCTTTCTATCACTTTTCTCCCATTCCCATTGTTGCTATCCTTATGGCATGGCAAGTCTTTCAGAAGATTACAGCTGACCAGACTAGAAGGTCACCCTTAAACAATTATAGCCTGTGAAAATTATAGAGAAGTTTTTTTTGTACACCAAATTAAAGACTGGCATTTTGATTTAAAAAGAGGCTACATTTTACTGTTCTTCACACCACACTTAAAATTCTTGCATGTCTATAATTTTCCTCTGCTGAATAAACCATGTGCTGGATGTCAGCTCAGAGTTCAACTGAATCTAAACTTGACTCTATCTTGAATATTGAGCTTTTAATCTCTTGTCCTCTAAAAGTTGTGCAGCATAAGCTGTGTTCATGCTATGATTGAAAGGTAAAATCTTGGCTTTATGAAGTCAATAGGGATTTTGCTGTAAGATTCAGTGGAGTTAAGGTTTCACCCAATCTTTTTTACACATATCCTTTCTTTTTTGTTCTGTCTTAAATACATTCACTGCAGTTTTCAGATTTAGCTCTCAGATGAAATGCTTTACTTTGTCACATAAAACAAAATAGGTGCATTTTAAGCTATACGGTCTGATGCCTTTTAACTACTTGAAAAACAGTAAAGGACAAAGCAGGGGAAAAATCTGGGTTGGCTTATCCATTAAACTTTAATGTTCAGTATCAGGTTTATTTTCCAGACAAAATTGTGTTATCACTGCAAAAGTAAACAGGATACTTTTAGAACTGTATAAATATAGGTATTGATTTTCTGAAGCATTGCATTATGCCGCTCTCACCTTAAAAACATTCTGGGTATACCATCGTGCAATGGTCTCGCCTTTGTTCAAAGCCGTACTTGTTAATTTTTCTGATGAAAGCACCAAATTTAATACAAAACCAGCTCAATTTCTGTATAAGTTACTTTGCTCTGCTCTGTGTTTAGAAACGAAATTAAATTGTCTTGATTTGAGGGTTAAAGCAAAGCTGCTGCCTCCTTCTCAGACTGAAGAATGAAAAAAAAATCAGCCTGCCCTATCTAAAGCAGAAGGCCTGGCATGCCTTGTAGTGAGGAAAGCAAGTGCTTGCATATAGGTTTTTCAAAAAGGCTGCTTGAAAATATATGAAACCTAGTGGAAGTACAAAGAAGAGAACAGTCAGTCTGTACTCAGATTTTTGGTGGGGGGTGGGGGGTATAGAAAGACACATTTTAATTATCTCAGCTGGAGAGCTGGATATTAGTTTAATGTCTCTTGAAAACCTTGTTTGAAAAGCAAGAACACATCACTTGCAGGAGCAGGGGAAACGAGGGACCTGCTACCCATGCTGTGGCTGGGGAGCAATGCAAACCTTTCCTGGTGCGGTGTGGTCTTGGCTGACATCCCCTGTGGGAAGAGGTCCTTGCTGTGGCCTCTGCTTCTATAACTCATGCTTCTCATATGAGGCTGGATGGCACTTGAACTGACTGTTGATTCCCTTGGAAAAGGAACTTTACTCGCCCACTGTACTTTAAAGCAGAGTCCATAGAGTGCAGAAATAACTGGAGGCAGTGAAGTAAAGATGACATTTAGGAGGCAAAAAGCAGCAGGTGAGTGTGCCTTGGACATCACAAAATCACAGAATCACTAGGTTGGAGAGACCTTTGAGATCATCGAGTCCAGCCCATGCCCGAAGACCTCAACTAAACCATGGCACCAAGTGCCACATCCAGTCTTTTTTTAAACACATCCAGGAATGGCGACTCCGCCACCTGCCTGGGCAGACCATTCCAGAACTTTATCATCCTTTCCATAAAAAATATTTCCTAGCATCCAACATAAATTTCCCTTGGCATAACTTACGACTGTGTCCTCTTGTTCTGTCAGTTGCTGCCTGGAGAAAAAACCAACCCCCACCAGATTACAATCACCTTCCAGGAAATTGTAGAGAGTGATAAGGTCGCCTCTGAGTCTCCTTTTCTTCAGGCTAAATTACCCCTACTCCCTCAGACGTTCCTCACAGGGCTTGTGTTCCAAGCCCCTCACCAGCCTTGTCACTCTTCTCTGGATGCTCTCAAGCATCTCAATGTCCTTCCAAACTGAGGGGCCCAGAACTGGACACAGCACTCAAGGTGTGGCCTCACTAGTGCTGAGTACAGGGGAAAAATGACCTCCCTGCTCCTGCTGGCCACACTGTTCCTGATACAGGCCAGGATATCGCTCAGCATTGTCATGAGATACATGCAGCACTGTGGAAGGGGAATGAGTCTTCCTCAGTTGTAAACTAAGCTATTTGTGTGACTTTGCTGGTTTTTCTGAACATTAGGTCTTATTTTAGCTAGCAAGCTTTCAGTGTACTTGTTCCCCTGTAAGTAGGATCTTTTTCACCAGTCTTCCCTTGGTTTCACATTTCAAATGGATAACAGAGTAGCATTAGCATGTTATCTGATGACAGAAGAGATGTACTAGCACACCTACCAGACAAAAGTGATTGCTTTACAGGCAGACACAAGTCAAAAATATTCAAGTTGTAAGAAGACAGAAGGAAAAAAAAATAGAAGAATTTACAGCATTATCCATGCTACCATGCCTCTAATAAATCTGTAAAAACTTACACTATACAAGTAATTTTGGTTTGTTTTATTAACTGTACATATAGTACTCTTATGGCAGAGATGGTATGATAGCAACTCATGCATAATGCAAATGAAGTGTAGGTGTCCAGCATATCTCATTACATTCTTTTGCTCAGTTTTTTTTAAACATTAACTTTGCACGTCATTTAATTTCATTTAATTTCCTACAAATTGAAGAATCTTGCATTTACAATATGTATAAACACAGGGTGAGGAGACACATACAAATATCTATAACATTGAAACTCCACACATGCAAATACTTATCTGGTTTCTCAGTTTGTGCCGTGTCTAAATTGGACACCTATAGGTATCAACTTCAGGCTCTATTATTATTAGGCTCTATTTTTAGCTATTTTAAATGGTAGAAAGAGCTTGAAGGCACAAGAAATAACCACTCAACTCCCTTTAGAAAAAAAGTGTTTTGTAAAACAGCCATTTTTCATACAACCTCATAAAAAGCTGTAGTTTTATTTTTCTTGCTTATATTACAGTCTTCATCCTCTCTGCCAGCACTTTGAATCAATCTCACAACTGCAAGAAGCTGGGGAGTTCAGTTCATTTCTCATGCTGGGTTCTCATACTGGTCAAGGGAGCACTCAGAAGCACATGTGGGACTAATGCTTGCCTTTTGAAGCAGCTGTAGCCCTTTTCCTCCAGTCCTCCCTTTCTCTGCCAACACTATCTATTGCCTACCTCCCCTCAAACATTTCCTGTATGTATTTATCACTCTTTTTTCCCCTTGTGGTTACATATATAAACAGCTGCAAAAATGTAATTGACATTTTAATCTCAGAGTGTACAGGCTTGTGGGCATTTTGATTTCCCTCTACTGAAGAGATGTGAGGAGGTAGCTGAGAAAATTTTGTTTTCTGCTTTCACATGTTTTATGCTTAAGGTCAGTGAGTTTGGCATTCCTAGAGAATAGAACTGTTACAAAGAGTAACAGAGACAGGGGAGAGGTGTTCTTTATGAAGTTGAGATTGAATTAATTAAGGCCTTTGAAGATTAAGAGAAAGGCCCTGAGTACAAAAAACCAGCAACTTAAAAAGCCTAATTTCCTCTGGCTATGTGTTGGAAGGCACATCCAAGTCACTGGGAGGTGCCTCAAAGTTTTGTAGTGATAACAATCCTGTTTGCATGAACCCTACATGCTTCTAATGCAAAAAGAATTCTAGCCTTGTTCTAGTAGTTATAGATGCTTTCTAGGAAACCAGGCTAAAAATACTAGGAGATAATATTGCATCACTACAAGATAAAGTCTCAAATCAAAACAAGCTATATCAAAGCTGATTTTCATCTGCCCTGGTAAGTATTAGGGGTTAATTCTATATCTTTGAGATGTTCTTGCTGACTTAGCTGTGGAGGGGCAAGAGTCACTGGCAGCCCAGGAGAAGAAACATACACATACATACTCGTAGAACAGGTTAGTGGTCTCTACCAAGACATTTGTACATTACCTACTTACAGCTGTGCAGATGGTTAGCTATGGCATTGAAGTCCTACGTGTGATACACTCTGCAAGGAGTCAGGACTTGCTGACTGAATAAATGCAATGCCAGAGTTTTAATGGGTTGGGCTACATTAAAATGAGAGTGCAAATAATGTGCACAGCTCACTGAACCCTAGGAACACTGAGGACTGGAAAGAGGCTCAGAAACAACTCATATTCAACTGAAACTAATGTCTCAAGTATTTCATCACTGAGTGATTAACAGTTTCATCACTATAAAAGAATAGTTTCATAGGCAACTTTAGCAATCTGACAATAACAGGTTTATTATTACAGCTTTATGAAAACTTCTCTTTGCTTGTCAGTACTGCAGCAAAACCTTTCTCATGATGACATGCATGATCACAACAGAGACTATTTCCCAGGAAAGTGGTTTCTTTCATTGTTGTTCCAGTCTGTATTTGTTCCATCCAATAATCTGACTCAATTCAGTAATAATTGGTTGCATTTTTGTGGAAACCCTATGAACAAATTTCATCTTAACTTTATTACTGGACTTTAGTAAGCAACAAATAAAAGCCTTTTCTCTCTTAATGATACTCTGAACTGTGTACTGGTGTACTGGTCACAGTAGAAGGATCCAGAAAACAGGATCCAGTCATAGCAACACCTTACCAGCAGCCAGATCTGTGTTTTCTGATGAACTCTCAGCAAGCTGCTTCACTGAAGACTGTTCCCTGAGGGCTTCAGCTGATTAGCTTTAGAGAATTCTTAGCTTGAACTAATACTATGAACCCTTGAACTGGTGCTACTGAAAGCTCATCCAAACACCCAGGTACCTTCCCCATCCCATGCTGGGACAAGTCTCATAGCCTGCAGTTCCTTCTGGGCTCTTCCTGATCTCAAAAGCTGTCTTGGGAAAAAAGGAAACAGCATCTGCTCTCTATGCTAGGTAATTAGTTTATGGCATATACTTTATGGCACATACTTTATAACCATCTGGAAATTCACCATCTATTTCATTGTTGCTGATGATAAATCGTGTGTTACTCAGCTGAATATTTTAATTTTCTTCCTGATTCTGCAATACTCCAGAATTTCACTAATATGCAAGTGTTTAGTATCTTCCTTTTTCTTTTTCTTTTTTTTTTTCCCCCAGTGCAAAGACAAGCAATAATCACAGATTCTTGGATCCAGATGAAAGGAAACTCTTCCTTTAATTTCCTCCACTGCAGCTGTTCTGAAGTCATCAGCCATACCTAGTGATGAGCTCTTGCTGTGGGAGCACTATCAGCTTTGTGCAAACTTCATGGAAGTTTCTGCTAAACTTTGCAGAGATCACACCTACTGTTCCTTAAACTTTGACAGCCTCTCCCTTTCTGCTCCACCTCATCTTTGCTTAGCCTTTTGCAGAAAACTCATGAGACTCATAGGGTTTGTGAAACTAGGGGAGAGTCCACCAGGGTTGCTGACAGATGCACTTTGAGGTACAGATACCAATATATTAAAAGAAAGCATTCCCGTCCTGCACAGTGGTGTTCCACCAAGCAGGGAAACAGCCCAGTGGCTATGGATAAATCAAAATAGAAACTCATTTTGTACAGACCATCAAAGGTCATCTGTTCTTGGACTGAGCTGAAAGAGAGGGTTTTTTCCCCACTGAATACTGGCTGAGTGTAGTATTAGTTCGTCTGTTAAACTGGAAACAGACTGTGCATGCAAAATGTTGGCAGAAAGCAAGAGAAAGGTTTTCTCAGCAGGGAGTTGCAGGCTGAGCACCTGTACTGGGTGGACTGAGGTAGCTCAGGATCTCGTGTGACATTTCTGTGTGCCTGCAGTTCAGAAGTGAGTTTTGTTTCTTGGCCATTCCAGCAAAAAGATACTGTTATGATGGCACATTCATATTTCAGAGCATTAGCTTGAAAGTAGCATAATCTAAATGTGTACTGGGGGCCTGAGTGCTGTATATGCTGTAGTTTGTTACTCTATACTTCATTGCAGGCTGCCACTAGAAAACATTAATCACAATTTGATTTTTTTTAAAAATGTAGAACACGAAGTTGTGAATATGCAGCAAAAGTTCTGTAAGCAAACTGAAGATATGCAAGTAAAAATAAAAAAGCCCGGTGGTTCAAAATGTAAGTGCAGGGGAAAATGCAACAAATCAGACATTATTTGTAAAACCTTGGTAGAAATATTTTCCTGGAGATCCCATTCTCTATTCCCAGAAAAAGAGCAGGCAAGATATCAGAGACCAAAGGACTCCTAAAGATAATTTTAATTTTTAAGAGTTTTGAATGCCTATCGTGCTCCACAGACCATGTCAAAAGAAAGGCAGCAGGCTTCCTTGCGGATCAGACACACTTCTAGCTGTAAAATGGGGGAGAGTTGCACAGCCTCCTCAAAAACTGTCTTTTCACTCCCACTCAGGAGTTTTAAATCCATAAAAGCAGCAGGGCTAATAACAAAATTAATGAGGCTTAGGATGCATACTGTTTACAATGCAAAAATGCCCAAAGCACAGTCAGTGATGGGAAACTGAAATGAGTTCACCATACAGCCAAATTGCACATTTTTAACAGGGAGAGTGATGTAATTAAACTCACTCACATGCAGGACATTATTCACAGGCTAGAGGTCTACATGTTCTAACATCAAGAGGCATTCCCACATTTGGCTTGTGCTGTGAGTAGACAATTCCTGCTAAGGTTAATTTTTAACCTGCCAGAAGACTATGATGTGTATTTATGAGACTCTAAAATTTCAGAAAATTTGATTTTCCAGGAATGTGGTAAAAGGGAATTATTTGGTGCAAAAGAAGGAATTCAGCTTGCCATTTCCAGATATTCTACAAAGCTTAACATCACAAGAATCTACTCTCAGACTGTATTTCTTTATATGTATTTCTACACGTGTACCTCATGTATGAACAGACACATGTATGTACATATATACAGGTATACAGGCATGTATAAATGCATGTCAGCAATACGTGCAAATTTGTCAGTGTGTGTGCTTAAGGTAAGGCTGAGAGTTGCTTCCTCAGCTGCTGCGAAGTTGTACAAATTGTGTTATGTAAACTAGTGGTTAAAGCATTCACTACCTGAATCATATTTTGCACAGCTACTACTCAAAAAGCCACCACTGTTTTGGCTTCTTTTCTTGTTCGGGGGCTGAATCAGATTTCTACTTGACATAGCATTACACTTCCATTTTTGGGGCTTTTTTGACAGTGATACAGCATGAGCAATTTAGCTGCTATCTGCTGGAAGAGGACTTGCAGCTGTGTAGATCCTATTTTGAAAGCTTTTTGGGCTAGGCTGGAGTAAAGAAGGGCACTCATCCATACACTGCCCAAATGTCTTATAATTATAAACAAGATTTGAAGGATACTGAAAGTGTCATGAAGGATTTGTAGGAAGCTAACAGTGTAAGAAGCAAGTGTTTCACCTATGTATCTATTAGAATCGCAGATCTAAGCCAACCTCCTGCTCAAAGCAGAACTAAGTCTGAAGTCATTCTGTTTGTTCAGGAACATGACCAGTCATGACTTGGAAATTTCCAAGAGTGGAAGTTCTCTCCACAAGCCTATTCCTATTGTTGCTTTACAGCACTCGAAGTTTTTTTTTCTTTTTTTTAACCACAATTTCTCTTGCTGCAGCCTGTACTTGTCATGACTCCTTCCTTCCCCGAGCACCTCTGAGGAGTCTGTTTTTTCTTTCTTTTGGGTAACTTCCCACTAATCACTAAGGACAACCAGATTTCCCTTTAGACATCTCAATATTTAACAAGTCTCCTAATTTCTTCCTTTATGCATTTATGTGAGTTGCTTAATCTTAGTGGATCTGTGCTATTTGCAGTTTACCCATTTCTCTCTTGTACTGGCAAGCCCAAAACATGACACAATTTTCACTAGAGTTGAAACACTGAAATTTCATTAACCACCCAGATGATATAAAGGCAGAATTAAGTGCCATGTAAGTCAAATATTGGGTTGAAGGTGTAACACGTGCTGGCAGTTTCCAGTAGCAAGTCAGCATAAGTTTCTGAGAATCTAGTTCAGTAACAAGTCTGAGATCACACAAGAGGTCAACATCCAAATAATATAAAAGAGAAAATTTTGTAACATAAACTCCTCTTTCTCTGTTGGTGGTTTGTGCTAAGCTATTTTTGCTCCTTGCAAGATGACTGTTTCATACCTTGGTGATTTCAAACAAAGTACTATTTAAAATTGAAATGTCGGCTTGACCGGAAAAAAAAGATCCAGAAATCACTAAAAGGAAAAGCCTGTGACAGATTATTTTTTCCCCAGCCTTGCCTAGAATGTTGATTTTGTTTTTAAATTCTGTATATCTTGGTAGTACATGCAAAAGGCATACGGGGCACGTAGACAATTTCAAGAGAGGAACTCAAACTCTATGCAGCAGCATCTCTATTTTAGTGTAACTCCCTACACAATTACTAAGATATGAAAAATGTCATGTTGTAAACTTCCCTAGTGTTCTTCTCATCTTTTAGTTGCTGGCATAATATGTGCTATTGCAATGTGGAAATACAGCAGTGTACTCACCTTTGATAAGCACACTGCCAGTGGACTTATAATACAGTTGCTAAGTGAAGCAAAGATTTACCTTTTCAACTAGTAATCCTTGTCTCAAATACAGCCAGAATGCCAATGCAATCTTTACAAAAATAGCTGTCCTCCCATAACTTCAAAAGGATAAGTCAACCATTAAATCATAAATTTTAAAAAATTTTATTCTGATGCCTACTCAGCATTCCACTCTTACCTGATTCTGACAAATGCTGATGCTGATTTTTGTTTGACTGTTATGTACGACATTGGTGCCACTAAGACACACGTGCACACATGCACGTTCTGCAGTGTTGCTTTGGAATATTTCACATTGTGATATCAACAAAAAACTCATCTCATTTCTGAAATTGTATTTGCGAGGTTCTGTGCCTGAGGCCAGACTGTCTGGGTAATAACCAACATAGTTAATGGGGGCAAGGACTCTCCTCCTCCTTTACTCATGAACAGTTGCAATCTCCTTGCTCTCTGGAGAGAGTAAGTCAACCAAAGGGAGAAAGATAAGGGATAGGACTGTAACACTTCTTTAAGGTTTGTTTTTTCCTGCTTTGTTCCAGGAGATTATTGTCACAGGAAATGGAGCAGTCTCTGCAGTCAGAAAGATATGAACACACCATTATTACTAGCTTGATATGAGGAGAACTCCTGATGCACAGAGGCTAGTGGTGGCTGGACCTTTCTAAGCTCCTCATTTTTGTAGTAGTCCTAAATGGAAGGGCATGTCAGTCAGTGATGCTGTCCCCTCTGTGTCACAATAAAAAATGAAGTAAACACGAGAAAGAAATAATCTTTAGTGTGTTTGTAATATATTTTGAAAGGTCCTATAAGGTTATGAGCATTATCTGGAAAGCCAGCTGTGCCCTTCACTCCTCCCTGTTCTCGATAAGTCCCTTACTCAAATGGAGGACAGGTTGAACGTCGTTTACTGACGTTTTGAACTTTATCTGCTGGTTCTTATCTCTTCTGCCACGAAAAATACGTACATGAGAACCTTAATTTCTGCACGTTAGCAACAAAAAGAGTTAAAAGAAGAAACATGTCTTTCATTCAGCTGTTCTCAGACCTGAATGCTAATAAGTGATTACAGGCCAGAATATCAGAGAAGAATATCAGTGTAGAGCACACACCCCTTCCTTCAACAGAATTAAAGCCCTGGTTGGTGCTGCATTTTTCTCAGTGTACGTGGTGCAGGATGTATCCTATGTCAGTTAATGCCACACATCCAGTACCAGATTGCTGCTGTTATTGCTGCTGAAGTAGCAGCAATCCGAGTAAGGAGTGAGGTTGTATCACAGCAGACACTTCACACAGACAGGGTCAGCCTCAGAAATACTCAGGACCAATAAAGCAGGTTAAAGAAGGTGAGGGGGTAAACGATACACAAGGAATAGAAGACCCATGAACCTAGCTCTCCTTGCAGGGTCACATCCCTGCTGGAAACACTCCCTTCAACCTACACTTTGTGACCATATGGTAAATACAGGCAGGGGCTTGTTATGTCCAAAGGGCATCTGTAACTCACAGTGAAAAACAACTCACATCCATCAGTTCACCAGGCATGCTGCCCTGGCCCTTCCCTCACAGCCATGGCTGTTAACAAGCTCATGTGCTCGTTGCTGGTAGGGAGCTTCCAATTGTTTGTGGAGCTCAGCTTTGGTACACGAGCAAAAAGGAGCAGTCATGTTTGTGACACCCTCTCACTTGTACAGATGTGTCTGACTTTCTTATCTGATTGATAATAAAATTAATAAGTGCTTTTTCTCTTAATAATAAATGCAAGTAAGATAAACACATGGTCATGCTTTTACGTAATGTGAATTTAAATATTTAGGATTTGCTTTCTTGGCACGGTAACACAGTTTGATGCTCTTACAGGCATAAAATAATCTAGATCCACAGTAAAATAGAGCTGTTGTTCAGAACACATACACTAGGATCAGTGGCACTTGCAGCTCAACAGGAAATGTCTAATTTTTAGTGCCTAACATGAAGCATAACATTATATGAAGGGCTGTAACAATTCATCACAGTCAGTGTATGAGAGAACTTTTAATGTTATGCTTTAAGCAAGAAAGCCACAGTTTGCAAATCTTTAAAAATTTTCCACAGCTGAAAACTATCTTAGGTACCAGAAACAGAGCATTTTATGGAATGTTGTTGGGAGAAGACATTTTCAGTTTTGCAATGGCATTGATGATGCCACTAGCCCAACAGATGAAAGCATTACCATTATTTGAAATAATACTCTACATAACACCATATAGACTACAAAATACTCAACTGTGTGTTAAAAAAAAGCCTCCTTATGCTGACAAATCTACAGTTGAAAGAGCCACATGAAATAAGTTCAGTATTTTACTAGTGAGAGAAATGGTGGTGTATAGAGCATTGTGGACAACTGCAATATTTTGGGAAAAGATTTGACATTACAAAGCTTGAAAAGAAAATATTGTATTTAGTGGAAGTGAATCTTTTATGTGAAATAGTTGTTGTGTTTCTTTTGGAGACAGAAAAATATTTAGACTGTCTGTTACTTGGAGGGAGGATATCCTCTTAACCACATGCCCTTGCATTTATAAACAAAAATATTAAGAAAATATAGTTTCTGTGGGAAATGTTGGTGTTCCAATGTCAATATCAACTTGACATTGCCCTTTAATTGTTAAAAGGGCAGTCAGATACAGAGGTTTGGTTGCAGCTTATTGTAAGGTTTGGTTGCATGCAGCTTTTCTTACTAATGTCACCATCGTTAAAATCTGATTTAGTCTTACTTCTTTTAAAATGTGCATTTTAAAAATCTAATTAATTTTATCAACATGAAAGAGTCATTATTTTACATGTGGCCAGGTCTTTGTTACAATATCAAAATTTCTTTTGGCAGTTAAGAAATTTTGTGAGTAATTTAAAGGCACAGTGAAAGGGATGGGACACATCATGTTAATGGAATTCAGGTTTAATAATTAAATCCCAGTAACTAGAGGGGAAGGTATACTTTACAAACATTCCTTCAAGGCCTATGGTTCCTTAATTACTGTGCAGTTGAAACCCATCACAAATTCTCCAAAGTTGGCCACTCGACGTTTTCACTCTACATTGCATAACAGCTCATGAGCAGTGGTTTGTACTACAATGAACTCCCTCGTGGCAGTGGTAACACTGGGCATGCTGGTGTTCATTGAGGCTTCTACATGCTTCTCAGGCCACTGCAACAAGTTACTCCTGCTTTATGCCAAAACCATTGCTTTGGCAGGCTTCACTTAGTGGCAAATTGCCTGGGTAGAGACAGCTGTGAGACAGTATTTCTTTACATTTCAAGTCAAGTAGCACTTATCTGTGAACAAAGGGCAGGGCTGGTAGTACTGAAGAGAGGAAAAAGAAATAAGAAGCCATTTGAGAGCTTTTTCTATAACCAAATAAATAATTCTATGTGAAAGAGTTCATAGCTCTAACACAGGATGTGCTGCATTAGATACCTGTATATTATCCTTTCTGCTGGATCAATAGCACTGAGCACTGGGTCATGTATTATGTGGTTTATTCCTTCTTTCAGTCAAGGTCAAGTCAGTTAATGTGGCAAACATTTGAATGATATTTAATTGAAGCCAGTTCAACAACAATCAATTTCCTCATACCTTTTACCATTACCAAAAGTATTCCATTTGCTAAAAAAAAGTTCTTGGTTGGTAAAAAAGATTATATTCTTTAACTTAATTTCTTCCCTGAAGAGATCCCTTTTGTAAAAGCTCCAGCTCAGTAGTTTTGAGTATGTGCCTTTTGGAATGTTGTGTAATTACAAGGGATCATCAATACCTGTAGCTGCAT
The DNA here is from genome assembly GCF_015832195.1 of Motacilla alba alba. Classification (NCBI taxonomy): domain Eukaryota; kingdom Metazoa; phylum Chordata; class Aves; order Passeriformes; family Motacillidae; genus Motacilla; species Motacilla alba. Next base: position 125,118,324 of record NC_052017.1, read on the forward strand.
TATTGTAGTTGCTCATACGGTAGGTAATTTTCAGTTGCAGACCCTGGTATAGAGGACTAGAGCTTATGGAAAGGATTGTTAAAAATCATAGGTATAATACGTAAATGAAGATGTGTCCTTCTCCTCCATTCTATGTTCAGTGCAAAGTAACAAAACTTCACCCTTGTTTGGGTGCAAGCTCAGGGAAAAATACATCACAAGTGTTCTAAATTTGCAAGTTTTTTCAATAGCATTGGCAGAATAAGGTAAAAAAGTGAGTGTTTTTGAAAATGCCAGCAGAATGTAAAATCATAGAAGTACTTAAAATACTGAATTTAATAATTCTGCTAGAAGGAATGAGGTACTGTGAACTTCACGATGTTATGTTTACATGCATCCACTTGTATTCTCATGCTGCATCTAGTGTGGGCCATAGAGATATATAGCATATTTAACATCTTAATACAGAAATTTTACCTTTTTTTTTGCAACACTATGGCTCACTTGTTCCTTCTGATGAGTTATTTCTGTGCTACTGCACATCTGTGATAATGCAGTCTTCTGGGGCTAATCTGTACAACTTTATCATACTGAGGCCAAAAGGCCTATCCTGCCCTAACACACAAATATTTTATTTATAGGCCAGTAGGACAGGAGCCTTCCCATTCTTTATCTTTTATAACACTCCGCATAATGTGGTATCAGATAGGGTAGAACTTGAAGTTAATTTCGGCTCCATGGATAACCTTTGGCATGAGCATTTAAATATAAAGGCAGAGCAGAAACAAACAGTGCTGCAAGAGGGGAACAAACTCTCCTGCCAACGTCTCTGAAGCAGCTGCTTCTTTTGAGGCAGAATAAGTTAGCACTCATTAAGTTAGTTACTGCTATTTCCTTAGGGAGCCTGCAGTATAAATGACTTGAAGCACGCAGGGTGTCACACATCCTTAAAAAATTCCAGGGTGTCCTTACAGTCAGGCAAGCAAAAGGTATCAGGGTCATGATTTCCACATTTTTATTGGCTTTTAGCAACTTCACATAAGGAGTAAGTGTAGCTGAGCCAAATAACCAGAAATTAATTTTAATTTTACACTGTGCTATCTTAATCTCCTGGTTATGCTACCAAAATGTACAGGCTCATTTCCTGCCTTGTGTAGCACTGAGAGCTGCAGACAGATGGTACTGGAGGGAAGACACTTTGACCTGTAATTGTCCTGCCCCTGCCTCTCAGAGAAAACCCAGGATTGTCCCTAAACTGGGCCTCTGCCAAGAAAAGAAGGTAAAGAAGATCCCCTAATACCTGCTCTAATACTTGCTGAAGAAAAACTCCTATTGGCTTAATTTGATTTTTGACTTGGGTCCTCCTGCAGGCAGCCCATAGTAAAAGCCCTGAGACTGTTAAGTTGTTTTTGCCAGATGAAACACTCTGATGTTTCTTGTGTAGCACCATTACATGCACCTGTGTGAAAAGGGGTGGTCTGAAACTCCCTGATATAGCACTTTATGTTTCCTCTCTCTGTCCCAGAGGCAACAGCTGAATCTTGGGGATGTGAAGAGCTCACATAGGTTATGTTTTCCTGTACTAGAGATGGAATTAAAACCTAGAAATGAAAAAAAAAAAAACAAAAAAACAACACACCAACCAAACCAAAATGCCAGAAGCAAGTAAAAATGTAATTAAGAACTGACACATTAATTTTTGCGATGTTTCAACATGAAATAGAATAGGCTTTTGTTGAGATGAGGCATCCATGCTGAATCATGCCCTTGCCTGCTTAGATGTAAGGAAAAAATTTTTTCAAGCCTTTTGACCTTGCTTTTTTTGAAGATGGTATTAATATTGCCTGAATCAATGTTCTGTCTCCAGGAATAGTTATTTCGCACACTTTACAGAGATTCAGCATTTATATTTCTAGAAGCTTTAACAGCCTATCTCAGAACTTTAGAAATGACAGATAAAAAGAAAGCTTTTAAGGTTGCTTACTCAGGACTCAATTCTTTTACAGCATGCATTTTTTTATTTATCAAAAACATAGTTGACATTGCTACAGAAAAAAAACTATGACTGAAAAAACACAGCAGATAAAGGACTCAGAGGACATCCCTGAAAAAGAACCACCAGGCAACAAGCATGTACAGGAAGAAAGGAAATTTTCTTTAATATATCTGCCACTAATGGTATGCACTTCATATAATAAAACATCCTGGGAAGTTTCAGAACCACACTGTTTAATGTTGTTGTGGGAACTAACAATTTACACTGTAAAATGTGTGTTTCTCATTCTTTGCAGTTTAAAAATGTCTCTTTTAAATAGTTTAAAATAATTAATAAACAAGTCTGGTTTGCCAAGCTGTTATATAATACTACATTATTTTAATTTGCAATTTTTCTGCCTTTACAGTATCAAAATATATACAGTATACTGCCTATACAGTATCTGCCTTACAGTATCAAATACTGCCTTACAGTATTGCTTGTGTTTGTTCTTCAGTAGTTTATTACCAAACACTACAAAGTAGCAATTTCTTTTCAGAGTACATAAAAGGAAATGTGAGGAAAAAAGAAGGGTAAAATCTCCATGAGAAGAGACTAAGAGAGGATGTTTTGCATAGCAAAGAATCTACTGTTTCTGGATCTAAAATATCATCAAAGGCAGTAAAAATGTCCTAAAAACCCTAAAAACTCTTTAAGGCCTTCAGTGACAGATCAGAGCAGTGCACCAACAAATCCACGACCTGCACCCTGGCAGGAACAGAGAGCAATGAGGCAGACACAGAAAGAAAGTTGACTGGATGGAGACCAGTTTCCTACAGGAATACAGAGAGGACCTGTATGTTTTTCTATTACACACTTCAAAGTAAGTCCTACAGTAACTCCTGTTTGTGTGGTGTGAAGAATTGCAGTGTGCAGTCCAAAAATCACAGAGTCAAATATTTTCACAGGTATAGCTGTGAGGTGTGTACAGCTCAGCAAGACTAAGTCTTACAAGCCTGGACAGCATGGTCTTGCTGGATATTCAAGGTTAGGACAGGAGCAGCCTCCTTAGAATGGACAAAGTTTGCAGAAACTGCCCGGAGAGCAGCATTCCTTAAATAAACAACAAAGCTCAATGGAATGGTAAGCTGGGCTCACTGCCTCAGAAGTTCAGCAGTGTAGCACATACACCATAAACCACCACAGCTCCATAATCATGTATAACAAGTGCAGTGTTTGATTTCTAACAGATTAGCAGCTCCTACTGCTTGTTCTCCACTTGCTGTAGGAGACTCATCTGATCTCACCAGCTTTTGCAATAGCAATAACAGAGTGAGAGTCTGAACTCCAGGGATCTGTGTTAATAAAACAGGATTATGATCTTCATGAATCTTGGATAAAAGCTGAGGATTACTATTTCAGATATAAACAGCGTGCACAGATGGACAGTTTAAAAGCAACATTTCTTTTGGTAATTGCTTTTAGTAATGAAAGAAAAGGAGAAGAAAATGATGTGATGTGGATGCCAAGGTGTCCACAAGCAGAACATTTCTCTCAGGTGTTACCAGCCAAAACTGTGTAGGTACTTCATCCTAGAAAGATCAATATAAATAATTTGTACATGAAACCACAGCTAATATTGGAGAGTTTAACTTTTATTTGCCAGGTGACTGCTAGTGTTTAGCAGCTAGACTTTCACCTCTTGGATGGGATCTCCAATAGGGTCCCCAGCCCCCTGCTTAGTGCAGATGTTCTCTCAGGCAGAGCAGGAAGGACAGGAGTCATTCCTTTCTCTATGCCATGTGGCCAATAGTATCCCTTCTGAGGTATTTTAGCTAAATTATAGGAAGAACTGAGGTCAGGTTGAGAAGCATCAAACCCACCAGAAAGCTGTGGGAGTTCAGGAGCTGGGTGGTAAGCCAGAATTTTGTGCCTGTGGGATGAAAGGGGATTCAGAGAGATTCTCTATAACTCTCAACATGCCTAAACTCATCAGCCTCTTGACCTGCACGCTCCTGTCAGCTCTCCTCACTGACTGCTGCAAGGGTAAACAGGGCACATTCTGCTGACACCTTAAAACACCTCAGCAGGGCCAGAGATTTAGTTTCCCTTGGGATCTTCTCCTGTGTATTTTGACTTTGGTAATGCAGATAAAGTGAGGTGTTGTATCCAGAAAAGCAGAAAATAGCAATTTGGGGATTCTCCCAATTCAGGACCTGAAAGTTAGTAATCAGTGATCATAAGGTGAGCCTTTAGCATGAAGAATTGCTTTTGAAAATTTGCCTCACTCTTCTTTTTCTCCCTTTGTGACTCATTCTCTGTCCTGCCTTCTTTTCTTAGTATTAAAAAAAAAAAAAAAGTAACCCGCAAATTGCCACTAAAAAGTCTGAAGTCATCCCAAAGGACATTCTTTTTATAATTTCACACTGTTGCCATACATTGTAGCAGATAAATTACAGCAAGCATCCAATTACCAGCATGCTTGAAACGAAGTAAACAAAAAGTGTCCTGTCTTGATGTAAATTTATTTATTTGCTGACTGAAATCAAGACAAGACAGAGATGAGTTTCTCTGATGCTCTCAGCGCAGAAAGACAGTGGAAATTTGAACAGAGACGTCTGTGTCTGATCAGCACAGGGGGTGAGATGAAGGCAGAAAGTAGCTTTTCTAAAAATATGTATTCATAATATAAGCCACAAAAGAGATGGCCTTTTCTATTAGGATTTTAAAAATCCATGGGAAAGAACTAATTTTTCCCCTTGACCCTCATCAAATGCCATTCGTGGTTGCTGCACTAAACAGAAGTAGGTTTTTTCTCTGTATAAGGAGAAGCTGTGTGGGAAGCAGTGAAAAACCCTGAGGTGCTTCTTTCTGAGTGCTTTCACAAGTAGCTCAGTCGAGCTCACAAATATCCCTTTAAACTCTTTCAGCTTTGAAAAATCAACAGGAGAATCTTAATACCAGAATACAGTATTTAGAGCTACTGAACCAAAATTTTTTGAATGAGGGACTCTAAGCACATGACCACGTGGAATTTTAAATTGCATTAAAAATGTTTTATGCAACTGTCCTTCCTGTCACATTTTCAAACCTCCAGTATTGTTTCAGTGAGTAATAATACATCACGGGACCCTGTTCCCATAGATCAGAAATTTCTTAGTTTAATCTTCACCTAAACAAATATTCCCTTAAAAAATAGAATAATATTCTTAGTGTCATGTGCTGAGTCTTTTGAATCACTTGGAAGAGTAAACAGAGCCCCCCTGCTTGTTCCTGCTTCCTTTGACTCCTGCTTCCTTTCCCATGTGCTTTATTTCTCTGACTGTTTGACCCATGCCTGGGTCTTACAGGTTCCATTGTCCCGTCTTGGCTCCAACAGCTAATGAGCCACCAAAATGAGCTCTGCCACTGGGAAACCATAGCTGAAACTTTTCTACTTTGTGGGAAATATTTCCATGTGGGTGTCAGAGGCACTGGATCCTATCCACAGAACAGCATATTCTTCTCTTATCTTGACCTTTTTCTCTCTTCTTTTATTCCTTACACTTTTTTTTTTTTTTTTTTTTTTTTTTTTTTTTTTTTAGCAACTGGATTCTTGGCTATCTTTACTGGATGCTACAGATTATGCATGTTTTAAGATTTAGATTTTTAACTGAAGTATTCTAAAGAAAAGAAATGTTTATTTCAGTCAAGATAAGAGCTAGACTTAAAGTAAAATATTCATTTTTATTCTCATCCCTCCAGCGCCTAAATCCAGATTTTGTTCTGGAAAGCAGTTTTTCAAGATGAAGTCAGTTAAAAATATGATAGCTCAGAAAATACTTCTCAGTTTGATTGCTGCTTAAACAATGTGTAAAATAAGTATGTGACAAGACAACAATTCCACACTTAAAGGAATTTTTCTACTTTGAAGTTACATACGGCTGGTCCCTTTTTGAATGTCACTGATGACACAGCAGAATATCATCTACATTTCTCTTTTCCCTTCCCACTCATTTACCAAAAAGTTATTATACTCAGTGCTCCCTACCCTATTGAGAAGACATTTTCACCATTACATACATCTGCCAAAGACTTATGGTGAATCTTAAATGGTAGAAAATTAAATGAATATTAAATATTGAATACTGTGTATTAAACAACAGTTCAAGAATGATGCAGGAAGTCTTGTTGGTAATAAGTGATCGTATCAATATGGTAAACAGTGATGACACATGCACCTTGATACACATTATAAAACAGGTCTTCAGAAGTTACAAAGCACTTGTGTGGTATTTTGTGTTTATACATATATGGGCCATGATACCAGCTACATCAGCCAACAAGACTGTTTTGTGAGAACACACTGATTTTAGCTCTGAGCCTTTTAATCCGGGCTGAAATCCTACTGATTGGATCCAAGTAGTAGCCATATTTTAGCAGCTTTTCTTATGACTTTTCCCAAATTCTTTTGATTTGTGAACTCCCATATATTTGTTATAGACGTGTGGATTAATAAAGACGTGTTCCTCCCAGAAGCATTTGCGTACCTGCCACAGCATATAGGAATTTTATTTTCTTTCCTTTAAAGGCCTCCTATTAAATAATTCACAGATCTCAAGGATATCCAGACAGTATGATGAAAAACCTTATTCTAAGATATAATCTTTGGGGTATTCTCCTCCTGAATTATATGCATTTCACAAAGGAGGGTATCATTATTTCAAGCCTGAAATAGAAATTAACAGCTAGAATGGGGATGACCAAAAAAGCAAGAATGGCAATAAAAGTCCACCAAGTCGATCAAAAACTAAGAGGTTACAGTCATATATGTAGAGAATGAATATCCAGCTCTGCTGAGTTGCAGAATTCAGAGCAAAAGTTGAATTTATCTAACGTAATAATGTCAAGAATAAAACAAATTTCTGTGGAGGGAGATATCTACGCTTCACAGAAACCTAGGGAAATTTGTGTTTGATCAGGAAGTCTGTGTTTGAAAATTGAATTGTGCTTCTTGCTCTTTATGTGTGGGATGATGACTCACATTTACAGAATAACCAGATTCACCATGAGACACCATGTTAACATTAACAATGGATGGTTAATATGTGACTGCGAAATCTTCTTAATAGCCACTTTCTGAAACTCCCTGGGTTGGTGTCTGTCTAAGCAAATTCCATGGCAAAAGAAAGTCCTACACAAAATTTTGGATTTGACCTTGTCAGCAGACGATCAAAGAAGAAACACAGTTTCTTTGAAAATTGCAGTTGGCTGGAAGCATCACCTACAGACATGATTACCTGCTCATCTTCTGTTGTCATGTCAGCTGAATAATTGGTGCAACTAAGCCCAGGATATGAGAAGAAGTGCTCAGTTTTGCAACAGTGGCCTACTACTAAGAATTTTACAGGTGGATATTGGACAAAGAAGGAAGGGATCGCACCATGTGCTTCTTTCAAGATCTCAGTGAAAGAAAGAGTGTTTGTCCCTCTCAACAAATGGCTTCCAGTGGTTAGTGAGGAGCAAGTGAAGAGCAATTTAAAACATACTTGATGATTCCAAAATTCTTGTTTAACTTTTGCATGTACCTGTTTAGAGGCTGAGACTAACAGAAATGTTTAACTAAGCACATGAAACCAAGTAATATTTCTGAAATGGAATGTCAACATGAAATTATTTTGGCACATTTCTTTGTAACCATCCATGTCTGCACACACCTGTTGTTAATCACTGCAGGTTCTTTAACCATTGCAGATTAAAAGGTGTTAATCTTGACTCACAACACTGCAAAGAAGTGGATGCACTAAGTGGAATAAATGCTCACAATTCATCAGCCATCACTGAGCAATATGGTGTTGACTGAGCATCAGGAGCAAAGATGAAGCAGACATGAAGGCCTCTGCATTATGGAGAGGCAGCAAAAGCCCACTCAGAGAGCTGATAGCATCAGTTAGGTAGACGAGTCACTTCCTGAGTGGAAGCTGAAATCAGATATAATTCTAACAATGTCCATCAGGAAATCACAAAAAATGTGTAGGATTCATTGGTTTCTAAAAAAATTTGGATGTTTCTCTAAATCTCAAAAGTTGATGTACATGGTGTTTGTTTTCAGAAAGTTCAACAAGGAGTATGACAAAGATCCTGTTGCCTCCAAACTTAATCATGTTTCTTTATAAATTGCTACCTGATGAGCCATTTAAATAACTGTGTCCCAAATTATTTCCTCTGCTGTCTCTCCACCAACAATATCTAATCTGACTTAGTTTCCTATGATTCTTATCCAGTGCTGCATTGAATGTCAACATCCAGTCCAAAAATCAAAGTGAACAAAAACCCCTCATATGTTATCTATTGTTTTTATTAATGGTTATAATGTCCATGGTTTTGAACATAAATCTGGCTATGATAGCTGCCCTTTTGAGACATTTCATTCTTTCTTGTTCATTGCATCATATTTTTGTCTGTTAGCCATGGCTCTTCCTTATTAGCCAGATTTTCTACCCTTTTTGTCCCTCTCACTTAGACCATCAAGTAATTATTTGTCTTGATCCCCTCTACTGCTTCATTATCTACTTACATGTCAACCAGGGAATATTGTGCTACTAAAGAAATCATTTGGAGATCTTGAATGAATGTCCATATTCAAGTATCTCAAAGTTTCCACTGTACTCAGATTGACCACCCCCTTCTGAGATCAGGTAGAAACTGTAAGGAGACAATATCTGGTGCTTTTAGTGCTTCTAGTTTTCACAGAATTCTAACTTGCCTAATATCTAAATTAATTTCTTGTTCATTTCATGCTGTTATTTACTGTTCTATCAGTAAATTTTTGGTACAATCACTATAGCTTCTCCCAACACTGCACTCTGATGAAATTATAGACATAATGGTAGCTATGGTTCCATTCCCAGATATTATTTCTATTTACTTAATCATTGATAAGTGAAAAGTAAATGTGGGAGGGGAGACACTTACTTAGGAGGCTTACTTATCACAATGAGTCACTGTAAATCAGTACAATTAGGACCAGCTACTTGGAAGCACTGCTTTCCACCATGTATCCATTGTGGGGCAAGGGCATACTGTGCTAAGGATCATATTAGTAACCTGCACACCAACTTGGGAGCTGCATTTAATTCTCACTGTGAGGAGAAGGGTGCAGGAGGTCCTGTCTCAGAAAGAAGATGATGTTGAAGTGAAAAGGAGACTGAACTTATTTGGCTAAGTTAACCTGTAAGTCTCTTTAAACAATCACTGTAAGCAATGGAGTGTTTCCTTAATGCTTTATCTCCTCTCTCCATTATGTCAGTAACTGCTATTGACAGTTTTGCTTTTGACAGACATGTTTTAAATAATTTCCAAAACAGAAGATAGATCTTTTTTTGAGATTACAAGTTACAGCAACTCTCCTGAGGTGTTCACCTGAATTTCTATTTTCTAATACCAGTCTTCTTCCAGTCCATACTTTTTCACAGAAACATTTGTACTTCCTGATAAATTTTTATTTCCTCTAAGGCAAATTGCTTGTGTTTATGTGTTGTCATAAAACCTAATGTTCTCATCACATTTCAGAGATAGCATATGCAGCAGTCACAGAGTTCAGTGATCCACAAGTGACCATAGGTGTAATGACCCCAAATGCCTGCACATCAATGGGCTCAAACACACAAAGACTGGATTTACATCCTAATGGGTGTTTGGAAAAATACTTTATAGGCCATAATGAAGCTATATTGTTGTGTAACCACTGCTAATGTGCTTTTGTAATTAGTTTTGAAACTGTATTTGAACAATTCAGAATAAATTACCCAAAAGAATTCAAAGCTTTTAGAAAGGTGCAACCCACATCTAATGTATGATTTAAGGTCTCCAAAGAATAGATGAAGCACTTGCCAGTCCCTTCTAGTAGATCTTTGCATAAGGTACTGGTTTTTAGGTTTTGGAGAAAGTGATATATACCTCTTTTTACATGCAATTACACCTTTTGATATAAATCTGAGGTTATAATTTTCATTAGATCATTTCATTTTTGTCTCAAATTTGGAACTTGGAAGGCATAAAAAAGTTGTTTTTTTTTTCCCCTGGATTTATTAGTGTAATACTTATGAATGTCTGTTCTAAAACTCTACCTTCTGAAAGCCTTTCCATGTGGTAATTTTCTTGAAATTAAATATTTCTGCAAGGCTTCATTTGTGGCAGTGGAAATACCAGTCACATAGGCATATACTGTTTTTTGTGTATCTGTATTTCTCCTTTGCTCTCAGTAGAGCTGCTTTTGTAGCTAAAATTGCACGTGTGTAGTAGGAGGAGAGTAAACATCAGTGAATGATGGACACATTTTACTTCAAAAGTAAAAGTCTGAGCTGTAAAGAGTTTTTTATGTGTGGTCTTCTGCATATTTACTGAATGTCTGACAAGCAAAAATGGAAACTTCTAGTCCCTAGAGAAAGGGTCTTCTGCCTCATGGAAAGTAGAATTCCAAAGAATTAAGTTCTGGATCTGTTAAATTGAATGCTGCTTAACTGCAACAAGTAATTCCAATTTAAAAAGTGACTCAGGCCTATCCCCTCATTTTTTACTTAAAGGTGCCTTGTGAGACCCACTAAAATAAATTTAAGCAAGCTGGTTTTAAATTTGTTCTATCCTATACTCAACAGTGAAACTTGTTTCTACCTAAAGTTTGTTGAGACCTTTAAAAGTTTGTTGTTAACTAATTGTAATTTTGAAACAAAATTTGTCATAAAATTTATCAGATTATCACCAGTTTTCATAGAATTATTAGGAAAATTAATTAACTGGTTTATGATACTGAAGAAGATCACATAGAGATTAAAGAATGCAGCAATTGTGTTTGATTTCTGTCAGCACTTCTGTAACAGAAAACTGCCATTATCATCAAGAGAGTTGTGGATATTGATAAAGAAAGCAAGAAATATACACACTCAGATCATAGTCTAAGATCTGATTAATTTATGCTGGATGTAAGGATTGCATGTGAAATATATTGAGTGATAAGACAGATTAAAGGCTGCAAGGCTTAGTACAAGCTAAGTACAGTCTACCGTCTATCCTCTTTAAAGGTGACCCTCCGTCTCCAGCATCAGTATTGGCTGTTTGTACCCAGTGATGCTCACTTGTGCTGCTTCCTGCAACTGCCTGAGCTGCCCTGTATGTGTGTGCATATAAGCTTTTGTTTGTACAACAAACACTGGGCTGTGTTAACTCATACAGCTTTAAGGAAAAAAAAAACCCTATGATATTCTTTGGTGGAGTCTACAATGAAATTAATTCAGCTCCTGGAATAGTAGTTAAAAGGTGCTTTTTTGTGGGCTTGTTTAATGAACAGCTGCTTCCTATTAAGAGAAGGGTAGATCCCCTTTTTACATTTTACAAAGGAAACTTAGGATTAATTAAATGAATTATTCTATGTGGTAATTAGTAGCCCTTGGAATTTTCCACATCTCTACAAGTTTGCAAGTCAGTTATCATGCTCACAAATAGAAGATCTTTCTGTTTTCCTTGTCATCTGTTTCAAAGCAAAAGGTGAATGTATTCTTATCAGTCACTCTGCAAAGGGAAGGATACACAAAAGGGCAAGCAAAAAAATCACATTAACATGTATAGTCTTGTATAAAATGAGAATATCTTACTCTCAGACTCATGCTTTACTCAGACTGGGGATTTAAAATTATGAAAGAATAGACTAGTGCCTGTAGAGCTGAACTGATGCTTCCTTTCCTTGTAACACCTCAGTGAAGTCCTCGAGAAGCAAAGCCTTGTTACTTTCTGAGATGACTAAGCAGGCCTTAAAGCCTGCACCTAATTTATATTTAGCTGTTCTTTAGAAATAAGATAATTTTTAATTGATTGTCTCCAGTAATTATGAAAGACATTTGGTTAGGGTTTTTTTCCTTTTTTTTCTAATTGCTGCAGTACAGCTGATTGGAGCAGTTGTTGCTGTGATACTTTTATTTTCTTCCTACGTATTTATACTCATTTGCTCTCATGCATTTTGTCACTCTTAACTCCTACTGGCAGTTTGGTTAGAAAGTCTCCTGTGTGTCCATTTTAAGAGTTCCATGTAAATTGAAGATGATGACCTCTAGAAAAGCCAGGAGAGAAACACCCTCTTCCTCAGAGGGAGATTTTTCCAGCCAGTGAAGTTTTAAACAGTAAAAGTTGAGCTCAGTGTGGTACCTTCTGAGTAAAAAGCTGTGCATGGTGTTCTAATATTATTATATCTAAGAGTCCTTTCCAGCTTTAAAAAGCTCCATAACCATGTAACACTCCTTCCCTTGAAATGTGTGAAGTGTTGTTCTCATTAACAGAAGATGCAATCTTCTTCCAAATCTGAATAAGAGCCTGTGTTTAAAGACCCTAAAGCCTTGTGAAAGATCATTCTTCAATATCAGCTGCATAATCTCCTTAGATATTTTAAATAGTAAATGTGATAATCCACATTAATACCCTTGAGACTAAAACCTCATGAGGCTGTCTTCAAACTTCAGGCCACAGAGAGGCAAAAGGTATTATCAAAACAAAATGTCAGGCCATAGAGGGACAATACGTATTGCTATGTGCAAAATAACAAAAAAAGTGTAAATAATAAATAATAAAATTAAATCTAATACCATAATAATAGAAAAATATTTAATAAAATAAAACATGTATTATTATACATGTTTATAATGCATCTCTCCAATGCATCTCTCTTCCTCTTTCAGGGGTATGAGTGGGAATTTGACCCTGTGCTCAAAGGCATCACAACTCAGTGATTAATCAGAGATATTGTAGCTTCTCAGTCTCCTTGTAAAATGTTATTTGCAAACCCGTAAGACTATGAGTCTGAGCAGTGGGATTGGCTCCATCTCCTGGGCAGGTCTCACAGGCTCTTTTGGAGCTAGAGACTGAGAACGGAGAATAGCTGTAAATCCAACTGTCTTTTCTAGGGCCAGGCTTGAAAATGAGAATTTTTTGGGAGATTGTCTTGTCTTTGTGGGGTCAGCAGTATGAGTTATTTCCCTCCCTACCACCAAAACAAATGAGAAGTTATCTAACCTTCAGTTTGACTGTAATAGCAAGCAGGTTTGATCTGAACTGCATTCAAACTTCAAATTGAATCTGCCCTTGTATTAATGAATGAACTAATACACTATTAATTTTTAGAGATTAATTTAAATATATTGTGGTTTTTAAAGAAAAACTTCCTGTATTTGTTTCCCATGGAGAAGGTCCCCCATAGGAAATCAGCAGCCCTTAGCAGACCACTACTTACACAGTCCTTTGGACAAACAAAATCTATCTGGAAGGGGAGGCAGGGAAGGTGCTCTCCATTTCAAAGAATTTTCTATAATTTTAATCTCCTTCTTTCCTTCTTATTGTTCTGTGTGATTTCTTTGTTCTCTGTAATGCCATTTCCTTAAGGTCAATCTATTGTTATTCTGGAGTGTGATTGAGATATCAGGTTGAGTCATGCAATGTTTGCCAACTCCACACCTCTCAGCAGTCTGACACAGAGTGTGCTTGAGACAGCTGCTTGAGATTATTCCTGCTTCCTAAATGAAGGCTGTTTTATTAAAAAGAAAATGAGGGATAAAATGAGCAGTAAAGAAAATTACTTTTCAATGCATTTTCTTAGAGTTTTCATAAGCCTGTAATGAAACTGCAGCTTCCAAGGCCAGCAGCATTCACAAATAATACCATAGTATCATAGGCATGTAAGCTTAAGAGAGAGAACAGGAAGGAATTCAACAAAGAAGGAATTCAAATCCACTGAGGATGCAGAAGAAGAATCAATAAGAAAAAGACGTTTAAAAATTCTGGGAGATTACTGAAAATTTGTCTTTCATTTCAGAGATAAAATTTTACACTAACAACATGCAAAAAAACCCATACCAACTCTTTACACAGAGAAGAAAAAGACTATGCAAAGCCTAGCTTGTGTGACTCATATCTACTGTAAGCCATTATTCGAGACACTAACTCTAAATTTGTTTGCAGCAATCTTGTATCCCAAATTATTTTGCATTTCCTTTAAACAATTCCTAACAACTACATGAAATACCAATATTGCAGCCCAAATTCTCAAAGGGGGCATCCTGAGATTGGAGGTGTGGTGGTGAGATATTTGTTGGTTCAAAATTTTTCCACCTGACTGACATTAAGAAACTGTTAAAAAAATATTCTATTTCTGATAAGGAAAAATGCTGCAGATCTGATTGTGAATTACCTAAAGCTCTGGCTAGATACAGAAGCATGTGTTGACTTTTGTTACCTTAGATCTACAAAGCAAATTTTGATAACTAAATCCAAACAGAACACTATTTTTCTTTTTCCTTCCCTCTCAGATTTGTCCTTGGAGTCATCGCTCAAAATTCCCTCCCCCGCTTCCTGACATATCAGAGTTGCCAGAGATGAAGTTTTCAGGCTGTCCATGCCTTGGTGTTTTAGGTGGAGTTTGTAAGTACACCTTTGCTGGGGAGGGAAGCAGCAGGAATATCTGTACTTAGAAGTGACTGTTTTCAAACTGGGTGAGTTCTGCTATTGTGAGAGGAAAAGCATTGATCTAACTCTTCAGCCTGCATCTCTGTCATCTTGAGACTTTGGTAAACATAAGAAAAATTCTTTCAAAATATGTAGGTTCAGACTACCTGCATTACTATTGCTATAAAAAGCTTGCTATAACTAATGATTTGCCCAAATGGTCACACTGACCCTGCTGTGCCGTGTGTTGTTGTCATGGTGATGCTGTTGTGGGTGATCAGGAGGAGGAAGTGGATGAGGCCTTCTGGAGGCGGCTTGAAGCAGCCTCGAAGTCACAGGAACCGGCTCTTGTGGGGCACTTTAACTACCCTGACATCTGCTGGAGAAGCAACATAGCAAAACACAAATAGTCCAGGAATCTTATTTCCTGGAAAGCACTGATGACAAATTCCTGTCATAGGCAGTCAAGGATCCCAGAAAGAATGGTTTGCTGCTCAACCTCATGCTAGCAAACAGGAAAGGGCTCATTGGAGATGTGAATGTTGGGGAGCAGCCTTGGCTGAAACAACCATGAGATTGTGGAGCTCAGAACCAGGCAAGGAGGAAGCAAGGTGGCACATAGAGATTGCAGCCATAGACTTCAGGTGAGCTAACTCTGTCCTCTTCAGGGATCTTCTTGGAAGAATCCCATGGCAACAGGCCCAACAGGGAAGAGGGATCCAAGAGAGTTGGATGATAATAAAGGATCACTTCCTCCAGGCTCAAAAAAGATGCATTCTGATGAGCAAGAAATCAGGTGAAGGAGGAAAGAGACCTGTGTGGATGAATAAAGATCTTCTGTCATTATTCAGACACAAGCAGAAAACACACAGGAGATGGAAGCAGGTCAGGCAACTTGGAATGAATAAAAAGAGGTTGTCAGAGTAAGCAGAAATGAGACAAGGAAGGTCAGGGGCCATTTAGAATTTAACCTGGCCAAGAACATCAAGGACAACAAGGAGAGCTTTCTCAACAAGGAGAGCTTTCTCAAGGAGAGCTGTGTGAGAGCTCACAGGCAGCATTATTAAATGCCTTTTTTTGCAGTGGTCTTCACTGGCAAGACCAGCCCTCAGGAATCTCTGGTCCAAGAGACCAGGGTAAAGGGATATTGGAAGAAAGACCTTGGTTTAAGAGGATTGGGTTAGAGAGCACCTAGGCAAAATTAAAATCCACAAGTCTGTGGTCCCTGATGGGATCCATTCATAAGTGCTGGTGGACACCCACAGTGAGGTTGCTCACAGTCATCTTTGAAAGGCCGTGGCAATCAAGAGAGCTATCTGAGGGCTGGAAGAAAGCAAATGTTAGCCCAGTCTTCAAAAGGGGCAAGAAGGAGTGTGGAGGCAACAGCCTGGTCAGAGAGTGAGAAAATGAGATTAGTTTTCTCACAATGGACTTGTGAGACTTTTTAGGGAGTTGTAAAGAAAATATGATGACTTGTTAGTATAAACAACTTGCAGGTGGTGTTTTCCTACTCTGTTTTTTCTGTTGTTCTCAAGGACTGTTTGAGAAAGATGTTTTTGTTAATTAGCCAATCAAGTAGAATGTGTAAAAAGAGAAGAGTTTTTCATATTAAAGATGCTACTGTTGGGCAAACCAGCCCTCTGGTGAGTCTGTGTCATTTCTTGCTCAACGGTGACAAAGGAGGACCCAGGGAACTACTTGTCAGTTACCTCACCTCACGTCAATCCCCGGAAATGTGATGGAATGCCTCTTTCTGGAGGCAATCTCTATCCACATGGATGACAAGAATGTGATTAAGAGTAGTCAGCATGGATTAATTAAGGGTAAATCATACTTGGCCAGCCTGATTGCCTTCTATGATGAAGCAACTACCAGGATGGATGAGGGAAGAGCAATGGATATTGTCTTCTTTGACTTCAAGACTTTTGACAATGTCTCTAACAATATCCTCACATGCAAACTCAGGAAGTATGGACTGTGTGAGTGGACAGAGAGGTGGTTTGAGAACTGGCTGAACAGCACCTCCTAGAGAGTTGTAATCAGTGGCACACAGTCTAGCTGGAGGCCTGTCACTTGTGGTGTCCTCCAAGGATCAGTACTGGGCCCAGTATTGTTTAACCTATTCATCAATAACTTGGGTGAAGGGGCAGAGGCCTCCTCAGCAAGTTCTCTGATGACGCAAAGCTGGGAGGAGAGGCTGATACCTGAGTACTGTGCAGCCCTTCAGAAGGATCCTGACAGGCTGGAGAGATGGACAGGGAAGAACCATCTGAAATTCAACAAAGGCAAATGCAGGTTCTTGCATCTTGTGGGGAACAACCCCAGGCACTAGTACAGTGACTGGGAGCACTGGGGGCCATCTTGCTGGAAAATGGCTCTGTGGAGAAGGACCTGGGGGTCCTGGTGGACAACAAACTGTCCATGAGCCAGGAGTGTGTCCTTGTGGCCAAGATGGCCAATAGTATCCTGGGGTGCATTAGAAAGAGCATTTGCAGCAGGTTGAGGGAGGTGATCCTGCCCCTTTACTCAGATTTGGTGAGATCACATCTTGAGTTCTGTATCCAGTTCTGGGCTCCTCAGCACAAGAGAGACATGGAGATCCTGGAGCGGGTCCAGTGGAGGGCTACAAAGGTCATGAGAGGACTGGAGCATCTGTCTTATGCGGAAAGGTCTGGGGAGTTGAGCCTGTTCAACCTTGAGAAGAGACAACAAGAAGTTGCCTCATCCATGTGTGTAAGTATCTGAAGGGTGGGAGTCAAGGGGACGTTCCTAGGCTCTTCTTGGTGGCACAGCAGGACCAGAGGCAATGGGAAGAAACTGACGTATGGGAAATTCCACCTGAATATGAGGAAGAACTTCTTTACTGTCTGGGTGAGTGTGCACTGGAACACATTGCCCGGAGAGATTATGGAGTTTCCCTCACTGGAGATAATCAAGAACTGTCAATGTGGTCATGAGCCAGAGTAATTTACTTCTCTTTGAAAAGCTTTACTCTCTGAATATCCTCAATCTCCCACTATGTGCTTATTTCCTAAGTCATAGCTACTACTTATGGGGTCTCTCTGAACCATGTTTTGCCCTTGAAGTCCACGACAAAAAAATTTCTCAAACAATTCCAGTTTTCTTTCCCACAGGGGGTAAAAATGAGCACATGTTCTTGCTTTCACTGAGAAGCATGATATGACTGATTGGTAGTGGGAAATCTATATATTTTTCTGAGTTTGAAAGCTGATTCATAAATCACAACGATTTAGACAAAAGTGTCCATTGAGGTGCTCTCTAGAGTCCCCTCTGATTTATTTCCTTACATATTGATTGCTTCAGTGACTTCTGTCTACCAAACCTGTCTCATTGCTGTTAATGATCTCTGTAGACTAGAGGGGATTACTCTCAACAACACTAAGTTTGTAAGAGGTTATCTTGAAGAAATATCTTCTGACTACAGAGTGGAATTTCTATCCTAAACCAGGGAAGATTAGTAATAATATATTTTTTTCCAAATAAAATATTATTTCCACAACAGGAAATTAAATTCAACATTTCAGTTCCTTGTATTTCTCAAAAATAGTGCAATACCCTAAGCTGAATTCCACCAGCTAAGCAGTAGTTGGATGGAAGACTTCTCAGGATGTGGTGGGAGTTGACCCCAGAATGTCATCTCCCTTCAGTCAGCACTAACAATGCTTACTGAATATACTATGATGTTCCTAAAACTTGAGGCTCTTAAAAATCCTACTGTTCTCTACATAAGAATAATCTTTAAAAGAAAATAATGAAATTTGACCCCTGGAAATTAAATTTTTCATAGAATTTCTGCCTGATGAAAAATTCTTCAGTGTCCCATCCAAAACCATTGTGTATTATTGGATGTTAATTAAAATTTGCCAGGTTCCTTGTCCATAGGCAGCTACATTTCAGTGGTGATGTATTATGTGTTTGAGGAAAGTAAAATATTTGGGAATTCTTCTGTGTTACTTGATAGATTTTTGTTGTTGTAGCAACATTGGTTTGTAGCAGCTGTGGAGTTTCTAGGGTTTGCTAATAAAAGCCCATACATACATAAAAATGAAAAGACTTGAAGAGCAAAGTAAAATAAAGGTAGTGCTTGTACAATGATTGGAGACTAATTACTTTAATTTTTGTTCCTATATTTTCCCCAGATGTTTTTCCTCTATTTTTTGTGTTCTATTAAAAGATTCTGTTTTGTTACTACCCTATAATCTATGTGAAAAGTTCTGTTATCAATTTACAACTTTCCCTTCACTTACCCCCAGACTCCATGTGAATATACCTGCTAGTATAACACAGGCTCTCAAACAATGGTGCTATGCCTGTTTGTATTATACGGAATTCTAATTCTATATCTGCATCTTTTTAGGATACTGTGATGTTAAACAAAGAGAAGAAAAGTACTAAATATCTTCTGGGGAACAGATATTGTAAAGAAGATGTTATGAATGTTCATTTTAATTCTGAAGGATATTTATTGTCAATTTTCACCACTTCCGTATGTTTTTCCAACAAATGTGATCTATTAAATAAAAAAAAGCTATGGAAGTTGAATTTCATGGGTTCATTCTGGGAAGGTTCCACTGAAGTAGATTTATTATCTATCCTTCAGTATGGTACTCTGCAAAAAATTCCAGTGACTCATTATGAATATTCATGACATGAAATAAAAACCATCAAGGTTTTTAAAATATGTCCCTAATTTCACAGAATGAAATAAATAAAGAGAATTAATTATGAATGCCTTTATTTTCAAGTATATGATAAATATGATAAGTGTGATGAAGAGCAAGTTTGTGCAAGACCTCATTTTCAGATCAGCATCCAATACTATTTACATCAATAAGTTCTTTTCAGGGAAAGTAAATGTTTCACAAACTGGCCCAAACACTGGTTAATAAGTTATTTGATAATCAATCTCTATTTATCCAGGTTAATACACATTATTTTCACATTAAACTCTGCTACGTTTCCTTGTGGGTTTATAATTTAATATTAAAAAAGTAGAGTGGTAAAATGCTCTATCTGAAAAACCAAACAGACTGAAAGGAAAAAGAAAAATGCAATAGCTTGGGAAAGCTCATTTGACATTTATGAATTATTTTAATTTGAATATCTGAATTTTCCAGACCACAAAGGAAAAAAGCAGGAGGCTACAAGTGCAGACGTTTCCTGTGGTTCTTCTTTTGTGATCAGCTTCAGAGGAAGGAACTCTGTACTCCAGCAGGCTCTGTTAAGCTGTTCAGTCCATGCCCACATCAAGACTGCATGGTGATGCAGCTTGGGAAATCTTTCTGGGCATTAACTGTCCTTGCTCTCCTGTCTGTTTACACAGTCACAGCTTAAGAACCATGCCCATTTACCTGCAGCTTCAAAAACCAGGAAGGTTTTGGTACACTGTATGTTCAAATAAGTGGCAAGATCCTTTCTTACTGATTGCAGAACTTGACAGTCTTTTTCAGTAGTTGCTGCTGGAGGTAACTATATATAATGCTTCCAAGCCCGTTTTGCACAGACCAGGAGTTCTCCATTTCCTCAGTGTGGATCACATCCAAACAGAGGGATTCCTTTTCAGTTTCAAGTACTATGGGACAAATAACTACCCTACAACAGCATTTTTTTATGAGGAGTTTTGATATCTTTGATATCTTTGCTAATAGTATAAACCCAGGCAATAATACTTAGGACAAGGCAGTCCAACAGACAGTTTACTACAGAACACTGTATGTGCTGACTAAAATGTGAATTGTTCATGGTCTGTGGACCATGAATCATTGCATCCTTCATAAAAATAGAACTTGGAAACCTACATATCCTTAATATAATTGGTACATGCAAATAAGGACTGTGTGTAGGGTCAGAAGGCAGAAGGACACAGAATAGCTTTCAGAAAGAATGATTGAGTTCAGAGAAGTTTTGTGACTCAGGGAGTAGGATGCTGTTTTATTCAAGAGCATGTGTAGGCTCCCAAGAGCCTGTGTATGCTCCCATGACAAAAGCAGGGAGAGCACTGCTTTTTGAGAGACATGAAAATAGGTTTTTAGCCATTTGGGTGTTAAGAATTTTCTGGAGGCAGAAAAATGTGAGAATAAATCTACTTATTAGAGCTAGGGAAGCAACTTTGGAGAGGAGCTAAGCAGCTGAAAAGGGCAGATTTGAAGAGGGAGGAGATTATCTCCATGGAATTGTCAAGCTTGAGCGAGATGCTGAAATAAGTAGGAAACATTACTTTGCTGCTATAAACCCTGTTGTGTCTCTGTGGCTCTACTCCAGCAAAGAAAGCGTAGAAACCTGTCAGAATGGATAGGTTGCTTCTGTCACATCTTAGTTATAAAGTTAAAAAAAAAACAGACAATGCTGGTTCTCAGCCAGCATAAAGGGGGGGGGGGGGGGGGGGGGGGGGGGGGGGGATAGAAAGACTTGAGATAGCACAATGCTGCTTCTTGACCTTGCAATGTCAACTAGTCAGTGGTTTCTCAGGTTGGTTTAACTTTTTCTTATAGATACACTGCCGTGGTAGAGGATGAAAGGAAATTGTTATATTTCATGACTGAGGACATGGGAGGGGTTTGGCAGGAAATAAAGAAGTGAGCAATGGAGTTCTGAATTGGGAACAAATCAAATTTCAGTGCAGTGATATCTGGAAGGCTGGTGATATTCATGCTTTATGCAGTGTATTAATTCGAAGGAAACCACTGGCAGCCTGAGGCTGGAATAGATGCTTTTATCTTAAGTAAATGAATTAATTTAATTAACAAATGTGAGGGTAAAACAATAGAGCTGAGAGGAAATGAAGACTTGATTATGAGAGTCAGTATAGTGTTGGCTAAGACAAAGCCCAACACAGATGGCTTTTTAGGGATTACAAGCTGAAAAATTACTTACATGGAAGATAAATACAACAAATGAGAAGAGAATTTAATAGCAGTTGAATTCAAATTCATATTGTTTTTCCACTGCCTTGAACATTCTTTTCTTAAGCAATCAAAATTTGGCAGAGATTTTTACAGCATTCATATGTACCTATTATGTTTCTTAATGACCTTACTTAAAAAGTGCTTCTATTACACCTATTAAACTTTTGTACTTCTCTCCCATCAGAAAAATATCTACATAACCAGGCACTGCCACAGATAGTGACAGGAATTCTGACCCACTTGTTAAAGTGAATGAAGAGTATCTCCAAATTAAGAGATATCATCCGTATTTTGGGGGATTTTTTTAAAGCTAAGAAAGGTTGAACTCTTCCATTAAAGGAGCAATGCATATAAGAACTGGAAAATAAACTGCTGGTAGTACTGAGAATTTTTTAAATGCTACATTTAAAGTGGTATTTGTTAAAGGATTGTACATATCAGGCCACTTTCTTTTCAAGGAAAACTTTGAAGCAACTTTTCAATAATATGAGCAGTAAGATCAGTCTCATAACATGATATGGCAATAGCAAATCAATAGAAAAGCTTGAAATAGAAAAGCTTGAAAAAGCAAAATGTAGAGTTGCTGCACAATTAACTATTTCTTCATTTATATTTGTTGCGGTTATCTGAATAATGACTGGTTGCAAATTTCATTACTTCTCATGGAAAAGTAATACTAAATTTAATCTGCATCATTTTAGTTTCTGGGTTCCATCACATTTACTAATTTTTTATATACCTGTCTGTGTCTTAGGAGACCCATGCACCTTTACAAAAAAAAAATATTTTTGAAAATAAGCCTTAATCTTCCAAACTGGGGTACAAAAAAAAAAAAAAAAAAAAAAAAAAAGGCAAATCAGAACTAAGACAGCGCAGGTGCTAGAGAGAAGAGGGAGTTCTCTGAGGTACTGTAAATTTCATTTTTCCAACATATAGATTCATGCTGGTAATCCACATGGCTGAGGAATCATAGATTCATTTTACAAATAACCTATACGACTTGTAAATAATTCAGTGGTGCAAAATAATTGTATGGGCATATAAGACCTAAATGAATCCCATGTGTTTCAAACCTTCTGGTCCTGGAGGTGAGTGGTGCAGAGACTGCAGACAAAAGCAGTACCATCCAAAATATCATTTATTTTGGATCTGTAGAGATAGTAGTGGGGATGTGATGTACTGATAATGATTTTCTACATATCTAGTATTGAAAAAGTCTATAAATCCACATGGCAGGATCTTTTTTTACCCATGTTCCTTTTGGGGATCAGTAAGTGAAGCTTCTCTTAGTAACATATGAGTCATTCATATTTTAGGCCTATTCACCATGTCCAAGATCTCACTTTCCTCTTCCCAATGCAACTGGTATTTCAGAGGTTTGAACTATAAGTCAAAAGCTTATGAAAAGAAGTTAAGATGATTTTGTAGTCGATGAGCAACAGGTGTCAAAAGGATCTTCAGTATGTAATAGTCATCTGTGACCAGAGCAGACCCTTTCTAGTGATAATTTTGTCTCTCCCAGTCCTCTCATCTATTTTTGTCCTGTGCCTGCAAATCCTAGAGACTGTGAAGAGCTGATGTCTGCTGTCTTTCAAGAAATCTGTGGATTTCACACACAGACATCTGTCCTGCACCACTGATGACGTTAATTTACAAAGATGGCTAGCACTGAGGGCTATAGGTGTATCTACTGATCATATGTATCTGGAGATTAAGAAAACAGGATGGACATAAGCAGTTTCCCATTTCCCCTAGTGTGACTCAGTCCTGAATATATGGGATTTTTGCTTCATAGCTCACCATCTGTGCTGATTGATGGATCTGAAGGCAGTAACAACAGTTAAAAACCAGCAAGAAATCTCCCAGCAGCTTCAAGAGCAAAAGGAGCAAAAGGTGCAGAACTAGCACCTAACATCTCCCAATTCAGGATTAAACAATAATCAAAAAGAAGCAACTACCCTTGCCCTTTTAATACTCTGTGCTGGAAGTTTTTCTTCCTGATCTCTTAACCTAGTTCTCATCAATATGTCCTTTCGCTGAATAAAAACCAAACCACAGACATATATCAGATATGGCAATATACTGAAATGGACAGATGAAAAAAAAATGCAATCTCTAGCTGCCCATATATCAGCATCTTTGTCATTCTGAGAAATGGAGATGAAAAGTTAAAAAAAAAAGGCATTTTAACTTTGCCATTCCTAGGATTATTCTTTCTGCCTGGCAGGGTAAACACATAAAGCAACAGATAAGAACAGATAAGAAGCACTCCCAGCAAAAGAGGATTTACAAACCTAAGAACAATGCTGAGTGTGAGTGGGCAGATCATGACAAAACGTTCACACTTCATCAAATCTAACTAGTTTGCCACTACATATTCATGCTGTAAACTGAACTAGAGTTCCTCTGTGGGAGAATAATCCAAACAACAGGAAGCAAAAGACAATTGCTTTTGCAGGTATGGAATAGGACAGGATTTGCTGGTTCCCAATTCTATTTATTTAATTGAAAAAAAAATCTTCAAGAATCCCTCTCTATAATGGAGTCCTATTTTACTCTGAGATTTAGTTGCAGCTATTCTGGGCATACATTCAGTGAAATAATGCCTTTTATCTTTGTCATTGTTAAAATGGAATAATTCTGCCTGTATCAGTTACAGATTGTGAAACTGTAGGTGTATTAAACTGAAACTGTGCACCAGTACCCACAGTGGTTGGTACTAGTTCCAGAATGGTGTATGTTATGATCTTTAGACAGAGGTATGCTCAGAAAAGTTTTTTTGTTAGAAGCAGAAGTTGCTTCTTGTGCTGACAATAAAACTTTCAAGATTTCCCAGTGCAGTAAGTTGATGAATTCAAAGTAGAAAGCATATACATTTTATTTATAAAACACTGTTTAATATTTACATGGATTAAATCTATCAAGATTTTTTCATGGAATTTACTGTTTTGCAGGAATCGTGCAGGAAAATTCTGACTGTTTAAGAACAATTATTAATTGTTATGATACAATATTATGTAGACTGTCAGCCTGATACATTTAAGATATTTTTGTTGAGATAAATTTGAAACTCAAAAGGTGATTTTGAATGTGAATTTATCAACATCATGGATCAGACAGAAATGTGATCCTTTACTCATGCTGCACTCTAAGACTGGAAAGGAAGTTGAGCAGATAATCCCCAAACTATTTGTTGTTGGAGCTCTTGCCCTTTGAGAAGAGCCTGCAGGAGCTGGGCTTATTCAGCCTGGAGTAGAGATGGTTTGGATGTGGGCTCACCAACACCAGCAGCCCTCAACACTTGAAGGGAAGATTTCAAGGAGTTGGAGTCAGGCTCTTCACAGCAGTGTGTGGTGGGAGGAGATGAAACTATGGGTAGAAGTTGAAAGAAGAAAGATTCTGGCTGGGGATAAGGAGACCCTTTTGTACTTCTCTTGTACAGCTGAGCAGGGCTGTGGGTTGCCCTGGGAGGTTGTGCTAGTTCATCCTTGAAAGTTTCCAGATCTTGACAGAGCACAGACTTGAGCAGCCTGGTCTGAGCTCAGAGCTGTTCCTGCCTAAACAGGAGCTGGAAATTTCCTGACCTCCCCTCCCTCCTGTGTTTTCCTGTGATCCTGTGTGGCAAATGTCAGAAGCAGACTGCCTACCCATTTAGATGTGCATGGCAAAGAGCCAAACAACACTTCCAGATCTTGCTTCCCACTGATACCATGAGAGCCCAAGGGAAGTACTAACATCACCTAGGTCAAAAGCAAAAATACCAATCATCTGGAAAGGACTCCACCCATTGTATTTTGTCCTTAAATAAGAAGAAGGGATACTAGAGTTTGGCCATCACCTTCAAAGTGGTCATGTCACAACAAGGGCGTCCAATTCTCTACTGACCAGGGAGCCTGAGCCAGCTGGAATCTGCCTTCAGTTTCTAGCTAAGTACCTGAACGGAGACCAGGCATGAGATTTAAAACAACACTGAGTATTTGGATGGGTTTTCTTTTTGAGCTGTTTTTTGTTGCTTTGGTTTCAGGTTTTTTTGGCAGTCTTTTTTTTTTGGGGGTTTTTTTTTTCTTTTTGGGGGTGGGGCTGAGGGCAGAGTTTGTATGTACATAGTTTAAGGCTGGGCATGGCTTAGACTTTCTAGGAAACAAATAGCTGTGACTGATACTAAATTTCAAGGTTAAGCATATGCAATATATGCTTAAATTGTGTGGCTGCCAGACAGTGAGCATATTTAATATAATTTTACCTGCTGATACACAGTTAGGTATGACATTGCGTCCATAAAGAATTCCAGTCAGTGCTCATGAAGATTAAATTCATAGCTTCTTGCATTTCTGTAGGCATGCAATACATACATACATACATATATAGGACTTGAATGTGTGTTTGAAGTCTCTGCTTCTCACTTAGAGAAGATTTAAGTACAGCACATTTGAGATCCAAGTACTGACATTAATTAAACTATTTATTACTCTAAAGCACTAAGTGAAATACTTCTGCATTTGTCATCCAGCTCATTCCCTGACCTGTGCTGATATATCCCAGTCTCCATCACCTCCTACACTTCTGTGCAGTCTTTGGGAAAGTTAATTAAAAGACAAAGGCACTAGATCAATGAAACACAGGGTAAATTGCTGTAAACATGGTGAGAATGGTACATCTCTGTATTGAGATTTTAACCTTTGGGGAATTTCCCTGGGTAAGAGCTGCTTTTTTTAGTTTAACACTCTCAACTGGATTAGTTTCCTTAGCCCCATTAGAGGTGTGTGGATTTTGCTACTCCCTTTTCAGTTGCATTATTTGATTTAAATGTTGTTGCACCAGAATGACTGAATTTACTCTTTAATAAAAATCTGTTGCTGTAATGAAACATTTATTATATTCAAAGATTATGTTGTGAACCACTTATGCAAAAACCTCCAACAAAATTTGCATTGATTATGCAAAAAATCTATGGCCTGATGAGAGCTACAGAAATACTTCGGAGTGCATAGCTAAAAAAACTTTATTTTTAACATCAAGCAGGGCATTTATAGGTATAAAGTAAAATTACTTTACTCTGGAACTTTTACTTTACTGGATCATCAAGAGGATCTCTCCTCTGTATCACCTTAGACACAAAGCTTTATTCAACTTTAATGAGAGGCATCAGTATCAAAACTGTCTTTTAAGGAGGTAAATCCTCTTTTAGGGATTTACCTAAAAACAGGAATAAACATGAATTCAAAATACACCACATTGTAGTTTTAAAAAAACCCCAGCAACAAATGAAACAGAAATCTAAGCAAACATATCTACTCCTCAAGATGTCTCCATAATTAAAGTTAATTTTATCTTCTGGTCTCTATATTGCTATAGCTGGATCTTTAGTCCCACACCCCTGTTTACAGTTCTTTCTTGTCCTTTGTTCTGCCAACAGATTTTTGAGCAAAATTACAGGACTGGCATGCTTAAAATTCCTCATGAATAAAGACCAAGTCCTGCTTAGAAAAGATATGTCTGGCTAAACAGCTATCAAGTGGTGAGAGTTTGGCTTGCCTCATCTGTGTTGTTGGCTCAGATCTACTTCTGCTTCTATCCACAGGGCACTCCCATAAACAAGCCAGAAATGGGGATTATATTTGCATTTCTGTCACTCTTCTCAGAAATGGTATCAGAAGTTTAAAACAATAAAAATATATAGTCTATTCAAAAACCAGACCACAAATATGATTTTAAACATTACAATATATGGATTTTCTCAGTGCAGTAATGCCTCACACACAGGGGCAGGGTAACAGTATTCAAGTTCACTCCTATTTCTTTTCAAGAGCTGAAGACATTGCAGATATGGGTGAAAACTGAAGTGTGCTTAAGAGGATCTGAAAGTCCTCACTGGTTCCAATGGGATTTAGGCCTTACTATCTGGACTTCCAGAAAATTTCCAGAAATAATTGTTATGATTAACCTTTTATCACTGCAGACAGAAAGCTGGCATCTGTCTAGTCACAGTGTTTTGACTTCTTCCATAAGAAATTACAATGGGATATTCACTCTGAGGGTCTGTCACACCCATGTTTTTAGTAATTAAATCCAAGTCTGTACATGTAGAGGCAGTTCAAAATCAATTCTGTGCAATTCAGCAGAGTCTGATAGGACAGTGAAAGGGATGAGGAGCTGGGGTGGGATGGATGAAAGAGACCAGGGACAGTCTCCAGTCCCAAGTCTATCTGGTGCAGACAGCCCCACCATGGCATGGTGCCAAGGAGGTTACTGTAGTCACCTGTCATTGCACAACTTCTGGATGTGTGTAAATTTGAGCCTGAGAAATGTAAACTTCATGATCATAATGACTAAGTGAAGAGGAAGCCTCCCCTGGTAAATGTGTGCCTCAGATAAACAGAAAATAACTCTCATACATGCATTGCCTTGGCTGCTGGATATGGCACCATTGCCAACAAAAAAATTTCACAAAATGTTGTAAAATATTTTCATCCTGTGTCTTTAAGCAGTAAGGCTCTATTTTGCAATTTTTGAATCTTATTTAAAATTGCAGTCTGCAGTGCAGAGACTTGTGCTTGTAGTTTCTTCCTCAGACCATGATTTCAAAAGAATCTGCAGTCACCCTTCTTTGCAGGTCTCAGGATATATTTTCAGCAGAGACACATTTTGTTCTAGGAGACAGGATGGGTCAGTCATGGTACCACCACAGGTCAGCCTGACTGAGGGACAACACCAGCTTGTCTGACGTTTGTCCAATTTTGTCCCTCTGTGGGGCTGTGTTAGAGGTGTTGCCCATACAGTGATTTCATACTTTTGCAGGTCAGGAGGGCTAGGTTATTACTCAAACCTAAAGCAAAGAAATAAACAATTCCTACTTTGCTGAAGTTTAATTTGAGTGGGAAGATGATGTGTATACCCAGAGCATGTGCTGCTTGACATGCTTTAGCTTCAGTGGTCAGACATAAGATCCATGAATCACAGGAAGTGATAAAAAGTGTCTCAGTGAACAAGTTAACTTTAAATAATTAGTCTCCCTTTTAAGGGCTTTGAACAACTGAAGACAGGAGGATTAGCTGCAGGAGATTAAGAGGAAGTGAAGAATATATATAGAAATATTAGAATAAATACATCTTTTTCTGTGTTACATAACTTCATAAGGCATTTACCATCAAAGTTAAACAGGTCCTGCGAAGAGGACAGCACTGAATCCTGGCCTTTAAATGCCTTTTTTTTGCCATGCTGATGAAGGAAAAGGCAAACAACTGAGTTTTTTCTCCTAGCATCTACTGGAAAAGTTCTCTTCATGTTTTTCTTGGTTATTTTTAGTGGTACAGAGATCCTGCATTTTACTGAGAGCCACACCAATTTTTTAAAAGCATTAATCTAAATCAGTGGTACAAAGCCAAGTGATAGCTTTATATCCCTCTAACTTCCATTCATAAAACCCATTGGTAAAGTAGCTCAAAAGCAATTTGCAGTGAACTTGTGCTTGTGTCAGCAAGAAAGGAGCAAAGAGCTGTTTAATGGAAAGACTTGGGGGACAACTCTAATTTCAAACAGCCTATTTTCTGCCACACTTCAGAGGAAGGTGTACAATAAGCCAGGTAACCTGCAATGCTCTGGGTTCAGAAGTGTCTTTTTCAGCTACAACAGGTGATTTTCAATCTTGATTACCACAGTTCTCTACAAACTAGAGACAGTAGCTCTGAATCTCTGCTAAAGAATCCTGTTCATTACAATTAAAATTGCCTTGAAATGCAGGCTTTTATGCCTGCCTATTCAGACTAGATCTGAGTCCAGACTGACATGGAAAAATAGGCAAGTGCTTTGAACTGATCATCACTGCTTTTTACTGATCATATCTAGAACTTGAATTAATGTCTCTCCACTTTGCTTACAATTTCCAGAATAAAAGAAAACCACCAAAGCTCTAGTCACACCAAATATTGATCCTACTCCAGGGACACACATAACTTCTCTTTGGAGGCCAGATACTGAATTTTCAGATGTAATTTTCAGTTGCTTCACTTTGGAGCCTGTAGGACCAGACTCTTAGGAAGAAGTAGAACAAAACTCTGAGTTTATCACATAGCCAGATAAACTGTGTTGTCTTCTTAGTTGCCTTTCAGTGATGCTAACTTTTGTTTATGCCCAGAGCTTGATAAACACAAAACAAAACATCCTAGGCTTCCCTCCACTATGTTGGCAGAGAATAAACAGTACAACAAATTGTTTCTATAACTCAAAGTTTTTCTCAAGAGGAGCTACTTTGTTTGTACTTGGATAAACACGAAAGTAAACTCCAGCAAAGCTGAATTTTAACAGAAATGGTGCAATGAAGCCATATTGATAAAGATATTTACCCCAATTCCATTAATAAGTTAAATATCTTATGAAATATAGGAAGAAAACCACATTTTATCACCAAGTGATTAAATTATTCTAAGAGATCCAAAGATATTTTTGTATTGTCTTGTGGAAAAAAGGAAATGAGATTGGAGAACATTTTGTACATCCAAAAGTATCCAGTGTCCCAGAAATTGAAGATGGAAATCTATACAGAGGCTGCATTATGGTACCACTGCCCCTTGGGGCACCCTGCATATTCCAAATACAGGCCAGGATGTTAATGTTGATTCTCCAGTTGCCATGTGTATATGTGTATATTTTTGTTCATTGCCCTTCTCCCCTAGGCTCCAGAGAGACCAGAAATTCAGCCAGAAAGGCACTCATTACAGAGATTTGAGCGACAGCAGTTCTGTACAACAAGAAATGTGATGGTTTTCATTATAATCTTTCTGTCCATGTGAAGGGAGTTATCCTTGTTGGTGAAAGTCACCAGAGGAATGGAAAAATAAAGGGTCCACCCTGACCAATGGGAAAATGTAGGTTTTGTCATCATCAAAACCACAAGTCAGCACTGAGGCCAATGGCATGATTACCACTCGCAGAGATAGAAGGGGGGAGTTACAGGATTTGCTGTGTGTATCAATACAGGGCACTTCCTTGCTGCCCTCCAGTGTTAGAAAAGTCCCTGGCATAGACCTGGCATATTCAGCACAGCCAGCAAGGTGGTCCCCTTTCTTTACATCTTAGAAGAGCTTGATCTTTGCTTAACAGTCGTCTCTGCAGCTGCCCATGCTGTCTCTGTTCCTACTTGTAGTGTCAAGAGTAATAATGATTATAACCACCGCTATTTTGCTATTTGCTTCCTACTTTCTGCTATTCCTCTATTTGCTGTCTACTTTCTAAATTCTACTCTTTTTTTTTTTCTTCTTCCTCGTGTATATCAAACCAAAACAGTGCACAGGTGCTGACAGAGCTTACGGAACTTTATTTGCTCTCCTATAAGCAAAGGAGAGACACTGGGACTTGTCAGACTTGAACCTGCAGTCCTGTACACATCAGCTGCTTTCTTTATAGGTTTGGCTTGTAAGTGACCTCTGAGATGGAATCGTACGAGATTATAGGGTTGTTCTAATACAATATCCACCAGTGCAGGAATTCATCCCTATGTGCACAGGAGGTCTGAGATCAGGCTCAGCAGTGAATAATGCGGGGGACAATAAGGAGCAATAAATAACCTGGACTTGTTTTCAGATAGAGTTTTCAGACAGTTTTTCAGACCCCACGGATGGGGTCTGTGGACATAATTGCCAGATGCAAATTGTAGCTACTTTACCACTTTAAAAAAAATAAATTAATCTTTAGTGTGAAACACTGTGTTACCTTTCAACTAAAATAAGAGTTTCTCTTCCTTCTGATTGTGTGAACAGGAACATGTCACTGCTTTAGTCTCTAACTGAAAGCCTTGTTCTCTAGTTCTCTACATAACAGAGGAAATTCAAAACTCCTAAAGCTACAGAACAAAATCCCACAGACATGTGAACAGGATTATTATTGGTTTACCCCTAAACAGGATTACAAATGAGAATTCAGAACAAAGCAAGCAAAATTAGTGACTTTCTAAAGAGTATAAACTACGAAAGTACCTTGCTTACAGTCATTGGCACTGAAATAGTTCACTAATGCCAGGGTCTAACTGTGCCTGGTTGTTCATTTTATATACACCTACATTGCTCTAAGAAAATTTGCAAACAGAGTGACAGAATGGAGGATTGCCTAGCCTTGAAGTGTTTTATTATAAATGAACTCACAGCAGCTCTGTACTGCATTTCAGGACAGGAAGACAAGAATGCCATGTGCAAGTGAAACTGTAGGCCTGCTTGAATAAACTGCATGTAATTATCCAGACTGGAAGGTGGCCAGGGCACTAAAGCTGACACTAACCTTGCAGCATTCAGAACCCAGCATATTTGCAAACTCTTTTCTGCAGTTCATTTTCCAAGGTTCAGCATTCAACAGGAATGTATTGTCTGTTATATTCTGACGGCAGCACATCCTCGTCCAGTTGTGGTCCCCCTATCTACTTTTGCTGACTAACTCTGATATTTTAATTTTTTTTTTTTTCTGTTAGGGAAATGGAAGAATACAAACAATAACTTAGTCCTTCCTTTCCAGCAGCATGGATATGTTTAAGTGGCAGTGGAAAATTACTCCCCAGAGTCTCTTCTCAAGTCCAGACAACAGAGGTCTTAAAATGGTGAGAGTCATGTGCTCCAGGGTGAAGGTTATGTGCATCAGGATGAGGGTCACACACATCACGAGCACTTCACATACAAAGATACTCTCTACTGAGTCTCAGGGCATACAAAATATCTTTGAAATCACAACCATTAGCAAGCCTGCCCAACTTTGCTTATTTTTAATTTGTCTGGTAAGCTGTCATCAAAAGCAACATCGTCTCTTTGCTCATTCCTCAGACAGTATAAAGAAGGAGCCCAACATTCCACTACCTAGAATAGCTGGGAGGGAGAGGTCATTCAGTGTATTCTCCCTTGGGAGCAGGAGCCAGTTCAGCTGTAGGGTTTAGAATCATAGAATCTCCAAGGTTGGAAGAGACCTTTAAGATCCTCAAGTCCCACAGTGTTTGTTTGGAATGATGATAAATGGGTGGGAAGTGCAGTGGTTTGTCGAGACAAAGGTCAGTACATGCAAGAGAGAGGCTATATAAGCCTGTTAGCAGAACTCAGTTAACAGGAACAAAAGCTTTAATGAAACATGACTTATAAACCCTGCCACCTGGGATTGAGTACTAGATGCTTCCAGATACTACATCAGCCCTTGAAACTAGAACCTAACAATGAGACTTTTAATAGTAAAAATATATTTTTTGTGAGCTACTTAGTTACTTGGCTATGCATTGGCCCACAGTGGCAAGGGTTTGGGCCCTGATGATCACATTTTCAAGAGGAAGAGGACAAATTCACACAGTTTTCAGTGTTATGTATGTGGGAGAGAAGAGCAAGCCTGTTGCTGGCTGGCTCCAAGTTAGAGGAGACAACACCTAAATAGAAAGCAAAATCCCAAAAAAGCAGATCTAGTAACACAGAGGAACACGGACCACGCTGTTTTTTCAAGCACATTTCTACAGCAGGTAAAACATAGTTGTACATCATGATTTAAATCTGTGGCATGGAATGACTGCATGCTTTGCTGCTTGTAGTTAGCTAACTGATGGGCACCCCATGGTTTTGTGTCAGGCAAAGAGTAAGGATTCATTTTTTATGATTCAACAGGCTCCTCAGAATAGTAATTTTCCCCCCCATTTTTATTAATTAGTTTTCATTTTCCTGGGCATTTTCACAAAGCTGTGTTTTGGACACTTTATTTGTGCAGCATCGAAATTTTTGACATCTTTAATGAGCTCAGCCAAACAATAGAATAATTTTGTATTTTATAAATACTAGTGAGGAGGCTCACTAGGCGGAGCCAGAACATTTTTGAAGGCTAACTGTCCCTGAGCTTTCTTCTGATCCATCACTGAGATCTGGTCTTACCTTCTTTAACAATACCAGCATTGACTTATAGACAAATTATTGAACAACAAGGCCTTGTATTGTTATCACTTCTACTGAAGGGCCTTCCAAGCAGTCATATCCTAATGCTTCTGCTGCCAAAGCATTTTTGTATTATCTCCTTCTTCTGTGGCTGAGACCTTTGTGAAAAAGGTTGAATTAAATGTTACACTCACATTCTTTGTGATAGAACTGCTCATAATTTCTGCATCTTCACACTTTTTACCTTTCTTCAGTGTGTGCTCTGATCGTCTTTATGTGGCTTCTCTGTTAAACTAACAATTTGGAAAGCTGGAAGAGAAAGAAGACTTGGGTGAGGTCCTTTAGCAGTAATTTGACCTAAATGTCAAATTACTAGACCTAGAGACTTCCACTCAAAGGCATAATTGTAACAGCATAATAATGAAAACAATAGGTGGATATAGCTTCTTAGCATTAGCCAATGGAGTAGCTTGGTCCCATTGATCCCAGTAGTGCTGAAAATAGAATTTATCAGTTTTTCTTTCTAAGATTTAATCTTTGCCTTTATGAATTTCTCCATAGGCAGATAAATATACTCACACTATACTCCAGACATTCAAAGTAAGTGTCAGGAACTGGCCTTTGAGATGAAAAGGTTCAAGTTGCACACCCATGGAGTTAAAGCCTTTTGCTTTAGGAAAACACTTTTCTGTCTTTCCAACACCAAAAAGCACTTAAAAACTCTGATGAAGCTTCACAGAAATTAATTACATATTAATATATTAAAATGTCCTAAATATTATTATATGTTTGTGTTCTGATCAAAATGAACACTATGCAAATAACATTTGAGACATTACTTTGGCTATGAGACAACTGTAAAGTGAAACAGATGGCAAGGGCTAGATAAAATGAATGGTAATAGAAACAGTATTAAGTAGTTTGCAAATGGGACAATAGTTTTGATTAACATCAGCAGGAATTACAGAGATAATGGGAAGTCTACAGAGTTCTGAAATGGATTTTAGTGTTCCAGTCTGCAATAATCTGCTGTGACAGAAACAGATCTCACACCATTTAGTCAGATCAGCTTTCTGCATTGACTTCAGCTATTGTGCCTTCCTCTATGACGAGCACAGGTCATCATGAAAAATACAATATGAAAATTCAAAGGTTATTGAAAATTAATTTTCACCATTTCCTTTTTATTGATCATGGAAAGGACAGCTCATAATAATAGCCTAATATGGGAGACTTGTACTTATTTAGCAACTGGTAAGTATCTTTGAAAAGAGATGAAAGGATTTTTTAGGTTGAAGAGAAAAGTAAAGGTTAAAAAGGGGATAATTTGGGGAAAATACATAGAACATTTCAAAGCATACAAATGGTATGCAGTACATAATTTTATTTTATAAAAGGAGCTTTTCTTCATGACATCTGTTGATTAAAAGTACTCAAAGTCAATTTCTAATGGATCCTTTAAATTTCACATAAAGCAGGATGACCTCCTTAGTAGTAAGGAACATATGGGTAGCATGACACAGTTCATCAGATGTCAGAACAGGCTTTACTTACCAGGGTGAATGTCAGCTATGTATGGGTATAAAGTTACATGCTTGGAACATATTGTAAAGGCAGATTTACTAATTCAGACATCAAAATTATGAACAAAATATTTACAATTAAATTAAGGTCAGAAGTGTGAAACAAATGAACCCCTGCTGAATTAATTTTAAAAAGTACGGAGTAGGATACAATGATTGAGTTCTCAAGGTCAAAATCTGAGCCTCAGATCTGAAGTGTTGTGCCTTTCTCTTGTTTACCTCATAACAAAAGTGAACTATAACCTCTCCCTTTTATGATTTTTTCCCTCTTTCCCTTCACACAAGGACGATGGATATTACAACTCTAAAAAACTATATAAGAAAATAACATTGAGTAAACTTTAGCTACAGCTGTTGAACTCATAAGTTCCATGAGACTACAGAGATCCAGAGCTGGACAAATAATTTGTCTCAGGGGATTAAACTGAAGGGTCTAAGAATGTCTGTTTTAGCTCTCAGAGAAATCAATGCAAACTTTTACAGTGTTTTTGGAGAAAAATTGATCAGATCCAACAGGAAGAGAATTCTGAGTTAAAGCTGAAATTTATCCTGTTTAGTCTTATGTGCTATTTCAGCTCCCTCTCTAGTCAAAAACTGACAAAGTGAGACATTGCATAACAATGACTGGCTCAATATTGCTTGATCTGTGTTTTCCCCCAGCTGTTCCTGCATACACTATTATTCAATAATGAGACACATAAATAGATACAATTCACAGTACATAGTTGCTACTTATAAATATAAGATATATATATAATATATATAATATCTATAATATAATATTATATAAATATAATATATAATGTTAGGTACTAACCTAATAGAAATAGTACAGGCAAAGGGAAACACACTGTATTTTAAAATTTTAATATTCTAATAATTTTATTGAAAATAATTATTAATGTAAGTTGAAAGAAAAAATAATATGGCCTAAATTAAGTTCCTTACTTTTAGTGATGTTGATTTTAATAGATCTAGTTGGAAACCTGTGGCTTCTGAAGACAAACATCTGACAAAGACCTTTAGTTCCTTTTCAGTTACTCTAAATGAAGAGAGCTGATGGTATACAAAAGCTATGCCAATAAACTTCACAAATATTCAGATTAGTTCTATACAATGGGTATACAATTCCTCTCCCTCAACCTTACAGACCTTTTTCTTCATGTTTTTTGTTCTTACAGTGCATACAACCTGTCCTTCAAATATC
Source organism: Motacilla alba alba (assembly GCF_015832195.1). Taxonomy (NCBI): domain Eukaryota; kingdom Metazoa; phylum Chordata; class Aves; order Passeriformes; family Motacillidae; genus Motacilla; species Motacilla alba. Next base: position 125,154,335 of record NC_052017.1, read on the forward strand.
TTTTAAAAGAGAATGTTAGTACTGGCAGCCAGTGTGTTGTAGATGTACCTTGGCAGAAGACAAGTATCTTGCTTTAAAGGGTACTTGCCCTCTAGCATTTAACAAGAATGTCAAACCCTAAAGTAGGTCAGCCTTATAATTCTGAGCAGCCTTCTTGTGACAAGAGCAGTGTAAACACCGTTCTAAGTGTTTGTGTGCAGTTACCACCCTCATGTTTGTCGTATGTCTCTTGGCCTACTTTTTCTAAATTCTTTGCTCCTGTTTGGTACCCAAAGCTTTTTTTCATAGATCCTGAAAAGTTAGAATGAACTCAGAGCTGGCAGATGTGTGTCAGCTCTGGCCACAAGAGCTGCAGGAAGGCTGCTCTGAGTCATAGCCAGCACATTTTATCCTCATCCAAGAAGCTGCATCTCTTTCATTCCTAGAAGAATTTCACCCAGAAGTGAAATCCACTCAGGTTTCCTCACAGGTTTTCTGCCTTCACAAAAAAAAAAAAGTCATTTACTTTAAAACAGCCCAGAGGAAGGTTGATTTTTTGAGAGGCTGAGCACAGTCTCTGGTGGTGGAGGTAGCTGGTGGGTGACAGCAGTTGTGAGTCTGGTGAATAGCTGAGCCTAGAGCAAGAGGCAAATGTTGGGAGAGGGATGAGGACTGGTAGATTACATGGTTACTTCCCTTTGCCTTCGTGGGATACTTCCATTCTAGGCAAAGGAATAGGTCTGTTTTCCTGGGGCAAAGTCATTGAGGAATGATTACAAGTGTTCCAATTTTATCAGGATATATGCAGATTATATATAATCTTGGCCAGGTGTTTAAACGGGACTCAGATGTCCTGTTTAATGCAATGCTATTGCTGTGGCAGGGGCAAACAACCTGGCTGAATGTAAATGAAAAGCAGCAAGGTCATAAACAAGGAGGAATGCTTCATTTTAAGGAAGAGGATAGGAAACCATTCCTCTTAGACTAGCAAATATTTTTCTTCCAAGCATATATATCTCAAATAAACACCTCAGTGTCATATGCCACAATATGCTCTTTAAAATGGTTCTTATGATCTGCTGTACTGCATTTCAACACATATTTGGGGATCTTAATTGGTTTTTTCATATGTACAACTGACATTTATTCAAAATAAATATTCATAAGACAATTAGTACTAAATAGACTCCTGCAATCTATTTAAGTATGTTTGTACTGAAAATATTTTAGAGACATAAACATTGCTTTCCTTGGAACACAACTGATTTCAACAAATGTCAACTGAATTAATTTAAGAAGGTTATGTCTAGATATAACAAACATTTTATTGGTCATTTGATTATGGTGTTCTGTAATTCTGCTTTCCAGAGTATATTTTCATATACTATCAATAATTTATATTTTGTCTTTAAAAAAGAACACAGCATCATAGCAAACCTGTTAATGACAAGGATAAAAAAAATAAACTGGCAAGAAGCTTAAGAGTAAACACAGTTATTATTTAACGAGCAATCTCCCATTGCTCCCATTACTAAACTCCTTAGTACTTAGCTTAATTATGTCACAGGAATGCATGCTTAACATTACCCATAATGGTTAATGAGCTGATTCTTCCAGTCATCAGCTTCAATTAACCAGTAATCTAATCAGGCTGACCTCTACATTTCATGGGCTGACCAATAAAGCAGGTGGCAGGTAGTCATAAACTCTGCAGCGCTACTTCGACACTCATTAATATTCGACCTGTGAATTAGCAAACCACCTGCCAATACAAAGTTAATCTAGATCAGGAATAAATTCATAATCAAATTTCTGTCAAAGTAACCAGACCTCACAATATGGTGTTTTGTCACCTTTTTTATTTTTTGGCTGCACATTGATAAATAGTATTAAACAGGCATAAGCTCTGATAGAAAGAAATTAGGGTTTTGCTTTGTTTTTGTATGTAATTATTTTAAATAACACTTGAACCAGGCTATGAATTTTTTCTTGTTTAATTTTAACCATGTCATTTTTCACCCCAAAGGCTGTCAAAGTAACTGTTGCTCCAGGAGGTATGGGATTAAATAGGCTAGGTTTCTTTTGTAAGGACAGGGAAGGAACTGGAAGGGACATTTTGTGCCTCAACGAGTTCATGCTGCTGCACATGTCAAAATGAGCAGACATCAGAATAATTCAAGTGGAAATCCAAGAACAGTGTAGTGAATTCTGCCCAGCAAGCCCAGTCAGTGTGTTTCTCTGACATAAGGGTGATGGCAAGGCAGGAACTAAGCAGTCTGAGAGTGGGATCACTATGCAGGATGTCTTCATTGCTGTGATAGTGAATTGCAGTGCATCAATTACAAATGAAGGACTCCATCAGGAAACAGAACTGATGGTTGGGAATGGTCAGCCAAAGTATGGTGTGGAGCAACTAGCTGCCTTCCCATGGAAAGACTTTTGACATAGATATTCTTCCATCCAAACAAATCCATTTGAATGGTCTCTTATTTCAACGGCAATTTGGCTGTTTCACGGGTAGGCTGTGTCATACAATTTCTTACTCGGTTAGTGCAGAGACTGGAAAGGTGAATATATTTAAATTTTGAATTGTAGATTTACATTTAAATACCAGACAATGAATAACCCCAGATCTGCAAGCTGTACATTGCCACATTTTTTCTGGTCACTGGAATCAGAGGCAAAATTTACAAGACAAAATAAGCTGTCAAACCTGTTCTTAGAAACAGCAGTGTTTCCTCATTTCTGCTTTCTATGCGCAGTTCCCTAGAAAGCTGGCTGCAATGAGCATACAAGACATAGTTCAGACAACTTTCAGAAAGCTGACTTTTAAACAACATTCAGAAAGAAGATTTTTGTCAGCTATTGTACATTACCTTGTCTGAATACATATGTTGATATAATTCTACCAATTATAGCAGTTCTTCACAGACTCATATTCTGAACTTGGCAGTTCTTCATGGACTCATATTCTGAACTATTCATAACTTTCTTCAAATTTGCTTTCTTCAAATTTCAGTAATGGAGAGAGAATCAACTTCTGTACCAACATACCTAAGACTAATTCTGGATATAGTAATGACATGCCATAAAAAGTTATTAATAGTGTAATCATTGCAAAATATTTGTAATTAATGTCTACTTCTCAAAAAATTGAGCAAACTGGAAATAGGTTCCATGCTTTATCTATCAGTGTTAGGTAACTAGCCAGTCCTTTCCTGACTGCATAATGAGTAAGAAAATGCAGGCACGGAAGGCTATGCTTGTGTTGCTCTGGGAGGAGTTCCACACCAATGTGCTGCCTCTCCTATTAAATTATTTGTTTGCTCCCAGAATCCCTTCACATTTAATTTACAAACTCTCCCCAAAACAGATTTATTAGAGAAGCTCTTCCTTCAAAGAAGGGTGGATTTCACTGCTTGATGCAGCTGGGAGTCAAATATCAGCCCTTCTTCTAGAGCACTCCAAGGTGGTCTCATTCCTAAGATACCAGCTCAGATATTAGCCCAGACAGATTCTTGTCTCAGCTTTTATTTAAAACTTCATATTCTGGGATTCCAATTCCAGTACTTCAAAGTTCTCATATTTAATAATTAATATTTAAAATAAATATCTAAACTGCCTACTGGAAATTTAATTTATTTTTTCCTCAACCAGCACATGGAAATATTGATGCCATCCATTCTATTATCAAGCCTTTACATATGTAAAAGATCCCACTCACTCCATAGTTTTATTTTTAAGCTAAGTAACTTTTATTTTTACAAGTCTTCACATCTTATGTTTTCATTAATTTTCTCTGAGTTCTTTTTCCATTTATTCCCCTCAGACACTTTCAAAGTATGGTAGATAAAAGCCATTGTGATTTTTAAGTGAAGAGCTTGGCCTCAACAATGTCAAACAGACTGCAGTAATTTTCCGTCAGATATAACACACAAGACTAAGTAATTAACTGAGAGCTAAAATTAGCCTTTGTTGTTGGTTTGTCTTGAAAATCATAATAGTGCTGGCTCAAGTTAAATTGAGGAGCACAAAGGATTAGTTTGATAAGTTTTGTTCTTGACATCCATGGTGCTTGCTGCTTAGCATTAGCCTTCCCCCTGAGAGCTTGCAAGTGTACCATTTAGTAATTTGCTATAGATTCTTCCTGGAACACTTTTCCTCATCTTTTAAAAAATAGTTGATGTACTTCTCCTTCATGTACCCTGTGATGTTAGCCTTCATTGCTAGTGGTACAGGCACTGGGGTGACTAATTCCTGAAGCATTTTGCATGATGTTTGTTGGTTGCTATTGATTTGTGTATTATCTTCTGTCTTGGCTTGGAAGACAAATGTCTGCTAAGGAAGGCAGGAGCCTCCCTCGGAATGGAGAATGTAACCCCCCTCCCTCCGAATATTATAATTTTGAAATTAAGCGGCTCTCAGGCAAAGATATGAGAATAAGAATAAAAGTTCTTTACTAGTAGGTATGACAAAGCAAACAAACAACAACAGCTACGGCACTAACACCAAACAGAAGACAAACCTGGCCCCAGCCCTCTCCCTGCCGCAGGCGCTTCCCCTTTGGTGCAGTTCCGGTCGCAGCCAGCAGGGGCGCTGCTGGCTCCCGGCGGGCAGGGCAGGTGCAGTGATTCTGCCGCGGCTGCAGGGGGCGCTGTGCTGCAGGCTCGGGGAGCGCGAGGCAATGGCGGCTCGGCCCAGAGGGGAAGGGCTGGAGGAGAGGCTTTGCTTCACAAACCCTGGGGCAGCTGATCCCAGTGCCCCAGCAGGACTCTTGGAAGCAGCAGACTGGGATGGCAAGGTGTATCGGCAGGCAGGGGGTGCGGGGGAGTGCAGTGAAAGCTCAGAGCAGTGCTGAAGAAGCAGTGAGGGTGGGGCAGTGGCAACTCAGCTCCCAGCAGGGCAGGGAGGGGCCGGCTCAGGATCACAGGCCCCCAAGCACACGGTGGCAGGTCCCTCTTTTAGTGAGGTGGGTGTTAATAAGGTCCCAGTTCAGTGGCTGCTCTTACAAGCAGAGGCTCACCCCACAACAGAAGAAACAGCTCTGGGCTGGGCTCTGGGAGCAGCAGTGAATTCCCTTCTCCAAGCAGCACCTCTTACCGTCCTTCTCAGAAGCCAAGACAGAGAGCCTGCAACCACCCCAGCCCTGTCTTTTATCAGCCGGATTCCTGCGCTCTCTCTGCCCCTCAGAGGGAAACTCCCAGATAAGAGAAGTTCAACCAGATGCCCTCCTCCCCTGAGTTAGGCCACTTTTGTTTTTCTTAAGTACCCTGTCGTTAGTGTTTCCTAGCAATTTATGGGAAGAATTCCCTAAATAAAAAGGAACAAACGGAAAGAAACCTAATCCCCAACATCTTACCAAATAAATGTTTTTTAGGAAGTCATCTATGGCCAAATCCAAGGCAACATGGTAACCTATTGAAAACATACTCGTTATGACACCAAAGCAATAGAAACAGTTTTTGAATGTTTTTGTTGTTTTATGAAGAACATTGGGCTGTATCTTTAATATTTTTGAAAGAATCTGCTGAATTTGAAGGCTCACTGCATAACAGTCAAGCCAGTTCCATCACAGGGAATTTAAGCACCATATAAAGTCAGAGAGAGAGAGCACACACTATTTATAAAAATCACAAGTAGGGAATTCATAATTCAAAACTTTAATCATCTTATGCTCTGTGTGTAAAAGTAAAGTAAACATTGGGGGCAACAATTCTGGGCACTTGATTTTGTATACTTATCTTGGTGTGTTTTAGTCAGTCCAGTTTATAGTCTCCCAGAGTCCTTCTGGTGGCAGTTCAAGAATTAGCATAGGCAAAAGCATTTTTAATTGGCTATTGACATGAAGCTATACTACTTGCTGACTAAGGGTAGGACTAAATCTATTCTGTGCCAGCACTAAAGATCAATTAATGCATCCTTAGCTTGTTATAATCAATGTACCTAAGCTAGCAAGAAGTTAATGCGCAAATTCAAACTTTTCCAAGGTTCTGTTCAGATTTGAGGAGTTTTGCTGCATTTTAATGTAGGACTTGAGAACACACTGTCCACCCAGTTATCTAAACCCACAGCAAAGAACCACTGTGTCTCCAGAGTTTGTGTACTAATGGAATGTTTACATACACACAGAGAGACTAATACGCAGACAGAAAATACAAATAAAACTTGTTTAACGCAAAATATTCAGAGTGTGTTTTCCTATGTGTGTCTGGCAATATTTTTCACCAAGGATGACTTCTGTTCAAGGAAATTCCTTTAAACTTGGCAAGGAAAGGAAACATAATGAAACTTTGATGACACCTGGGCCAATATAGCAACAGAAAACCCCTCATGATTTCTATGGCAATAGGAGCGAACAAGGACACTGGAACCAAAATAAACTTGACAGACTTGTTTGCAGTTGGTTTTGGTTTGGGGTTTTTGCACAAAAACATAGCAAATGATGAGGAAAAGTGCAAACAAAAATGATGTTATGATCAAGCTCTGTTTTAAAATCATTAGAAACACAGAAAACTTGTAAACTGTAGATTTACATCTGAAGATGAAGCCCTTAGCTTGAAAAAAATTTTACTTTCGTCACATACCGAGGACCTGTCACAGAATCTTCTCTGCATGTGCTCAAGTAAAGAGAGGACTCTGACAGATTGATCTGAGGGGTCTGCACCTGACATGAACCAGAGGTAAAGCTTGTATAAATTATGGAGTCCCTCCCTCCCTCCCTGACCTCTGTTGTGAGTGCCTCAGGGAGTGATATATGCAGGACATTAAAACAAGGGAATCCTCTGAAATAGTAAAATACCAAATATTTTAGAGCTTCAGCAAGCAAAACTCTTTGGATTCAATCAGGAAATCTCAGGTTCCCACTACACACCATGAAGAATTGTGAATAAGGAGAAGGTAAGGCGATGAATCTGTGATTACATTTCTTGTCGTAGGTTGCGAATGCAAGATGTGGCTGGGGGTGTGTATTCTATTGCCATCTGTTAGAGGTGGGGCAGTTATCTTCTGTTAATTGGGCCACCTGTTAAAACCAAGTGGGACAGTTTTCTTTATCTCTTCCACAAACCAATCCTCCCTCCGGGGAGATATCTTCTGTTAATGGGCCATTGAATCTCACTGCATGACTGATAAAATTACATCATCCCATTGTGAGATGCTCTGCCCAGGGGGAAGGCATTCCTACTTGGATATAATCTAAGGTTTAAAACACCACAGGCAGTCTTTTCCAACTAGACTCCCAGAACAGCTTTCTTCTCCACTGGATTCCCAGAGGAAAACCAGGCCCATCTACACCACAACTGGACCTTCAGAGGAAAACTACACCCTTTTTCCAGATCACTGCTTCAACAGAACCACACCTGCCACTCCAGGAGGACTGCAGCCACCATTTAATATGACTGCTGGCAACACCCTGACCCACAGGGTGTCAGGTCATATTCTCTGTCAGTGTTATTTTGTATTACTACATTTTTATTTTTACTTTTATTTTTCCTAATAAAGAACTGTTATTCCTATTCCCATATCTTTGCCTGAGAGCCCCTTAATTTCAAAATTATGATAATTCAAAGGGAGGGGGTTTACATTTTCCATTTCAAGTGAGGCTTCTGCCTTCCTTAGCAGACACCTGTCTTTTCAAATCAAGACATTCCTAGAGAAGATACATTTGATATCAGAGGCTCTTCAATTAACATATGAGTGCAAGGTCAAAATACTGGAAGCTGGTTCTGAGCTGTAAATCAAACAGAAAACTCAAAATGATGGAATTAAATGGGAGGACAACAAAACACATCAAGGATGTCATTGGTTCTCTCTCTGTGCAATTTTAAAATCTAACTGAATAGATTTTAAAAGATATGCTCTGGGTCAAAATAAGCTGGAATAAGCTAACTTGACCATCTGCAAAAAAAAATCTAGTCATAACTGGACGTAGGGCATCCGTCTACAATCTCTGGAGAGAGACTGGAGTCCTTAGGCGGTAGTTTAGCCTGTATTTCTCCACAGACCCTGTGAAGATGAAACCTGTATTTCATGCAGGTATTATTTAAAATGAAGGTCAGGAAACAACTTTTTAACCCAGAAATTGAATACTTTTTCCATTTGAAAACCAAGAAACATTTTGATACAGAAGGCATATTGTAAGTAAACTCATATGTTTGTAATCCTTCTTCCAAAACTCAGAATCTACATCCTTTTAGGTTTCACAGTCCCATAACTTCTGTTTGTTGTTTTTTTTTTTCAGGCAACTATTTCACATCATAGTAAAAAAAACAAAACAAAAAACCAAAAACAAAAAACCCACCAAAGAACCAGAAACTCAGAGATGGCTACATTTGCAACACATTGCAATTCAGAATGACCCCTAGAAGACCTTGCAATTTATCAAACTGTATTCCAATATATTTTTTGTTAGGCATCTGAGTGACTACACCCTGTTTCTAACCTTGGGAGTTCATGTTGTCTCCAGTGACAGCTCTTTCTGCTAGTATATTAATCTTAAAAGAAGCAAAAAAAGTACTATGATTTTTTCTTAGAATGGTTAAAAGATGAATACTATTGCAATAATTTTTTAATATATTTTAATCTTCACCAGTTTGCCATCACCATACAAATCAGAGGTATTTTTGAGCTTCACTGGCATCCTAGGATTCTGTGCACTGTGTATAACCACAGTGAATTGTTCACTTTGAGAGCTGCAGACTCTCCCTGGCTAGTAGGCAAGCAGGACATCAAATAGACCAGTCAAGCACCGAGACAGCAGGGAGGCCTTGAGCACTTGATCTCAAACAATTAGAGGAAAGCAGTAGCTGAGAGCATAGAATTAGGCTCTTTAAATTAAAGGATAGCATTTCTAGTGAGAGATCCAATTCCAGTTTTAGATTGGTTAGAGATTATTTGTGTATCAGAACAGTGTACACTCAGAATTTAATTAAAAGATACAGGGCTTCTTGTGAGTTTGAGAGTCAGGACTTAATCTATTTGCAGGGTCAATGGTATAGTTTGCAGGAGTCTGTGGAATCCAAGGATAATTTACTGTAAATTATTGAATCAGAAAAGGGTCTATGTCATATAAAAACCCCCACTGACTGGACAAACTAAGTTTTCAAAGTAGTTAGGTTATTTGAACAATTCTCTATTTTCTCATTCTGTCTCATTATGGAACCGTATGGAAAGAACTGAACTTTTTAGATTTTACATCTAAGATTTTTTGTGCCTGTGGACACCTTACTTCAGTTTTGACTGGGGGGTGTCTACAATTCTTGATTCTGAAGCACAAAGGGAAGTAAAGTCTGAAGGATTTCTTAAAAGACATTTACCATATCATCCTTGGGAGATCTTTGGGAGAAAAAGAATTTCTATGAGATTCACATGGTCAGTTCTCTCTCTCTGTAAAAAATCATCATGCTTGCAGGGAAATCTTGCAGTTACACTTAGAGGGAGAGACTGCAATGGAAACAGTTTTGTTCTTTCATTTTCTTATTCTTATCAACAGAACTAAAAAAAATACTTATGTAAGAATGTGTAATATGCTGATGATTGCTATTCAGAACAGAAAAATACGGATAGTTCAATTGATGTTCATTGTGTTTCCAGAAAGTGAAGAGTTACTGAATTCTGCTAAAATGTCCTGAAAACTCATAGACTGGCTAAATCCTGAAAATTTCCAATGGGAATGTTTAAAAATAAAACAATATAAAGATCTGTAAAATTAGGTCTACTTTGTCTATATAATAAATATTCTAAAAGCAGGCCAAAAATGTAAAATATAATGTAGGCACCAAAAGGAGAAGAATGACCTACTAAACTGTAATAATACATGCACTGTTGTGTTAATCTATCTAAAAGTTTCAAGCAAATGCAATAGCAGAACTAGCATCTCTTTTATGAATTGTATGGATTTTTGTTAATCCTTAATGAGTTATTAAAAAGTAAGACACAATGTAATTAATAGCAGCAATAACAATAGTGCTTAGTTGCAATGTAGCATTTTTTCCCAAGAGATTTTCTGGTATTTAATTAAAGTAACCACAATAGTAAAGGGGCTCAGTAGGACTAATCTTATAGTAAAATCTTATTCTAATATAGATTACTGTCAAATTAAATCATGACCATCAATCCTTAGGAAGCAGACAATAAATTGTATTGATTCTTTCAACCTAGTTTTAATTTTTCAAATGCATGAAGCAAGAGGTACAGAAATAGCTTTGTTAATCAGTAAGCTGTGTTTAAAGAGCAGTCCCAAATCCTAATAACTGATTGCCCCAAATTGTACTGCTATTCTTCCTCTGTGAAAAGCAATGTAACTGCTCTGGATCTACATCCCATGAGTGCATAAAAGGATTTGTCCCACTGACTACAATATTAGTTTCATCACAACAAAGAATGAACATTATGAATACCAGCCCCAAGCTATTAATTTACACCTGAATCATAGGATCAGAGAGTGATTTAGGTCATCAGAAGGGACCTTCAAAGATCACCTAGTCCCTCCTCTGACATCCGCAGAGATACCCTCCACTATGTTAGATTGCTCAAAGCCCCATCCGAACTGACCTTGAACACTGCCTTGAAATGCAGTCTTTAAATCCAGTAATTTTTTTAGAGCTACATTTAATTTCTCTCTTAATGCCACAAAAAAGCAGTTTCTTTTCTCCTTCCTTGTTAGTTGACAAGTACAATCATAGATCATTTCCCCATACATCACATTTTACTTTGACAGAAACACAGACAAGGGGCAAAGAATAGTACAAAAGGCTGGAAATAATCTATTTTTAGGCCACATATTCCTTCAGAAAGAAATAAAGGGCAAAATTTAGCCATCTGGTCTTCCTTCAGATGCATTACTCAGCTTATCAACTGCACTGCTGGGCACAATAATTCCTGATGAGCAGAACTGGCATCCAAACAAGCCATATCACAAAAACCACTTGAGTCTGGAAACCTCAAGATAGTATATAGTATTTCCATTTAGTTTGTTTTATAATAACATGTATGTTTCTTAAATTCTTCCATGTCTGTAATACCTCATTCTGATATATTATTGTTCTCAAAATATATTTCTTTGTGTCTCCATTTGTTATACACAAGATTAAAGAGGTGAAACAACAGTAATCCAAAGACTAGCTAGAGACAGATTGCAAAGTATCCAGAAGATCTCCTAGTGTTTTTTCTACTAAGCTGACACATTTTTTCATTAACCCTTAAAATTATGTTTAGTTCTTATTCATTTAAAAAAATCTGTATTCCTTTTCTGTAGATAAACAAAAAACAGCTGGAGAAAGTATGACCTTGCTCTGGAGACCTCATGTCCCCGATAGGACAGCAACTGCCTCAGTGTTGTAACAGGGGATCAGCGCTCAAGTAAATGAGGATTAGATTGCCAAAGCATATCCTGCTGATATTTTACCCGGCCTTAATTGCTTTTAGAGACCATTTTGTCTTTTCCCCTTGTGTTCAGTTACATGCCCTACAATGTTAAATACACTGGTGAACATACATAGGAATGAACACTTTAGGACCACCTGGAAAAAGTCTTAAGGATGTAATATATACAGCAGGACTGGCTGTCATTACTGTCACAGTACACAGAGGGTTTTAATTCTGGGTTGTGCTCAAACAGCAAGTGCTTCCCTATACAGTCTTTGAACAAGTTATGCAGTAGGTAAACCAAAATATGGACTTTCAGCAATGTTTGTTCTTTGATATGAATGCTTTTACTGCAGCTAAACCAATTCAGGTTACACAGCATCTGCTCTCCACATTACTCAGGGAGCAGCCTTGGAGACCTGCTACGCCAGTAAATGTCATCCTGGAAGGAGCAGCCCTCCAGAGCCTGCACAGCCATTCACTTGCATCTGCTTGAAATCAGTATGATGAAATATTAAAAAGCTGAGGGATATTGGGACTTAATACATCCAGAGAAGAACCCAACCAGAGAGACAACAGTATGTGCTGAATTGTAAATTTGGGGTTTCCTCCTCCACTATAGCCAAAATGCAGTTTTCTATTTGCAACATAGATTTTTGAGTCATTATCTTCAGATTTCAGCCTCTATTCAGAATTACCAAACAGATAAGAACCTGAAGTAAATGTTGCACCATCTTCTTTACACTCACAAGAATGTCTTTGCAGATATAGTACCTTCCTGCAGCAAAAATACACAATCCTGTTAATAATGATACCTCTGGGCACAATTAATTTGCCCAAAGACAGTCTTATATCATTAAAGATCCCTGGGATTTCCCAACTGGTCTTCAGCTGTTCTTCCAGAAGGGCATGAAGCTTCTGAAAGACTTGTGGGGCACCGCTCCGCTCGTACTGTTGATGTCTCAAATGCCCTAAGGCATCTCAGCTGACACTGGAATAATCAGTCTGCATTTATTGCTGCACAATCCATTATTGATCATCTGTCAAAATATGAGACACCACAAATCTATCTCTAGGTAAACAGACTTTCATAAGTCATCTAAGGATAAAATATTTTGCGAACAGCTGGTCCTTCTGTGAGGATTGTGCCAAGCCTTCCTTTGGAGTCTTAAGCTTGTGAGGCCTCTCCTTCATTTTTCAGCATTCACCTAAAATAAACCTTGCCATCTACTGCTACTGCTGAAGACAGTTAAGTGAAGTGCAAAGTTCTGCATAGTGACATTTCATCCAAAACAAGGACATATGTTGTGTGTGCTATGCCATGATTCAGAAATCGTGATTTAGCTTGACAAAGCTGGAATATTTGCCTATGGATAAAGTTTCCCCCTTTATGGGGTGGAGGGGAAAGTACAATTTAAAGGCTTATAGTAATCTATTGTTATTGACTGAGACTTTCCAGAAATTACAGAGTGGTATGACAACATAAGTACTGGAGTAAAAGTGCAGAGATGACAATGTAATTAAGAAATCAATGCTCCAAACCAAATAAAAACAAACCAAACATTCAGAATGGGATTTTATTATGCCCCATTTTCATTACCATGTTGAATTGGCATATTTCTAATATTGACTCTTACCTTTCTGCTAAGCCCACAGAGTCTTGTTTTAACAGCATTTCTTGGCAGTGAAATAAAATCCTAGGTACTTCACTGCCTAAAGTAGGCATTAACACGTGCATGCTGAACTCTAGGCTTTGATAGCCTGTACACTAGTTTGTAGTGCTTAACATTTTCAATTTAATTTAAAATGATCGCATATGAAAAGCTGGCCCTTGACTAAGAATGCCCGTAACACATGGTTTTGGTGGCATGACAGAAGAGTCCAAGAAACAAAGAATATTCCATCAACATCTAGAGCAGTGCCTTTTCAGTGAAAACCTGTACTGTCCTACCATCCACCCTAGCAGTGATAACTGCTTCTACAGCAGCTTGCTCTGTCACTGAATGCCACAGAGTCCCCAGTGCTTTGAGAGGGTGCACTTGGTAATCATACAGGCAGCCTCCTTCACATCCTGCCTGAAGGGTACTTATTGGCACTTATTGGCTTTGCACTAGCTCCTGCAATTCTCAGTCCAGGGCCTGTGGAAAACTCAGCACTCTGTTAATCCATTTTGGCCATTTGCAGTTCAAATCATTGATCCAGTATTTCTCTCTGTGTTTTCCCATCCCACTCTGTGCACAGTCTGCTGTTCAGTTCCTCCCCAGAAGCTGCTCTGGGGTTTTACTCTCTGCAGCAAGTGACACACAGCTGACAGCAACAGCCTCACTCAGCTTTTCTTCTCCCAGGTGTTTCAGCTCCATAGGACATTTCTAATCCAGACTCTAATCTCTCAGGAGACATATTTGGCCGCACTGTCTATCCTTGGCTTTCTGGAAACCTCAGCCATTTCTTCTGTGTGTTCAAATACTTTTCTTGGGAGAGTACTCCTTGGCATTTACCAGCTCTATTTTTCTCATGACCTCTTCTTGTATGATAAGCCCATTTCAATAAGCTAAAATGCACATTATTTACTGTTGTCAGTACTGCAGCAGCTGCAGCAAAGAACAGTTCCTCATGGGAATCATCAAGAACCTCCTAGCCAAATGTGACTACTCCCTTACCTGCAGTTTACTTGCTTGCTTGTCATCTGAGTTTACAAAGGGGAACAAGGAAAGCTTCCAGATAAGAATCCACCTCAATCCTATGAGCAGCAAACTGACAGCCCTTTGACATGTCTTTTCTCCATAATTTGGCTCTTTGCCAGATAAATAATATGTCACAAAGAGGGATTTCCTATATGACCTTGTAAGGAGTCACTCAGGTCAACAATATTGTACAAAACCAAAATGTTTTAATAATAAGGAAAACTGATTCAAGATGAAAATCCTTGTTCTCCAGATCAGAAGGAACTTGATTATAATTTTACCTTCCTGGTCATGTTGGTATTTAACCTGGGTGGGCAAGAGACGGGGCTCCATGTACAAAAGAGGTTGTGAATTTCTGTGCCAAAAAAGAAAACCACATTACTTGCTTCCCTCAGAGCAAGTCAGATGCAGGTCCAAAGATTTATAATCTCCTTTTTCATGGTCTCTGCACTTCTTTTTCTGCCTTTCACAGCTCTTTGAATATCCTTGTTGGACTGAAAAAATATGTATACATGTAAAAGTCTTTTTTTCCCCGCCAACCTAGATTTGTCCTTTCAAGCACAGCACTGATGTGTTGGCTTTGGATTTTGGATTTCAGTCTTTGCTCTGGGAGGAATGGCCCAGTGGACATCTGGAAAAAACAGAGTTGACTGTAGGAATCTCAGACCCATACAAAGAGACTGTGTGTGAGAAAGGATCACAGGCCTTACCTTCCTTTGCTTCTAGGACTTTGATATTTTCAGATCACTGGCAATCAAAAGTTACTTCTGATGGGTCTGGGAGGGCTTCTGAAAGGGAATGTGGCCTGTTTATTCCACTTACGATGGGCTGTTAAACATAATGCAAAACCATAATTAGCAGCAATGATATCAGTAGCCAGAGTAAAGGCTGAAATGAGGAGTGTCTGAACTCTCTGTACATTATTCTGATGTGACAAGGCTAGACCATGTTGTTGTCCCTGTTCCATGGACAGAACTCACCAAGATTGTCAGTCAACACATTTCATAGGCTCTTTCTGCCCACACAATTTCTCTTTAGTCCCTTGTTCCAGGACTGACAGACTTAATAGCTGCTTTTAAAATTGGAGGGAACATGAAGAAAGACCTAATTTCTAGCATGCATTATATGTAAAAATATAAGTGTTAGCTGGCAGGCAATTTTAAAAAAATATAGTTTTGCAAGCTAAAATCCATCTTGTATGAAAAGCAATTTTACCCAAAGGCAGTGCTGCTCTGAATGTCACTCTCTCCACTTAAAGTAGTTGAGGGCTGCTCATCACTTCATATCAACCTGTCAGGAAGGAAGGAAGGAAGGAAAATAGAAAGAAAAAAGAGAGAATTTGCTCACAAGCTTTAACTGATGCCAAAGAAAGTTGATAAAGGTATTCTTTGTTCCTTGAAGCATAAGAACAAATGCCTAAGACTTTTTATCGTTGTGGATTTCCTGGGACATGCAGCCTTTTGAGGCTCCTGAAAGCACAGGCACTGCAGAGTGCGTGGCTGCTCAGGCTTCAACATGTTGGTAATCCTTATGCTCCATTTTCAAATGACTTTCAAAAGTGTGTTTGGGATAAATCAGTTCTTCAGCTTTTTGATATGTTTGCAACATACAAATT
Source organism: Motacilla alba alba (assembly GCF_015832195.1). Lineage (NCBI taxonomy): Eukaryota > Metazoa > Chordata > Aves > Passeriformes > Motacillidae > Motacilla > Motacilla alba. The sequence continues at coordinate 125,169,977 of NC_052017.1, forward strand.
CAGCTCCAATATGCCAAAGATACCCTTCCTTCCTTCCTTCCTTCCTTCCTTCCTTCCTTCCTTCCTTCCTTCCTTCCTTCCTTCCTTCCTTCCTTCATCTTCCTTCCTTCCTTCCTTCCTTCCTTCCTTCCTTCCTTCCTTCCTTCCTTCTTCCTTCCTTCCTTCCTTCCCTTCCTTCCTTCCTTCTTCCTTCCTTCCTTCTCTTCCTTCCTTCCTTCCTTCCTTCCTTCCTTCCTTCCTTCCTTCCTTCCTTCCTTCCTTCCTTCCTTCCTTCCTTCCTTCCTTCCTTCCTTCCTTCCTTCCTTCCTTCCTTCCTTCCTTCCTTCCTTCCTTCCTTCCTTCCTTCCTTCCTTCCTTCCTTCCTTCCTTCCTTCCTTCCTTCCTTCCTTCCTTCCTTCCTTCCTTCCTTCCTTCCTTCCTTCCTTCCTTCTTCCTTCCTTCCTTCCTTCCTTCCTTCCTTCCTTCCTTCCTTCCTTCCTCAGCAGTCCAGCTTCTGGAAATTGTTTATTTGATTATTATTTTATATGATGACTTAAAAAATTCAAGACATTAATATAAGTTGTACTTCATGGTTTCAATTTAAATTTAAAAAATCTTGTAATTAGTTTTGTCGAGAAGGACTGGTATTCTATCTACTCCTTCTGAAGTTATGTCTTCATTGTTTTCTCATTTGGAGTCCACATTTTGGAGTATTTGATCTTTGTTGATTTCAAGTAAAGGCTTGAGTTTTCACCATGGTGAATTTGTCCCATTTGTTTTAATATTAGGAGATTTAACATGAAGACATCCATTATCAGAAACTGACAAATACAAAATGTAAATTTAGTTCAGTAATCAGGTTTAATTCATGCTCCAGTCAGTAGGAGAACAATGTTCCATCAACAAAAGTAGCACAAGGATGTTTGCTGTTCTCCATATTTTTTCATAAACCTTGTAAAGAAAATCCTCTGAAGGATCTGAATTTCTATCCACTGAGTACAGAAAGTGCTGATGATCAGTGCAAATGTCTTACAAATTATATGAACATGTCTGTTATGGGTTTTAAGTTGAGGATGCCTAGGCACAGGCACACTCACAGCATTTCCTGGAGTTTCGGCTTGCAGTCTAGTTGCAAGGATCTTAAAACAACTTTCCTTGGGGCTGCCAAGGGTTCCATCAGGCAAAAACTTTTGCAATCATTAAAAAAAAGAAAAACCTACTGAAAGCCATGACACTTCAAGTGCTCAATGTTTTGGAGCTTACCTAATTTTCATGTCTAGTGAAGAATCATAATAATACCAGTGCATAAGGATTTCACCTCAACTGCAAAACTTGCCCATGACATAGTGGGAAAGAGGTTGGAAGTTTTTTGCCCCATTAGCACCTTCACAGCTCCCCACAGGCAAAATGATGCTCCAGCGCTGCCTCGTGGCTTCCTCCTCCACAGAGATGAAGATGTGGTGCCACCCCAGCAAGATTTAGTGCCACTGTTACCTTGTGTTTGCTTTGCATATTGAACTATTCCTTTAATTTTTTTTTTTTTTTTTTAAATACCAAAACACAGAGCTCTGGAAATGAGTTTGTGAATAGAGTTAGGGCTGAGATCTGATGAACAGCTCTGGCCCAGTCAGAGCTGCAGCTCACTGTGCTGCATCTGGTGCCCCTGGATGGGATTGGGTGGCTTGCTTGCTGAGACCCACTTTGAGATGTCCTGTAGGGTAAGTGCAAACACATGTCCTCAGCCTTCCTTTCTCCTCTCTAGCCAGAGCACCTTCCCCAGAACTGCCAGCAGTCACCTCCATTCGCTCAAGACTTATCCTTCTGTTAGGAATAGCCATCTGCAGATGCTATAAGAGGCGGGAGAGGCAAACAGGACACCTCTTGCACTTAAATGTAGGATCCACCTTGCACAGTCATGCTGAAGTGTCACAGCAAAGCCTCAGTACTGATGAATGGGGACAGGCAGCCTGAGCACCCAGCCCTACTCTCTCCTTAGACATGGCCATATTATAGAACCCTATTTTTTTACAGTGTCCTCACAAAACACATTATTTTCCATGTTTAGCTAAAACTGCAGCAGCACACACAACCTCACACAGACCCTGCTAGCTTACGATAGCGCGGGGTAGAGCAGCTCCACCATGGGGCTCTGTGCTGGGAATGGGGAGAGAAAGGGACACGCTCACCTTTGCTGAGGACTAACATGCTGAACTCAGGTCAAGAATCAGCTTCATCCCTCCAAAACTTTCCTTTCCTGAACTGGGATTGAATGAAGACTTTTGAGCATTTCAAACTGTGTGAGGCTTTGTCCTACTTCACTTCTACTTTTCCAGGTGCTTGGCAGAGCAACTCAAAGTATCCAGACTCCCAGTACAAATCCAGGAAATATCAAACATTTCAAAAGAGAAGGACAAAAGGTCAGACTGGATATTCAGATTAAAGGGAACTTCTTAAAGAGGAACCAGCAAGGTGGTAGGTACCTTATCCCTGGAAACAAATTCTAAATTTTGAACTGTTTGTGTATGTTGTATTATTATGTGTGTTATAACCAGCCTGTTTTAAAATGAACTTGGAAAAACCATCTCTCTTTGATAATGTCTACTGGGAAGATGAGTTTTAGAAAAACTCCTGCCATAAGCATTTTCAGGGATTTAATTGCCTGCTTTGGCAGTCAATCTAAAGTCTTGATTTAATTTCTTGCATTTTGACAAGATTATAATTAGCTTTAAACTTGTGAAGATCTGCAAAGCTGAGGTAAGCAAGTTGTGTGTAGCTGGGACCAAAGTTTTCCTGAGTATCTCATTCCAAATCCTCCAAGCACCTTTCCTATACAGTGTCTTCTGCTAATTTTTCCTGTGATAAAAATAAATTACAAAGGCCCAGCATCGATTAGTCCCTAAAACATCCAGGTTTTCCTTTCAGTTTTCAACTTTGAAAAGTGTCCTTCTAAGTTCCAATGCAGACATAGCTCGATTTTAGATTCCAAGGTGATAAAAACTGTCCTTCTCTTTTGCTATTCACCAGCATTTGTAACCTGCTTTTCTAGCCCTGAAATCTGCACATGTACTATATTTAGGAGCTGTGAATTTCTGTACAACTCATTTCCTGCTGTCTCAGACAGGCTTTAGGACATGGAATTTGCTTAAAACTGAAGTGAATATGTTCTATGTCAGTATGTTTACACATCAAACAAAACTGAAATGCTACCTGACCATGGAAATATATTCCAACTCAATTTACCAGGGAAATGTCATGGGTAAATATCACAGCCCAGCCTCTAGACAAATGTATTTTATTCCTTCAGTGAAATGTTTGAAATTGAACATTCTTTTGGGAAATAGTATTTCTGGATACACTCAGGGTCTGGAAATGATGCTTCTTGTTATATAGTATTTTATTTCTGCTATTCATCTCTGCATTTCTCTGACAGTAGGATCACAATAGAATGGTCTTTTCTGTGGTAATGTTAGAAAAAGTTTAAAAGATACATTTTAAGTATAGCAAAAATTATCCATGTCAGGATATTAACAACACAAAATGTAATTGAAGAGATTAAAAAGGCATAGATTTCTTCTTATGTTTGGTTATTTTGCCACCATTTTAAAATGGCACCTCTGTCAGAGACCTTTCTCCAAGCAACATTTAAGAACCTACTCTGTCATCCTAATCACAATAATTCCTGTCCCTCTAAGTATTTTGAAGCAGTGGGTTAGGATTATTCATGCAGTTCCAGGGTAAAAAATAGAAATAAAACTCTTTGGACTTCTCTTTATGTTAGCCTTTGATGCTTCCAAACACTGTGAGTAAGGAATCGTCTTTTATTTCATATCCTGGCAATATGAAAGAGGAGTCTGAGACCACTACCTTGGGACTTACATACTTCTGTCACTTTATGTCACAACCTTAAATTTATTTGAATGAGGGGTGTTACATGTTCATGTCTGCCTAAAACAAATGGAAAAAGACATGTAAGGCAGCAAATTCTAAAACACTATTTTTATAGCTAATGAGTTCACTCTATTAAACTAGGAAATATAATCTATTACATTACAAAAGTTAAACACAGCTGCTTTATTAAAAAAAAAAAAAAAGAAAATATTCTTTTAGTCTGCATTAATCAGTTATAAAATTGAGCCATGTTGGTTAAAAGTAGATAGAAATGTTTATTCCCCCTCAGAGTTTCCCTGAAGAATTTCCTCCAAAGTTTTTGGCAGAAAAGACATATGAACTCACACAGGCACATAATATGCTCTTGCATAGTAGATTCCATGCTGCTGCAATTCTTTGTGAATGCCATGAGGAAATCTCAATACACTGGCTGTACTGTTAAGGCAGGAGATACCTTTAGTTACTGAAAACACAGTGCTGCAGTGTCTCCCTCTCATTGAAGCAGTGTGTACAGCTGTTTTCCAAGCAGAGAGTGCTGCCCTTCAGTGCATGTTATAACCTGTTAAAGGCCTACAGTGTTAGCAATTCTTGACTTACAATGTCTCCTTCTATCCTTCCATAACAGAGAGCAAAGGGAAGCACAGAAAGACAGCTCCTCTCCACTAGCTTTTAACACAAACAAGCTGAAAGGGGTTACATAATCCTATAGACACCTTTGCTTCCATCTCACAGAAGGGAGAGACATCTGTTTCCTAGGGACTGTCTTTATCCTCAGATAAAAAAACCATTAAAAAACCCAACAAACCACCCCCCCCCCCAAACCACCCCCCCCCCCCAAATCCAAAAATATCACAAAACAAAACAAACAATAACAATACCCTCTACCTCTGTTGTTGAGTACATACCAGAGTGAAAGACAGAACAAAAGCATAGGGAATGGGGCATTGCTCAAGGTTAGATTTTGTCCTTCATTTAGAGTCTGAAAGAATCAACTCAGAATTTTTCTGTGGTATAAAAAATGCTGAGTAAAACTTTTAAACTAACAGCTACCCAGGCCATCATCCTTATGGCTTGATGTGACACGTTACATTGAAAAAAGATACTGCTTTGAATTCATATAAATAATACAGAAAAGTATTTTTCATTTAATCATCTATCAGCTTTTTGCTTCTATATTTCATAATTTATTTTCCCCTCAGGAATATTATTTTCTTCATAAGGAAGGCAATTCATTCTTCACCTGGGCAAATAAATTTGCATGCGTATGTATGCACTCGAGATTTTTATACTGCTAAATGAGCCATTGCACACTTTTCAAACAACTCAATTAACATATTTCCTTTATTAAATTTCCTTTTTAAAAAATAATTTTGCTTTATAAATCTGCCACCTTTACACCATTTGTTTATGGTGAGGGATTTCAGCATAAGCAAAAGGGGACTCTAATATTTCATCCTTCAGTTTCTTCTCTCTCCTTGATAATTTTGCATCAAAGAGCTAAAAAATCTCTCTGCTCTTCATTAAAAACTCAAATACCACAGAGCACTCTTTTTGCCTAATCACATTTATAATTCTTTTAAAACAGAACATTTAAATTATATGATGCCTGTTAATCTGCAAAATCATTCTTCTTTTCTTCTGCAAACTTCTGTGAACTGTCATCTGTGTTCATTTCTAGAGGAGTAAGAAGCATTGTATGGTGCATGTCCTTCCATGATTGCCTAAAGAGAGAACTTGATGCATGGATACAGCATGGATAGAGCTATAAATGTCCCCCAGCTCCACTAACCTGGCACTGTTAAGACTCTTAGCACTGTTGTCTAAATATGTCCTCTAGCTAATCTCCCCAAGTCTTGTTCCATGTCTCAAAGCAGATCAAGGACTTCAAGTTAAGCTGAAAAAACACCCAACCTTTTCCTCTAGGCACAGCATTTCCTACCCAACAGTACCCACACTTTCTTTTTGAGGTCTGGAATAGGTATAATTACCTCAATTTGACATATTTCATTGTTTTTGCAGGCATATGCTCAATTTTTTTGGGTGCAGTACAGTTTGAGATACAGACTTCCATCACACTGTGTATTGCAAGACACAGCACAAATGAAGGTTGGTGCTGTCAAGGAAAGAACATTTTATTTATCTTTCAGAACAGCTAATGCACTCTTTTAAAGAAACTTCTGTTCACGATGCTTTACTTCTAGGAAGGATTCTCCTGCAACTTGAATTTTAGAACAGAAGAGAAGCATTTAGGTTTAATTCATTGATAAAATAAGTTCTCAGTGGGAGCATTTTCTTTGAATATTCCATTGATTTCTAAATTTGAATTTCCAGTAACCATGAAATTTAAGTTCCACATATTCATATTCTGTGAAGATGTACATTTTGACTCAAAACAAAAAAGAAAACTAATAACTGTATCATGTTTCTGATTTTCTACATTACCTCTATGACTCTCACAGACACATTAGTTTCTCTACATTTTATCCAAAGGAAATAAAAATAGATACAGTCTCTCACAGTCATGAATCAGTGCAGAGCCTCCTCCAATGTCTAGGCAGGATGACATGCAAGATCTACAGTGTTTGTCACGTCCGTCTGCAGACACACAGAAATAATAGCAGCCTTGGTAGCAAGCCAAGGCAGCAGCTCTCTAAGCAAAACCTGACAATTCTATTGTTTCCTTATTTTCTCACTTCTTTTCTTCAGCCCCCATCTTTCACCGTGTCTTGTGATTCCCAAGCCTATTAACTACTGAGATTGGATATTACTGCATTTTTACTACATTTGTAGAATAAATTCTTCTGTAAAAGAAAGTGTTTGAAGTGTTTTAGTCTATTTTAACGAGGAAGAACATGAACAAGATGTACAATAACTGAAGCGCCAGAAAATACACATGCTTCCTGCAGAAAGCACAACTGTTTTACCACACATGCAACTCCTGCGGTATGGGGCACCACAAAACTTGGGGAAAATTTTTCTTGAGGTGAAATCCAATTCCCTGAGATTTCAAATCAGAAATATGTTGCTTGCATGGGTGTTTCCTTCATAGCAGACCCCCACTAGGAGATGTCCCTGCTGCATATTATTCTGAAGGTTTGGCTTCACCACAGTCTAGACACTCAGATTAACTCAGTTGGTTAGAGCATGGTGCTAACATCACTGAGGTTGTGGGTTCAATCCCTGTATGGGCCATTTACTTTAGAGCTGGACTTGATGATCCTTGTGAGTCTCTTCCAACTAAGACTATCCTGTGCTTTCTATGCCTGTGAGCTGGTGCGTAAATATTCACACCTCTTAAAGGAGGCAGGCCACACCATCAGTCTTCCAAAATACATTTCTCAGACTGGTTCTCAGGAGTGGGATGAGCTGTAACATGGCACTTGGTCCCTACCAAGCTGGGAGAACTTTCCAGCTTCCTGCTATCACCTGTTTCCAGCTGATCCATGTACCAGGAGTTTGCCTATTCTGTGTTAGTGGAAATAACACACTTGGGTTATTGCTCTGGGTGACATCCACTGCCAGCTGTGCCCTTCCCACCCCAGCACGCCCAGACCAAGGCAACAAGGGCACAAGCTTGCTGGGGGGAATGCCTCCAAATGACAGATAAAAAAATGCCTGGGCATTGCACTGAAGAGTGGGAGGTTTTTGTTCTTTTGTTGTTTCTTTTCTAACTTGACAAAGAACAGTAAACACATGGAAATCAGCTGTGCAGATCAGGCACTCATGAAGCACTATAGACAGTTCAGACGTCAAAAAATTCAAAACAGATATGAGTCATTTACTAGGACCATTTTTAAGATGGCAGAAATACATGTTTCCCTACCTAAAACTTCATCACTGGTTTTAACAGTTGCAGGTTTTCAATGAGAGTTGACCTTACTTAGTTTTAATTTTGTGTCTTTCAATTCTTTCTTTGTAAAGCAAGATGTCTTTTGCCATATGTTAAAGCTTTTCCTCCATGCCATTGTTTCCTTTGACACTGATCTGCTCAACACATCTTGAAAACTCTCTGGAGAAGGACTGGCTTGCTTTGGAGTGGTTGGAGCTCCTTGCTCCTGACCCTCTCACTGTAAGTCCTTTCCCTAGGTTTGGTAAAGTTCTACTTCATTGCCACTGACTTTTGCAGATGGGCTCATATTGGTAGACTGGAAAAAATTTCAGGATACCTAAGGAAATAAAACCATCAATTTTGTTTGCTAAATTATTTTGCGTGGGCGTCTGAGCTGTCCACGCAGAAGGGATTAAAAAAATGCAAGAAAGGGATAGGGCTACTCTATAAGATGTTCTTGCTTGGGAATGTGAGACTCAGTTCTTTCACTCTTTTGATTCTGGGAGTCACAGTTGTGCTTCTGTCATACCTCTGCTTAGTATTGTCCTTTCTAGTCTTGGCACTGCAGATATCTGTTGCCAAGCTGATGTCTTATTTTGTAATACCTCCGCAGAAGTAGGCAGTTGTAGAACTGACTCTGACAATGATCTGTTAAATGTCTGGCAGCCCATAAGGGATTGTTCTGCTTTGGAAGGCATAATTAATGCTACTCCAAATGTGTGGGAGGTGTTTCACCTTCATGAATATATTATGACATATTTTCACATTCAAACTCATATTATCAGTTTCTGCCTATTGGTGATGTTTCTATCAAATATTTCCTATTAAATCACATGCAAAATAAGTAATTCACTTTTACTGGTATTACAGCACCCTTTTAAATTTCCCTTCTTTCACCACAGTTTATAATCCTTTAATCTTTATAATCACTTTTTGCCCATCATGACAATCTTCCAATGAAGCTCTGAAACTGGACTACATAAAACAAACAAGTCATTCAATACAGAATAAATGTCACAGTATTTAGAAGAGTATTAGTCTGTACCTGTCTCTGTTTAGAGAGCTTTGCTCTGCTTCATATCTTCATTTTCATATATTTGCCTTGCTTAGGCTTTTAGGGTCCCAGTCCTGATCTGAAAGAACAATATCTTGTCAAATCATTCAGGTCTCATCCTTACAGTTAATTATACATACAAATTTTCATGGATTTTGTATTCCTGAAATAGTGCGGGAAACATGTGGCAGTAGTGAAAACATAGAAATCAAAATAGAGAAAAAAGGTAAGGATGAAAAACTCATACAGTGCAATCAAGGTAAGGAATTAAGTTCATTCTCCAATATGGAGAAAGGTTTTCAAGACTGAAAAATTATGGGGAAGTAACAACCAAGTATTCATTTTATAAGTTCCTTGCTTTTAAAATCATTTAGTGAATACATTCTAATGAAAACAGAGAACCAAAAATCACACTTTTCAAAGGCCTTAACTTGGTACTCAGATTATGAGTAAATCAGAAAGACATAAAATGTTTGGCAGTATGTGACAAGGATTTTCCTGAATCTTTTGCAGATGTTTATTCCCATTGGCAGTTTTAGGTCTATAAAGTCTAACAGAAAAATTTCATGCCTTTCTTTTGTAGTAACAAGGGCTACAATTCATCCAAATTCCTGAAGCACTGTTAGAAGAGAGAGTACAGGAGAGCACCAAGGCTTGTATGGTACCTTAGCAAGGTAAGCGAAGATCACAGAAAAAAACAGAAGTCAGTGTGCTGTGTCAGAGTGAACTTGACGACTTGACTTTGGGTCCTATGCTCATACTTTTTTGTCTGTGCCTGCCTCTTCCCATCTACCTCATCCCACAGCTCTTCTCAAACCTGGTCTCATCATAATTGAGCTCTGAGCACTGCGTCTTCCCTGTCAGTCTGTTCTTATCCTAAAGGTAACACACTGAACTCTACTGCTGTATGCTACAGCCCCAATCTACCCTGCAACCGGCTTTATACTAATCCAATATAATAAAAAATCACAACCCCTCTTGCAAATTCCTGTTCTGCTCATGTGATTGCTAATCCAAAATCCAAGAATGTTTCTGCTGTCATTTAAACCTCTCTACTGTTTGAAGTGGTTTCTGTTCTGACCTGGCAATGAGGTTAGTCCTGGACTAGAAAGGAATTAACTCCTTGGCAAATGGTAGTTATATGGTAGTACTGGAGTAAAGTCATACTGAGGAGGGGAGACTTTGCCTATGGAGTGTTTCTGGAAGAGAATGAATTAACTTTAGGCTACTTTTTTTTCTGTAGAAAGTTGTGTATTGCTTTTTCGACTCATGAAACAAAAGCACATTTATATTTAGAACTTAGTTAAGTGGTTGGGTATCACTGGTGAGTACTTCTCTCACTGCTGTGTTTTGAGCAGTTCCTAAACTCCTCTGCAAAAGCAGAAAGTTGTCTCTCATAGTCCACTGAAACTACTCTGACCAGAATCTCTACAGATAGTTCAGCAGGGTCAGAACTCAACTCCATCCATAGCAGTGTAACAGCTAGAGAAACAAAAATGTTTTATGGCATCAAATCTTCCCTCACTGTCAAAGACACATTTCTCCCTTCTACTCCCAAAAAGCTTCCACCACCTCTGCCCCTCTTTGAAGGGCCTCCAATATTAATCACTTGTTTCCACCTAATTTTTGTTCATCTTCTTAAAAAAATTAGTTCAGATGTTATCTCTATGATGTTTACCTTTGACTGACTTCTTAACTCCAGATTTGTCTTCTCATATGTTAAGTAAAAATATATTATTTTTCTGACATCTTCTCATGCTTTTGAAGGGAATTCAGAAGGCACTGGAAAAATGTGGAATTTCATGGCATTTGTTATCTGTTTATTAAAGTCCCTGGATTTTCTTGTGTGACCAGGGATTGTTGGGTTCATCATGTCATCCCATGGAAGAGTCCCAGCATTGCTCAGGTACCTCCAAGAGAATGAGGAAGCTGAGGAGGGCAGGCAGGAGGCAAGGGTGTTTATTTGATAAAATCAGTGTACACCTGAACAGAAGGCCTTCTTTAGAAATGTCACACATACAGCAGTTACTTGTTTCTAAATAAAAGCTCATGTTCACACTGAACTGATTTGTGTGATAGATACCTGTCCTTTCATTTTACTGAATATATATTTCAATTTAAAAAATAAAAAGTAATCTTAATTTTCTAGTCTGTTATGTTTTATAGTTTAATATAACTGATGGTGCCCAAAATTTCAGGGTCTCCTTTGAGACATATACAAGTTACAGACTTTCTCTGGCTTGATGGCCTGTGTTTCAAATGCTGCACTTAAGGTTTCTCTCTGTTATGTCTATTTCTATGAATACTAAATTATTATTATTACTATTAATAATAATAATAATAGTAATAATAATAATATTTTGACATTTAAATACTCTCTCTATTATTAGTATGCTCCTTCCTTTGCTGAAAATTGTGATTGATGCAATGATTTCAACAGAGACTGAGCCTTTTTTCTGGTAGTATATTCATTACAAATGGTTAATTCCTTTCAGTACCTTCACAAAAAAAGTAAGGCAGAAGCTGACCTGGCTGAGGGAGAAGTACAGGAAAGACTTTTAATACTACTTTGTGTTGTTGATGTTGAAGAGCACATAGATAATTTATTTTCATTCTGTTAGATGTTTGCATTTACAACCACACGCTTCTTAGCAGGCTCAGATCTCACACTATGACTGCTTGCCTTATCACTCCATCACCAACTCCTTCCTGCTGAACCACTGTGCTGAACCTTGACCTGGAGAGATTAGCTCACCCTAGAGAAAGGGGAAAGGGTAATTTGGTCTCCCGGTCCTTTTGATCTAATCTTTCCTTCTCAGACTTTCAGGCGAATTACCAGAAGATGTAGTCTGCTACTATTTTAGTGACTTTTCTATATTTTATATTTGTTCTTTCCTCCAACAGAAAAGTATGTAAATGATACCTTTTGGAATGTGAAACAGTATTATTGGATTATAACTGATGATGTGAAACTAGAAGATAATAGCTGTTGTGGAAGCTATATCACTTGTTAAACTGATAGCAAAACTACAAGGGCAGTACTGTAGATTCTGAACATACTTAGTCAAAAAATGCCAGAATGACTGAGGACTTTAAATGCAACAAAATTGCTTTAAAAGAATGGTGCAGATTATAAAGAGCCTTTTATTTCTCTGTCTTATGCCTAATATTGCCATCCACTCAGAAACCAGTTATTCCCTTCTGGCTACAATGGCACATACTTTGATGTTCAGAGGTACCGGATTAAAGGATTGCAGTTACCACCAGCGGTGGCAAATACTTTGATGTTACACTTTTGTTCAAACCTGCACAAAACCATAATAGAGTAGCACAAAAGTAAATTAATTTAAAAAACCAACATTCTTTAATGTTGTTAATGTCTTAAAAGTAATTAAAGTCTTTAAAGTTGTCTGAGACTCTCTGGATTCCAACTGTATATAAGATAGAAAAATTAGACTTTCAGTTCTGAATGACTTTTAAATAAGTATTGTAGGATTTAAAGAGAAATGGTACTGAACCCTGACCAGCAGAGCAAAAGTATATGCAGTTTTCTCACTTTTGTGGAGCACCACATTTAAGATTTTCAGATTTTATTCACCAAAAGGCTGGTTTTTTTTGTTTTGGTTTGGTTTTTTAATTCCTGCTGGGGTTAGGAAAAAAAAAAAAAGTAGGGTTTCTAGAGTAACACAGAAGACAATGGGTTATATGTTCACATAGGATATCAGTGATAGAACCCAAGGCAAGGCCTACACGATCCAACCGCACCCACACTGTGCACACCAGCTCTGTATTGGAACTCTGATCTCCTTTCTGTGCAGTTTCCTAAACAGTGAAAGCACAAGGTGCTCCCAAGCTCATCTGTTTTGCAATGTCTATTTATGTCTTCTGGATATCCTCAAACTGATGTATGATCCTCCTAAACCTATCAGAACACTATTCAGTGCTGTCCTAGCCCAATACCTGCACATGCAGTTCACCTTTGCATGCACTTCTGTTCAAGCTTTCTCACCTCATTACTCACCTGGTGCTGTCAGTTGGAACTCTCTGCAGGTCTGAAAGTTACAAAGCACCAAACACATCCCTTTGGCCACTTGCCCTTTTAATCATGTGAATTGATTATTTCAGTCTGACCTCAATAAGACTCTTGCAGCTGTGAGCCACCACAGCAGATAATGGAGATTACTAACTCCCAGTTTTTCAAGTGACTTCTCATGTGTCATAAACAGACAACACAGTTTATCACATCTATTAACCTACATTGCATTTTTTCCAACAGTTTAATTATAAAACAACGAAACGTTTTTAGGAGGTGTTTTGGCCTTTAAGTATTTGCCAATTAATTACAATCTGCATGTACCATATTGTGGTCTGAATTCAAACATCTGCTCTGTGTTCTAGATGTTCTGGAAATTGTTTATTTTTAGGTTGTATTTTCATCCACTTAAGTAAAATCAGTGCCATGCTTCACATGGTTCCTAGACTTTCAGCTTTCTGTCAGGACAAACATACACGTCCTCAGGATCAATGTGTGGGAGATGAACCTTTTGTTGAGCACACACTTACCAAGTCAGGTCTGAACCCGCTGACTTGACAAATCTGATTGTTAAGTTTCCTCTCCACAAATAAAACATTTTGCATTTTGCTTTAGCTACAGTATTGTCCAGCACTAGATGTGAATAGCTGTTATAATAAGCCATTATTTCTGCAGAGACTATTGGAAATTTATCTTGTGCAGAACACCAGAACAGAGGGCTGCGTGTGCTTTGTTTTACTGGAGCTTTTAAGTTGCTCAATGAACTGTGATCTTTAAAGAAGCCTGACTTTGATAGCTTTATGTCCTATCAGATTCTCATCAAAACCAGTGCTAGGCAAGGATCTCATTACTGTTCAAAAGCTTTGTTAATGAATTATAAGCAACACGAGATGATGTGGCTGTGTCCTGCCATTTTTTCCTGCTCTTCAAAGCTCAGTCTTAATTCTTTCTGCCAAAGCCCATCTGCAACTCCAAAACCTTTGGTTGGGGGAGGAAACTCTAAAAGGCTATCACAGTCTTACAGTCTCTCAGGTTCACCAATAATCTTAAAAGATTCGGCCTCTGGCCCAATATCACTTTATACTTGCATTTGCAAAATTGACACTGTAGGTTTTTTTGCAAGCTAAGAAGTTCCTAATTGCAACTGGACTTTCAGTGTGCTAATTTGCTAGAAGGCAGCAGGATGAGATGGATTCTACACCTGCCTCACTGAATGACTAGACTTCAATGGCCTTTGATTCATTTATCTATAAAGGGCTATAAAAGTTGGAAAATAGCACCATGAATTACCAGGAATGGGTGTGTATGTGTGTGTGAAGGGGAGGGGGAAGGATATAAAATGCTTTAGAACATATTTAAACTGCAGGGTTAAGCACAAAACCAAAACTGGTGTATCTGAGAATAAGAAAAAGACTGTTAAAAAACCCCAGAACAACAACAACCCCACAAAACAACAACAACCCAAAATGGCAATCCCACAAAAAAGGTTCTTTTTGGTCTCATGTGGGTCTCTAGGGCACAGAAGGAAACCTGGAAAGACTATGACAATAACCTCAGAGTTCACTGACAAGCATCTATGACTTTGTGAAACAGGCTGCTTTCCACTGATGAATGTCTGCTATTTTGATTTATCATCATATAAAGGACTCCATCCTGTTCAAATACAGTAATTGTCAAAAGTACAGTTCTAAGATGAAGTTCCATTGTGTCTAGCAGGTTATGGCACAGGGTCCAGGCATGGCTTTTTTCTCTTTACCACTCCCATTGGAAGGAATAAACCAGATGCTAGGACAATTATTCTCTAGTGTTCAACAAAAGGGAAATTAGCACATCCAGCAACACCCAACACACTTTATTTGTCATTTCAGAAGACAACTTTGCCCTTTTGTCTGTTTGCACTTTGCACTGTTTGTTGATCTTAATTTTCAGAGGCCTTCCAACAGATTCCCTCCAAAAAGTCTTTTCTCAGCTTCAAAAAAGTGCTGAAAGAGCAATCTAAAAATACTGAGCCCAGAAAGTCCTTTCTAGAATAATCTAATATAGAATCTTTCTAGCAGTCTCTTCACTGTCAAATTCAGTAGCAAATTTCACTATACTATAGAATTGTAATAGATTGAGTTATCGGTTAATGTACCCATTCCTTGCTCTAACACTCTCTTCAACAAGGTGAAATTATTTTTGATGTATTTATTAAAGAAAATTTTCTCCATCGCAAAAACTCCAGCCTCAGTGAGAGAGGAACACACAAGTGTTAGCTAGGGGAGGAGCGAAGATTTGAGAGTATGTGATAAAGAGTGAAAATTTAGTGACAATAAGGGTCTAAGTTAAAACACAAACACAAAGACAGATGTCAAAATCACTAGAACAAAAATCACTTGTTTGACTACATTATTGCAAGGGCAGCTCACCTTCTAATCTTTCTATCACTTGGCTAAATTGTGTGGCTTTCTCTCTAATGGAATATTAATCTGGTTAAGTTGTAACTGGCAAAAGCAGATGTCACTTAAATTACAGAAATCAGAGATAATTCTTAAAAGGTTTGCATGTGGTCTTCTAATTATAATTACAGTTCTAAGTGAACTTGCACAGCTCTCCTTTATGGTGGCTGTAACTATTCAACAAGGTTTTAAAAAAGCATTAACAGGCAACACATGCCCACCATCAATCATATTCACACTCATAGGTGCAGCCTGAAGGTCACTTGGATCATCAGGTTTGTTTTTTTAATCCATGTCTAAAGGGCTTCTAACTTTTTTGCTCCCTAGCAGCTGATCTAGCTAGGGCTCTGCTTTATTCCCATGTTCTCCAGTCTGCCTCATGGTGAAATCAGCAGCATTGCCCAGCCAAACCTGAGAAGTGCTGGATACCAAATGTGTGCTCAGATAATTTTCTAAACTGCAAGAGTCCAGCACAGGCACCCTGCCTCTTTTTTTTTTCTTTTTTTTTTAAATTTATTTTTTCTGGTGAAAGCATACTAAATGCTCTCTTAGCAATGATGAGGGTTTTGACTGAAATGAATTATGCATTAGTCTCTGGAACTTAATAGATACTATTTAATATGCATTTATATTATTTATTCCTTGCCTTCCCACTACAATGTGCCAACAGTGACCCAGAGGAGTGCTGGAGACAATCATTTTAGCAGTACAGCTCTTACACCTACATAATAAATAAATAAATAAGTAAATAAACACATAAATATACATATATATGTAACCTACATTATTTGCTCAGTGCCCCATAAAATTAACTGCCTGAAAAATTGAAATATTGCATGTAGTCACTAAAGTTCGGTTTAAATTGGTTCAATCAATACACAATTTCTCTGGAAGAAGTGAAATATCAGTACAAAATCTGAAGCCTTTGAAGAAATTTGTCAGCTTCTCCCAGGCCTTGTGTCCAGCAAAAATTGATTTTGTTACTTTGAATGTTAATATTCACTGCAAGCCTTAGAAAATTAAAGTTCAGATTGCTTACCATGCTTCAGATATATTCCTACAGACACACTCTTCAATACCACTGTCCAGAAGGTGCTGAACAGCATTTTTTCCTGCTTTATGTATATTCATGTATCTAGATAGAAGAGAGATAAAAACAGTGGTGAAAACCTACTGTATGTCCACAGCTCCAATCCTACTGATAATTTTTTGTTAGTTGTATTAAAAATTCAAAAATAACTACAACTCATTGCCAGGTTTCTTCTACTTAAAAATAATAATAAAAAAAAAAAGGCAAGAAGCATAGGAAGGAAAATAGGAAAGGAGGAAGTAAGTACTGTACAGTGGATCAGAATAGAATCATTTCTGTGTTCAGTCTTCCTATTGGAAAGTAATGGCAGATGACTGGGCATATTTCCACAAAAAAAAAATTTAAATTTTCCCATATCAGGTATCAGAGACTTTGCTCAAATATATTCATTAACTCATAGGTGATGGATTTTAATAATGGAGAAACAGGTTATAAAGTCTTTTGGCACACGCCTAAGAAGATATTCATACGGACCACCTCAAAGAAAGCCTCATGGCACACAACTAGTGTGTGCTGTGAGCGATGCTCAGTTCTTGTTCCAAAGTCCATGCCTTAGGCTCACATGTGCTGAAGAGTGCGGTAAGAGCAGAAGAACAAACAAAATTCCCATAAAAGTTTATTGCATACCCTGTTTTGGCTACAGTGAACTTTGGTAAAGGGTGACAGTAATAGCTTGTTCCTTGGGTCATGCTTTACTTTCACATTTGCTCACCTCACTTTTTCCTCCTCCTTCTCTGGAAATGCTCCAATAAGTGTAATGAAAGATGTTCAGTACTTTTAAGAAAGATCTAGTGTGAGGATGAAAAGAATTAACTCAAGATATTCCCTCAGCTATGGAGAGAGAAAAACTGATACATAGGAGAAGGTTCTGGCAAATACGAAGCATTCATACAATGCTACAAATTAGCACTATGGATTTTGCAGAGAGCTGACACGGTGCAGCTTTGCAGCGGGAGCAGGAAGGGCTGGTTGGCTGAGCAGCAGCTGGGGGCTAGCCCTGACAGAGAAACTTCTAGAAAACATTTTTACCTCTCATATCAAAGCGCAAAAGGCATCCGAATAGAGAGACGTCCACTCTGCTGCCCTGTAGTCCTTTCCAAAGTCTCTTCTTTAAGCAGGAAGAACTACAGCTAAATCTGCAGAAAACACAGACATATCCTATTTCCTACTTATTGTTCCTAAGAACAAGGCAAGATCCCACAAAACTTGAGATCCATACCAACATTCTACATTGAGAAAACTGAATTTAACCTACATTTTCTTTAGGTTTAAGGGGGGGTTGATGGTGTTTGAATCTAGGTAGCTACAACTTGCAGAGAGATGCAAACAAAGACACAGCTTAAAGGGGCAGATAATTACTATTTCTTTGATATATTAATTTTTACCATTTCTACATAACCAAATTATCTGCTAATTCACACAGTTTTACAGCTTTAACTGAAATTATGTGTTTAAAAAAATTTCTCAAGAAAGTTTTTTCTCAACGTGCTTGAAATAACTTGTGGCAACACAGTAAACCCTCAAGAATAAAAGGTATAATGTTAATAAAGACTGGCATGCTAAGAATAATGATAACATTTTCATTAGTAGCTCTGTTATTCTACTAAAAGACAACAGATTGTTGTGACTACAATAGCAAAGTATGACTTGAAGGGAAATATCTTTCTTTTAGACAACCGATGTAATTGGGAGAAAAAAAACACCAAACAAACAAACAGGTATACTTCAGAAAAAAACTGCCCAGTTTAGCCCAGGCTGAAAGAAAGTCCCTGCACTGATTTTTATTGGGTTATGTTAGTAACCTAGACAATCTGAAAGAGAAGATATTGAAATCTGTGGAGAACAATGGAGTTAAAGAGAAGATCTAAGAGGAGAAAGAGGAAAAAATAATGACCTCCACTGGAACCTTGAAGTGTGGTCGACAGGCCAGAGATGGGGTGGCTAACATGTACCATTGGAGCAATAACCTTCCTACAGGATTTTAAATTTGATCAGAATAATGATTTTTTTTCTTCCTAGATTCATCTATGGAAGTTGCCTTTTTTCTGCCAGGAAAGAAGCATTTCAGATACGCTGTGTTTTCTCTATGAAAAATGCAAGATTTATGTCACAGTGTTTTTAACACACTAGTTAACTTTTCCTACTGGAGTGAAGGCTTATAAAATAAAATCAGATTCATTGATAAATGCTCCGATTGTAAAAAAAAATACTGAAATGAATGAAACATCCAACCAACATGAAGCTGAGTAATCCTGGGGATTGATATACCAATGCAAATGGTTTACTGTGTTGCATCTGGATGGTTATTTCATGGTATCTCAGTGATATAATGTCTCTGTCTACATGATACTCACTACTGGGTAAATAGTGGTGCAGAATTCACAGTGAGTACCCAACTGAGCTGGTTAGAACTGAGTCTAGGCTTGGCCAGCACCAGGCTGAAGTGACCACAGTTACCTTACCCTGACATTGCAATAAAACCTGTGAAACATTGCCTTGCTACATTGCTTAGTACACATTTGGGTGGAGAACATTTTTCCCCTCTTAAAGTAATGTTAACAAAGAGAATGATTTCCAAAAGTAGCTTGTGAGAAACAGTCCTCAGTGACCCTGTGGCAAAATAATGGGAGCCATATTTAGCTGCTGGTTCTTGAGTCACAGGGAAGTCACAGCAGAAATGTGACAGTGATAACAATCTGGCTGTGCGGGGAAGCATGGAGTGGTACCTCTCTCAATAGTTTTGCAAGTTCCATTCAGGAAATAACTACTCTCTGAGATGAAACACCACCACTGATTGAACTAAAAAGTCAGTTTCTCAACAGAATGCCGGATATTCTATACAAAGATATCCTGTGGAAGCAGGATGAGCCTGATAGAAACAGAGTAAACCTTTAAGTCTGTTTGACTTCACCTTGGAGTTATCCTTTACAAAATATTGCAGCTCAGAGGATGTTTCTAATGCACTCACGGGAATAACCAGTTCTCTACAGCATAGTATTTAGGGAATGATCCAATTAACCTGAATATAATAGAGAATACTTCTTCCAGAGTAACAGAAGGGATTTAGAAACCAATGCTACTTACCATCACCTTCACAGGGAGTATATTTTTAACAGGTATTTAAACGTGCGTACATAAATAGAACACATCTAGATCCAAGCGACTCACTTTCAGCAACTGAATAATCTGAAAACATGGTATTCCTGACATCCTAAAAATAAAAACTGACATTTAACATTCCCTCCTTTTTTTCCCCCCCAGGAGTTTGCTATAGACTCAACATCTCCACACACTGGTAATTACAACTAGGGACACAATGTACCTTTCTCTCCCTTTCTTTTTCCTTTCTTTTTCCCCTTAACTGTTTTCAAATAGCTAATAACATGTCACTATTATTCTTTTCATGACAAAAATACTTGCCCTGCTATCCCATATTTTAAAGTGATATTCTAGATGAATGCCTTGGTAACAAATCAACATCAGCAGGTTTCCTTTATGGAATCACAGTCATACATAAAATACAATAAATCTGGTGAGGTTTAAATAATGATGCACTTTTCTTAATGAATGCAGATTAAATGGATATTTTATTTGTGTTTTGGAGGACCTTTTTCAGCTTTCATTTGTGTTGAAATTATTCCGTGAGAAAAAAACTTCCCTGAAATAAAACTATTGTATTCTTTCAAGGCCTCAGTCTACTGTCATGGTGTCAATTTGAAAGTAAAGTACAGAGAAATTTTCTTCTAAAACTTCTGTTTGTCAAGATCATTCATAATTATATTAACTTTTGTTTTCTGTAAGAAATGTGGGGTTTCTTTCTGATGTGATGTCTTCTCTGAGAAGCATCCAAATAAAGTGGCCGAAAAGTGCCATCTGCTGCCTCCAGAGGAAATAACTGAACCTGAGCAATTACACCATGGCTGGAAGAGTGGAAGAAGCCCTAGCATCTTCCTTTTCTGGCCACTACAGGAAAGACTAGGATCTTGGGGGAAGAAAATAACATTTTCTCCCTTAATTGTTAGAATCATCGAGTCATTTAGGTTGGAAAAGACCTGCAAGATCATTAAGTCCAACCTTTGACTAAACACTACCATGCCAACTAAAACATAGCACTAGCTGCCATGCCCAGTCTTTTCTTGAACACTTCCAGGGGTGGTGACTCAGTCACCTCCCTGTGCAGCCTGTTCCAATATTTGACAACAATTTGCCTGAAGAAATGCTTCCTGATGTCCAGCCTGAATCTCCCATTGCGCAGCCTGGCCATGACCTGCTGTCCCATTGCTATTTATCTGGGAGAAGAGGCTGAATCTTGCCTGGCTACCACTGCCTTTCAAGTACTTGTAGAGAATGATAAGGTCCCCCTGAGACTCTTCTTACTCTAGGCTAAACACCCCCAGCTCCCTCAGCAACTCCTCATATACCTCATGCTCCACACCTTCACCAGCCCCATTGCCCTTCTCTGGACATGCTCCAGCACCTCAAGGTCATTCCTGAAGTGAAGGGCCCAGAACTGAGGACAGGATTCAAGGTGAAGCCTTATCAGTGTCGAGTACTGGGGGACAATCTCTGCCCTGGTCCTGCTGTTCGCACTTTTTTTTGACACAGGCCAGGATGCCATTGGCCTTCTTGGCCACCTGGGCTCATTTCTGGCTCTTGTTCAGCCACCGTTGACCAGCACCTCCCAGGTCCTTTTCTGCTGGGCCACCTTCCAGCCACTCTGCCTCAGCCTGTGGCACTGCCTGGGGTTGTTGTAACCCGAGTGCAGGACCTGGCACTTGGCCTTACTGAACCTCACCCAACTGGCCTTGGCCCATGATCCAGCCTGCCCAGACCCCTCTGCAGAGCCTTCCTGCCCTCCAGCAGATCAACACTCCCACCCAGCTTGGTGTCATCTACCAGCTTACTGAGGGTGCACTTCATCACCTCATCCAGATCACTGATAGAGACATTAAATGCGACCAGTTTCAATGCCAAGCCCTGCCTTTGTTAGAAGCAATAAGATATTTCGCCTTTGGAGAAATGCACTTCAGCAACACAGACCTTTTTCATCATCTGGTACATCATGCCTATGGTTTGAAAGCAACTAATGGATATATTCAGCTCTATTTTGTATGTGCATACATACCTAGGTCATCCACTGGGTTTCTCTTTTGGCCTTGGCATAGTGAAAATAATTTTATATGAACTTCCTTAGTATGGTTCAATTTAAATCAGTTGTCAAACATTAAAATTATGGATATAAAGCTGGATATAAAGTTTCTACATCTGTTTCCTTATTCTTTTTGCTCTCTTGCCCCTTACCTCTAATGACTTTAAGACCCCATTTCTACACAACAGACAAAAAATCTTAGCTTGTATTCCCTCTAACTCCAAAGGAGTTATTCTGGTATGGCTGTCCCAGTTCCTTCAGAGAGTAGCTCTATCTGCAATTGGTGTTGTTCTTCTATTTCTGCTACTGTACTGACATCCTAAATCTGTCTAAAAATGTTTTTCATCTTAATCCAGGATGAACTGGTATCTCCTAAAATAGAAGATGTATTGCCTGCAGATTTTATGAAGACTAGGTAGCAGTGCGCTAAACCACTGCATTTACATTGGTCTTTCCCAGCTCCTAGAAATCTGGTCTTTCCAATCCCTAAGGATGATAATGAGAAGAGAGGGATGCAAAAGTAGAAACAGAGGAAATGTTTCTGGGTGCAGCATTGCTGCAGGACTTAATGAGGGAACTTTAAGACTCCAAATTAGACATTAAAGTATTGAAACAGACTTAAATAAAAAAAAATGTACTTGTGCTTTTTCAAAGATTTATTTTTAGTGGCTTCAAACATACTAAGTCTCAGATACAAGTGATAATTAGCTGCTAAAACAAATGTATTTATTTATTATGGGACATAAAAGGTTTGGAAACAACTGGCTGGATGGAACAAAGTAATAAGATTTTTTTATTTTCTCATATGCAGAGAAAAATCAGCTGCTGTTTAGATCTTGCTCCAAAATTTGGTAAAATTCAAAAGTAATGGATTACTTTTCTTATGGGAGCATATGTATTCTCAGTTAAAAGGAGCATGGGATGGCCCACATGATAAAACTTTGAAGTCTTGAATACATTGGGCAGGCAGTTCCAAAAAAATACATCTTTTTCTCATTTTACCCCACCATATGATATTTTACATAATTCACACACTGCATACTTTCCTGAAAATGGACCAGACACAGAAACTAAAATAATGATGTTCTCCAAATTACATCTGTTGTCTTTGGCCATCCTAGCTGAATTCAATCAAGACTTCACATCCTGTTAAAAATGCTACTTATTCTTGAGGCACCACTGTCAGTCAGTTCACCTTATTTTTCCCACAGCATTTGAAGTGAGCTTGATCCACCTCATTTTGGAAGCAGACAGTCATTTACTGTCTTTCAGCTGAGTTTCAGTATTTGCTCACTGAAGGGGCTGGAGATTCCAGCTGAGGATACAATACTTTAACGCATTTTGTCTAGTTTAACATGTAATCACACTTTCAGCTAAATGGAACAGCACATACAAGAGATAAGTCCCGTGAGAATAGGTCTGAAGTTTAGGTGATGGCTACAACAAATTAAGGAATTACACCATTATCTATCTGATACCCACTACTGAAGGAGATCTTACAGTCCAGAAAATTCAGTCTGTGTCCTCTTTAGAAGTTGAGCTGTGTCGATTTCACTGCCACCGCCCCATCCCATTTTTAATGTTTTTATGTACTCAACATTTCACTCAATAGCCTAGCTTGAAAAGTAATTATAATGTGATTAAAGTTTACAACAGGAAGTAAAGGAAAAAAATTATTTTTTAAGTATATGGTTTAATCTGAAAGCAAGTTGGAGACTTTTTTTTCTTTTGTCAAGGAACTAAACCAATAATGATTTAAACTGACAGATTGTTTTTATTTGCTTTGTGGCAAAAGAAAAGACATTTTTAATTGATAGAAGTCGCTGAAGTCACAACATGAACTTCAAATCTCAATGAAGTGTAAAGCCATTTTTGTCTCTTATCTGCAGGGTATTTGTTACAGCTGTAAAACACTTTGTAGCTCTTAACACGTGAAGAACTTTCTCCTAATACCTGATAAGTCAAATCATATTTGTCTACAATTTTTTGCATAAAAGTTCCTAGCATGTTGATGGATATAGGAAATTGTTCATGACACTATTTGTGAGCACCAAAAAAAGTGATTATTTTGTCAAAATTCATAAATGAACTGAAAATGAAACTGAAAAGCAGATAGTTATATAAAAAACATATTTGAAAGTATACTTCAATATTATAATTATAATTATTATTATTATACAATTTCAGAGTTTGGCTTTGAGAATGAGATCACTGCAAATGCTGACTCGGAAAGATTTGGAAGGAAGTTAATGAAATATGAAGGAGAACAAGAGGTTTTTTTAAAAAAATATTTCTTTTTGTCTGCAAATGCCTTTCCTCACTGTTAAAGGAAGAAATACTCACTGCACTTTCCGCAGTGCCACAGTGGGCTGTTCTGGAATCACACAACTCTAGGGCTGGGAACAAGTGGGTCACAGCAGACAAGAACATAAATATATTAGCAGATCTTGGAAAACAGTGTACTTAATGACTGTCCTTCTGCTAGTTTCCAGGCCTAGCTTGTGCAAGACCAAAATTAATCTTTGAAAGGCTACATACTCTCTTTATTCAAAGAGACAAAAAATATATGACCGATTTCAATATGTGTCTTCACACACTATAGACCAACAAAGTTACACATAGCATAGCCCATAGTATTGAAAACTCAGGACAATTACAAATAAGCATTTCTAAAAACATGTCACTAAGAGGTGAGCTAATGCCACTGTCATTCCCTTCCAATGGTTAAAAACATACCACCCTTTGTCAGGTTTTTTCTCACGATATCTCAAAGGTTTTACAGCTGCTTGAATCCAACAGCCTTTTGGAAGGATAAGTGATATAACTTTGTTCTCCTGGCTTCAGATAAAGATACATGCTTCTCATCCATGCGTCTAACTTCTTGAGTAAATGATGGCATTAAATTAAAAAAAAAAAAAGACATACCCCTTACAAAAAACCAAAAAGACCAACCCAAAACTATTCCCCACGTAATACACAATCCCATTGCTTTTCAACAGCTAAAAAAAAAATTGAGAAATAAAAACCAGATTAAAGTCCCTAATGTTATTCCTTGTCATTTTTTTTAAAAGCCAAAAAGAAATTATTATACCTGAAAACTAGATTTCAAAGTCAGAGACTTATCTGGCCAAAGACTGCTCATTTTTAACACCCACATATTTTATTAAAGCAATACTTTAGAACAGTTCAAGGGACAGTCTTCATTCAGTCATGCTTAAAGACAAAGATTTTAGATATTCCTGCTTTCTGCCTCACACACTATTGAGGTACACATCTAAGAATAATCTTTTTGCATAACTCCTCCATCTGTATTCTCAGGTAAAAAAACAGGCAAAAAATTCAGTAAAAAACATGGTAAGTGAAGAAAGAGAACATCAATGATTAGGAAAAATTGGTATGAAATTACTGTAGAAGTGAATGAGATGTTCTTCCAACAACTCTGATGAAAAAAAGAATAAAATTATCTTCGTATTTTTGAAAAGCTGTTGAATGGTTTTGCACCACATGTTCTGTGAGTATAAAAAAATATCTCTCCCAAACTCTTCTAACATGTAACACTCTACCTACAGAGAAATCTGCTTCTGCTTTCCAAAAAAATATAAGTCTTGAATTGGAATGTCACATTGAAAAGTTACTGAGGATTATTTTGAACATCCCAGTATGGAAAGCAATACAGCCTTTATTAAGTCCACATTCAATATAAAATGAAATGTGTTGGAGACATATTTCAATGATCACACTAAAAACTGCAGCTCTGTTGCCTGAGAAGGCAGGAACATAAATAAAAAGCTTTCAAGAATTTGGGTCTCATTGGGTCTCATGATCCCAGGACTGGAAGAACAATAGGACTGCTTAGGGGCCCACCCTGGAACTCTGGAAGTCAAACAGGTTGTGAAACACAACAGTGATAGCAAGAAGGAGCTGTTAACCTGAACACCGACTCTGTTTCTGTTGCTGAAGGAGGCACAATATCCTGAGAGGTTCAGCAATGGCACACTGACAGCAGCAAAGCCTCACGTAGTTTTGGGAGTCTACTAGGAGGAAAGAACCAAGACCAGAAGATGAAGAGAATGGCAGGGGAAAAAATATGAGCAGAAAAAAAAGACACTTCTGAAAGAAAAACCAAATCAAATCTAGCCATGTGGTTAGTTCTATCCTTTCCTATCCATGCCTGAATCTTACACCTCACATTTTCATCCCCAATTTTCTTTAATAGGCACGCACATCACGTTGATTATATCCCATGGCAGGTGATGCACCACAAATCTATCCAGTTTCTAACCAACTTCAAACATGATTTTCTGCTTCTCTGTGGGCTTTGATGGTGCGTCACTGTAACCTTGGCTACAGGGCAGCTATTGATTCAAAATACAAATACAGTGTGAGAGAATTTCACAGCACAACAGGGCTATTGTGGCTGTCCTGAACAGCCCCTGTTTCAGCAGCAAATGGAGAATCCAAGTTTCCGAGCACCTTGCTAGATGTTTTACATCTAACATGCTACATTTAGCATTCTGATTTCTTCTTGTACTTGTTCAGGAACTTGTGACTGAGATATAAAAACAGAATGTACATGCAACATAATATTACATTAATAGGGCACAAGCATAGAACTAGAAAAGTGTGCCATCCAAATGATGTCTTTTTACAGTGACAAAGAAAATGAATGGTATAAAAATCACAAGACACATAATAAAAAAAACAACAAACAAGAAAACAAAAAGAAAAGCCAAAAATTTTGTCACCATTGCCACCACTGCAGTTGTTGCCCAACATGGACAGAACTCCTTAGCACCATATTCTGCAACTTGGCTCATCCCACCTATTGCCATCATGACTGAGACTCGAGACTTTATTTCTCCAAGACTTTTATGACTTCATTTTGCCTTCATTGTGATAAAAGCTCACACTGTGACTGAGATGGTGTGCCCATGATTATTAAAATGTAATTAAATACTGTAATTTAGCTATCTTTCTACATTTTTTTGCTACCATTCAGTCAAAGCAAAAACATTCTACCTAAGTTTGAAATCTGAGCAAAAATGCAGAGCAGCAGAGAGTCATGCTCATGGGATCCTGTGTCTTCCCCTGCCTGCAGCCCCATCCAGGCAGGAGCGGCTTTCCCCTGTGAGGTCCCCCCAGGTCCTTTCAGTCTGGCTCCTTACAAGCACACTCAGGCTGGCTGCCTTTCCAACCAGTCACCTGGGATAGCAGCAATGACAACAGAAGTGGTGCAGCATCCAGGGGGATTTGTGCATGAGCACCCCTATGCAGAATCCTCCTCCTTAAGCAACAGAGTCACAGAATGGTTTGGGTTGGAAGGGGACCTTAGAGATCACCTTTTTCCACCCCCCACACACCATGGCAGGGAAATTTCTCTAAACCCCATCCAGTCTGGTCTTTAACACCTCCAGGGGTGGATCAACAAGACTTGGGACTCTAGAGAATTGAATTTTCATTAATTTTCCAATCATGATGTACTCATGATCTGGGCATAATTTTTCAATAAAGTGTATGGAAGAAAGGATAGTAACTCATATCAAAACAATCACAATATTGTATTAAAAAAAATCATACTCTTCCTTACACTTGACTCTTCCTAACACTTGATTCCCCATATTCTTTCCTCCCAAAAAAGTTAAAATCTGATATGATCCCCTTTCAGCTTTCTGTGAATTCCTCCAAAATTCTGAGGAGATCTTAGTCTTAGTAAGTGTCCACTTCGAAATATTCCAGCAAAATTTTTCCCTTTCTAAAAATTTAATTTCTTCTGGTGAGTGTCTGTATTATTACCTATGAATGATAAGTGTAAATGTATGTTGTTTTGAAATTTTAAGTACTTAATGTGACATATTGCACATTCTTGTGATAGTTAAATACGGTGCTTTCTTTCTCTATTGAAAACATAGGAGCACAGACTACACATTCTCATTTACATTTTAAGGACTCCACATTATATGTGTAAAATTATACTCACAGGAAGCAATGCATAGTTAATTTGCTACTTTATTAAATACATTGCAATTAGTGGAAATTACACATTGAAATATTAGTACTACATGCTAAAACTTCAATGACTTGCTCAGCTTTTCAAATTTTTTAATGCAGTGAAGCATAAAACCACAGGATAAGCTTACATCCCCACATCTTCCCATCTTACTGGATCCCTTCTATGCAATCCTTTGCTTAACAGTGTGAAGTCAGAACTGGAAGATGTATACTTACTGAATAAAATACATCTGTTTGTAGCAGATGTATTATCAAGCCTTGGAATGCATTTTATTTAAATGCACAAAATTTCCAATAGCTAAAAAAGGGAAGTAGACCAGCGCACTCCACAATTTCATACTAACCACAAGTATCTGGTTGGACTAATGTAGGAGGGGAGGTCCAGGCGAATTCTTTTTCTTACTTCCCTATGTATTTTATGCTTTAGATTCACGAAATACATTTGGGTTTAAAGTACTCCCCAGGATCTTCATGCTGCCCTTCCCACAGCAGCAAATCTTGGTGCTGGCTTTGTACCATGAATATGATCAGAGTTTCTAGTCCAGAAAAAGGAGAGAAGCAGGTTTACCCAATAATCCAGAATTACTAATATCAAGGAAAGCCACTGATCCAAACCCCACCAATACTTTGGAAATCCTTAGTCAGTTTGCATCTGAACAGAAGAAATTTAAATTAATTTAGGCTTGAAAAATACTCTTTGACTATTCACTCATACTCTTATCAGTTCTATCAGTTAATCCAGTTACTTGAATTTGAACAATAAGTGTTCAGACATTGTAGCTGAGGTTTGAAAGTACTTTCAGCAGTAGTCTAATTTTATGTCACTTTTAATTCACATTTAGTTGATTTGTTTCACTGTAAAAAGGACACTAAATGCTGAACATGTATGAACATATAATATTATAAAAGGAAATAAAATAATTACTGAATAACAAATAATGAATAAATCAATAAATAATAAATATATTATGGACACACTGAAAATCCTTATGGTAAAAATATATTTCTATAGCGAAATAATGTTTCCTATCAAGGAAAGGTCACAGACAAGGTCTTCAACTTTTATGCAAATTTAACCACAAGGTATGTTCTGAAGAAAATCTGGAAGTTGCAGTAATGTTTCCAGAGTGGAAAATATAGCCTGCTATGTTCAGAGAAGTATGGGAAATAATCAGCTGGAAGAAACTGGAGCTGGGATTATGCCAAGTTATTTTGTTGCAGTAATATCAGTATGCCCTAAAGTCTGTTCTGTAAATGAAGGGCTTTTATCATAGTTAATGTAAACATGATGTAGGAGGTGAAAGAATTTTGATAAAATTACTTTTATCAAAAGGATTTGGATATGGATTTTGATTTTCATGTACATTTGAGAAGTGTCCAGATGCAACCTGCAGTGATTCTGCACATCTGTGCCCTCTGCTTTGAGGCACAAATTGTACCATTGAACCAATTACTAAACCTACTGCCTACACTGGGGGCCTTGTTGTCATGAAAGTGATTTATTTTTTACGTGGAACTGCCTAATCAGGAGAGCAAGAACATACAACCATATTATTTGGAAATATTTTAGGAAATATGACTTAACATGGAGTATTAAATGACAAAAAACCCCAAACTGACAGATAACAGTCTATATTAAAAAAATCAAAAGTAAGTAAAAAATTTTATCATCAGTCATTGCAGTTTCAAAGGTGTTTACTCTAAACTGCATTAGTAGTAAAAACCAATAAATATTAAATATGTGCATATGTATAGGCATCATTTTGCAAAGCCAGACACTCACAGGACAGCATGAGTGCAACACCATGCTGTAGACAGGGAGATCTGACAAATCTTGGTGAGGAGCTTGTATTCTGCATTGTGTCTGGGCTTCCATTCTAAAACTTCTTTAGAAACTCCAGTTCTGATCCAAGCAACCTTTTTTTTTTTCCAAAATGGCATATGTACAGCGCAGTGTGATAACTCTCTTTGCAATTCACAAACTTAAAAATCTTTAATTTAAAAATGCACTGCAAGTAAACTTATGTTTTCAACTTTTTTCCATCCCAAGGTGATACTCTGCCTTGCTTATCTAATGCACCATGTCTCAGGTGCAGTTTTTAAACACTTGCAATCTGGATTTCTTTCAAATATTTAAAATATCTGAAGTACTTTGTTTTTTAAAAGAGCTGGGATGACTGGTGTTCTGCATAGCAACATATTTAGTAGTTTTATCTCACTTTTGATAGAAGAGCCCTTTTATGAAATTTAGTTTGCACATTTAGCAGTAATTGGAATCAGTGTGTCATGAATCTCAAATAGTTTACTAATTAGCAAGTTGGACTACAGATGTTGTAATTATTTTATTATCATGTCTGCTTTCTCTTCACACTTAACAAGTCAGCTGTTAATATTATCATTGATATTCTTAAACAAGGATAACATATCAAAAACATTTATATGTTCATGTCCCTAAACTCATGCATTGTGCTTGTGAAAAGAGTGCCACTGAATTGGGATAAAAAACTTTAGGCACTCAAATGCAAGGAAATTACTTTGAAAAGTTACTCAAAAGAACTATTACTGTGTCCTTCATATTAAGCTAATCATAAAGAGTACCATCTATTATATAAACTACATATGTAGCAGTTAGACAGATGTAAAATGGATTATAATAAAGAAAATTAGGAATTGCTACTGTTTAGTAAAAGTGATTACAAATCTTTGTTGATTAAATTTTGTGAACTGCTGTGTCCACTAATGAGCACACAAGCTGATTTAGTAGAATTAGTCCTTTGTATTTGGTAGAGTAATACATCCCTCTTTGTGTTGAAGGGACAAAAGAGAAGTGTCATCAGGAGCTGTCTGCCTGCACATACAAACACACTCTATAGAAATTGCCATGTTATTGGAAGCATAGAGGAATGCCACTAGGAAAACACAGGAAACCCAAGCCAAGATTTGAGATAGCGAAATTGATTTATCAGACATTTTCATTCAGATTTGAGAGGGATACTTCAAAAGCCCCTGTTTTGCTGCTGCCTGTTAAAAGCGCCTATGGCATTCTTTATGATTATTAGTGAAACAGAAATTAAATAGCAACTGACCCGTACAGTGCTCACAGGAGTCACATGGCTCGGAGACCCAGATACTGCACTGCATCACTGTGTGATGAGCAGCACGTACATACCCACTCAGGATCTGCTTGGGAGTGCCAGTGCAGATGAACGAAGGAAATTTGATGAAGCTTCCTAAACTGGTGCCACGCTAAGAATCAATGTTCTTGTTTTCTGTTTTAAACAATATAGGACTTGTTTGCTAGCTTCTGTTCAATTAAAAAAACCAACAAACTAATGATGTCTCAGTAATGTTTACTAGAAATAGATTAATAGAAGGACAATCCTGAAAGATTCAAAATGCCTCCTAAAAGAAATCATAGGAAATATAGCATTGCCATTAAGTAGATGTGCATTGGCTATCTCAAATGTGGAAAAAACATAGCCACGCGTTCTTTAATGTGCAAAGGGTACATCAACATCCTAATGCCAGACAACATAAATTTGCTAACAGCATTATGTAGGAAGAGTATTGTTTCTTGGGCAGAATATTTTGAATTACTTGAATTATTTGTAAAAATAAATTCAGTGCCGTAGCTTTTAACAAACTCAAACTGATGACAAATTGTCAACAACATTGACCCTTTCCTTGGTTTTCAGCAGCAAACTGTGCAATGTTATCACTAATTTCCTAATGTTCTGACTCAGGCAGCAATCTACCCTTTTGTAGAATTCTGGAAGCGTAAAAAAAGAAGTCTGTTGCTTGAAGATGCCTAGACATGTAAGCGTTAATATTAATAATTTCTACTATGTTTAACTGGTCAAGTGTGTTAAAAACAGCCAAAGGTTATTGCTGCTCTATGTGTATCTCTTCTGCCTAAATATATGCTGCAACATAATTTATGTCATAAGTATTAATTTCATCCAGGCTTTCCAAACAATATTTTTTGTATAAGATATGAAATGTGAGTTATAATTCCCTCATTTCATAATGTTCTCCAATAAATGACATTTGAAGGTGTTCTGTGGCATTTTTTTTCTTTTCTTCCTCTCCTTTAGCAGCAGAATGGTATTTTATCACAAATAGACCAAGCACATGCAGCAGATCTGGGAAGAATTAGCCTTCAGCTCTTAGTTTCTAGGTCTAACAGTTACTCAAAACTTTGCATGGTTGCTTTATACAACAACATGAATAAAATTCAGGTTTCCTGATAAGTTGACATGTGGCTGCAGAACTAGCGCCTTCACAGCTCCAGTCTCAACTTCATTTTCCCAAAACAATCCATTTGCAGTACAACGGTTTTCACCAGCAGATAAAAGTTTCCTGCCACTCCTTCATGTACAACTTAGAAAATTCTCTTTGAAAGCACCCTTTCTGCTTCCAGGAATGTCCATTTTTGAAAAGCTGAATTCAGCACTTTCCTCTGCAGAACCATCTGTACCCATCCTAAAGGTTTTCTTGACCCAAAGAAAAGGAACATGTAGGAGCTAAAATCAGATATATGTTGGTTAAGGTCTTGAAAAGCAGTTGAACACCGGTCAGGCATGAGGCACTTTCATTAAAATTTTGTGAAGGCCCTATTTAAAGTCTCTCTGCATGGAAGCTCAATATTGCCATTGTTCAGTAGGATTTAGCATTTTTCTCTGTTGGGCTAGATGAAGGAGATGGACATTGGACCTCCCTACACCAGACAAGCTCCAGTGAAGACTGTCTTTCTCTGTTACCATCAAACTTTTCAAAATGAAATGAACCTAAAATATAACAACATTTTTAGGCAGACAAATGAGAGTCTGGCTATTGAATTTTCCTTCATAGAGGCTTGTCCAAATAATAACCCTCTGTCTGCAGTCACTTTCTTATGAACTACTTAATTTAAGATGATTTCAGGGGCAGAAAATTAAATCATTCACAGTGAATAAATCTTCTAATAACAAGACACTTTTATCTCACAGGCAGCAGTGTTGTCAGTACTTGGGCATAATTGGGACTAGAAATTGGTAATTTTGCTGTAAAGCAGCTAACCCAACAATAAGGACTTTTAAAACAGTCTTAATATTGACTCAGGCTGTTTACTTGAAAACTTTCACCAGCTACGTGACATTTTGCTTTGCTAAGTATTAATGGGCACAGGGTCTAAGGTAAGTCTTGTTTCCTAACCAGTCACTTGCCCTAGTTATTCATACTCTTTTAGCTGAATGGTGGTGGAAGGGAATTTATTTTCTGGGATTTTAGAAAATTGACTTAAAAGAATCCTTCATGCAAAGCACAATCCTATTGTAACATAGGATGTAGGGGAGGGTAGTGTGGGAAGCTGGCATTTTTGGTAAACAACTGGGCACCATAAAAAGCCTATGGGAATGTGAACAAAACATTAAAAGCAATATTAAGTGATAGAAAGGTCAAAGTTAAGATAAACATCGGAAAGTAAGACACTTCAAAGTGTCACTTCGTCAGTTATACTGACAGTCACCCTTTCCCTCTGAAATGTATGTTTCGTAAGCTCTTTCTCTTCAAGATGAAGCAAGCATTGGAAATTGCAATTTCCTTTGAATCCCCTCCCTCATCATGGTTCCACTAAAGGTATTATGTTTATGCTGTAAGTGCTTCATGGGCCATTTAGAAATACACACAACTTTTTTTTTTTTTTTTTCACCATAATATCACTGCAGGAGGTGCAACGTGGCAAACAGTTACTAAAATATATCCCAGGTCATTCATAGCTGCATGAGACCTAGGCAACCATGACACTAAAATAAGAGGATTATTGTTGGTTTAAACCTTGATCTGCAGAGACGATCTTTCACATCATTTTTTATTGTCATTCAGGCAAGTTTCTGGACAGTGCCTTCCAAAGTTTTCTGATCTCCTCACAAGGAGAGAGGTTGCCCCAAAAATAAAATTGTATCATCCATATTACTCCCATTTCCTAGTTTGTGTGTTCATCAGCCATAACAAAAAAAAAAAAAATCAGCTAGTTTTCCTTTTCTAGTTCTTCTTCTAGAATATGAGAGTCAGAATGTGACAGTAGGTAGTCATCATTTACTTGTACATCATAGGATTTTGACCTTTGTAAATTTTATAACAAATAAAGCCAAATAATTTAATAAATAAAACCCTATGGTTGTTTCTTGGAGTTTTAGCTGTAAGTCATGATATCACAGATTTCTTTAGGTTTGAAGACAGTCCTGGAGACTATCTATCCTGAAACAGTGCTTAATGCAGAACCAATCCTAACATTAGATCAAGTTGCTTCAGCGGAGTTTTTAAGATCTCAAGGATAGTGTTACAGGGCAATTTGGAAAGATAAACACAATAACATATATTTCTGAAGTTACCATTAACAGGAGGGATGTAGCATTTGACCAAAGTTTTCTGTTCCAAGATCTCTGTTCTGCCACACACATTCATCACATACCCAAAAATCAGGTCTCAGCTGCTCTGGGCCAGCAGCACAGACCTCTGATGACACACATGTCATCATGAATGAGGGGGAACAGGCAATCACTGCCCACTCAATGTTGGGGTCTGGTAGCTTGGACATAACTTTTCTCCTACAGGCTCTGTCTTTGTCATGCTGGGACATCCTTTCATGCTGTTTCCCTCTACCTACCCAGCAGGAACTACTGTCTTAATTATTTATTGCTTCCTAACTTGGATTGCAAACATAAGCAGTCAATGGCCCTGCTAATCACATAGCCCCGGGCAAATCTCTTTGACTTTCTGCTTAGCAAAGACCAATTACTGATCGTCCCCAGGGCCTCTGTCACCCTCTGGTATCCAGCCACCGTGTGTTACAGAAAGTGTGAGGCTAAGCAGCAGTTGCATAAGAAGGTTCATCTGTACTTCTTTGTTTGTTAGATCATACTGAACAAACATTGCCAGAGCTGGGTAGCTGCAGTCAAGGTCCCTTTTGCAGTGATTTTTGCTACACTTTTAAATTGTTGGCTTTTCTTTTTCCTTACACCCAGACAAAATTTCTCTTTTAATTTGCAGTATTGTTTCTCGTCTTTTATTGTGCACCTCTGAGAAGAGTCTGGTTTTGGTTTCTCTACAGCTGCTGTAAAGCAAAAAGGTGGTATTTCAATGGAAAGCATTATTAATCCAGACACATCTGCCTGAAACAGCCAATTAGAGCCAGAACCATTAGAATACTGCAACCCTTATGTTTTTCAGATATTTTCAAAATTTACTGTTTAATGGAAATGACTCAGGTTGCTAATGCATATCTCCAGTGACGGTGGTGAAATAGGTAATTGGTTACAGGTGGGAAGACTTACATATACAGCAAATATGATAATTATTCCCATGTCACCTCATCAAGTTCTTTTAACTTCCTACAAAGTGTTTTATCTCATAGCTTTGAAAAAAAAAAATTGCCATGTAAGGGCTAAGTATTAATGTATAGGGAAATTACCCCAATATTTCCCCATGCCCATCATTAAGTCTTATGGCTGACAGCAAAAAATAATAAAATTCTCCTTTGCTTGAGTTAATTAAGGCAGGTATATGCGCCAAGTTTACCTGGAAAGACAGTTCTGAAGACAAGTCATAACAAGTCACAAGATTTCCATAAGAAGAATACAGAAAGAGAAGTTTTACATTGGATTAAAAGGGTTATACCTAAGGAGCTCTGTCTTGAATCAACATGTTTGGTAACTACAATAAATTAAAGCAATAAAGTTGTTTGTTTTTAATGAACTTATACTGTAATGCATGATTGAATGTGAACAATGTTTAGGATATCTCCATAATTACATGGAGATAATGAAGAAGTTAATTTGAAATACATTTGAATTAATCTGAAATGCAGTCTATTCAAGTTCTGGGAATGGAAAGATAACATTTCAGAGAATTATTTTTATCTCTCCAGGAACACTGTAATTGAATGAGATCTGTTCTCCCTAGTCCTCCAGCAGTGCCAGAATCTGACTATGGAACATATTTCTAATGCTTCCCATCCACAGAAGATAGCATCAGACTGTTTGTAACTTGTAATCTGAAGCAAGGTATATAGATTTTGATTTTATTTTGATTTATTTTCAATTCTTCTAAGAAATAGTTTCTTCTTTGTGACGTAAGGAACCAAAAATGGGATTAATTTCACTCATACAGAATGAATTCAGTCATTCACTTGTCTAAATAACAGAAAATAGATATCCTGAAGAACAACCAACATTCAGGAGGCAGAAGACTTCAGATGCTAATTGAAATTTACTTTATATAGGTATAATTTAGTGTAAATGGTAACACTAAATCATTACTGATTATGAGAATCAATAAAGAAACAAATGGCAAAACCAGAGTTTGAGCCGCGTTCACTGAAGCCATCTCTTTAAATCTTAGAAGTCAGATATGAACTAAACTTGTTCTTTCCCTGTCTAGATATTTAAATACGTCGGCCATCCTTGAAAAGTGGTAATTCTAAAAGATATGAGGGCTTTATTTTGGGTTACTTAAAAGCAAACAAACAAAAAACAACAAAACAAAACGACTCTTTCCCCTCTCCCTCCCGAAAAAGTAAAACACCATAACTGTGGAAAGCCAGCATTAATTAGACAAATTGGAATCTAAAAGGACTCCTAGATAGGCAAAAAGGGCATAGAAGAAAACTTTCCATTTTTCAGATATTCCTGTGGTAATCAGAGCACAGCACAAAACCAGCAGTTTTAATAACTGAATACATTTAATTTTATAAGACAGCCATATGGCCCCAATTTTAGCCACTGAAAAAGCATATTCATAAACCATACTGCACCCAAAGAAAATGTTGACCTTATAACCAGGATGCTAAGAGGCAAAAAAGGAGATATGCTGATTTGCAGATGACACCAAAGTTTGGGTACACCTGAGATTTATCATCAGTTCTACACAATTCTGCACAACTAAACTGTACTAAAGTACAGATAAGTACTAAACTGTACTTATCCCCTTTAAAGCCAAAATCTTAGACAAAGAAAAAAATATCAGAATTTCTTTTATAAAAATTGCTAAAGACTAAAATCTTAAGAATCTTGCTGGTATTTTTGCTAACTGAATGCTACATTTTGTTACATCTTAAAAGAAAGGGGGAGAATGTGACATTAACTCCAGAGCTAGAAAAATAAGAGCAGAACAAGGACTCTAGAAATTAATCATTCTTACTTCTGAGCTAGTCCTGCAGGACTTGCACAGATTCCCTCAACTGAAGTGTTGTAAGTATGTTATTTGTGTGTGTGTGTTTGCACACAGATGTTAGCTTAAGGGTGTGCTTGACTTCTGTACAATGGCTGTGCGGCAATTGTGATGGGAATTCTCTTTTCAGGAAATGATTCATCTAATTCTCAAACACGTGGCATTCATATGACAATTAACATTTCTTCTCATCTCATTTTTTGATGTTTATTCTTAGTGGCACTTCTGGCAAGACTACTAGCACTAACTTCAGTGATAAAAAATGCTGACAACTGAATACAGTCTTTCTGTGGTTTGCTCAGCAATTTGTAGTTTTGTTTGATGGGTAAGGAAGATATAACCATGAAACTATATACAAAAATGTCCAGAAAAAGGCCACCAACTTAAGGTCATTCCATCTGAGTCACCCTGAGGCTCATTTTCCAGAGACAAGTGGAAATCAGTATGCCAGTCTCACCAAAGTCATTTGGGAGTCAGTGGCATTGCAGACTCCTTTAGCCTAGGAAGGAGCCTCCATGCATCTGAGTTTCAAAGATATTTAACTTTCGTAACTCTCAATACTTACAGATAGACTCAGTTTGTGAAATGGAAAAATGAATAATTATTTTGGAAATTTGTATTTTATATAGATTAGAATTGCAAAATATTTATTGGGATTATCCAGTTCATGTACCTCAAATTTTTGGTTCTCTGCACTTCATTAGGGCATCTGAAATAGCTGCTTAGTCTATGTGTCCTTTTCTAAAGGACACATCAAAAAGGAATGTATTTCTGCCCCTAAAATTTCTACAAGCCCCTTTCAATTTTCAATTTTAAATCCTCAACCTTACATTCTACAGCTCAATTTAAAATTGTTTCATAAATTTTAAAATTATATTCAGAAAATTCACTATTTAATGTGTAACTAATCAGGTTCACATTATTGACAGGTAATGTACAGTGCACTAACCCACTGACTTCAGAGGGATTCCTCAATATACTTTTTATGAAATTATGAATTAACTTATTTAAAATATAGTTATGCTAAAACTCGCTTTATGAAGAGGTGTTGTTTTATATCTATCTAATATCATGCTTCCCTGAACAATTTAGTTGTGCATTTCTTGAGGGCTGCCATTCATAAAAACTTGGAGAAAAGCCTAATTTTTTAAGCGTCTGGCTCTGGAAAAATCTGGTGAATTTGACCTAAAACTCTAAGTCCTGCAGCCTAATCTACCCAGAGTTTTAGAGCAATTACAAGGAAATATTTTATAGTTACAGATATTCTGTCAACTTGCCTTCTGAGATTTCACTAATGTTGTGTATTTCAAATTGAATCTGAGTTAAGAAATCAATTTCCTGGCAGGGAGGTCAATCTATAGTTATGCTCATGGAAACTTCCTTAAAAAGGAATAGGGCTAATGTCTTTGGCAGCTGTGGGCAGACAATAAACAAGCTGGACAAAGTGGGACAAATTCCCTCTTATTTAAGAGTCTTTAAAAATGTTAACAATTATGAACTTGCTCAGATGTGATATATCCATTGCAGGAACACAAGGACCGCTCTACAGAATCTTTGCAGGGATTAATGCATAAAACACCATGATTTCGAAGGAAGTTGGTCAGCAGAAGTCTGCCACAGAATATGAACTAAGAAGAAAAGTACTGAAGCAATATGTACTTAAAAAGATTTATAAGCTTTGCAGTAGAAGAGAAAGAAAACATCAACATTTTTTACAAAACAAAGCGAAAATGACAATAATTCAAAAACTATGTCAATTTCTGGATTTATAGTCTTGTTTTATAGTCTTGAGTATTTTTGAATCATTGAGAAGTATTATGTTGTGAATATTACTTCCAAATTATCTGGGGAATAGTCAAACTAAATTCCTTAAATCAAAAATCTACTAGCAAAATTCATGGACAAAACTAATGTACCACTTAGCAAACTCTGATGAAAAATGTCATATTTTCTATGAGTTTAATTTTAATTTCAAGACAATACCCAACTGCTATTGAGCAGCACCTTTGGGTTACACTCGTTTCATATTGATACACTTTATACAACTCATTTGGAATCAGTAGACTTATCCAAAATTGCCTTTGCAGAAGCTGTAGACAAGTATAAGCTAAAGCAATTTTTGCTGTGAGAAGGTCAACCTATCTTTTTTTTTTTTTTCTGGTAAATTATTTTCTTTGTGTTTGGAATTCTTTCCATATCTAATAGTTTGTTCACACATGTACTGATCATACTGAAAATGCTGCATGTACAGTACCAGCTCAAACCTTCTCTGTATTTTTGTTTTGTTCATAAAATCAAAGGCAAGGAGTTGTAAGTGTAATTTGGTCAAGATAATAAATATAGTATATGGAGATTAGAGAATTAACCAGGCATTTCACTGTGCTACTTTCAAGCAAGATCTTCATCTGTCTTTTATGAGTGCTTGTATACAATCATCATATTTTTTTATTAAGTATGAGATGAGGAATCAGCTTTTATATGAGGCAGAAGTGTGCTACTTATTCACAGTGAGGAACAGATCCTTTACTCTCAAAATATCTGAAGGCTTTCATACCTCTTTAATAGTAATTAATGTTGTGCCAATATGAGCTAATTTAATCAATTAAGTAAGAAGATTATGATTTTGAGAAAGAGACAAGTAATTTTAAGTTTCAGAATTTCTCTACTTCGAGTCAGACAGAACACTGATCTGTTTGCTGGCATTCATTCACCCTTTTTATAAGGCTGTGAAAAGTCAGGTTTTCTTATGCACTGGGTCTGAAACTGTTTCAGGACAACAGGTCTGGGATTAGGAGAGTCAGAGATGCAAAACTTCTGGACATTCGATTTGATGTTTGGCATTTGATATTCCTGGCATTAGAGGCACAGAAATCCATGTTTGTACTTGCTCATGCTAAATCAGATCCTACTGCCCAAGTAACAGGATCCCCCTACACATGGATAATCAGGCCCTTGCAATAAAAAAGGTTTAGCATCTATTTTTCAGTAAAGGAGTCAGAGTCAGAATATTTAGTGCAGTTACATTACTACTACTACTTTTAATTTTTTTTCTGTTTTTTGACCAAACTATATGACTCTTTACTAGAAAATATATAAATGAAAATATTGTGCTGGAATAACCTTTCCCACAATTCAGGTGCTCATTTGGGTTTGTGGAAAAAAGTGATATTAAGATTTTTATCTAACTGAATAGTGTTTGAACACCTAAATGCCTTAAGCACTTGATTTCCTGAATATTATCCTGAATAGCATTTCTTCTAGTGTTTAAGTCCTTATGATGGTGTTCTCTGGCAGCTCTGTCACCCATGGTGCTGCAGGGCTGGTGGGTGGGTTTGTTTAACCAGAAATTTAAAAAGGAGCTCAAAGAACTCTATAGCTAAATCTCAAAAAGTCCAATTAATGCTTAGAACCAACTCTGCCATTTCACTAAAGGTTAATTGATGACTGAGGTTCCAGTGTGTCACAGAGGGAGCAATCTATCAACAAAAGTGCTTAAATGGTTAGTAGAGCACTTCTTAAAAATGTAACATAATATAATTTCTATGTGCTTTCTTTCTAAAATTAGGTTTTATTTTATCAGCCTTGCCAGCAGCAGTCCAAAGCTGTCTTTACTGTATCTGATGGTTATTTATTTTCCAATGCTTTTATGTAGTTAAACACTATTTTGATTCTATTAAGTGCAGAGGAAATAAGGTAAATAAACACATTATCAGACTTCATTTCTTCCTCAATGTGAATCAATATCTGATATAATGTTTTAATTTCATAAATTAGTTGTGGCCATTACTAACAGCCATTTCATAAATCATCAGAATAATATATGTTTAGGTATTATATTCTTGGCCTGAAGCCAAACAACTGGTATAACATAATAGGAGCAAATCAAGCCATGAACTAAAAATGGATTAAAATGTAAAATAGGTATAATTGAATAATAATTTAAAATCTATCACCTTGATATTTTATTATAGAATAATGTAATTTTTCTTGTGATAACATAACCCCACAGAAAACATGAATTAATCTTTTGATAAATAATGATTACTCATGCAGGTATCAAGAAAAGGGTCTCTAACAAAAATATCATGTCTTGAAAAGTTCTAAACCTTACCACCAATATTTCTTAAACTAATAATCTGAAGAAACTAGAATGTCATTTAAAGTTATTTAAAGTAATTTATTTCTTAATGTAAGTATGTTTCTATTTTAAAGCAATATACCTTGGAAAGAGATTTTAACATAAAATGGAAATAAGCAATTGCAAAAATATGCATTCATATAAAATGACATTTTTGAGAATTTCAATTAGCCAAATATTTATTTAACTTATGAGCCAGAATTTGGTTTTCTTTCTTACTGCATGCATTAAACAAACAAAAACAACAAGTTGTTATCTGGACTGTTTTCTGTGTTATTTTTTCCATCAACTACAAAGTGTTCATGAATCTGAGACTAAAAAAAAGAAGTAAAATTAATAATTCTACATTTTAATAATTCTTAAGAGGTATCAGACCTATCTTAACACTTGTCAGAAATTAAAAAAATTCAAATTGACGAAAAATATATTCCTAAATTAAATGCCCTATTTACAATATGTACAGATTTAGTTCAGAATATCCTTGCACTCTCCAAGCTACTGGCACAGGAGCTCAGAATAGGAATAGCATGTTAGTAAAGATACTATTGCTCCACCTAGTGAAAAATCTGTAACACATCAGGCTTAAATCTGAAGTTGAATCTGTCCAATTCGTGGGGCCAAATAAATATATCAACCCTCGACTTAAATTTTATTCATCTCCCTGTTAAAACAGAGTTCTGATTTTGCAGTACATTCCGGTTTCAAGACTTTATTCATAATCTTTTGAGATAGAAGTCAGAAGTGGGAAATGGAACTGTAATGAAGATTACAAGGAATGGGATGCAGGAGATACAATCTATAGTCATGTTAGTGTTATGCTAGCAGAATGCTGCATTTTGAAGCCATGCACATCTTCTAGCTGTTTTG
This sequence comes from Motacilla alba alba, assembly GCF_015832195.1. Taxonomy (NCBI): domain Eukaryota; kingdom Metazoa; phylum Chordata; class Aves; order Passeriformes; family Motacillidae; genus Motacilla; species Motacilla alba. Next base: position 125,211,658 of record NC_052017.1, read on the forward strand.
TGAAGCAGATTAAATTGGTCAAAAATATTAATTGCCTATTGATCTGAGAAAAAAGCTGTCAGAATTTGCATCTGTGTTCAAAATCAATAAGATGAGGAGGAAACCATTTGAGCGGTGGTCCTAAGAGAGCTGCAAATGTGTGGAATTAATGGACCCCTTGCACTTCATATTGACTTGTCTGTACTTTTTATCTCAAAGTTTTATCATCCTTATTTTGTTTCCAGGTTGTGTCAAGGATAAAACCTTCAGGATCCCTAAAGAAATCTAAAGATGTTACCTAATGATTGTGAATTTTGTGACAGTTAATGAATAACTGATCCATGAAGAAGAGAAAAGGCTGCTCATCTGCATGAACTCTTCTCACAAAGAGGATGGACAATTAAGATTACTGAAAATAAGTTCTGACACTGTGCAGAGAAAGGCTTGAGGTTACCACAGGAACTGAATCTTGCCATCCTAAGTAGAATTAGCCAGAACATGAATCTGAGCAGGAGGCTGTTGAGTTCATGTGAATATCAGTGTACAAAAGTACAAATTATTCAGACCAAAGTTGCCCAATTTTGTAAGAGATTGTAGAAACTTGGTAAACTTCCATCTTCCCTTCTGAAAGAATTCCAGAGCTGTGTAGTTTGCTCAAATCTGCTTTTCTCTAGGTTTATATCTACTGATAATGATTTTGTCCTGGCTTCTCTCCACAGGCTTACCACTCTAAGTCTTTGATAAAGACCTTTTTATTACACTGGCATGTAATTCCTTGAACAAAGACCTAAAACCCAAAAGGCTTGCTGACATAAAAAGCTGCTAGATTATCTTTTGAAAGCAAAGGAAGGGGAAAAGGGAGCTCCTTGATATTTCATAACATCAGTGAGTGACATTTGTGAATCCAATATCAAAATAGCACTTCTAACAAGGAACGATTGTAAAAGATGAATTTTATTTGAATTCAATCAAAACTTAATCAGGTGACAGGAAAGTTAGACCTGCATATTTACTGCAAATTCTCTCATCAAAGACTGAATAAATTGGCCAGGGTGCAGGTTAACACTGGGTGTGTCAGCTGGATACAACATGTTTTTGGCACAAGAGGGCTTAGCTATCAAGATGATCTGCATGGGAATGATTTAAAAATAGCTACAAAGCATGGTTGCCGGGTTGTGTCTGTACACGTATAACCTATCATTCTCAATATTCATATATTTTATAAAAATACAAGATATTTATTTAATACATTCTAACTTCTAAGCAGTCACAAATTTAAATGTGTTTGCACTGTTTCTTCATGGGTGAGAGCAGTTGAGCAAAGCTCAGAAACAGGGATAAGCGTAATTGTGCTCTTTGTGGTTGAGCTACATTTCTGTTACCCGTACCAGCACACTTGTAGCACTCCATGGAGTGCTAGCCTCCATGCAGTTTGTCATAATTGTTTGTCATAATCATTTTACAAGAGTTTCAGGTACTCAGCACCTCAGAAATGCTGAATCTCAGTTTACATATTGCAGTCAAAATTGTCCTGTTACTATTTTTTCAGAAAATAAGGTATTTCAACACGTCATATCTTGGAAAGATTTTTAGGAATGGGTCACACCCATCAGAAATTTACACTGGAACATTACAGAATTTACAAAGGTTAGGGAGTTTTGATGTAATTGCCTTTCGATGTCAGCAAAAAGATATGCGACAAAACACACTCTAGAAACACAGCATTCCAAAAGAATCAAAATCTGTTTAGATATTATTGTGTTAGAAAATTAAAATAGTTTAAATCTCAGTAGTGCACATCTTATTATTTTTACTGAATCAATCTGAAAAAATAAATCATTTTTGGGGGGAGGGGAAGTGTGCAACATCTGGAAAAATAGGCTATGTTTTTAAAACCACTTCTGATTTACAAGTAAGGAAGGAGCATTTTCCACTGACAGGACAGGAAAGTCAGTCAAAAAATCTCCCACAGCCAAAGATAAAGAGTCAATATAAACACAAATGAAGACATCTGTTTCACCCATACATTGAAGCAACATTATATACTGATAAGAGTGAATCTGTCACTCATAATGCTAATTATCTTGTAAACTATTACATAGGCAATACTTCAGGGATTTTTGTTTCTGCACATGCTAAAGCAAAATTTAAGCAGATAATCTGCCTGCTACAGCTGATGGAGACTTCTAAATGAGATTCCAAGATGAAAAAATAGTACCTTTACATACTACTAATGAAAAAAAAATTATATGAATTCATGTGATTCAGCCAAAATTCCAATGATATAACACCACTTACTCACTCTTCTGCTGATTCTTTGTCATTTGTTCTTCACTACTAACCTCGTGGCTAAGAGCTGTTAACTGTGTAAAAAAAGAAAAAAATAGAGGAAGTTCAGAGAGTATCTGTGGATATAGCCAAAACATTGGAAACACGGGAGGACTTTGTCACTTCTGAGTAAATAATCAGCATATGGCAGATTAATTGTTAATTTTAGATTAGTTGAAAACATATTAAAAAAATACCTTTTTTAAAAAAATATTTCTTTCCAAGTTTCTCTCAGTGGACGTGAAAAAAACTGGAGTGAGGCAGCTTAGAGCAGTGTTATGATGACCTCTTGTGGTTAAGTAATATATGCATTTTGGTTCAAAGTCTTTTGAAAACTTGCAGTATCAAAGGTTAAATTCTATGCTTAGATCTGAAGAGCTTTGTGTTGTTAATGCTATTTAACCTGAAATAACTCCTCCTCCCAAGCACACTATCAATATTTGTTTAGCTCACTGCTAAAGGATTATTTCAAAAATATCGCAACCTTTGCACTCAACAAACATAGCAGGTGAGAGTATTGTGTTTTCTCACATGGTAATTTGTTAAAGCAAATTCACAGGTCTACCTAAATAAAATAATTAATATAAAACCCAATAATATTTAATAAAACCATGCCCACTACAAGTGTGAAAGAAACTATATAAGCCACTCATTATAAGAAATAAGATTATATTGATAGACTGCAACAGTAGATATTAAATATATATATTTTGCATAAAATTTTAGTGCATGAACTAACTCTATGCATCATGTTTAAATTGCTGTTAAAGCTGTCTCTTTTCCTCAGCTTTTCTTTCAACAAAAATCAGAGAACTGAGGATTTTCTGATGTTGCCAAATGCAGGCTATCAATCTGGATCAAATTATTTGACACCTTATCCCTGAGTAGATAAAATTGCTCAAGACTTTATCCTGATTTTCCAGTTTCCTGAAATAATTCAAAATTACACTGATTTCATTAGACTGCTTTGCTGAGTGATTATACTTCAAGTGATGGTCCCATCAATATTTATAGACCCATGGTAGTACTTTCCCACTGGAGGTTCACTAGTGGTGGTATTTACACCTGCCAGGCAGTATTAACATGACCTTACTAAATTTAGGATTTATTGCGAAGCCACTTCTGCCCTGGCTCTGCTGTCTGAAGCTCTGGAAGCTCATCGGGAGCACAACCTTGGACTGCCCCCAGCTGGACGTGTGCCACATTGTGAGACGCTGTGATTGCAGCTGGGGGAGCCTGAACTCAGCTGCTGTGAGACCTGACTTGTTTATGCTTCACACGCTTTGGAGATCCCTAGGTTAAACCTACACGCTGCTCTCAGTGTACACAGTAACCACTATCAGCTCTCCCCATTTCTTTTCTTTGAAAAGGTGAAAAACAGAGACTGTTGAGCAAAACACACTGGAGCAAAGCAAATGACAACAACAAAAGAGCAGGTTTAAGTAAAAATGTGGTTATTTACACATGTCAGTACGGAAGCACTGATGGCAGTCATGTATCCTGAAAAGTCTCTCTGACTTTCGAAACATCACTGACAAAATTCTTCTCAAAATTTATTGTATTAGGAGGTTCTGAGCACTGCTGGTACACAGACTTGGGAGACAAAACCAAATTGTTGGTGTGGGGGAGGGAAATGTTTTGTTTCTATTGTCTAATAGGCCTAATCTGCCTCATTCTTCTTTGATTGGGTTAACTCTGCAATGCCAAGAACTGACTGACTTTAAACTGAACCCAGGGTATGAGGAGCAAACTCCAACACTCTTGGCCCCATTGAATTTCCAACTAAATACAAGTTTGCATGTCTGAGCATGTGATTTTTCAAAACCTCTAAATGCTGTCACTATTTCCCCTGCCATGGGTTACAGGTGAGATAATATCCAGCCTGAGACAATTTTAATTTGACCCTCAAGGTGCAGTTTATTTCTCCCCTGGCTCAGCATCACTGCCTGGTGGCTCGTGGCCACTTGTTGCCCATTGGAGGCTGCTGGCCAGCCACCCAGGAAACCAGCCAGCTAGTGACGTTCTTAGAGGAGGTAGGGGGGTGGTTTTGGCAGCAAATATGCAGGCATCTTGTGCCTCATTGTGTAGCCTTCCAAGCTATGCTGTGCCAGGAGCATCATGGTACAGACAGGAATCATCTGGTGAGTATCAAGGACTCATCAGTTTCTCCTATCCCAGGACAGGGGAGAAGGTGTCATAGTCACAGCCTTGTCCCACCAGCCAACTCATAACTCTTGCTGCAGCCACATTTCAGCACAAGGGTCAATAGACTAGCCATGGTGCATGCCTTCAGCCAACACCATACACCAAACATGTTCACAGCTCTGAAAAATGAGGGTGTGCTTTTAGGTGTGGGTGGCACACTGGGACAAACCATGATTTTGAGGCAAGTTCTGGATACTGATTTTCAAGGACAATGAAAGTCAAATCCTTCAAAAACCTTTCACCTTTGCACATCATCTAATGTTCACACTAATTATTAGAAGGCCCTTATAATTCGTATACATATTTGGTGATAGAGATGAGCAGCAGAAAATTACCAGCAAGCAAAAATGTTAAAAAAAGAAAGCAATACAGGGACACTACCAAATCATCTAAGCTCCTTAAATAGCAGTGGCAGTGTGTTCTGCCACTGACTATTTTACTGCAGAAATATTTCCTCTCTAGGCATTCTCTGATAACTTCCTGTTTATAATACAGTTTTATTCAAGCTTTGTAATGTGCTTTCTCATTCTCCAAGCAGTGCAGAGCATCATTGCAAGCAGGGGTTAAAGCCTGTACTTCCTTTTTGGCTTCTCTTGCAACAACGACAGGTTCATATTCTGGCTTTGACAGGAGAGAGTTGGATTTACTGGCTGGCCATTGTGTAAGCATCAACTGTACTGGAACTGCAGTAGGAGCAAGAAACAGGAAGAAACCAGTTGGTAAAACACAATCATAGGCTGGCAGGAATTCCGTGACTATTTGTCACTCCTTCCAAAGAGGGGAAAAACAGTTGGTGGCAGATATTCAGTGCCATCAAGTACCCAGAAGAGAGATTAAATATCTTTTTGCTCCATGCCAGGATACTCAGAGTTTTACTTCAATGTGGACCATGGCTACTTGGAGGGTCTGGTCCGAGGGTTCAAAGCTGGGATCTTGACAAGTGCGGACTATGTCAATTTAGCACAGTGTGAGACGCTAGAAGGTAAGTCTGCTGGTTTATTTTATTCAGGAAGAAACACTGTTGCTTTGGTGTTTGAAGAAGGGAAGGTAAAAGACTGAACTACTGAGAGTTTGTCTTAAACCCAGAGATAACCCTGATGTCCTTTGAAGAACTGTTCTCATATTTAAGTTAATAGCTTTCCACAGACTGTGATTTGTGTGCAGGCGGTAATTTGCTAAGCAATGCAGACAATGGGGCTTTCTCGTTTACTGATAAGGTTTAGAAATCTCATCCACAGATTTTTTTTTATGGAGACTGGCAACCTTCTCACAGATTTTAGCCATGCTATAGAACAGTTAAAGTTTGGAACTTTCATACCATTTCAGCTGTATGAAACAGGTTCCAAAATCTTGTTAAAAGCTTGCTATTTGGCTCTGAGTTTCTCTATAAAATACATGATTTTAGTAATTTGTTACTTCCTGAATTTTAGGGTAGTGGTGAAGACTCTGCTTACCAGGAACAGAAAACTAAGAAAACTAGACTCCACCAAAATAAAACTTGGAGAAATAGGAAAGAAAAAAAAAAAAGAAAAAGAAAAGAAAAGCTCTTTTCAAGGTGACTTTGCCACAGTAGTAAAGAGAACACACAGTAGTTTCCAAAACAGCTTTCTGTGGCCAAGACTGGTCACAGCCTGATGAAGACAGACTTGTACCAAAGAATCATATGACATACCTTTAGACATTGGGCAGGAAAAAATGCAAATGCAACAGAAAGAAATCACCTTTCTAAAGAAACATAAAGTTCATTTTCCTAACTGCAAAATGAGAGTTATGATTGTACACTCAATTTCTATAACTTACAGTCTATTAGATCAGTTTGGAAAAGGAAGAAGGAGAATGAGTAAGCTCACTCTATTTTAAGCTTTGGCTGATTTGTACATGCAGTAATGGGTTTGGAGTAAGAAAAAGGGAAGAATGATGATTCCCATATCCAACAGAGTTTTGAGGCTGTCTAAACTATTAATATAACTAATAACATAAATCTGGGAAGATTGCTTGCCATTCATCTCTCAAATTAAAACAACTACATTTAAAGAAATGCACATAGATATTTACCTGTCTGCAGAATTAAGTTCCTTTTATAGTTAAAGAAGAGTTTATCAGTACAGTCAATGGAATCTAGACACTATTGAACAGACCAAGTGCATGTGTCTACTTCTGCTGATAACCTGGAGAGCTGTACCAGCTCTCCATTAAATACAGTGGCAGTTCAGACACACAGAACAGATGTATACAATCACTCTGAGAACTGAAATCTATTCCTTATGTCAACTGGAGAAAATCAACTGTTTCTTCACCCCTCTTTGTTCCAGCATTTGTGATTTATGCAACTTATAGACTCAACAGAAACCCTTGATGTTGCACTTAATTGTTTAAGTGAAAAAGTTCTGCTGCATAAGGATACAGATTTTGGGAAAAGGTAACAGCTTCAAACATCTATAAAAGACACAAAGAACAGATTGGTAGAATCTCTAAACTCTCTAAACTAAACTCTGTTGTCACTTCACTTCTCCCTGCAGATGAGCTCAATAAATTATGTTATCCAAAGCTTCATGAAGGAAAAAAATCCTGGTTTCTTCTGAATAAGAAGAAAATATATGAAGTCAAAAACACACTAGCAAAAGGGATTATTTGTACCCTTCACAAAATAAGACTTGCTCATGTTAAGTTTAGCATAGCTAAAGAACCCCTAAATTTTAAGTCATGCTATAAGGAAGTTATTTACCACCATGAGGTAGTTTTCAAATATTTCCAAGATATATAAACATTCAATATTTTTAAGAGCATGAAGCAGATGGGCAGGTAACAAGAGAGAGATAAAAAAATCACTCTTAATTAAAATTTATAATAGGAAGAACAATTAGTTTTATTTTTGAAACCTAATTTTTCTAGTGTTCATTCAATTTTAGAATGCAAATTATTTCATCAATAGAAGCAGCAGCCTTCATCATTCCTCCTACAAGCACATCTCTACTACCCACTCTCACTTCCCCTTTTTCTCTATTCAGCTACATCTCTTTCACCACTGTAACTTTTTTCTACTTATTAAAGACAGCTAACATTTACCTACCAAATGTATTATTTATAATGAAAATATGAGAAATATAAAAATAATGGATTTCTACATGATGCTAAACATATTTATTTCTCTGCACATGTAGGATGCTGTAATACTGCACTTCCACCGTGAGTATATAGTGCACCAAACCCACAGATCCCTACCTAAAGTAAATTTCTATATTCAGCAAGGAGATCTGTGCTGTAATAATGCGATGTTTGCTCAATAGTGTCATCATGTCTTCATATTAAAAGGTAATAAATTTACCCTATTCTGTATTCTGTGGCTTAGCACCACACCACAAAAAATGGCCTAAGCTAAAAACACTATAAATATGCTAAAACAAACAAGCAGGAAACAAAAATCAGAATCACTCCAAGTAACCCATAAACAGAAGCAAAAAGATCTTTTAATTTCAAAGCGGTTTTGGTATCTTTAGAGAGGAAACCATAACATCACTACTGAAGAACCACAAGAAAAACTGTAGGTTAGTGCTTTACATCTGCTTGGTAATCACAGAGCAAGTGTAAAATTAATGGCAATTAAAAAAGAAGACCACTAACAAACTAATGATACCACTGCGTCCTCTCAGGTCAGGGCCATACAGACAGGAGGAGAGGCTTTCAGCTCCATTTAGACATCCTCTTCATCTTGGTTGAACTACTATGATTTCCGTGGAGCTACCTAACGGGCTGCATGCCTCTGGTTTGGTCCTATGGCATTGTCTGTTTCAAGGGAATGAAGTTCCCAGAGCAACTTTGCTGACAGTTTTGAAGTAGAATATGGGGATGTGGGAGTGTGGAGGTGTTTAAATGAGTGTTTTGTTCTTATCTTGCTTTTTCTGTGATAGAAAGACTTCTGCTGTGTAGAAAGGAGGCTAGGTCACAGAAGGACAAGCATCTCAACTCTGTTCCCAACAGAATCACTGAAACAAGTTTACTTAACTTACCAGAGCCAGGGCCTGCCAGCACATGGTGGCTGAAATAACAGTGTTAACTGAAAGAAAATTGCAGCTAGTTGATTATTGCTATCAAAGTGAGGGGTCAGAAAAATTACCATGAACTTGATGCCAAGAGACCAGGTTAACACTTTGTTAAAGTTCTCACAATACTCTTTCTTTTTGATGAAGATCATTCCTGTCTTAACTGTAATCATCTTAAACTAGTCTCCCTCGGTGCATTAATTCCTTTTAGTCATACTTTAGTTAATTGTGTTTGCTGTTCAGTTGTGAGTATACTCACATAATTATTTAAGGTCATACTTTTCCTATAAGTTGTTTTCCTGCCTGTAATTTAATGAGGAAATAGACAACGCAGATGGATGACAATCAAAATGAATGGATGACAGCTGAAATACAGGAATTTTCTTCCCTAGGGATCTTTAGGACAAAGGCCAGAGTCTTGTGTAGGTCTCCAAGAGACCCTGAGAAAAGGAGCAGCTATCATCAATAAAAGGTTTTGGTAACAGGAATGTCTGAGGCCCCTGTAATGCTCAGCCATCTACTCCTGCTGAGTCACCAAGTCACATCACTAGTGCAAGTGTCTGACAGCGACAGTTCCCAGGACTTATTTATGCCAGCAGCAAAGAAAGGACTATAATTTAGATCCACCAGTTCAGTCTCTGAGCTGCACTGAACGCTGTCTTGATGTGAACTCTGATTATGAAATTCCTGGTTGATATTATATGGTATTGGTATATAGTATATGGAGCTTGTGGATGATTATTTTAGCCAAGACCATGAGATATAGTTGAATATTTTTTCTTACATATAATATGCATGTTGGCATTTATTTATTCAGTTAAATAAATACATCTATAAAGCAGGCTGTGTAACTGACAGGGTTTTTAACCCAAAATTCTTGGGTATAACATTTCCTCCATAGCTTTTGGGAGATGGGTGAGGCTATTTAATGAATTATGGCTAATATTGTTCGTGCCTTATATTGAGGCATGATTTATGAAGCCACTCAAATCAGAGAACTAAGAATGGTAACAAAATCTTGTGAAACTACTCCCGATCAGCCAGTTTTTGTTTCTGTTCATCTTATGATGATGTTAATCACACTTTAGAATGGTCAATACTTGGGGCTGACATTTGGGTTTTACAGTCTGCTTTATGTAGTTAACCCCTGGAAAGAACTGTGTTTGAAAGGTATTTACACAGTGTGGCTAAAAGTAGATATCTGTGGTTCATCTGAACAGGAATTGAGAAAAGTTTGAACTAAGCTCTACATCTAATAAAGTAGTATTATCTAATCTCAGCATATGTCAAGTATTTTTGTACTCTTTGCAACAAAAAAAGAGAAAAGTAGGAATGAACAGTTTTCACAGGAAATGTAGGTGTAAAATCAAAATATTAATGAGCTTTTAAAAACTTGGTCCTACATAGACTAATTTCTGGGTATAACTACATTTTTATTTTTCTCTTAGTCTTGCTTACCTTTCTCTCTTTCTTCAATTGTGTTTCTTTTTTCATATTTGGATTCTATTTCTCCTCTTCCTACATGGAAGTCAGTACTGAAACGATGACTTTTTCTAAGTGTGTTATGTGATTTGATATGGATTTGATGAATAGACTATATTTGGTGGATAAGGAACTGGCTGAGTGGTTGCATCCAGAGAGTAGTGGGCAATGCTTCAAAGTCCAGACGGAGCTCAGTGCTGAGCAGTGTCCCTGAAGGGTCCTTTTTGGGACCAGTACTGTTTGACATCTTCATCAGTGTCCTGGTTTGATAAGGAAGTGAATTTTTCAGGAAGTTGTGGTCAAACAGCACCAGCATCAAACCATGACAATCAGTGACACAGACACTGGGATTGAGTACACTGCCAACAAGTTTGCAGGTGGCACCAAACTGAGTGGTGCATGTGACACCAAACTGAGTGGTGCACGTGACACCAAACTGAGTGGCGCAGTTGACCCAGCTGGGGGAATTGAGAGCAGACCTGTGGAAAGGGACTTGGATGTCTACTACTCTTGGACAAAACGTCAGACATGAGCTGAAAATGTGTGCTCACAGCCCAGAAAACCAAGTGTATCCTGGGCTGCCTCTAAAGCAAGGTAGGGAAATGTTTCTCCCCCTCTCTGTGCCCTTGTGAGACCCAACCCTGGAGTACTGTGTCCAGCTCCAGGCTCCCCAGCTCAGGAAGGACATGGGCCTCTTGGACTGAGTCCAGAGTAGGGCCACAGTGACGATCAGAGAGCTGGAACATTTCTTCTACAAGTTAAAACTGAGATATTTGGGACTGTTGATCCTGGAGAAGGTTCTAGGAAGACTTTATTGCCAACTTTCAGTACCTGAGGGGAGTTACAGGAAAGACAGAGACAAGAAGTTTTTTAATAGGGCCTGTAGCAATAGGACAGGGGGCAATGGTTTCAAACTAAAAAAGAATAGATTCAGACAAAATATATGGAAGAAATATTTTAAAATGAGAGGTTAAACACTGGAAGAGGTTGCCTAGAAAGGTTGGAAACATTAATGGCCAGACTGGACAGGACTCTGAGCAACCTTGAAAGGCAGCCAACTTGCATAGAAGACTCTATGAAGTTTATCTCAGTACGCCACAGTGCTAAATGTAGGAGTCTGCTTCACACTGTACTAGCTCTTTTGCTTTAAGTCTCAGTGTAGGCAGCCTTACTGCATGCTAAGGAAGTATACACATAGGGAAATAGGCAAAAATAGCTACTGTACTGATAAATACTTACCTTGCTAACTGCAAATTAACTTCCTGACAGGTACAACCTTATTTCCATCTGTGGGAGTGTTGCTGTCCCTTCCCCTAATTATCAGTTCAGATTTCACATAGAAATCTAATTATTATAAATGCCCAAATCATATAACAGAACCCCAATCTATAATTTTAAATAGTTTTAATCTAGCATTTTAACACAATTATGGATTGCAGTGGGGCCTTTTCTAAAAGAAAGCATTAAACTGCTTTGAACAGCAAGAAATTATCCAAATGCTTGCTTATGCCTCATGGTAAAAAATGGCTAGCAGAGAAAATTTGTCATATTAATTCTAGGATATCATGAAAGTTTCTTTTAACTTTGTGGTCAAAACAACTCATTTTCCCCAGTCACCAGGGTTGAGAGCTCAAACAGAAAATGTCACAATGACCCAAGTTTCTGGAACAGCTTCTTAGGATTTGCTAGCAGCAGCCATAAATCAGAGAAAGCCAAACCAGAAATGCTAAGAGAGTGTAAACTCTCCCCTTTCAAGTGCTCCACTGCAGAATCCATTTGGAGTCCAGAATGTGTGCCAGACAAGACGTGTTTTGTTCTCTTCTTCAGGCAGCCTGATAACAGAAGATTATAATCTTACTTGAGATTTAGATGTTTCATGGAAATATTTAAGATCTTACCAAAGTTAAATGATTATTCCTATTAATGCAAAACAGTCTGTGAGAGTGCAGCAGACAAAGCAGTATAATGGTGCAAATCAGTCAAACAAACCTGATGAGGGAGGGACTAGAGACACTAGTGAGTAACAGTCTGTCTGGTATGTCTGAAAATAAAAGCTGATGGTGAAACTTCTGACAAAGGTATAAATTATTTCTTCTTTCCTACAGTATGCAGAAAGTCTCACTGGTAGAAGGCAGTACAAATTTGCATCAATTTTGCATTTACACTATATTATAGCCATGCAAAAAACTTTTCAATAGAGTATGATCAGTTGCTTAATATAAAAATGTATTAGAAATTAACTTTTAAAAAAAATCTGGTTGCAGACAATATGACAATTTTCTCATGGTCTTTCCTGAATTTAATTCCAGATCTGAAGTTACATCTACAGACTACAGACTATGGCAACTTCTTGGCTAATGAAACTGGTCCTCTCACTGTTTCCACTATCGATGAAAAACTGAAAACAAAACTACTCACAGAATTTCATTACTTTAGAAACCATGCTTTTGAACCACTTGCCAGTTTTCTGAATTTTGTCACGTAAGTAATATTACCACATAGCTTACCACACAGTAGTAAAATAGCTTACCACATATCTTACCACACAGAAAAAGCAGTTAAAATAGTGTAAATGCAACATCTTGGAATTTCCATTAAGTTTTAAACCCAGCAAAATTACTTTGATACTGCTACATGTGCATGCTTTACTTGCTAATATAAATTCTGGAACTGTATGTGTATATGAAGAGCTGTTGTCTTTGCAGCTAATTATTTTAAAGAACAGAAGCAGTTTTCTTTATGTGAACAGCGGCAGAAGAAGTGGTAGAGATTAATTAATTAAAAAATTGTTAAAATTTTCAAACACTGTTTAAGTCAGACAAGTTGAAAAACTACATTTGGGAGGGGAATCTTGCATGATTCATGCAAGATTAAAAATTTCATGATGTACAGAGAAGTGATTTAATTCCTAGGCCTATGGCAAATAGTAGATCTTTTTTAAAGGGGGAAAGACAACACATCCTACACCTGTCATAATTTTTATAATGTTTGAACCAAATAAATAAAAACGAGGATGACTTTATAGGGTATATTGCAAGGTACTTAGATCCAAGCAGCGCTATTTGAAAGTTCAACTGCTGTTTGATGCTGGATGAAGAGAAAGCTCTGATCTCGATACCATCATAAATAGATGAAACTTGCAAATGAATGTCTTAAACAACTTTAAGAATGGGGATCTGCTTTATAACAGTATAACAGCATGGGCTAGCAAAATACCAGCATGATATTTTACCTAACTATTTGCTACCCTTGATCTTATACTTTTAATATATTTTAACAATAACAATTAACTGTTCAACTAACATTCAAGGAGCATTTTTATTATAACAGTAAAATTATTTTTTTTTCTGGTCATGTGTAGCTGACCACTTTTAGGTTGATATATTAAAAGGATCTTAAAGGCTGTCCTGGGATTTCTGTGGGCGTGCAATGTTTACATTTTGTTTCAGGGAAATGAAAATGAAAGCATGAAAGTTTTGGCAGTTCTTTTCTCACACTCATTGACATAAATGTATAGATGTGTATGCACAGCCTTTGCTCACTGTTGATTTTTAAAATAATGGATTCACTGGTTAAAGATATTTCACACTAATCATTGAACTACATTCCACCAGATCCTGAAGCCCTCTTTACACATTTTGGGTGAGAACATATAAATCTCTGTATGTTTCTAGCTGTATTCTTAGTCACCAATGCAAACTCAAGACTTGCATTCAAGGGAATAGTGTTCCCATTTCCCAGTCACTGACAAGACTGTCATCAGCCCCTTTGACACTGAAACTAGTATGAAGCTGATAGAAAACTTCTACTCAAAAGAAAATTTTAAGTAATTGAGAAGAAATCTGTAAGAGCCTGTTCTTAGCTCCCTCATGGGAGGATGTTTAGAGCTGAGTCAGAAGAAAACCTAAGATTGGACCATCTGCATGAACTCTGCAGTTTTCGTGCCGAGATTCCCATGTACTTCTTTGTCCAGATGGTATATATGAAATAAAAAAGTCCTAAACTTGAAAGTTGCTAGCTCAGGTGATTTGCTTTGGATAACACTCATTGTCACTTGTTACAGTGAATCTACGTCTCTCAGCTGTTATGTTTATTATAGTCATGTGTCAGTACCACCTTCTTTAAAAGTGTCCATTTTCTAAATCAGTCATATAAATCAGGTATCAATCAGGTTTAAAACTGGGGCTGTGTTATCTACTTGCTATTTTAAAACTTCTGATGATTTTTGATGAGCTATTGATACAGAATGAACATGCATTCTGATAATATGTAGTATTAATAATAATAGTATTATGGCTAATTAAAAAAATTTTTAGTTTTTATTTTTTAAGTGAAAGCTGATTATAAAAATAATTTATTTTTACTTTTTCTTTCCAATGCAGTTACAGCTATATGATTGACAATGTAATTCTTTTAATAACTGGCACATTACATCAGCGACCCATAGCTGAACTTGTTCCCAAGTGCCATCCATTGGGGAGCTTTGAGCAAATGGAAGCAGTCAGCATTGCCTCAAACCCCACTGAACTCTTCAATGCAATTTTGGTCGACACACCATTAGGTAAAACCACTAAATTCTTTCTTTCTTTTTTCTTTTTTTTCCCCCAAAACTACTAATCCTGTATTCGTTTGAACAGGATGTTTCCCACTGGATATGCTGTGTTTTGGTAACAAAAATCTTGAACCGCAGATCAAGAACATCTGAAGTGATGTTCAGGACATATTCTAGTAACATTTATTAATAGCTTCTATATCCACCTTGGGTAGCAGACTCAGAAAAAAAACATGTTACTGAAGAAGTGCAATGTATATCTTTTCTATTCAAAGTAGTCACTGATTTAAGTCATATGTATTTTAATTTCAACACCTACATTATATTAAAAATATGTCTTCACTAATGATCAAGCTGAAGCTACTAATAAATATACTAATAAATATACTAATAAATATTAGATGTCGTGGTAGAACCCAGATGAGATTTGGGCATGGTTCAAATATAAAGAAAAGTCCTATTTTGAAAAACTAAATCTAAGAGCAAAGCAGGGTGAAGTTTGGAGATGTCGTATTATGAAATTAAGATGAAACTCTGCTCAATGTGGTGCAGCAGCCAACACGAACAAAACCCAATAGCCTGTGAAGGGCACTGAGAATAAGATAGAACTGGATGTATTTGAATGTATATGATAACATTGTGTGCCCTGCTCATCAGGACTGTGAGAGGTTTTGGGTTCTGCTTCTCAAAAAGGTGTGATAGGTTGGCCCCAGATGGAAGAAAATCCCCACCCAGCCACGTGCTCACCCCCTACTCTCAGCACAATGAGGGGGAGAAAAAAGGAGGAAAAAATAGATTGTGGGTTGAGATCACTCACAAAGTACTGCTGCAGGCAAACCAGACTGAATCTGTGGGGAATTAACTTGATTTATTACTGATTTATATATGCATGACATAATTGATTACTGATCCAGATATAAGGAGACAAACTGAAAATAATGAAACATTTAGGGGAAAACTTGGGGAAAATACCTTTCCTCCAGCCTTTGTTGCTCCTTCATGCCAGGCTCCTCTTCTCTGCCCCCATTATCCCCACAGGTTATACTGCATCCGTCCAGACAGGCAGGGAACTCACAAGGTGCAGGAGGAGTTTAGAGCCATAGAATCCTAGAATGGTTTGGGTAGGAAGTGAGATAAAAGATCATCTAGTTCCAACACCCCTGCCATGGGCAAGGACCTTCCACTAGACCAGGTTGCTCAGAGCTCCATCCAACCAGGCCTTGGATAATTCCAGGGATGGGAAATACACAACTTCCCTGGGCAGCCTATTCCTGTCTCATCATCCTCACAGTAAAGAATTTCTTCCTAATATCTAATCTAAACTTACCCTCTTTCAGTTTAAAGCCATTCTCCATTGTCCTATCATTACATGCCCTGGTAAAAACTCCCAGTTTGTTTTTCAGGTAGGCCCCCTTCAGATACAGCTGCTTGACTGAGGGTCTGGGCTGTGCCCTTGGTGTGTCCCAGATGGAGCTCTGCCTGTGTCCAGCACAGCACAGTCCTGCCTTTCCCTCACAGAGGCCACCCTACAGCACACTCCCATCAGTGCCTGGGCACTGGCACACTGTACAGCGAAATCTGAGAAGGGGCAGAGCAGAGCAGCTGAAATGAACAGCGCTGCCATGTGTAGATAGACTAAGAAGTCCAGACTGCAGTTTGGAGTGGACAAAGCTGATGAGAGATACGGACACACGGACACAGTTTACAGATTCCTTAGAGCAGTGGTTTGTTCACAGTGAGTTATGAGCTGCTGCTTACCAAATCCTTCAGAAGACCAAATGCCAGCAGAAAACTAGTTTTAAAAGATAAACAAAACCACTGTTTTCACACAGCTGGTACAAAATTTCTGGATGATTTTTTTTTTTTTTTTTTTTTTTTTTTTTTTTTTTTTTTGCTAAGCTAGTTCGTAAAAGAAGAGGTTGTTATCAACTCTTTAATGTCATGGGAAAAATTTGTGGGCAATAGATCTATAAGGAGATACTGAAGGGAACTCTCAGGGCTACACTTCCTGATATTCTTCATTCAAAATCTGGATGCTGGAAAAGGAGGAAGGGATAAGACCACAAAACCTGGCCAGGCTCACATCTTCTCTGTAAATACCATCTTCCATTGCCACTGCTTGGGTACTGCAGTACTATTTTCATATGGTACTGCTCTGCCCCACTGGGACAGCTCAGGAACAGGGAAAGGCACAGTTGGTTATGAATATCATATTTTTAAATGGTCCAGCTGCATAAGTGAAATTCATCCACTGCCTCCTGCTCCAAAGCTTGCTCTTTAGTCAGTTCTGCCGAGGACCCATAAGCACAGATGGTCAAGGTCAAAGCATGTGCCCTTTATCTGCTGCAACCTGTTGCCTTTCCCACACTACATACGCAAAGCAGAAAAGGGAAAACAGGATTCTCCTTAACAATTGCAGAATACCTGCATGATTTTAGACAAAAATTATTTTTCATATCCCTCACTAGAAAATCTCCATAATAACCAAACTATATACTTTAGAGAAGATTAGTGCTTTCATTAGCATTCCCTTTTGGTTCTCTCTGGAGACATGGGCTCTGGCTGCAGCACTCATTGATTCCCCTCACTGCAGATTCTCATTAAAAAGGAGGGGATAGGAGGATAAGCGGAAAACCAAGTGGATTTTTTGTCGTCTCTATTATATCACCCTTTCTTGTACAACAGAACCCTTGGATCCTTGTTCACACACTAGTGAGCAATAGACAGGAGATGCATACTATCAGCATGCAGATTTATACTGCTATGTTATAAACTCTGCTTTCAGCTGCTTTTTTTCAAGATTGCCTGTCTGAAAACGACCTGGATGAAATGAACATTGAAATAATGCGCAACAAACTGTACAAGGCAAGTCTTTGCAATAAAATGATAATATTTGGGGTTTATCAAATGTCTCAGCAAAGCAGGTCAGTATCATTAACCCAGTTTTATGGGTGGGGAAACAGAAGTATGGTGAGATAAAGCAAGCTGTCTAAGGTCATCTGGTTGATTTCAAGTCCAGGAAGGAAACCCAGCTGCTTTCATTTCTACTCCACTGTTTGGAGACTTTTCAAAATTTAGGTCTGCATCCAAATTCTAATTTAATATCTCATTAATGAAAATGCTCTAGATGTCAGGCTAATATCCAGATCCAGATTTGTTTATGAATAACTCAGCCACCAAATGCCAGAGAACTCTTAGCTCCTGAGTGAGCCTAGGCAGGCTTTTGGCTAACATTTATCTTTATTTATATAAGGAAGATGAGATTTGCAAGGATCTAATGGTTTTGAGTCTAGCTAGCATGATTTTTACTTAGGGATTTTGTATAATTTCCTTCTTTTAAAAAATAATTTTTAGCATTGTGAAAGCACAGTGCTGCAAAAATATGCATTTAACATGAGCCTTGCATTTTAAAAGTACTTTACAAATCTTAGCACACAGGTCACTACTTTTACAATGGTCACTTTAAAGGCTATACATATTCCAATCCATCAGCAGTTCTTCCTGGCACATTCTCTTCAAAATCTTTATCATCTTTCTTTCACAGTGGATTCCCCAGATTGCAGGAAGCATTTTTACAGTGATCTGACTGCACTAGAGAAAAAGAAAAGAAAATTTTGTTTGTCTTACAAATGATATTTATAAATTTCAAAGCCTATTTTTAATTCTTAAAATGTTTACTAATTCTCTCATTCAATTCAACATCAATTATGCCTATTAATTTCAATGTATTTTAATTATTTCACGGTACTACTATACTAGACACTTTTTCCAATTTGGTAACATACATATTTGATTCTTATATCCTGTGTGGATGTCCATATATTAACACTTATCAAATCTATTTTTGTTTTCTTCTTGCTCATCTGAGTATTAGGGGGACCATTCTGCAAATACTATTAAATTATTAATAGATAATTTCTCCTTTACTTCAGCTGTCAATGTGATCAATTGCTTCTGCTCTACTATCAGATAGCACTATAGAGAACCTAATGCATAATTCTATGCAGTAGATACCCCTTGAGATGTCTCTACTTAAAATTAACTTAATTGCATAGTTAGTGACAGCTCCTAACAAGATTGTGTGAAGTTGTAGCAAATGCATTTTAACATAAATGCTCTCTAATACAGTATTTTGGGAGATTGAGAGGCAGGCAGAATAGCATCTCTGAGATGTATAATGTCTTTCCTGCACAGGTATTTTGAAATGGGTGCAGATGCCAGAATCCTTAACAGACCAGAGGGCTCTGCAGACCAGTATTACAGAAGCTTTGTCTGCTGTTCTGTCCTAATCCAGGGTTTAGGGTAGAGCAGCAGGGATTAGTTTGTGTATCCTCATCCTGCTGGCCCAACAGCCGTGGCATATGCCCAAATCCCCTCCTCCGCACATTATAAATGAAGAGTTTCCTTTAGCCATCTGCTTATTATGCAGTGGAAACTCAACGGAGCTCAAAAAGTTCCTTCTTTAGAGAGCAAGTAAAACATAATATTTTTCTTAATACAATTTTTGAAAACATTTGATCTCAAATTGTAAAAGCAAGACATTTGCATTTGAATATTTCAACTTTTGTTTGAACTAAGTAATTAAGCACATACTTAAAATTTAAATTCATCGGTGGAATTATCAAAGTTAATGGAAGTATTTAAAAATTAGGTTCATGGCTATGTGTAATTCTGGTCCAGGTCTTAAGCAGAATTTAAAATATTTCTCTTCTTCTTTCATGTAGTCTTACCTCGAGGCATTTTATAAGTTTTGTGAAAAACAAGGTGGTACTACAGCAGAAATAATGAGACCTATTCTTGAGGTAAGAAACATTCGGTCTTTATACATTAAAGTACTCCACAATGTTTTCATAATTGTCTCACTTTGTTATTCCTGTTCAGTTTCTCTCCATGTGCAAAGGTATCTGTGAAATGTTTGCTTCTCCTCTAAATATACCTGTTTTTTCTAAGATGTAATGATTAGTGTATTCAAGGATGACTTTTATCTTTTGACTAGAGAAGCAGCTAGACCATTACTAAGGAGGAGCCAGTTCTCAGTTAATATTTTTCGGTATCAGAGAGCAGAAAAGAAGAAATGATTCACTAATCTCAACCCATTGCCCTTTAACATTTCTCTTCATTATGTAGAAAAACCAAAAATGTTGGTTATTGAGTTTGGGATTGCTAAAGCCTGGCATTACTGTCTATTTACTAATCAATAATCTTCAAGCTTCATGGCACTGCTATGTTTGTTTACTCTCCTATTAAAATTAGTGATTGAGGTTAGAGTTGAGTGACTTTAGGAATTAGTGCGATATAAAAAAAAGTAGAACATTCTGTGTAACATTTTTGTCTCAACTCAACAAAGTTTAATATTTTTTTTCCATGGCATACAGAGTTCCTGATGTCCTCCCCTCAAAGCATACATGCATCCAGTGAATGATATTTTTGTCTCTGTTATTTTAATGAAAGATGCAGAAATATCTAAAATTGAATTCTCAGCATTCAGGTCCCCTTTTCTTCTTTTTCTCACTTAGTCTATCACAATTTTTTGCAGAGGCTGACAGCCAGACCACCCACTTGCTTCCAGGAGTCTTTTTTCTGGATAAGAAATTTTACACCCTGGAAACCAAAAAAATTCATTGAGGTCTGATGACATCATACTGAAAGTTTGCATTTAGAAGAGAGACAATAACCCTGGGAGCTCATTCCTGAGGGAAGAATGTGTCTGAATTGCATTTCACAAAATAATGTCCTAAAAGGGATTGCAATTTCCTAGTTTAATTAAGCAGGTCACAACATTTCAATTTATGCTCTAAACAAAATGCTCCTAATCAAGGTAAATTGAATAGAATTAAGTATTTTGACTTTTCTTTTCTTAAAAATAAAAATCAAGAGACTGGCTGATTGGCTGGCATAGTTGATTCAGATTTTTCAGAAAGTTTGTTTTTAAATAGAAATTCATGCTTAGTGCAGATTACTTACTAATGTTAGCTTAAGCATGTGGTAAAACTATCTTTATATCAGTGGTAACAATTTAGTCTATGATAAGCTTCTTTAAAATCCTTATCTAATGTCAATCAGCCAGGGGGATAAACTTTTCTATAGAAGGTCTCATTTTCTACAATATTTTATTAACCTGAAGAGACACATAGAAAGACTGCTAATGGTTGGATTCACAAAAAACCCACAAGTTTAATTATTCAAATGAATACTTGCTATTTATTTTGTAATCTTATATGTAAGACTACCAACCTGACCCTACAGAATGCGGCTGAGGTATTTAGCTCCCCATCTCCTTGACTACCACCTGTGCTGCCAAACTTCCATATTAAGAGTACTGATGATCTCTTTTCCACCGTGGACAGCACACGCCACATGTTTAGCCCTGATTCTGGCAAGAAACTGCAGGACTGCACTGCACTGCAGCTAGAGCTGTGTCTGTTAGCATGGCCCCATGCTAAATTTTGAACCAGCAGTCTCCCACATGGAAACATGCACCAAGGAAATGGTCATCCTCAGACTCCATCTCTGCCTGCAGCAATCAGATGGACGGTCACCAAGCAATTGCTTTGTGGCCTTACTCTCTGTGGAGACTCTCATGTGCCAATAACTGATGAATTGAGAGGTCTGAAAGGATGGGAGTTATCCTGAAAATTTTCTGAAACTGGAAGCCACCAGAAGCAGAACCCATACCTGCTACTATGAATTGCAATTGCCTCTCACGTTTTTTATCAACAAAACACATTACACATCTAACAGCTAGATTCTACATGGCTTAAGTTAAGTTAAAAAAAGAAAGCATTTGTCTTTCTAAAATGGTTTCAGTAATGGTTTCAGTAGGCCTAATAGGCTTATTTTTATTAATTAGGGAAATGAAGTTTGGCCCTGTTATTCATTAGCTAGAAATCTTTTCAAGCAAGCTTATTTTCTTCTCGTTACTTCTTCACTGTTTACTCCTTTTCCTTACTTCGAAGTCAGCGCCAGCGGGTAGTGAGTTCCTGTTATTGTGTGTTCCCATACACAAGAGTAGATGTGAATACGTGTTTTTGCTGAAGCGGCAGATTAGTGTTGCAAATGCGCCTTATTACTCAAATGAAAAGAGCACCTCTCTGCTTAAACTAGCTCAAATATTCACAGCATAAGAAATTTTGTAAGCCTCCTTAAATGAGCCTGTACTACATACACTTCACTAGGGAAGATTTTCCCTGTGTAATCCCTGCAATTAGCAAGGGCTCTGTTCTTAAAACATTAAAGTAAGGAATAAATGAAAGAATTAAAACCATAGTCAATTTAGATCTCCAGACAGAAGAAAAGATTGTTTTTATTCACTGCTGCATTTTTAAGTCACACTCTAAGAATGGTAAGTGAAATTTTGCCTTGTATAAAATAAGAACCTGAGGGCTAGACATTGGATTGCCTTTCAGTCTGCTGCTGCAGTGAAAATACAGACACTACAGGCATCTAAATCTGAAGAAAACAGAAGAAATATAGCCTTTGATTCTATGTATTAAAAATTAATTGTTATTTGAACACTTAAAACTTTAACTTGGAAGTAAATGGCCCCCTCCTCCTTATCAAACTATCATTTTAAATATGTGCATTGAGAAATTACATTTTTTTAGGATTTTCATTCAACTTTTACTATCAACAGCACTTTGAGTTACTATTGATTGAGGCAGTACTATTGATTCCTGGTCCTCTATTAGTTTTATTTATAAGATCACTATTTCATAATCTTACACATGAGAGTGTGAAGATATTTTTTCCTGTCAACATCTGGGTAACTAAGCAGGGAAATGAGGAAGCAGCAGAAATGATATTTTTAGAACAAAAATAATACAGAATAAAAACTGTAGTTGCAAAATCTTGTTTGATGTTATAGTCAAAATTTAATGCATATTTTCAAAGAAGAATTTACAATTTCAAAAATAAGGTGTGTTTCCAATGCTCTCAATTCAACTTTAAAAAAAAAAAATTCCATAGTTCGACTAACTAAAAAACCTCAGGATATGCCCACCCTAATTTAGAATGAGATGTCGAATAACACCTCTTTATTCTTTGTTTTGCATATTAAGTTTGAGGCAGACAGACGTGCTTTTATCATCACCATTAATTCATTTGGCACTGAGCTGAGTAAAGATGACCGAGAGAAGCTGTATCCAACCTGTGGAAAACTTTATCCAGAAGGTTTGCACCTGTTGGCCAATGCAGATGACTACGAGCAAGTGAAGTGTGTTGCAGAATACTATGCAGTACGTATACCAATTTATTGAAACAAAAAAGCCAATATAAAAATAGTTTATTAGCATCTCCTGACGTCAGCAAAATTGTTATGAGTATACATGTAAGTTAAAAGAATTTTTGAGAGATAAAAAAAAATCAGCAGAGGTACTAAAGTTCCCATAAAAAAGTGTATGGGATCAAAGACTTTTGATATGAAGAGATAAGATTAAGATAAGGCATTATTACATTAGTGCAATACAAAATTCCTCTTACAAGGATGTTTAAGTAAGAGCAAATCACATCTAGTAAATAAAACTCTTCCTACTCCATTAACTCTCCCCAAATTGAGTTTCACTTCATTGCTTCTGCCTCCAAAATTTTGGAGCATAGCCATACAGCATTTTAAACTGAGTTGACCAAACAATTCATGTCACAGATTAGTCAAACTTGATATATTGCCAGCATACCATAAAAATTCCCTTCTGAAACATTTTCTCTAAATCAGTAATTGATTCAAAGAACTAGATGAAAATGTTAATATTGATGCAAATAGTGTTGTTATTAAAGATTAGTAATCTGCAACACTTGCTATGAATTAACTGCTGTACCCTGTCTAACCATAATATTTAAGCTACCTCTAAGTAGGTACACTAAAAATGTCTGGTCTATTGCTTTTTCCACAAAAAAAAAACCAAAAAACCAAAAAACACAAAAGTGAGCTGTGCATCTGCTCCTATGCATAAAGAGAACATTTTCATAATGAGTTACTGTGTCAGTGAGGTGTGGAGCAAGACTGTTCATGAGATGGTGGGTTATTTAGATGAATTTGGGAACCATTGTAGTAGACCTCTACTACACTCCTACTTTATGGGAAAAACAAACCAAACACACAGACAAGGAAATTACATAGAAATGTTACACCTAAAAAATCAACTCAAATGTATCTGCACAGGATATTCCAGGATGGCAAATCAGACTAATGGATTTGGATACAATATTAATGCAGGTAAAGCAAATCCAACTGACTACTGGAAATAGAAGGAGCAGCCATATGATGATCAGAGTTCAGTGTTTTGGCTCTATTTAGAGCTCTGGCTCTGATGGATTACTATTCGTACAAGAAGTTCAGTGCTCTCTGCCCAAAGGAGTGAAAGGTCACATGTCATTCCAAAATAAGTCTCTTTTAGTGCCTTCAGCAAATTAATTTAAATTGTTGGAATTGATGATAAGAAATACAAGAACAAAAGTGATTTTTCTTTGTTTTGCTGATTATATGCTTTTAACTTTTGATTTATGTAGAATTACAATCTATACAGGAGGTCTTCTATACAGAAAGATTACTTAACAAAGATTAATTTACAAAGTAATGTAAAGTGTCTGTGCTGCACAGAATGCAAAAGTACCTTATTTTCATGGAGTGGTTGTCTGTGCTTTTAGGAATACAAGGCTGTGTTTGAAGGTGTAGGGAGTGGCACTGGAGAAAAGACACTGGAAGACGCTTTTTTTGAACATGAGGTAAAACTTCTAACCTTAAAATACAAAAATGAATGTTACTCATATGGAATAATAATCAAAACAAGAATGAGGTACCAGGCTTTTGATTCCATTATACTGCTTTCTATTCAAGAACATGGATTTTCTATGGCTGTCAACATTTGGCTGAATCAAGATAGAAGAATTTACCTTTTTAAGTAAAATTAATCCTATAACATTCTTCTAAAGACTCTTTACAGACCTATCAATCCTGATAGCCTATCCAAAAGCTATCTCATAGACACCACTTAATTAAATTTCTTTTGAGTAATCTACTAGAGAAGGTATTTCACTACTGTCTTTTATTTCCTGTAATATTGCTGTAGTCGATTACCAAAATTATTCCACAGATGACATTTCAATTACACTGATACTCAAGAGATTGCTAAATATAATCATGGCTGCAAAGCTGCAAGAAATCTTGAACATAAAAGCTACCATATAAAATCCCATTCACCTTCCTTGATATTTTATCATAACACTTGTTTCATCTTTTCTGCAGGTAAAGCTGAATGTGCTTGCATTCAACAACCAGTTTCATTTTGGAGTATTTTATGCTTATGTGAAGTTAAAGGAACAAGAATGCAGGAATATTGTATGGATTGCTGAATGCATTTCTCAGAGACACAGAACCAAAATTAACAACTACATTCCAATTTTCTAAATTTCATAATCTATAATGCTTGAAAAGACGCATCATTTCATAGAAAAGAAGAAAAATCTTATTTCAAAAATTAACTCTTATCAGATGTTCTAAATTGTATTAATGAGCCTCCTTACATACATCACTGTAGTAAAAAAAAGTAATGCAATTAGAGATATGAGTACTTCATAACGAAATACTAATGGGTTTATTCACAAATTTGTTGGTAGATTTGTTCCCCACTGTGCCTATTTTAATTTAATTGATCAATAAAAACCTCCTGCAAGGTCTTACATATATAGTCTTTCTCTTTTGTGGAACCAAGATTTGTATCAATGACATTTGAAAAGCTCTTTAATTGTTTTTTTGGTTTTTTTTTTAAATTAATGTTTTTCTCAAAGGGTCAATTAAACCACTACTTGTATCTCACAGGGTCTTTCTCATGGCATACAGATTGTATGAAGGACTTAATACACAAATAAGAGAGAAACTGTGAGATTGCCCTTAACAAACCTGAAGGGGAAACTTCCTGATCTTAACTGTGACTCCTCTCTGCAACTAATGTAAATAAGTAACTTCAGTATCACTAAAATGTTTTTATTTCTTCCTTTATGGTCAAATGAGGAGCACCCTAAGAGTCAAACAATGGGGTTCTGATCTAGCCCACAGCAATAAAAATATCCCTTCCCAGCACACCAAAGAATTGTCTTTATGTATGCACTAGAGAAAATTATGAAACATGAATGAAAATGCCAACCAAGTCTGTGTCAGTTTTACATCAGACACAAACAACACCAGCTCTGAGCTATTTGAGGACCTGGCTAGGATCAGTAACTAAAAATAGAGGGAACAGTTGAAGCCAGATTGTAGCAGGACAAGATTAATTCTGCTGAAGAAAAAGGGAGGATTTCGAAAGCTTTATAGACATTCTGCCTTCCTACTCTATTCGAAGAATTTGCCCTTTAATCTTTCAAACAGGTCATACCTTGATTTTCCACATGACTTCCCAGTTTCAGGCTGCACAACAGCAAATCTCACTCTTCAGCTGGCTGTTCCTCCAGTAAATATGATAAAGAAATACAATCCATTTCCTGCTGAGTAGACAAAAATTTATATCTGATGTCAACACCCGAGAATTATGGAAAACATTCAGGCATCATGATCTTAAAAACTGACATATAATACAGCTCTCTCTATAATATGTAAATGTGCACATGCATTCATACATAAAAAGTAATATACTTTGTGGGTTTTTTATAAAACCATACTTTTTGAACTGCAAATAACAAATAAAGGGTCATATCCCAGAAAGTTTTATACTAACTTAATGCAGAATTGAGATGATTTTATTACTTTGCTTTATTGTGAATACCAGACAACCTTATATTATTACGTTAAAAAATATTTTCATAGGTTAATTTAGAAATAATTTAGTATGGATTTAGAAAAATTGACTAAAAATTAATAAGTGTATAGGAGAAGAATACAAGTCTTATTTCTATATTATTGCATATATCTTTAGTAGATTCAGCAATTCAGAAAAAATAAAAAGAAACAAAACAGGAATATATTTCCAAGTCTAATCTATGATCAGTGCTTTTATATACCACAAACCATATCACAAAATACTTCACAAACTGAAATGAAGAAAGAAATAGAAAACATTGCCACAAATTTGTAGATTTTTCTATATTTGCATTAAAATTACATGAAATTCTATATATGCATTTAAAAAAATGTTGGGAGCAGAAGAATAACAAAGTCAACTGGTCTGGAACACAGGAACTTAATTAATGCAATTCAGCACAGTGCATGAATACTTTTTCTGTACTGATAAATCAGGCCTCCTTACTCGAACAAAACAAATGAGCTGACTTTCTGCCAAGAATTTTCTGAAGTGATTTGAAGGGGAAAGAATCTGCTCTCCACCCTAAATCATTCTGTGCCAGGGAAGATATGCAGCTGCTGTTGCTACAGTCTGGATACTGTTGGCTCAGAAAGAAGTGAGCAGGAATTGCAGCTTTCATGACTGTGTTGTCAGCAGAACTGGTCTTTAGACTATGGAAAGGACAGCATCAGTTTTGATTGATGCTTTTTTCAAAACAAATGTCTAGATATTTGCCAAACGAGGACAGCATGTAATAGACCTCAATTATATTTAATTCAAGGACAAGCAATCTAGGACTTTAAACTTTTAACTGCTCAAAATCTATCTTTTTCTATAAATAATATATTTTACATTACTCCTTTGTTAGTAAAATAGTCTTCATGCTGGTGTATATATAAATATAAATCTATAGACCTATAAATCTATAAATATAGATATATAAAGTAAAATCATAGAGTTTGCTGAGTTGGAAGGAACCCAATATAAAGAGGATATATAGGCCATATATAATCTCCAACAAGGCCTTATAGTGGAAGTTCAGATCACAGGATCACTACCAAGGGCATCATTAACTTCTTGATGGTAATGTCAACCTATAACACAGGGGAACAGGAAGCAGATGCTTTTCATCTTTTCCCTTTCACCTCTCAACAAGAACTTGTGTTCACACTCTTTAATGGCTAAGCCTAAACAGTGAAATTTGTTCAATATGATTATGGTGGCTATGCCCCTTGGGCTGCATCTTTCATGAGAAATGGAGAGCAGGGCCAGGAATGAGTTCCTGGTGGACTTTGAGAGCTGTGAACCTTTCCTTCCCATTTTTGCCTGAGCTGTATCTCAGGCTTGATGTGCTTGCCATGTGCTCACAAACAGCTGGGCAGCACAGAACTGTGGATGGACCAGGCCGTGGTTTTCCAAGCACTTTCCAGGCTCAATCCCTCCTTCCAGCATGAGTTACTGAGTTAGGCGTCTTTGCTAAGAACTGAAGATTTATAGGATGAATCATATCAGCATGTGGTCATAAGACTTTCTCTGGACTCACAGTCAGCTGACAATAGCAGAATCTCTTGTTCTGGTTCTGTCAATTCCAGCATGACTTTCAGGAAACACCAAAAACAATCCAGAGACAGCTGGCCATTGTTTGGATTTGCATCAGATTTATAAAGCTATTATGATGAATATTACAATAATAGTTTAAACAAGAAAAAAAGGCATAATCCATTGATTTTCTGGACAGCTAGATTGATTTACTGAGAAATGTGGAGAAATACGTAATATAAATCATGGGGAAAAAAAGTGATAAATGACAATAATATCTACCAGGCAGTTAAAACAGTTTACATGACACAAAACATCTTCTCAAACAAACAGAAGTCCATTCAATATATTGGAATGTCTCCCAAATGACAAAGAAAAAATAAAAATGTGATTCAAGAAATAAAAAGACAACGTTCTCAAAGGGAAAAAAAAAATATGTTTATGGCACACTGTGAGAAATATTTGACTATTAGGAATCTATATTCCACAATGATTTTCAGCATTACTTAAGAAACAATGTATTGTCTGAAAGTTAATTACATGTTCTAACTTGCTACTTATAAAATGTAACAGCAAATCAGACTGACTGAAAAGGAACAGGTAGAACTTTCAAGGTCATTGATAAGATAACAGCTGTATATTTTTACCAATCCAGAAAAAGTACACATTCTTATGTAATTAATATTATATTGAAAATGTATGTACTCTTTTTTCTTTTTGTCTCACTGCTTTCTGAAAGTTCTGCTTTGCAAATGATGCATGTACACACACCCACACGCATGTGTCAACTACAGAATTTTCTACTGAGTCACATATCTGCTGTAAACTGAGAGAGCCACCATCAGGTAAATCAATCTAGAACAATGTAAAAGTTGTTCCTTCACAACACCTTTTTTTGTCAGTGAAAATGTGAAAAAACAAAATATTTGAAAGATTTGTAATAAATTCATTGAGGCCAAATAAAACACATTCTTTTTTTGCATTTTCCACTAAACTGATTGAAGCCATTTTCACCATACCACACAGCACAAGAGGCAAATGAGAGCACTCAAATAATTACAAGCCTATGACACCTATGAATTTAAGGTCATAAAAATTCTTTATACATACAACGATGCTTCAGCCAAGTTCAATGGAACCCCATACCAATGTTGCTTACAACCTCTGACTATTAGCCAAAGAACCCAAACAAACTTGAGAATGGCAGAATTTAAAGACAAAAGCTGTCCCTTGTCTGGACAGACCAAGAAACATAAAAAAGGAGGTCACATATTCTCTGCTCTCAGTAGGGTAATTAAAAAATTCAAAAGGTTGAAATCATGCTTTTAAAAGTCTTTCCCCTCAACCAGACCTTTGCCAGAAATGGCTTCATGAAGTGTGTGTGCATATATATATATATATATATATATATATATATATACACCAAAAGACAAGATGGAACCATAATAACTGTTACAAAACCAAAACCTGAGTATTTTGTCTATCATATTTTACATGAAGATGGAGAACTAACACTTTTGGAAATGTGCAGAAGCCAAGGAAGCCAAAATAAAACAGATTAAGTTTATTTATATCAAATACTAGGACTCACATGGATGTACAAAAACCACAAACAAATTACAAATAAGTCTAAACAATTTGTTGTAAAACATATAAAAATATATATAAAATTGTTCTATGTCTCAAAAAACCCCAAACAAATAAAAGACTAAACAAAAGCATATAACTACATACAGCAAAAGCTACTGTAGGTAGTTGTCCTATGGGAATAAATGCTCCAATTGAATTCAGTGGGAGCAGGGTTAGAGCCTCAAGGTGAGTAAATGGCTTTATGGTTTATGTGAAAAACCTGAATCTGTCCTTCAAACTGCTCAGTGTCCTGCAGCAGCCAGGATGCTGTGACAAATATTGTGCCAGGTAGTAACCAGCATGATCACTGTGCCCAGCACATGTCACAGCAGACTGAGCAGCTGACTGAAAAAGATAACATTTTCTCAGAACCCTTAGATGAATTAATGTTGATGACTCCTCATTGGCAGGAGAAAATAGAAGTTTTTCAAACATTATTATCACCACTTGCCTGTCTATGGTCTACAATAGAGTGCTTCTGAGTGGGTGCACTTCAGTTCAGATCCAGAGGTTTGATCATCTGACTAATTAAACAGACCTATTTAATTTAGTTTATGGGATCCAGCTGCATGTACGCTCCTAATTTTGCTCAAATAAACATGCAGAAACCAAACAGGGAAAGCCACTGAAGACAGGGAAAGCCACTGCTTTTAAAGTGCTATTAAAAGTGACTGTCTAAAATAATGTCATGACTTCCATATCAAAGTCTTATTTCTATCATTCCAAAGAAAACAGTCTGTCATTTAAAGGTGTGAGCTTTAGTATTTTTCTCTTAAAACCAGCACTAACAGTTTACAACCTCCACCACGGCAGCAAGGCTGTCACTCTGAATGTCATCATAGCACTGCAACTTTTTTCTTTTACAGTTTTTAGATCAGTCTTGCTATTGAATCATGATAAATGATACAGTTTGTAATTTCATCTCTCAGGATTTGCCCTCACCAAAGGACAAGCCAAGTCTTGCACTAAAACAAACCCTTGCCAAAGGTATTAACTCACAAATCAAAATGCCAGCCTTTCCAATCAGTCCTATTCATTCTAATCCCATGTGCCCTACATGCTATTTTATCTAAGTGTCTTGCAAACCAAGTGTTTCATTGCACAAGGCTTTGAGAAGTGTGGGCCAGACCTTGAACAAACATTCCATCTAGATGTCCAGTCTTACTCTTGAAGTGGGCAGTGCCATATTTCTTGGAATTCACAAAAAAATTATTAAAAGTTACTAAAACAGATCATAGTCATTAATTAAAAAAATGCCACATTTCACATAGTGTGAACTCTACAGCCCTGAACTCTCTTATAGATTTCAGACCTGGCATGAAAAACAGGAACCGGAAAAACAGAAACAATGAACAGGAAATCAAGCAACTAGAAAGATCTTTCTTATCCTTATTGCTTAGGATGCAAATTGCTGTATTTCATATCCATTGAAGTACTTTATGGATGGCATATGCATTTTTAGGGATGGGATATTTATGTGTTTGCTAACTTCTTAAGGACTGCATACAGGATTAATCTCAGAAGCTCCTTTAGAATTCCCCAGGATTTTCAACTCCAAAAGAAAATCACTGCTATGAGAAATTCCATATTGTTCTTAAATATCACCCAAAGAATGGAATTATTCATTATTTGTTTCTACAGGGGACTCAGACAGCACACATCACCTGGCAATCTATATTTCTATGGCAGTACAGGCAGCAAATTACCATTTTATGAAAAACAACAAACTGCTTTTTTTAATGGCAGCTCAGAACAATGCATCTGCCTCATTTTTCAGTATGAAATACACAGATCTGGTTTAATATCCCAAAGTATTTTTGAGAAAAAACCCTATTGCTGAAGCGTTTGCTGCAATTAGTTGTAACTATGGCTATACACTCTGGAAAGGGTGGGAACAGGAGTTTAAAATAGTGACAGCAACCACAAAGGTATAGGATCAATACATGTACAAACTTAATCAGCATTATCTTAATCATGGTTAGTTTAGCTTTAGCTGGAGCTGCTTTTGTTCAAATGTTGATATTGATAATATGGGGAATGAACCATCTGAGCAGAATGATAGAGGACAAAGTTGACCCAGATCTCTGCCTTCTTTCAGGTTTAAACTACTGAAAGATTTTTTCTTCTACTTAGCTTTGAGTTCTTAGGGAATAAAAGTTATAATCCAGTTCCTCATAAACAATGAGCCTCTGAAATGCTGCAGACAAAACTTATTTACCAAACAATACTCACTTGTATTCAAGTAAAGTGATAGCAATTGGAATGTAGACACTTTCAAATATGTTCTACTCCTCTATTTCACTTAAAAAATAGTTGAGATAAGTAAGAAATAGTTGAGATAAGTAAGTATGTAGGTATGTTTCAATTTGTATTGCAATGCCTATAGGTCATAACCAAGATAATGAGTCCCTCCACCCACTATCAGAGCACACAAACTAAGAGCTAAAAACTGTCAGGTGCACTTCAGAGGGTGCCAATAAATTAATAGGTACTGTGTAGAAAGCTCAAGCAAATCAAAATGTATCCTCCACTCAACTAAGCAAAGAGACAGATTGCTGATCAATGGCAAAAGCTAAGATCAGAGCACAGCTATTACACTTCTCAGGAGCATAAGTGAGCAATCCAATTCTGGAACAGAAGGCTGCTCCTAGGTGTAAATGCCAACAACTACATTAACTTCTCAATTAAATCCCTCAGCAGGGAGATCTTGGGATTGGTCTGTGCTGCCAGAGCCACTTCTTTATCTATAGCCAACAGCAAACAAGCTGAAATAGTTTTGGCTGTCTGATGAACAACCCAAGCTCAATGAGATGTCCTAACCAGCATAACTCAGAGGCATGAACTTGCAAGCCTGAGACATTGGAAACCAGATGAAAGTGAGCCCTGAAACCAACACAGTTTAGGTCTCTAGAATTTTTGCAAATGTACACAGTGACTCTGCATTACAGGAAACAACTTGAAGTTGCACCAGTTCCTGCTTTTAAGTGAGTTTAAGCAACTTTTTCACTAATTTGCTCAGACTGAGACAATACTAGGCAAAAGGCAGAAATCCTGCAAGCCAATTAGAAAATTTTAAAGTGAAATGACAGGTGAGTTTGGTTATTTTGAAGAGTCAGAGGCAGAACAAGGCTTGTTTGGAGCAATTTTAGATTCATGTACTACAAGCATGACAGAGTTATGTTTTCAGTGCCAAAGTCCTAATTGGTTTAAGACCTATAAACAAAACACAGTGGAAAAATATTAACACATTAGTGCTGGTGGATCAAAGAACAGAGAGATTTCCCAAGGCCACTTTGGGAAGAGACAAGAACTGAGTGCACATTTCTCAAGTCTTAGCTCAGCATTTCTACCATGAGGTTCTTTTCAGAAGACTTATTTCCCAACAACCCTTACCAATAATGCATAGTCCAACCCCCCACTGAGAGTAGGTCAAATTATCATCAAAGATAACTAACCTGAACAGACTCTGATTTTTCTTTTGCTGTGCTCAACTACCTAAACAAGCTGAGCCCCTCCTTGTAGACCACATTTTATAGATGTCTGATAAAATCTGTTTGTTTGCTCTGGACCCTTTCCAATTAGTACGCATCTTCTGAAGTGCACCAATTAAGATTAGTTTTGGGCACAGCACCAGGCACATTAATGAGAATGATGATTATTAAAAACTCTCTCAAAACATTTCAGTTTGTGCACTTAAAATGTACACAAATAAGCAGAAGGAAAAATAAATAAAACCTTTTGGAACTTTAATTCTCCCTAAAGAGTTCTGTCACCTACTCAACAATGCTGGTAAACAAGGTCAGATCATTACTCAGACAGTATTTGAAGCTACAGAAAGAACAAATAACTGACATATTTTGGCAAAGTCCCACAGCAACCAGAATGGGGACAACGATCTAATTCCACTGAAAGAAAAACAGTTAGACAGTCTGTCTCTACAAAATTAGAAATTCAGAAATATATAGACTGATACCAAAACCTGTCGTAAACCTGAAATATTAAAATTACCTAATCTAATGGTACCGTGGCACCAGTTTAAAAGTGTCTAACTTTATAGTAGTATTGCTTGAAGACAATACTGTATTTGTCTCAAGTAAAGTGTCTGAATTTGAGTGAAAAAAAGAAGCTGTTTTTCAGAAGGAATCTGGTACTGTATACAAGGATAATGTTAGCTGCGATAGGATGATTTTTACAAGATAAGGAGTAGTGCAGACCGAGTCATACTTTGTCCAAATGTGTTTGGGTGCAATTTGTCCTTGGCAAAGAAAAATGATGCTCACTCTCAGACCAATGACTATCTCTAACACAGTAATTTAGGAATCCTAACAGAACTAATACCAAAATTTAGGAAAAACTGTTTATCAGTTCCCTGTTAATAGGATCCACCAACTTAATACAAATTTTGACAGTTCAAAATGGTCATGTATACATATTTACATTCATGGTGCAGGATACAGTTGCACTCTTACCTGGCACAGTCAGGCATGTTCTTCCATTCTAAAGATAAAAAAACCCTCAACAATGAAGGGATCATATCTCAGAACAAGGCAGGACATCAATAAAGTTATTGCTAAGCTGGAAAATACCTTGTTCTGTGGCAAATACAATTTTCTGTCAAGATGAAACTTGTGGAGCAAAAGCCGAAATATTATTTGTCTTCCTAAAGCCATAGCAAAGACTGTTTACCGCCTCCCTACAAAGGATATTCAGGTATCCATGGCCTACACAAAGACATGAGTTATCATTATCAATAAGAACAAATACATTTGGGGTTGTTTCTTGCCACACTAATACAATAATGTGTTTCCACTTTCTTTCAGGCTGCAAGCCACATGAAGTTAATTAACGACCTGTTTTCAAGCTGTAAGTGGAAACAATGGAAAATAAAATTTATCCTAATTTGGGCCCTTTCTGTCTCAAAAAGAACACTGGGTAAAATAAAGCTTAGAAAAGTATGCAACTCATGGAAGCTATGATACTTGATGTATTTCAACTTAATTAATCTTTCTGGCCTTGAAATCCTTGTTGGCTTTTGAAAGCTAGATGTTCAGGAATTATACTACCTTGTTAGAGAGAAGTACATTAGTAAGACAAAGCATTCTGTCAAAAGCACAGAAAGAAAAAAAATGGAATAAACTAATTTTGTGTTAAAAGAGTAATTAAAAAAACAACCCAAGACACCATCGCTGCACATCTTAGTATTTACTTTTAGAAGTCTTCATGAAATTGCCAACATTTTATGCCATCAAGTGGATTACACACATCACAGAAACTGCAACCAGTCAGTTTACTGGCCAGGTTTAAGTCAGTTCTTTTCCTCAATATGTGAAGGACTGAACTCAGTGGAAAAACTCCCTAAGATCAGATGCCTGATCTTTGCATTTGTACTGCCATCTCCTAACAGTGATTTTTAGAAATTGGTGGTTTGTTTTGGTTTGGTTTGTTTTGTTTTCTTTTGCTTTTAATAATGAGAGAAAAACAACAACAACAATTTGTTGTTGAATTTTATATGGCAGATTTTGCATTAAACCGCACAGAAAAACAATGTATTATTAAACTCAAGTAGACATTTCAGGCCAGCAGTACAGGAAAACAGCCCTTTCACAATCAAAGTACTGACAATGCTAAAGGCCAGAAGAGATTTTAATAACTGACCATCATGGGACAAAGAGTCAATTCCACTACTTTATTATTAAAAAAATTAAGCTCCTTCACAATGATCATTTGTCTTGAGTCTTCTGATTGAAGCCTGTCCAGCTTTGTCAGTTATATTTGTTGCAATAAAAAAAAAAAAAATCACATTGACTGCAAGTCAGTTTTGTTACCAACTATTTGTGTGCACGTATTTCAGTATATTAAAAATGACAGTGAAACTTTAGAATCCATATATATCTACATATATATAAAATTTATGCTAGAACTGTATGTTCAAGCTTTGCTTTCTGAAAGAAATTGCTTTCTCATTCCCATTAGAATGTAATTCAGATTGACTGAAAATGCAATTACAAGTTCTTAGTTGTTGTCCAAGTCCTGTGTTTGCTGTTTGGCCACTGTCAGTGCAGCAGGCGCAGCTGCTGAAAAATAAAAGCAATACCTTGGAAACAGCAAAGGCTAAGTATGTGAATCACTCTTATGCATAAAATTTTAGGAAAAAAATCCAATTCTGTTCCTACCTAGAGGGTAATGTAATGGTATAAGGATAGATTTCCATATCTTTGCAGAAAGCCCAAACCATTGTTTGGTATAAGTGAACTATTTCAGAATAATTTCTGAATTATCTCTGCCTCAGAAGGGAGGATTATTTTGCAGAAACATACACAATTTCTTCAGCTTTTTTTACCGTTTCTATTTCAAATAGTGTCTGGTCTCAAACCTTCAGGAGTGTATAAAATGACTCAGATTCAAGGTGATTTACCATTTAAAAAAAGTACGTATCCAAAATCATCTGAGTTCTCACTTTGTTACTACATTAATATTTTATCCCTCCCATTTAATTGAGTTCCACTTTTGTTAGCTTTTTAAAACTAATTTTCTTTGTATTTTCTTTCATGAAATAAATAAGAAAATAAACTAGTATACCAAGAAAAATCAACAAAATTTGTCTGTGACTTTCCTCAATATGGCAACACTAGCATGCTCCTTAACAAAGTTAGTGTGCTACATCTTGGGAAAGAGGAGAGAAAATTAAATACTTATATTTGAGAAAGGTAAGTTAACTCTCTCCCCCTTAATATCATTTTTATTCATAATAAAATCTTTGTCATTAGGAACTTGCTAACTCACATTTCTATATCATTATAAATATTCAGAACAAGTTAAAATGTTTTAGCACTTTCAAATAAACTGTTATTTTACCTAAAGTAGGTATCCAGAAACTTCACTGGATATTCCTGGAAACCCGTTTTTTAGTATTGGCTGGCTTAAATAGAATAATTAACTGTGTGAAAAGAACTACACCAGTCAATATACCTTTCTTCCCTATTTTTTTTTTTTTGAAACAGGGATGAAAATGAGTCATCTTTTTGGGGTTCCAATTTTTTTTTTCTTTTGTAGGTAAAACTGTTTTTAAAATTAACAAATTCCATGCACATACTACTCCATCTAGTTATTAATTTCTTCCTGAATACCAAAGCAGTATTTTCTTTAAATTCTAGAGAGGAAAAATAACGCACCTGGAAAAGAACTATACTGGTGTATATTTCATTGTATGCACATATTGTTTCTCCCTCAGGAACAGCTAGAATTGTCAGCATGAATAATAATGACAATGATAACAATAACGGTTACAGTGATACAAATTTATAATACATTAATATTCTGATTCTGTAATTCCAAAAATCCATTCTCCATCACCTTTCTCCTTTCAACCCTGCTTTCATTTCTCTTTCACCTACAATCCACTGAAGGTAAGAAAAATGATACACAGTACTATTTTATGAAAATAGGAACCATCCCAGAGGCCATATTCATAAAGGAGATGTTTTGTGCACAGTCAGTTCTGTAATTCACTCAGTACTTGGTAGAAAGCCAAAGGAGAGTCCTACAGTTCACACACAGAGACGTGCAAGATAGGACCCACCCTTTAAAAACGCAATTGATCTATCTGAGCATATCTCCCGCATATATCTTTCATATACCCACATATATCTTCCACTTTGCCTGTAGGAATCTCTGCACGTGGTCTTACAAGGTCTTACATCAGACAGAGAAGGTCTTACATCAGACAGAGAAACAACTATGGAAAACCCTGTGTTTTCTAAACTAAAATTCATGGGCTTTTACTCATGGCAGAAGCTCATTTCCCTCTGCAATACCTCAAACAGCTGAACAGGAAATACAGACCTCAACTTAGTTGCATTACATGTAATATTGCCAATATTTTAGTGACCGTGTCACAAACTGGCCCACCGATGCAACAGATATCATCTAATTGAAGGCAGAAGACAAAAAAGAGCACAAAAGCAGCTCTACTTCAAACATGTCTTTTGTCACTCCATCAGATTTGTGCTAAAAATTTTACTTGTTAAGCTGAATGTGCAGTATGTAGAAGAAAAAAGCAATGCATTTTTAAAGGCTTTTAAAGAGCAGCAGTACACTGATTTCTACAGCAAACATTGAAATGTTCTGTATTAATATTTAATTGGTTAAACCTCTCCTGTATAAGTAATAAGAAAAATGAAGTTTTAAAAACAACAATTTCAAAGTATTATTACTCCCATCTAAAAGATTTAAAATAGCAGATTACATTTACATAAGTATAAATTTTATATCTCATTTTAAAACATAAAACATGCACAAATTGCAAGTGAAATTTTTAGAGCGATCTGGGGACAATGTGTCCCAGAGGCATTAAAAGAGAATAGTAAGGAAATCAAAAGTGGAAAAGATAAACATTTCCTAGTTTATTCCCATTATGAGTTTAAACAGTCATGGAAGGAAGGGTTTATCAAGATTGCCATGTTCTACCAAGGAGGTGCATTGTCCTAAAACTGAAATGCATTTAACTGTAGTAAACACTGGGATTACTCAGAAAGAAACAAACAGTACTGTACTGTAAATAACTGGCAAAAAAAAGGACTTCCCCAAGCTGTTAAAACACATACATGAATTTATAAGTCTATTTTATTACTAGTATACATACAATACTGTAGTCTAATTCTTATGTCCAGCTGAAGAGGGGATTTTCAGAGGCAAAAAAAGTTCTAGGGCTTGAGAAACAAAAAAAGCCTGCAGGTAAGAATCCAAGAAAGATCTGAAAGGCAGATCAGAAGAAAGCTGAGGTTCAAGATATTTGTTTTTCCTTAGAATAAAAGAAAGTCGTGGCAAGAGTTCAGCACAGAAGTTCAATAAGCACATAGTCTATATTAAAGGAAGAGAGAGCTCTCAGCTCTTAAAAAAGCGTGAACACTGTACAAACCACTGCAATGTTAAAAGAAAGAATATATGGCTAAGTCTCAGACAATACGAATTTGAAGATTTCAATTTCTTAGTTTTTCTGATTAATTCTCAGAGAAGGTTCAACAAAAGACAAAAACAATTTGCAGCTCAAACTGATGGCTGACTGGTTCACTTAGGCCATGCTCTGACAAAGAACATACACAAATTACATTCACTTGATCATTTTCAGTTATGCAACCTAAATAGGGCAATAAAGGAAAAAGGACATAGCGTTTCTTACAACAACCAAAACCTTGATTCTCTGACTGGGATCTCTAGATCACTACATATCTCAACATTTTCAACTGAAGGAGCACTTAATCTCTGGAAGCAAAACAAATTCAAAAGCTTACTGTGCCGAAGTACTCACAATGGCCTTCTTTCAGAGACAAGTAAAAATAAAGGTAAAAAAAATTAACCTAATTTTCATTCTCTTCTTCCCTTCTGCTTATATTTATGAGAGAATATGGCTGTGCAGGAATGTCTGGTTTTGACTGGCTTTTTGAGCTCCCTTTTGATTTTTATTGACCATCAATTACCCACAGACTATGGGCTGCATAGCATTGCTTTAGGTAGTGCTGCAATTAAACCACATCACCCAGTGAGCACTGGAACTAATGAAGCTTGGTCTCTTAAAGATTTGTTTTTCATGGTTGATTGACTTTGGTGCCTAAGAATGCAAACTCCAACTGAAGCCTTCTCTTATGGTAGGCATTTATAAGGGCTGGCCGGTTTATTGTTTACTCTCTCCCTATTCCCCATTCTCCAGTGGTTTATAGTGTGCAATTTAATGATGTAGCTTTTCCTTTGTCTGCAGGCCTTCCAGGGAACATTTACAGAAGCTTTCTACTATACTCTGCCATCTATTTTCTCAAGAAAAAAGAATTTATCAGATTTACTAGACATGTTTGAAGTTGGCCTGTGAAGTCAAAAAAGTTATTATGGAGA
Source organism: Motacilla alba alba (assembly GCF_015832195.1). NCBI lineage: Eukaryota > Metazoa > Chordata > Aves > Passeriformes > Motacillidae > Motacilla > Motacilla alba. The sequence goes on from NC_052017.1 coordinate 125,251,065, forward strand.
TTTAAGGGTAATTGCACAGACTTGGTAAACATGCATCATCCTTCCATGTGAATTGAGGATAAAATAACTTGCCATACTCTGATTTTTTTTTTTCCAAAACTCATTGAAAATTTATTGGTGAGAAAAAATGCAAAATATTGCCACTGGAATATGAACAGAATAAACCAAACTATTTGCCTTCTCTTATTTAAATGCCCTCCCCAAAACTCATGTCTTCCAAACAACCCTATTCTCTTCCATTCTTCACCTCAAGGTGAGCTGCTGTGCTCCCACACTCTTCTGTGACTTACCACTTCCACTGGGATTGGAGTCCCTTATTCTCCATTACCTGTCTCTGACTCATCTCAGGCACCTAAGCCACATTCAGATTACTCAATATTTGTGCTGAACCTCAGCCCTACTTCCAAGCCAGGAGGGCAGGCACACTCAAAAAAGGTAACCCAGTACACAACAAGAGACTTCCAACAGTGGCTCAACATTTATCTGCTACAATTTCAAGACAGAAGTGAGTTTACATTAATTTCAAGCTATTATCAGTGGGAAAACAGTCCTTGATTAAAAGATAATTATGTTTTAGCTGTCTTTCAAATACATTACAATATGTTGACTAAAAATCTAAGGTTTCTGATTTTAGAGAAGACTGTGAAGCACCAAACCTAAAGGAAATTACAACACAATCTCATTAGAATATAAAATGAGATGTATTGGTTTGTAAATTTCCTCCCCACCCCCCCAAAATAAATCTAACACTCTGTGCTGCTAAGAGATAGCACAGAAACAACAACCCTTTGACAAGTTGTCATAGTTTTTTTAGGATTTGGCACACAAACCCCTAGACTTACAAGAAAAAAGCAATAAATTGATTGCTGATTCACTAATGTCTCAATGATGATTAACAGATCTGAAAAGCGGACAGTATCAAGGTGTAGAAATTACTGTATTCAAGATTACATTTTGGAATACATTTGTACACCAAAAAAATACATTTTTTTGGAACACAAAAAAACCCCCATTTTTTTGGAACTGTAGATGAAAATCATTGAGTTTTAACCCCTCAATAATTAATTAATTCTTTAAAAATTTTAAACTTTTGAATTAACAATTTTTGGTCTTGGAAAAAGGTGTACAGAGAAGGTGTATCTCCTTTTAATTCCAAATTTTTAGACAAAGAAACCAATATTGTCTAAATCCAGAGGCAAGCAAATTTATTGATTCATACTAACTAGAGTCAAGTTTTTGCAATTTTTCATTTTAATTTCTCCACAATATTGCTTTAAAGACTTACTCATTTTAATGCAATCAGACACCAAATTGTTGTAAGGAATCAAGTTAAATTAAGTGTACCCAAGGTGATTACTGTAATGTGTTATTTACACTACTACATATACAAAACCCCTTATATTACAAACTCAAACATGATTGTGCCAAATATTGCACACATAATAGCAGAATGCATATCTCACACCTTAAATGAGAAGCAACATATGCATACCTCTGACAGATGGAAGGAAATAAATAAATTGGACTAAATAATTGGATGGTGCAGAAACCAAATTCCTTAACCATTGTGGACCTGGAGACTTTAAATTATATACAGTAAAAAGTGACTAAAGTAGGATTGTACTCTAAGTGCAACATCAAAAAAACCCCACATAACAACATAGGGACAAACCCTTATCTCTAACTTAGCATATAAATAAGATATTTTGTAAGGACAACATATGTTTAAGGTATAATATTACAGACACAAGCATGTGTATATGTCAAACATACACGTAACTATATTCATTCTGCTTTCAGAACATAACAACCATGGAATCTGGGAGAGCAATATGAGAAGACTGACAGAATGCCAAAAGTGCAGTTATAGGGAGTGTTTATTGTCCTGGAACAGGAGCCAATATTGTGCATTGAAAAACCATTGATTAAAATGTCTGAACACTGTTGGGAAGCAGGACCAGAAACTAAAACTTCCCAGCTGCTCTAGCGCATGTTCCCTAGCTGCTGAGTTGTCCGGCATTACTCGGCTGCATTACTTCAGTGCGCCTCTGCAAAGCTCCATAAAGCTGGCACAGGAAGGATACTCCTGGTCCCAAATGAGATAGCACTAATTGGTCACAGACTGACAGGAAAAGAGAGATTGGTTGGAGTTTAGGAGGGCAGAGAAAACACAGATTGTTTTAGGTTCTGAGCTCTCCAACCATGACACTCCAATGCTGGGTGATCACTGCTACCATGTTTCTCCTGGCTTCTGTCCTCACTGTAACTTCTGTACTCTGTACTGGTTTCAGATCTTTTCTGTACTGGATACAACTTTAACCACACTTGCCTGATTCACCCTTCCACGGATCTTAGGTGACACATCACCCATCACCTGGACCCCAAACAAATTAGGCATAAGCCAAGTAGTATTTTTTTCACTGCAATGAAGACATCAGGTGCCTGTTGCCAACTCCTACGGATACAGAGTACATCCACTGGCACACTTTGGTGACTACATCTACAGGGTTTTGTGGCTTGTGCCACAAAAAGGTAAAATTGATGTTTTATCTAAACCACAATTCAGGTGCCTAAATGCTTTTTTGAATATGGTCCAAAGAAACTTGTCCAAAATTTTTCTTACCCTGCATGAGTTTTGTAATAATAAATCTCCATGTAAAAAAACCAAAAAACAACAATTACCAAGGAAATTTTCCCTCTACTCTCATTAGATACATTCCCTCCCCCCCCCCAACCCCTGCCCCAATTTAGAAATTAGGACTGAATAAGCAATCAACATAACCATTTGCATTTAAGACTTGTATTATAAAACTTTGCTCATTTCAAACAGAAACCACACTGACTAGTTTTGCCTGCCTTTGCTCAGGTGAAATCAGCTTTCATTAGAGTCTATTAATGGCAGAAAGCTTTGGTTTCAGCCTGATGTTTTACTACTGCATTACTGTTAAGGAAGTTAGATCATTACTCTTCACTTACACTTTTCTATAGAAGTTTTTAAACTCTTCTGCAGTATTTGCAATATTCAGGGATTATAGTTTAACACAAAGCTTTCACAAAATGTTAGAGAAATCAAACACAAACAGAAATGCAAATAGATGGTATCGTACAGTAATTTTATGGGCTGTGAAAGCCATTAATTTGCAATTGTACTGGTTTACTGCCTATTGAGGTCTACAAGAGTTCTCCAGAAGTATAAATTAAACAAAACTACTGTCACTCAGACTTTCCAATTAAAGGCTAGCAGAGCTCACTGCCACTCCTGTTTGTTCAGCAACAACAGAGAAACAATTAGTGAAAAGGTAAGATACAATTCCAGCCACTGGATATATTCCAGTCTATTAAAACCTAGATACTGCAATAGCCTGTCTGAAAATCCATGCTTATCAAATGTACATTGTTCGAGTATGCCAGAGAAGATCTATTAAAATCTGATGATAAACCCAGTATATTCTGGAGTCTGTTTTATAGAGATTTGTTCTGAATCCAAGTTCTCCAAAACTCTCCTTACTTTGTAAAGAATAAAGGAAAAAAAACGTCAGAAACACACAAGGAGATGCTGTCAAAATCTTTCACTAGTATCATAAATCACTATCTCAGGAATGTTGTGTATAGAAAGTACTCTTACATTTATTTCAATCTTCATGCAGACCCTCTTGCAAAATTCCAACGTTGGTTGATTTGTTTTGGTAAGTTTAGTGGCTTATCAAACTTTACCTGAGGTCAGCTTCTCTAAAGGGATAGTGAAGGGGTTAATAAAAACTCTTTTATTTCACCCTACAAAGAGCAAAGCTCCAAGGTAACAAGGACTCCAGAACTGCATTAATTCCTGCTAGCCTTCAGCACCGTATGGTAGGGTCTGTAATATCTTTTGGCCAAAAGAAAGAAGAAAACAAGCAAACAAACAAAGGTGTTTATCTGCAAAATTAAGAGAACTGTATTTGCACTTTCTCAGGTATAAGTATACACGTATAACTCTGTAACTTGAATGTTTTCAACAAGCTGTCAATGCATGGCTTTTAACCATTAAGTGTTTAATACTATCAGGGGACTGGAACGTGAGGCGGCTCTTCTATGCAGACAGGCAGAGAGCATTGGCATTGTTCAGCCCGGAGAACAGAAGGCTCTTGGGAAACCTCATAGCACCTTCTAGTGCCTAAAGAGGCCTACAAGAAAATCAGAGAGGGACTTTTCACCATGTATATGTAGAGATAGGACAATGGGGAATACCTTTAATCTGAAGGATGGTAGGTTTAGATTAGGTATTAGGAAGAAATTCTTTACTGTGAGGGTGGTGAGACACTGGAACCTGTTGCCTAGAGAAGTTGTGGATGCCCCATCCCTGGAAGTGTTCAAGGATAGGTTGGATGGAGCTCTGAGTAAAACCTGGTCTAGTGGAAGGTGTCCCTGCTCATGGCAGGGAGGGTGGGGAACTGGATGAACTTAAAGGTCCTTTTCAATCTAAACCATTCTATGATTCTATGTTTCTATTACCTACTGTTCTAAAAGTAGTCAGAATTATTGAAAAGGTTTTATAAGACATTTAAAACCAAACTTGTGGCATTAACAAACTTGTGACATTTTGCATTCATTAGGGTATCAAATGTCTTTTAAGATGGAAGACTACTTGGAATGTCTCTGTTCCCCAGAGTGAGGCAAATGTATGACAAAATTTATTTTGAAACAGGGAGGAGGGAAGCCAGAGAAGCCCATAACTTGTCTACAGAGTATTAAGTAACTACACACTTTTCATACTTCATAAGGCCAGAAATAAGCACTTAGAAATTTGGCACATATACTAAGAAGTAATGCTCATGCGTTCCATGAAGTATCAGCATCAGATTACTGATATTAGTAACAAGCAAAGTTTTATAGAAGAAAAATGAATATCTTCTGCAAAGACCAGAGATAGAATGTTGCCATGTACACCTTCACCCACCCTTTGCAGCTGGGAATATAACACTACATTCATTTCAATTAGATTGCTTTACACTAGAAAAACAAACAGTCAGGAAAGTGAGATGGAGCTCATTACCACACTCTGGAAGTGCTACCAAAATATTGTAAAAGTGGTTCCTTGTAGTAAGCAAGTTCCTAATTTTGGAGAATCTCAGAACTAAAGAGGGACTCTGGTTTTCTTTAAATATAAGTTTTAATTGTTGTAGAGAAAATAGTACATGCTGAATTCTGCAAATCAGATGGATTAAGTTGGTTAACTAGCAACTAGGTTGCTAACTGCATCCATCTCATCTTACTGCCCATGCCAGATTTTGTGAGTGTAGAGCTCATATATTCTGTTACATTTGCTGTGTGAAGAAGCTCAAACCATCACAGTTTTCAGTCACTTGTACCAGTATTACCAGTCAAGAGAAGACCAGTATTTTTACTCTACAATACTCTAAAATACTTTTAAAGCTGAACTTTAAATATTGTTTCCTTTCCAAACTCTGTTTGGAAACTTTGTTTTCCTGTAGATTTTGTAAGAAGAATGAATAGGTTGGAAAGTAGTACTTTTGAGAGCATTCCTTTTATTTCCTGAAGGAATTTACATGCCCAAATCAGATTGCTGGGCCCCATGTTGTTTTTTAAGAATAATGAAATACCA